>NC_000075.6:11023342-11764184 GCF_000001635.26 Mus musculus
CAGGGATACAAGGCGTATATCTAAACATAATAAAGGAGACATACAGCAGGCTGATAGTCAACATCAAATAAAATGGAAAGAAAGTGAAATCAATTCCATTAAAATCTTGGGCAAGACAAGGATGTTCACTCTCTCCATATCTATTCAATATAATAAAGTTGTAGCTAGAGCAATAAGATAACTGAAGTAGATGATGGGGATATAAATTGAGTAGGAAGAAATCAAAATATCTCTGTTCTTAGATATGATTGTATACATAAGTGACCACAAAAATTCTACCAAGAAACTCTTATACCTGACAAACACCTTCAAAAAAACTATCTGGATAGAAAATTAACTCAAAAATATTACAGAAACATCAAATGAGCCAAGGAATAAAGCAGTGAAACAATACTGTAGATGAACGTTTCTTAATATAAATGTAAACAGTAAATTAATCCAATTATTAATTGGATTATTCCTTTAGTTTATGCTAGTTCCTATAACTTCACAGATAAACCAGGAATTATTTAAAACTATACCCCAAAAGCTGAATAGTGAAATGCTCTACCTTGGCTTTCTAAGCTAAATTATCTACCTTCCAGTCCCATCCCATGATACTTGTATATTATTCTTGATCTGGCTTTTTGGGCCTTGGGTGTGTTTCCATGATCTTTTTCAGTACCCCTTCTTAATGCCTTGGAACCCTCTGGTTGTTGGAATTTCCACCCTATTCTCTATTTTTCTCAGCCTTTTGGTGATCAGCCTTAATTGACAATGAGAAGAATAGATGGTAAGTGTTGTTTACACAAACTTGAGATAGTAGATTATTGGTTAAAGCATTATAGTTCTGAGTCTGAATTTAAGTATGATGGCCGAGAATCAACATTTGAATAATACAAGGGTAAATTTTAAACAGTGTACAAAATTATTCCTACACAACACCTTTCACAATAACCACAAATAATATAAAATGTCTCACTGTAACTCCTACCAAGCAAACAAAAGACCTGTATGACAAGAAGGTTAAGCCTTTGAAGAAAGAAATTAAAGACGACTTCAAAATATAGTCATGGATCTTCCATGGTCATGAATCATTAGATTAACATAGTATAATTGTCCATTTTTACCAAAAGGAATATACAGATTTAACACAATTCCCATCAAAATTCCAATGTAGTTCTTTATAGGCCTTGAAAAGACAAGACACAACAGTTTCATATTGAAAAAAGATAGGAAAGTGTATATTTCTGTACAATAAAAGAACTTCTAGAGTTGTCATATTTGATTTGAAATGGTACTACAGAACAATAGTAATAAAAACTACATGGCATTTGCAAAAAAAATAGACAGGTTTATCAACAGAAGCAAATTGAAGATTCAGACACAAATCCACATACCTATAAGCACTTGATTTTTGACAAAGAAGCCAAAATTTTATCAAAAAAGAAATCATCTTCAACCAATAGTGCTGGTCTAACTGAATGTCCATAAGTAGAAGAATGTCAATAGATCCATATCTAATTCTATGTGTAAAACTCAAATCCAAGTGGATCAAAGACCTGAGCAGAAAACTGGAAGACTGAATTTAATAAAAGAGAAAGTGTGTTATAACCTTGGATACACTGGCACATAAGACAACTTCCTGAACAGAAAACCAATAGCTCAGGCACTAAGATAAAACATTAATAAATGGAACTTCATGAAACAAAATTTTGCAAGGCTAAGGATACCAATAGGATAAAACAGCAACCTGCAGAATGGTAGAAAATCTTCCCCAATTCTACATGTGACAGAGGGCTAATGTCCAAAATCTATTAAGAACTCAAGAAACTAGTTATCAGCAAACTAAATAATCCAGTTTAACACTTCTAAACAGAGAATTCTCAACAGTGTAATTTCAAATGGCTGAGAAAGAAAGAAATGTTCACCATCCTTAGCCATCAAGGAAATGGAAATCAAAATAACTGAGATTCCTTCTTACAACTGCCATAATGGCTAGGATCAAAACCAGAACTGACAGCTCATGCTGGCGAGGAGAAGTGACAAGGAAACATTCTCAGTTGCTGTTGGGAGGACAAGCCACTTTGAAAATCAATATGGTGGTTTCTCAGGAAATTGGGAATCAATCTACATCAAGACCACTCTTGGTCATATACCTAAATGACACCTATCCTAACATAAGGATGCTTGGTCAACTATTTTCATAGCAGCTTTAATAATAATATTTATGACTAGAAACAACCTAGATGTACTTCAACTCCTCAAGTGATGAATGGATAAAGAAGATGTGGTACATTAAAAAAAAATCAGAGTGTCACTTAGATTTTAAAAAACAAAACAAAACAAAACAAAAGAAAACAAAACAAAACAACAAAGATTTCATGAAATTTGTTGGTAAATGGATTTAATGAGAAAAAAGTCATACTGTTTTAGGTAGTCCAGACACAGAAAGAAAAGCAATGGTATATAATCACATGTAAGTGAATATTAGTAATAAAGTAAAGGCCAATCATGCTATAATGCATGCACCAAGAGAGTCTAAGTAACAAGAAAGCTTTACAGGGATACACAATATCTTTATGGGAATGCTAAACAAAATAGATTTAGTAAGCATACTGGGTGTGGCTATCAGGCCTGGGGTAGATCGAGGGGGAAATTCTGAGAGATGCTTGCAATTACAAGAGCATGCACAGGGCACAGCATATTTCTGGAGTGAGTTAAGACTTAGTGCAATGGATACTCCATGGGATCTATTGGAGTGGCACTATTGGAGACTTTTAGGAATGTGATACACAGAGCCTGAAACAGCCATCCTCTGTAAACAAGAAAGGCCTCAAGGTGAGGTATTGGAATATGAACTCAGCCACAAAACCTCTGACCTACACTTTGTCACGCCTGCCTGATGTCCTGGTACTGTAGCCTAGCATAATCTTCATCAGAGAGAACAGAGAAACTTCATTTAGAAACTGAGAGAGCAGATGCAGCTTCCCACAGACAGATAAGCAGAGTTCAGAGAGTCCTGCGGAGGGTGGAGAACGATTGGAGGAGTCAAATAGATCAAGGAAACCACAAGAACACGCCGAGAGAATGAGCTGGCCAAATATCCAATGGACTCTTAGAGATCAGGAAGCCTGTTTGGGTCTTACCCATCTACCCTATATAAATGTTATGGATGAGAAACTTAGTGTTCTCGTGGGATTCTTACCACACTAAGAGTAGGATCTCTTTCTGACTCTTCTGTCTGCCTTTTGGACCGTTTTTCTTCTTACTGGGTTACCTAGCATTGATGTGAATATATGTCCCTACTCTTATTGCAGCTTGTCTGTCATATTTGGTTAATATCTTTGGAAGGCCTGCTCTTTTTTGAAGGGAGGTGAAGGGGTGTTTGAGGTAGGCGAGGTGGCAGGAAGAGACTGCGTGGAAGGGAGGGAAGGGATGCTGCACTCAGGATGTGTATGTGTGTGGGTATATATATATGTGTGTGTGTGTGTGTATGTCATATATGATATATATATATAATATGGTGTATGTATATGTATGTACATCATATTATATATATCATATGTGACAGAAGAATATCAAGAAAAGGAAAATTTAAACAAATATGTATCTATCTGTGAAATGAAAGAAATCTGGACAATATTAGTAATCACAAATTCACATGAGAAATTCCATAGGTTACCAACTGGATAAGAGTTTTCTATCATTTCATATTTATGTATGAATGAAATTTGAAACTCTATAGTGTTCTGTAAGAATCGTAAAAACTGACTCTTGGTTAAAGGTAACTAAGAGCAAGGATTAAATCCATATAATTGTCAACAGAGGGTAAGTTAGGGGAAAAGCAGTTAGTATGTTATGACCCTTATTATGTAGTAAATCAATCCCAAAGGTTTATCCTCTTGTGTTAAAACACCTGAAGGAAACAATTCAGTAGGAATGAATAAATCAGTTTAAAGGAAGAATACATAAATGCCTCTTTTAGTCAGTATTGGTAAATTCTTTTTTTCTCTGCCATGCCCCAGCTTACTTAGGTTGTAAATTTAGCTTTTTCATAGACTCTCCTAGGCCCTCATTAAAGTCAAGGTTAGATGGATTATCAAATTCTTCAAACCTTCAAGATTGTTTTCAGGCCATTGAGAATAAATATATAAAGGAGGCTCTATTAAGGGAGCTGAAGGAGTCATAACTAGCATAGTGGTTTGTGGTACCGTTTTTATTTCAATTTTGCATGAATGAGGAAAATCTCTCTTCTTTTGCCTCATTTATCAATTCAAGGTTTTATTTCATTTATATTCATTCAAGAAACTAATATCTCTTACTCATAATTAATATGCTCTTTATCTTCCCTAAGTATTCTGAATACAGTCCAAATTAGTGCTCAAGTGATCCAAAATCAAATGACAATGTTTTCCCTTTGTTTACATCATGTATTTCAATGATCTTCAGACACTGTTTTATATTTCTTCATCTAAATTTCCTACTGGAAACCAATAATTATAACAATAAACAACTTGCAATCAATTAATACTTGTGATTTTGTTACTTATTTTTTCTTTTCCGTATATATGGATTTATTCACCACCTTTACAAGTTCCTCTCTCCTTCTCCTTCTCCTCAGAGAAGCTATCTCCTGAGTACCATGCCATACTGGGGCATCAAGTCTCAGGAGGACAAAGCATATCCTCTCCCACTGAGTCCCAGTCAGGCAGTCCAGTTAGGGGAAAGGGATCAAATGGCAACCAATGGCAGGCAATAGAGTCAGAGACAGCTCCTGCTCTAATTATTAGAGGACCCACATGAAGACCAACCTGCACATCTGCTACAAATTAGTAGGCAGCCTAGGTCTAGACCCTGCATGCTCTTTGGTTGCTGGTTTAGTCTCTGTGAATCCCCATGGGACATGGTTAATTGACTCTATAGGTCATCTTGTGGTATCCTTGACCCCTTGGGCTCACTCAATCTTATCCCCCACTCTTCGACATGACTTCCGGAGCTCTGTCAGATATTGGGCTGTGACTCTGTGCTTCTATTTCCATCAACTGCTAAAAGAAGCCTCTCAAGAAACAGTTATTCTAGGCTCCTGTCTGCAAGCATAGGAGAGTATTATTAATTGTGTCAGTAGTTAGCTTTCTCACATGGGACAAATCTCAAGTATGGCTTGTCATTGGTTGGCCATTCTCTCAATCTGTTTCCTCTTAAACACTAAACATCTTGTAGGCAGAACAAATTTTGTGTTGAAAGTTTGGTGAGACGGTTGATATTTCCAACCCTCCACTGGCAGTATTGCCTGGCTACAGAAGGTGGCTACTTTAGTCTCCATAGCTCCAGCTAGGGTGACTCCTATAGACTCCTGGGAGCCTCCTCCATCCCAGAGATACATCCCACTAATTTTGGTTTTCACTCGCAAACCTTTCCTACCCCCTCTCCCCACATCTGATCCCCATTCTCATTCCCCTCCTCACCCCTCTCCCATCCAGGTGCCTCTTTCTATCCACCTCTGATGTCTGTTTTATTTTCCTCACTCCTCTCCCACCCATGTGCCTCTTTCTATCCACCTCTGATGTCTGTTTTATTTTCTGTGTAAGATTCATGCATATTCCCTTGGACCTCCTTGTTATTTAGTTTCTTTGGGTCTGTTTATCGTAGTATGGCTATCCTGTACATTGTGTCTAATGTCTTCTGGGTCTGGATTACCTCCCTCAGGGCTCCTCCTGTCTTAAGAAAATGATTCACAAGCTGGACCTAAGGAAAACCTGTCCTCTTCTCGGTCCCATTATTTTTATTCACATTCTTCTCTGAAAAGTTCTCCTCTCTTTTAAATAAAACCCAACATTGGGTCACCAATCTGTGGCACCATTTGCTTAATGCTCTAAAAGTGATGGTACCAAGGAGAGTAGAGATAAAAAATGAGGCTTACTAAAGTTCCATACACTAGCCAACTTTATTCAGAATGTCAGACAATTAATCACATGAACACAATGTATAATTATAAAGACAAGTCCCATGCTGCAAAAATATGTTTTTCCATAGAGGCATATAAACAAATAACAATAGACAGTTGTAATGAATGATCAGATGTAAACAGTCTTATCTACTACATTTGTGGGGAACACAAAATCACATTGAAGAACAATTTCGTTTTTTGAGATTAAACTCAGGTCACAAGACCCTTTTCTTGTTTTCTTGACATTTCTCCCAGACACTCATAATTCTCCTTACAATGTTCCATTCTTGGACCATGTTCTGACAACGAGGAGAGATAGAGAGAAATGTAGAATGCATATGAATTAGATACATTCTATACATGAATATAATTTTCAAAGATAATATTTACCATATTGTAAAAAATAGGAATAAATGAATGGAGCCTATCCGAGTCACATTAATGGTGGATATATCACAGAAAATTGTACAGCAAATTGTAATTTTATTATGTGTTTTAGTTTTAGTTTAGCCTTTTTTCGTTTTCAGTGATGACAAGTGCATATCCCTAGATATTTTATGTAAGAAGCTCTGCATGTAATTGGGAAAGCTTGATACATACAAACTCTAAAACCTCAGAGTAAATTTTAGATAAACCTAAAATTTATCTAAGAATAAAATATGACAAAACATGTACATTGAAACAAAAGGAAGAAAAAAGTATCAGTGTGTCTCTGCCTAAGTGGTAGATTTTGTTGGAAGGTGAGTAAATGCTTTGTCTTGCCATAGAAGAGGGAACACTTCATTGAGCAAGAAGATCACATACTGACTCTTTTGATTACTTCACACATGTGTATTTATAATGGGATAGTAGTTGGATTATTTTATTATTATAATAACATTTCTTGTATTAGTTTTTAATTAATATATACTATTAGTGCAAATCAAGTCAAAGTTTAAGATCAATGATTGGAATTAACAGGGTATTTGCACAAATTATAATAAAAATGTAAACCAAATGAGTTTTCATGGCAGCCCAGTTCCTTGCAAAAAACTGAGGTGCAAGCTTTAAGTTATACTTGACTATGTGAATTTATATAAGGCATAATTTTTGGCATTTGGGAAATTAAATTTCAAAGAACTTATGCCAAAAGGTGATAAGTGAAGAATTATGTGCTATATTATTAAGTACAAGGACACCACCATAGACACATTCGTGTGTTGCACACACATGCACCCATACACATCCAGAGAGAGACAGGGACTCTGAACCATGCTTAGAAACAATACTGTAGGCTTCTATTCACAGATGCTAATATTTATTAAAAGTTAAGAGAAAGAAAGGAGAAACTTCATTTTGACAACTTGTCATGAAAAACGTATCTTTCCTGAAGTGTGAATTTAGGCTTTTTATTGGGTTAATATAGGGATGTGTGTCCCAGTTAGCTGAGTCACATTCCTTCATATTCAACGTGTATTATTGACTGCTTCATATATCTTAAAGTCTAAGAAGAACCTTTGTGAGATTTTTATAGACCAACCAAAAGATGACATACTATCATCCTTCAGAAGCACATCCCTATGTGCTTGTGAAATTTATGAGGCCAAGGATACAGTAGGATGGAGATAGAAAGGCAAGCACTGGGAGGGAACTGACCAAGGGAGTTCTTTATTGAACTAATAATAGCAAGGGCCACATGTATTGATGTTGATACTCTAGGCATTTGAGCATGCTTTATTTCTGCACTGAGATAACTGAGTGAGACTTCTATCTTGAGTTAATTGAAGAGTGCTGTCAGGTGACTTGGACTCCCTTTATACTTTTGACCTGGAATACAACAAGAGGAATTATGTTTCTATAGCTGCATAAAGAACTTAGGGACAGAGATGCTAGCCTCGGCGAAGACTTGTGTGGCAAATGCACATAAATTATAAGGCTATGAAATATGCTAGCACCACTATTAACTACCATACCACAGCAGTCCACACTGTGTCAACGCTAGTGTCACCCAAATATTTTTATCATTTTTATTTTTTCCTATTAATGATGTGTTTGAAATTAAATTCCATAAAAAGTTGAAAAGAGAAGAATTCATGTATTTCTTTAGATCAACAGCAATATAATAAAATCATTTTTAAAAAACAGTTTTGAAATATTGAAGGAGTATAATAATTCCCCTTTGGGGTTAATTAATTTTTCCTTAAAGAAGGACTCAAAGGGTCCTTCTTCCCAAATATGTAATACAACCAAACATCCAGAAAAAATAATTGGGAAAACACAGTGAGGGATTTATATTGTCACAAAACAATCTATTAGTATATTCATGTAGAATGAAGTTAAATGTGACTATTACTTTCTTAAAGAGCTATGATTCAATGAAAAGATATTCTTTTAACTTAATATGGTCTGGCTCAGATTAATTTTGCTTTTCATCTGTTTGTCAATGTTAAGGATTCTTATTGAACAAAATAATACAGAAATACACAGTGAGGTCACCTAAGTTCCTAAGATGGCTCATTTTCATTTTCAACTTGATTGGATTTGAAATCTCCTGATAACTTGTCCCTGTGATTTTCTTTGAGGGTATTTACAGAGAGATTTAAATGAGGAGGGAACATGTACCCTTAATGAGGCACAGAACCACCCCAATGGACTGGGTTTCTAGACAGAATAAAAGGGACAGAAAAGGCAAGCCAGTTGAGTGTCAGCATTTCCTGGTTTCAGATGTGAGAAATCCCAGTAGCATACCCCTGCCATCATGATTCTGCGTGTTTACCAAACATAATGCACCATATGCTCTTAAGCCATAAGATGGAATAAATTCCTTTCTTTAAATTGCTTTTGTTGGGTATTAGATTATAGCAAGAAGGATAGTTAATGTGGAATCTGAGATGGCACTGAAAGTATTCTATAGTCTGAAAGACCTGATCAGCTGAATTCAGACATCATTTTGTCTCAGTCTCTTCTCATAGAATCTATAAATAACACTATATGTTATCATTAAGGGTCATGGTGTTTGTAGACTGAAATGCTATAGGTAGAGTACTTTAAACAGCAACTGGAGTTAATTTGTGTATTATTACTGATATGAATGTGGAGCATATATCTCTGTTTACTAATTATAATTGTAAAGCTTTTCCCCCATCAATAGAACATGTACTCATTCTTTTTATTTTATTTTATATTAATTGGATACTTTATTTATTTACATTTCAATGTTATCCCTTTTCCTGGTTTCCCCTCTGGAAATCACCTACCACAACCCACTTACCTGCTTCTATGAGGGTATTCCCATACCCAACCACTGACTCCCACATAGCCCTAGCATTCCTCTATCCAGGGACATCAAGTCTTCACAGTATCAAGGGCCTACCCTCCAATGGATGCCAGATAAGGCCCTTTAAGTTCATTCAGTCATTCCCTAACTTGTACATTGGGGTCCCTGTTCTCAGTCCAATGGTTGGCTTTGAGGCCCCACATCATTATTAGTTAGGAACGGGCAGAGCCTCTCAGAAGACAGCTGTGTCAGGCTTCTGTCAGCAAGCAATTCTTGACATCCACAATAGTGTCTGGGTTTGGTGTTTGCATGTGAGATGGATCCTCAGGTGGGACAGTCTCTAGATGGCGTTTCCTTCAGTCTATGCTCAACTCTCTGTCCTTGTATTTCCTTTACACAGGAGAAATTCTAGGTTAAAATTTTGGGGTAATGGGTGGGTGGACCCATTGATCTACCTGGAGGCCATTCCTAACTTCTGGATGTGGTCTTGACAGGTTCTCCTTCCCCTTTGTGGAGTATTTCAGCTAATGCCATTGGCATGGGATCCTGGGAGGCTCTTGCTTTCCTGGCATCTTTGATTTTTCTGCTTGCTACACCCAGTTTCCCATGCCCCATTGCTACACAACTCTGTTCAATTTCCTGACCCTCTGGACATCTCCTCTGTCTGCTCCCATACCTGATTCTTCCCCTCTTTGCCCCTCTCACTCTTCTCTTCCTCCTAAATTCCTCCCACCATCTACTTCCCTTGATTTTTTTTTGTTCCCCCTTCAAAGTAGGACTGAAGCATCCACTCTTTGGTCTTTTGAGCTTCATGTGGTCCATAATTTATATCATGCGTATTCTATGTTCTTTGCCTAATATGTACATATCATGGAGTACATAACATTTGTGTTCTTTTGTGATTGAGTTACCTCACCCAGGGTGGTATTTTCTAGATCCATCCACTTGCCTGTGAATTTCATGAAGTCATTGTTTTTAATAGCTGAGTGATATTTCATTTTGTAAATGTACCACATTTTCTGTATCTATTACTCTGTTTGGGGACATATGGGCTGTTTGCAGCTTCTGGCTATTATAAATAAGGCTGCTATGAACATAGAGGAGCATGTGTCCTTATTACATGTTGGAGCATCTTCTGGGTAAATGCCCAGTAGTGGTATAACTCTGTCCTCAGGTAGTACTGTGTCCAATTTTTTGAGGAACCACCAGACTGATTTCCAGAGTGATTGTACTAGCTTGCAATCCCATCAGTAATGGAGGAGTGTTCCTCTTTCTCCACATCCTTGCCAGCACCTGAGTTTTTCATCCTAGTCATTCGATGGAATCTCGGGGTCTTTTTGATTTGCATTTCCCTGATGACAAAGGATGTTGAATATTATTTACGTGCTTCTTGCCCTTTGAGTTTCCTGAGTTGAGAATTCTCTGTTTAGCTCTGTTCCCCATTTTGATAAGGCTATTTGGTTCTCTGGAGTCTAACTTCCATTCTGTTAGTCTGTCTTTTTATTGGGAAACAAGCCCATTGATTTTAAGAGATATTAAGAAATATTCATTGTTGCATATTTTTGAGTTAAAGGTGAAATTATGTTCATGTGGTTATTTTCTTTTGGGTTTGTTGAAAGAAGATAATTTTCTTGCATTTTTAGGGTGTAGTTTTGCTCCTAACGTTGGATTTTTCCATCTATTATCCTTTGTAGTGCTGCATTTGTAGACAAATATTGTGTAAATTTGGTTTTGTCATGAAATATCTTGTTTTCTCTGTCTATGGTAACTGAGAGTTTTGCTGTGTATAGTAGCCTAGGCTGGCATTTGTGTTCTCTTAGGGTCCATGTGACATCTGTCCAGGATCTTCTGGCTTTCATAGTCTCTGGTAAGAAGTCTGGTATAATTCTGGTAGGTTTGCTTTGTGTGTTACTTGACCTTTTTCCCTTAATGCTTTTAATATTCTTTCTTTGTTTTGTGCATTTGGTATTTTGACTATTATGTGACAGATGGAATTTCTTTTCTGGTCCAATCTATTTGGATTCTGTAGGCTTCTTGTGTGTTTATCAGCATCTCTTTCTTAAGGTTAAGTAAGTCTTCTTTTATAATTTTGTTGAAGATATCTATTGGACCTTTAAGTTGGGAATATTCACTCTCTTCTATACCTATTATCCTTAACTTTAGTCTTCTCATTGTGTCCTGGATTTCCTGGATGTTTTGGGTTAGGAGATTTTTGCATTTTGCATTTTCTTTGACTGTTGTGTCCATGTTTTCTATGGAATCTTCTGCCCCTGAGATCCTATCTTCTATTTCATGTATTCTGTTGCTGATGCTTGCATCTATGACTCCTCGGCTCTTTCATGGGTTTTCTATCTCTAGGGTTGTCTCCCTTTGTGATTTCTTTATTGTTTCTATTTCCATTTTTAGATCCTGAATGGTTTTGTTCAATGCCTTCACCTGTTTGGTTGTGTTTTCCTGTAATTCTTTAAGGGATTTTTGTGTTTTCTCTTCCAGGGCTTTCACCTGTTTGTTTACCTGTGTTTTCCTGCATTTCTTTAAGGAAGTTATTTATGTTTTTCTTAAACTCCTCTGTCATCATCATGAGATGTAATTTTAAGTCCAAATCTTGCTTTTCCACTGTGTTGTGGTATCCAGGGATTCCTGTGGTGGGAGAACTGGATTCTGATGATGCCAAGTAGCCTTGTTTTCTGTGGCTTATGTTCTTGACCTTGCCTCTTGCCATTTGGTTGTCTTTGGTGTTAGCTGTTCTTGCTGTCTATGATTGTGGCTTGTCCCTCCTGTAAGCCTGTGTCAGCACTTCTCAGGGACAAGTTCTCTCCAGGAGAAATTTGGGTAAGGAGAGCTGTGACAGACGGTCAGCTCTGGGGCACAGACCATACTCATTCTTTTAAATTTGTGTTTATACAATTAGATTCTGGTAACTCTGTAAAAAATGATCCTTAATTTTAAGTTTACCTTGATGTTTTTGTTTGCTTGGTTTGTTTTAGTTTTTCAATATCTTGATGCTCTGGAATAAAACCAAGGCTATGAGCATTGTGAGCACATGGCACATTGATGAGCTACACTCCCAGCTATCAGTATTTCATTGTGATTTGACAGATTATTGTTTTGGCAGAAGATAAATGGGCAAACATTTGCAGTAGTTCTGATGAATGTATTTTTTGCTTCAACAGGCATTTAACCTTTCTCTTCACTGTTGGATTTATCTCATCTTTGAAGTCTATTAACATGGGCGGTTCTGATAATCACCTTAAAATGCCACATAATGATTTATTAGCAGCTGGTTTTGTGCCATTACATTGAATTTTAACAAAACAGAGAAAATACCCTCTAAGAGACTATCATTTATCTGAGGATCACTTCCTTTTTATTACAGATTAATTTAGTTTCTCTCCTGAGTTCCAGAATGACTCAGGTAAAAAAAAAAATTTCTGTAAAATTGTCCTATGCATAATCAAAAATACAAGTTAATGATTTTCTTATTTTGAATGCATATGAATAACTTAAATAATTAATTTACAATAATATTTATTCTTTTTATAATTATATCGGTATATGTGTACATGTTTCTCCACTGCTTAAGTATATATTCTAACATATTGAGTTTTCAAAACACTAGAAAACGTAAATCAAAATCCAAAACATGTTTTGGTTAGCTGTGGGAAAAGAACTAAGAATACTGAAAATTTCAGGACAAAAATGTACATTATTTTGACAAATTGATATAAGAAATGCTCAAAATAATTTCTCTGAGAACAGATAACAGCTATATAATCTGCAACTAATTATAAATGCAAAAATTTAATTGTAGAATATAAAATGACTAGATGGTCTTATGGTAAAATATTTAAAATAAACTTGAAGACACCTTAAAAGTCAGAATAATCATTTAAAATTAAACCTAGTCATTCTTCTGATTTGGAAGGATTGACATAAGTTTGAATTCAGCCAGGATTATATAGTAAGAATCTGTTTTGAAATCAAAATAAAAATGAAAAGCATAAAATGTAATATGATAATCTATAAAGTTGCTTTTTTGTAAGGTTGAAAAGTAGACAGAGATTGGCAGAGTAGGATTCAACTGGTAATTTCAATAATATCACCCAGAGCACAATGAATTAAGCTATGAGAAACAATCAGAACTATATTGCTGAACTCACAGCAAAATTTTAGAAATATAAGGTATAATGCATTCATATGAATGTTGCTTCCTGAAAAAATATTGGAATCAACTGTTTACATTTTTACATTTTATTTTGTGTGCATGTGGGTATACACAAGAGGTTCATGAATGCCATAGTATATATGTTAAGGTCAGAGGACAACACTATGTGGCTGCTCTCGGTTTTCCCCTTGTGGGTTCCAGGGGTTGAACAGAGATCATCAAGTTTGTATATAGGAGCATACTTGTTGAACTATGCAACCAGCCCCAATCACTTAGATTTTACAGTTTAATAATTCATTCATTCATTCTTTTTTGAGGAAAGTTAGTGAAAAAATGAGCCAGAGTAAAGTTTTGCCATAGTTGTTAATGAAGAAAGTACTGATTACAGAGACCATCAGAATGCAAGAGCTTGACATCATTTGCCCAATTAGTTACCAAGTGTGGATTGCTAATAGAATTGGTACACTACCACATTTGTGCAAAAAAAAATGTCAATTCTTAATCCATATTTTTTCTCTAACTATAGAAATGGTTAAGGGCACTTGATATTCTGGGTGAACTGAGTTACACTATATACACCTATTTTTGGTTTATCATAACCACCTACCACCTATACATACATGTATAGGAAATTAGATACCCTCTTCTGGTCTCTACAGGCATCTGCTGAAATGAAGCAATACTTACACAGCCATGTAGAGAAAATATTTTGTGTATTGTATGCATGGATCACCTGTTAATTAAAAACCCTATGACTTAAAGGAAAGGATAGAATAGAAGGTGAGATATCCAGGAGGCAGAAAGAATTCTGGGATTGAGCTAGCTTCAGGGACAGTGTCCAAGGAGATATTAGTAGGAGAGACAGGTGGACCTGAGAAGAGGTAGCCAGCAACATGATGGACCTAGCTTTATGGCCTACATATTTGTAAAACTGTATTTTGAGTCTAATATTTTATTCCAGGAGCTTGTGTTTGGGAGGGAAATAGCCAATCAAAACACAGACACACAGATATACACATAAATTTTTAAAAAAATAAATTTTAAAAAGAATTTGGAAACAATTCTGGTATTTTTCTAATCTTCAAAGTATTTTTACTATTATTGAAGTTTTTATATTCTCTCTTTCTCTCTCTGTATATATTTTCTTTCTACAAAATGTTTTCCTTATTTTTACTTTCAAATGTTACTCATTTATAAATAAAATTGTCCTTTAAAATGTCAGTTCTGACATCTCAACAGAACTTTAGCATAGTGAATTAACAGAGTAGACAGGTGCATAGTCAGTGAGTACCCTAAACTATATATGCATGAATATTGAGAAAGCTTATCTCTTATGTAATCAGAAACAGCAGTATTACAAATGGCAAAGTTAGAGTATCTTCACATAGGAAACCATTACCAGAATAACTTAAAGTAGTGGATAGAGTCCAAGTCAAACTGCAAGGAGGTATGGAAACAAATCAATTCAGCCATGGAGAAGGATTGGTGACTGCAGGAAGCCCAGGAGACTTTACACCGACACAAAGGTATTTTGAACACTGTGCTTTTTTTTTTTTAAATTAGATATTTTCACCATTTACATTTCAAATGCTATCCACATACCTAGTTTCCTCTCCAAAAGAAAGTCCCCAATAATCTCCCTCCCCACTCTGTACTATTCCCCAAGTCACCCACTCCTGCTTCCTGGCCCTGGCATACCCCTGTATTGGAGCATATAATCTTCACAAGACCAAGGGACAGTCCTCCCATTGATGGACAGCTAGGCCATCCTCTACTACATATGCAACTTGAGACACAATCTCTGGGGGTATTGGTTAGTTCATATTGTTGTTCCTCCTATAGGGTTGCAGACCCCCTTTAGCTCTTTGGGTACTTTCTCTAGCTCCTTCATTGGGGGTCCTATATTCCATCCAATAGATGACTCTGAGCATCCACTTCTGTATTTGCCAGGCACTGGCATAGCCTCAGAAGAGACAGATATATCAGGGTTCTGTCAGAAAAATCTTGTTGGCATATGCAATAGTGTCTGGGTTTAGAAGTTGTTTATGGGATGGATCCCCGGGAGGGGCAGTCCCTGCATGGTCCTTCCTTCTGCCTCAGCTCCAATTTTGTCTCGGTAACTCCTTCCATGGGTATTTTGTTTTCCATTCTAAGAAGGAACAAAGTATTCACACTTTTGTCTTTCTTCTTCTTGAGTTTCATGTGTTTTGCAGAATGTATCTTGGGTATTCTAAATTTCTGAGCTAATATCCAGTTATTAGTGAGTGCATGTCATGTGTGTTTTTTTTTGTAATTGGGTTACCGCACCCAGGATGATATTCTCCAGATTCATCCATTTGTCTAAGAATTTTATAAATTCGGTGATTTTAACAGCGTGGTAGTACTACATTGTATAAATGTACCACATTTTCTGTATCCATTCCTCTGTTGAGAGACATCTGGGTTCTTTCCAGCTTCTGGCTATTATAAATAAGGCTGCTATGAAACAGTGGAGCATGTGTCCTTATTACATGTTGGAGCATCTTCTGGATATATGTCCAGGAGTGGTATAGCTGGATCTTCCCATAGTACTATGTCCAATTTTATGAGGAACCACAAAACTAATTTCCAGAGTGATTGCACCACCTTGAAATCCCACCAGCATTGGAGGAGGATTCTTCTTTCTCCACATCCTCGCCAGCATCTGCTGTCACCTGAATTTTTTATTTCAGCCATTGTGACTGGTGTGAGGTGGAATCTCAGGGTTGTTTCTATTTGAATTTCCCTGATGATTAAGGATGCTGAACATTTTTTCAGGTGCTTCTCAGCCAGTTGGTATTCCTAAGTTGACAATTATTTGTTTAACACTGTACCCCATTTTTAATAGGGTTATTTGATTTTCTGGAGTCCAGCATCTTCAGTTCTTTGTACATATTGGATATTAGTCCCCTATCAGACTTAGGGTTGGTAAAGATCCTTTCACAATCAGTTGGTGACCTTTTTTTCTTATTGACAGTGTCTTTTGCCTAACAGGAGCTTTGCAATTTTATGAGGTCCCATTTGTTGATTCTTGATCTTACAGCACAAGCCATTGCTGTTCTGTTCAGGAATTTTTCCCCAGTGCCCATATCTTCAAGGCTTTTCCCGACTTTCTCCTCTATAAATTTCACTGTCTCTGGTTTTATGTAGAGTTCTTTGATTCACTTATACTTGAGCTTTTTACAAGGAGATAAGAATGGATCAATTCACATTCACATGATAACCTTCAGTTTAGCCAGCACCATTTGTTGAAATGCTCTTTTTTCCACTAGGTGGTTTTAGATCCTTTGTCAAAAATCAGGTGACCATAGGAGTGTGGGTTCATTTCTGAGTCTTCAGTATTATTCCATTGATCTACCTGTCTTTCACTGTACCACTACCATATAGTTCTTTTCAAAGTTGCTCTGTATTACAGCTTGACATCAGGCATGGTGATTCCATCAGATGTCCTTTTATTGTTGAGAATAATTTTTTCTATCCTATGTTTTTCTTATTCCAGATGAAATTGCAAATTGGCATTTCCAACTCAGTGAAGAATTGAGTTGGAATTTTGATGGGGATTTCATTGAGTTTGTAGATTGCTTTTGGCAAGATAGCCTTTTTTACTTTATTTTCAATTTTAGTGGGATTGCCAATCCATTAGCATGGGAGATCTTTCTCCATCCTCTGATAACTTCTTCTATTTCTTTCTCCAGAGACTTGATGTTCTTATCATACAGATATTTCACTTCCTTGTAGTCACACCAAGGTATTCTATATTATTTGTGACTATTTTGAAGGGTGTTGTTTCCCTATTTTTTTTCTTATCTTGTTTATCCTATGTGTGTAGAAAAAGGCCACTGATTTGTTTGAGTTAATTTTATATCCAGCTACTTCACTGGAGCTTTTTGCCAGGTTTAGGAGTTCTCTGGTGGAATTTTTAGGGTCACTAATATATACTATCATATCATCTGCAAATAGTGATATTTTGACTTCTTCCTTTCCAATTTGTATCCCCTTGATCTCCTTTTGTTGTCTAATGCTCTGGCTAGGACTTCAAGTACTATATTGATTAGTTAGGGAGAAAGTGGGCAGCCTTTTCTAGTCCCTGATTTTAGTGTGATTGCTTCAAGTTTCTCTTCATTTAGTTTGATGTTGGCTGCTGGTTTGTTGTATATTAACATTATTATGTATAGGTATGGGCCTTGAATTCCTGTTATTTCCAAGCCTTTTATCATGAAGGGGTGTTTGATTTTGTCAAATGCTTTCTCAGCATCTAATGAGATGATCATGTTATTTTTGTCTTTGAGTTTGTTTTTATAGTGGATTACATTGATGTATTTCCTTATATTAAACCATCCCTGCATTTCTGGAATGAAACCTACTTGGTCAGGATAGATGATTGTTTTGATGTGTCCTTGCGAGGATTTTATTGAGTATTTTTGCATCGATATTCAAAAGGGAAATTGGTCTGAAGTTCTCATTGTTAGATATTTGTGTGGTTTATGTATCACAGTAATTGTGACTTCATAGAATGAATTGGGTAGAGTACCTTCTGCTTCTATTTTGTGGAATAGTTTGAGGAGAGTTGTAATTAGATCTTCTCTGAAGGTCTGATAGAACTCTGCACTAAACCCATCTGGTCCTGGGCATTTTTTGGTTGGGAGACTACTAATGACTGCTTCTATTTCTTTAGGAGATATCGGGATGTTTAGATTGTTAATCTGATCCTGATTTAACTTGGTACCTGGGATCTGTCTAGAAAATTGTTCATTTTATCCAGGTTTTCCAGTTTTATTGAGTATAGCCTTTTGTAGTAGGATCTGATGATCGTTTGGATTTACTCGGTTCTGTTTCTATGTCTTCCTTTTTATTTCTGATTTTGTTAATTAGAACACAGTCCATTTTCCATCTAGTTAGTCTGGCTACGAATTTATATATCTTGTTGATTTTCTCAAAAAACTATCTCCTGAATTGGTTGATTCTTTGAATAGTTCTTCTTGTTTCTACTTTGTTGATTTCAGCCCTGAGTTTGGTTATTTCCTGCCTTCTACTCCTCTTGGGTGAATTTGCTTCCTTTTGTTCTAGAGCTTTTAGGTGTGTTGTCAACCTGCTATTGTATGCTCTCTCTAGTTTCTTTTTTGGTGACACTCAGAGCTAGGAGTTTTCCTCTTAGAACTGCTTTCATTGTGTCCCATAAGTCCAGGTATGTTGTGCCTTCATTTTCATTAAACTCTAAAGAGTCTTTATTTTCTTTCTTTATTTCTTCCTTGACCAAATTTTCAGTGAGTAGAGTGTAGTTCAGTTTCCACATAAATGTTGGCTTTCTATTATTTATGTTGTTATTGAAGATCAGTCTTAGTCCATGGTGATCTAATAAGATGCATGGAATAATTTCAATATTTTTGTATTTGTTGAGGCCTGTTTTGTGACTAATATATGGTCAGTTTTGGAGAAAACATCATGAAGTGCTGACATGGTATTTCCTTTTTGTTTAGGATAAAATATTATGTAGATATCTGTTAAATACATTTGTTTTATAACTTCTGTTAGTTTCAATGTATCTGCTTATTTTCTGTTTCCTGGATCTGTCCATTGATGACAGTGGGGTATTGAAGTCTTCTCTATGATTGTGTGAAGTGCAATGTGTACTATGAGCTTTACTACAATTTCTTTAAAGAATGTGGATGCCCTTGTACTTGGAGCATAAATATTCAGAATTGAGAATTTTGGAATATTTTATCATTGATGAGTATTATGTTCCCCTCATTGTCTTTTTTGATAACTCTGGTTTGGGAGTTGAATGTATTCCATATTAGAATGGCTACTTCAGCTTGTTGATTCAGACCATTTGCTTGGAAAATTGCTTTCTAGCCTTTATTCTGAGGTAGTATTTGTCTTTGTCCCTGAGGTGTGTTTCCTGTATACAGCAAAATGTTGGGTCCTGCTTATGTAGCCAGTCTCTTAGTCTATGTCTTTTTTATTAGTGAATTGAGTCCATTAATATAAAGAGATATTCAAGAAAAGTAGTTCTTGCTTCCTGTTATTTTTGTTGTTAGAGTTGGGATTCTGTTTTTGCAGCTATCTACATTTAGATTTGTTTAAGCATTACTTTGTTGTTCTCTCTAGGGCATAATTTCCCTCCTTGTGTTGGAGTTTTCCCTTTATTAACCTTAGAGGGACTGGATTTTTGGAAAGATATTGTGTGAATTTGGTTTTGTCATGGAATATTTTGGTTTCTCCATCAATGGTTATTAAGAATGTTGCTGGGTATAGTAGCCTGGGCTGGCATTTTTGTTATCTTAGGGTCTGTATCACCTCTTTCTAGGATCGTCTGGCTTTCATAGTCTCTATTGAGTAATCTGGTGTAATTCGTATTGGTCTGCCTTTATATATTACTTGACCCTTTTCTCTTACTGCTTTTAATATTCTATCTTTATTTAGTGCATTTGTTGTTCTGATTATTATGTGTCAGGAGGAATTTCTTTTCTGGTCCAGTCGATTTGGAGTTCTGTAGGCTTCTCATATGCTCATGGGCATCTCTTTCTTTAGGTTAGGGAAGTTTTCTTCTATAATTTTGTTGAAGATATTTACTAGCCCTTTAAGTTGAAAATCTTCATTCTCATCTATACCTATTATCCTTAGGTTTGCTCTTTTTATTTTTGTCCCGGATTTCCTGCATGTTTTGAGTTAGGATCTTTTTGTATCTCACATTTTCTTTGATTGTTGTGTCCATGTTTTCTATGGAATCTTCTGCACCTGAGATTCTCTCTTCCATCTCGTGTATTCTGTTGCTGATGCTCATATCTATGGTTTCTGATTGCTTTCCTAGGATTTCTATCTCCAGAGTTGTCTCCCTCTGGGTTTTCTTCATTGATTCTACTTCTATTTTTAGATCTTGGATGGTTTTGTTCAATTACATCACCTGTTTGGTTGTGTTTTCCTGTAATTCTTTAAGGGATTTTTGTGTTTCCTCTTTAAAGACTTATACCTGTTTAACAGTGTTCTTCATTATTTCTTTAATTGAGTTATTAATGCCCTACTTAAAATCTTCTACCAGCATCATGAGATATGAGTTTACATGCAAATCTTGCTTGTTGGGGTATCCAGGACTCACTGTGGTGAGAGTACTGGGTTCTGATGATGCTGAGTGGGCTTGGTTTCTTTTATTAATATTCTTACATTTGTCTTTCATCATCTGGTAATCTCTGGTTTTATATGTTATAGCTGTCTATGTCAGGAGCTTGCTCCTCCTCTTATTCTTTTAACCTCTGTCAGTATTCCTGGGAATCCAACTCTCTCTTGAGTCCCAGTGGTCAGAGCACTCTCTGCAGTCAAGCTTTCCTCTTTCAGGGGAGGTGCCCAGAGGTCTCCAGCTCAGCTTTGCCTCCTAGCTGAAGATGAAGCCTGAATTGTCCCTGTCCAAGAAACTGTGCTGCTTCTGTGGCCTGACTGCTCTCCTGTGTAGACTGGTCTCTGAGAGACCTGGGATACAGAGTGGCACTCTCACCTGTGTCCTGGAGTCAGATTTTATAAATACATTTTAAATAGTTAAATATATTATTAATAAAAGTGAACATATTTTTCTAGTAATACAACTTTGTTCTGCTTTTTAAGATATTGCATTTATTCATATATTTTAACTCTTATGGCAAAATTGAGATAAGTGGGAAAAAATGTCTATGACTCCATTCTTCTTATTCAGCAGAAAGTTAGGTTAGAATTCCAATGCCTTTATTGCTTTACGTATTATTGAGGAGAAATTGGGTCCTTTATTTGCTTCACAAAGCTCATTAATTAATTATTACATGTGCACTTATTAAGATAATGCAATGTTGTCCTCATTGATATGTGTATCAGAATGTGAAGGAGCAATTAATGGAGATAAGAATAGTGGAGGGAGGAAGAGTCATCAAGAATGTCAGCTTTATCAGCTGTAAGCCAGCTTTGTCTGCTGACAAGGACATTTCCAAGTACATTAGAATTAAAGGAGTCATAGTAAAATTTGAATATTGGGATGCCACATCCTAAATTTAGAATTTATGAAGTGATCACTAAAGCCAGTTATCTACTAAAGGGCTATTCACTAAAGGAAATTGTTAGCAATGACAAGGATATAACTAGGGAAAAATAAGGTAAACAATATAACACATACCTTCAGCATTAGAAATTAAACTGATTTATATATTTTACATGTTTCAATTGAAGAGTGTATGGAAGACTAAAGGACTCAGGTCGGAGTGGGCAAAAGGAACAGAATACAGAAACAAATTTTCTAGTAAACATTTCCTTAAAATTCATGAATTATACTCTAGGTTAGATTTTAAATTTCTGGAATAAAAGTAATTACTTGAAGAATCACATGAGGTTCATGAAAAGAGAAGTTATTTCATGTCCTAAGAATGCAACAGAATATACAGTCTAGGATGTAACTTCAAGGTAGAAAATTGTCATTCTTTATTCTGGAACTATCCTTTAGTGAAGATTTATTTATATTCTATGGTACATTTTGAAATTTATTGAAACAATCTAAAATCCACAGATAAAACCATAAACTCTTAAATACTAATCTGTAAATGTTTCTTTCATTATATGATTCCCTTTATATTTTCTTTCTGTAATTAATTATCCTCATTCAGAGGATGTGGTTATGGTTTATTATATCTAAGTACTATTTCAGGTTTCAAAAAAGCAGCTAGGAGATGCATTTTTCCAAACAGTATAACTTAGTTAATTAGAAAAAAATTAAAATGAAATATTTTATGGATATATAACACATTAGTTCAAAGGGCAAAATATAATTGACATTCTAGAGTTAAAAATAAATAACAAAATTGTGAGGAATGGCTATATAGATATTGGATGCTTAAGTTCCTTAAATGAAGAGAAGGAATTTTATATCCAGCAAGACAAATTGCCTTGGCCATTAAGGAAAATATATTCTAAGAAAGGAGGTAAGAAACCATATAATGAAACATAATGCTTCTTCATTAATTTTTTAAAAACTTTATTAAGTGCTCTACTAGACAGTGATGATGAATAGTCAAAATCTGTAGGATAGCTCTGACTGTGATGAAATTTAATATGGATGAAAACAGATGAAACAAAGTAGCATACTCTTTGTTCTGTAGAAATCCATACATAGGCAGTATTAAGCTTGCTGCATACTGTTCTTTCCTGTATAAACATACCTGTGGTAACATATGTTTTATGAATTGGACATAGCAAGATATAAATGATTAATGATAGGATGGTCACAGCAAGCTGTCATTAGTCTTATACTTTGGGGCAAGTATTAAATACAACAAGAGATTCTACAGCATAGAAAATGTGCTTCTGGAGCGGTACAACTAATGGTGCTTCTGCACAGCAAATACACTACACAGATCAATCTATATTTTAGGCAGGATGGACTGGGGTGGCATCTTATTTCATTAAACTGCACAGAAATAGAGTAGAGCAAATATTAAAATATATAGCTTATTTTTTAATTTTCAATATTTTCATTCTGCCATTGCTTCTGCAAGTAAAATTATAAAAGGAATGGACACCCTTAATGAATGTATACACTTTTCTCCTTTCTGGGTGTAAAGACAGACAGGAAACAATTTAAGCAAGGAAGGAGTATTATGGCTTTCTTTTTGAGAAGATGATTTCCATCATGTCAGAGAATATATGGTGGAAGAAATAAAAACACTGTTGGTCACAATCTGTGAGCACAGAAGAAGCTGAAAGGGAACCAGAAGTCTGCCTGGGCTTCCCTGCCTTAAGACTTATTGCCAGTGACTCATTTCCCAATCAAACGTTCCACTGAAAATTCAGTTCACAACCATGTAGAGATCTCTACCATGAGAGTCATATGTCACACTCAACCACAGCCCTACACTAATGATGCCTAGGGATTTTAACGAGAGATGACTAAGCAATGAAATATCATACAGTGAACTGGCATGTACTTCAAAAGAAATATTGGTAAAATGCAATAAATAAAACATGACCCTATGGAGACCCTTTCAGATAGCTTTTTGATTCTTTTAATATGTGAGGGAGAATGCAATTGGTAAACATTTTGTTTGTGTCTCACATGTTTCTGGCCTTTTAAAATATCTTTATTTTTATTGCGTGGAAAAATTGACAGCATGTATGCCTGTTCACTATGTGTCTGCCTGGATTTGTGGAGGTCAAAAGAAAGCATCGGATTCTCTAGAAATGGAGGTACTGGCAACTGTGAGCTGCCATGTAGGTGCTGGGAATCAAACCTAGTAATAAAATCAACTCTGTATGAGTGATTAGTCTTCATACCTGCTGAGCAATATCTCCAACCTCATCATGTGTTTCTTAGATATTTTGATTTTGTAATCTTTCTATTCTGTTCTTCTTTGCACTTTACACACACTCACAAACATGCACATACATATACACAGCAAGACACACATAAACACATAGGCACACACAGATACAAAGACACAGAGATACACAGACACACTCACAGAGAAAAAACATGTACATGCATGTGTATGAATTTTATTAATTTGCTCTGTATTTCATACATTGTTGAGCCCATCTAATAAATTTCTTATGTTAATGTCATATTTCAGTTGAAATCTAAATTTGTATTTGGTTGAAAACACAAATTAATGAGAGGATTTAATAAATGATCAGGATTTATTGGAACACTCCATGTTTTTACAGTAATTTTACAACCTCTCTCCTTTGTAGGTATTTAATATTGCTATTTTAAGGTATCTGTTTCTAATCACTTAACTAAGAATAGATTCATCTGTTACATACATTTTTGTGTATGTGCTTACATATCATATACAACATCTTAGACTGCTCTTAAGTTTGCCTTGATAATGATATCAAAAGAAACAATATTGAACATGGATATTTACATTTTTGTCTTGAGAGTAATACATTCAGTCCTGGTTTTCTTATGTAATGGATTGCTATTTGATCACACTCTTTGTTGCTTTTCAAGCTTAAAAGTTTCCATGGGAGAATTTACCTTTGTAAACTCTTAAGAAAAAAATAACACAAATTATTTAACATAGTAACAAGATATCTTTTCCAAGAAGTAGAATTGTGCCCCAAGGTTTTACAGATTTCAAGCCGATTTAAAAACAATAATAATGTTGGAGGGTTATGCATTGCTTATAAAAACTTTAGTGTAGGCAGGCTGGGGGAGTGTATCATCTAAGGAGATGAATATATTCAGAAAGAAAGCTACAAGTAGCAAGTTAAGGAAATTCTTGGTAAGGTGTTGTACCATAAAAGGCAGCTTGGTTCCTAGCTGAGCTAAGGCTAAAAACCCCAGTTATCCTAGAGAGACAGAAGGCATTTTGTCCCACTTCTGGATACCATGCTCCTGGCATGAGGCTACACTACTCCATAGACTTGTAGCCATCAGTTACATAAGAGCAACGCCCAAACCCCTTCACTAGTAGAGGACATATCTGTGGTCACATAGCCTCAAGATAGATCTCCATTTAATTGAGGTTCCTAAAGACCTGGAGGACTTAGCTAATAAACTCTCCTTCCCAGAAACTCCTTGCTGCAAAAGGTATTTAACCTAATGCTGTCTCTGAGAAGTGGGGCAAGGTTTTACTCATCCACATTCTGCTATGATAATAAGTGCCTTAATACCATGGACTGTCTCTTTTCATAACCTTCGCTTATAGAGCCACTCTCTAATATCCAGTAGAAGGCCTCTTTTCTCTTCTAGCCACATCTGCCACCAAGAACAATCCAAGCCCAAACTTGCTGCTGCCAACAAGCCAACGACTCCCAGAGGAACCACCTGGAGCTCCCCCCTTTCCCCTCATTTCCCCCTTGGCCCTGGGTTAGATCCAGCCTGCTGGCCTCCAGTCCATTCTCACCTCTTCTACGGCTCCCAGAGGCACCTGGGTACCCAAGAGTGTGAGAACCAGTTGGCTATGGCCTTCTTTTAGGCCCCAGGACTGCCCCCCCCCCCAGCCTAATCCCGCTGTCCCTTGCTTCCCTGCCTGAGACCTACCTGGCCCTGGCTACAGAGTTGGGTAAACACATCAAAACTCTCTCCTCCTGCCTCCCTAAACTGACAAACTCTGTGGGGGAACAGAGCAGCACCTCACTAACCCTTCAGGAAAGGAAGGGAGTTAAGGAAAGTGAGTAGTATTTTGATGTGGGATAGAATATTTGCTCTAAAGAAAAAGATAATACAGCAAGTATGGTAGCAAAGTGCTCAGAATCTGTTAATTTGGAGGTCAGCATGATGCAAGTGAGGCCTCATTGTCCCCTCAACCTAGAGTTTTCAGACAGTGCTACTTGTCTCTCTGTTTGATTTTAATTTCTGCATACTTGGGTGCAGCAGTTGTTCCAAGTCTGTATTGTCAATTAAAAGCCCATACACTGTTTGCCACACCTCCTCTACTTCATATGTTCTTAAAAGCAATCTTGATTTCTTTGTTTTGTATTTATAGTTTGAGATTTTCATGTATGTATACAATGTATCTTTATCATATACATCCTCATCCCCCCTCTCCTTGTCCAGCCTCTCCTTCCAAAACATCTCCCTTAGAATCTTGTCTATATTTTCAAATATCCAGTTAAATATCCACTTAATACTGCCACATGTGTTTTATGTTGTGCACCATAATTTTGTAGTATCTCAATGAAAGAACTGAATTGAATAAGATTGCCCCATCTCACATCCTATCTGACATCACTTAACAGATTAATAGCCACTGTCTGGGTTTGCAACTCCTACTTCAAGCCAATGCTTGTTCATTTTATTTAGTTAGTTGTTCTTCCTTTAGAATTTCTTTTAGAATTTGGTCTACTAATATGTCCGTGGTCTGGGGACCCCAATGAAGAAGTTAGAGAAAGAACTGAAAGAGCTGAAGGGGTTTGCAACCTCATAAGAACAACAACAATATCAACCAACCAGAGCTCCCAGGGACTAAACCACCAACCAAAGAGTACACATGGAGAGAACAATGGAATACTCTAGCTTCATATGTAGCAGAGGATGGCCTTATCTGGCATCAATGGAAGGAGAGGACCTTGGTCCTGTGAAGGTCCCAGTGTAGGGGAATGACAGGGCAGTGAGGTAGGTGTGTGTGTAGGAGGGTGGAGACACCCACATAAAAGCATGGGGAAGGAGTGGGCATAGGGAGTTTGGGAGGGGAAAACAGAAAAGGGGATAACATTTGAAATGTAAATAGATAGAATATGAAAAATAAAATAATACATCTATGGTCATATTTGTTTTCATGAGACAGTCTGGCTCCATTGCTGTCTTAAGCCTAGGGACTCTTGTGACTTTGCACTTCCTTGGGACTCTTAACTGACATCTTTGGTATTTTCCAATAACGCCCTCCCCACTTTCTTGAGTTGTAGTTTCTTCCTTTAAATACCCCCTTACCCAGCTACTTGGGGTACCACGGTCCTCTACCCCTGCGTGGTGTATGACTGTGAGCCCGAGAGCGCTCTTGAATAAAAATCCTCTAGCAGTTTGCAAGAAGACCGTTTCTTGTGAGTGATTTGGGGTGTCGCCTCTCCTGAGTCAGAACTTGGGGGAGTCCTCACATTGTGGGTCTTTCAGGATCAGATCACTGCTGTCTGTCTCCTGATGATGGATAAGGAGCATTGTTGCAGGGGGCAACCAAAGACAGGCATTCTCTCTGCCAATTTAAAGAATAAGAATAAGGGGGAGATGTGTTGGTTTCATTGCTTCTTTTGACAAACCAGTACAATCCCCCCCTCCCCCCAAGAGCTTGTGTCTCTAGTGGCATATGTAGCAGAGGATGGCCTAGTTGGCCATCAATGGGAGGAGAGGCCCTTGGTCTTGTGAAGATTATATGCCCTAGTACAGGGCAATACCAGGGCCAGGAAACAGGAGTGGGCGGGTTGGAGAGCGGGGGGGGGGGGGGTGTAGGGGAATTTTGGAGAGGAAACTAGGAAAGGGGATAACATTTGAAATGTAAATGAAGAAAATATCTAATAAAATGTATTTGTTATTAAATAATTTTTCTTTTTTTACAGACCAGTCATTATTCCCCTCTCAGAACCACCTGAGCTTCTAGACAGTTCCTTATCCCATCCCCCCTCCCCCACCTGGCCAGGCCATCCTATTCCCTGGGGCCTGAAGTCTCTCTAGAATTAGGTGTGTCCTCTTTCACTGGAGCCATATCAGGCAGTTCTCTACTGCATAGGTTTCTGGGGCCTAGTACGATCTAGTGAATGCTGCCTGGTTGGTGGCTCAGCTGAGTGATCTCATGGGTCTAGGTTAGTTGAGACTGCTGGTTTTCCTGTGGGGTTCCTTTCCCCCTCATCTTCTTCTAGCCTGTCCCTAATCCAACCACAGGGGTTTCTGACTTCAGTCCATTGGTTGTGTGTAGGTATCTGCTTCTGTCTAAGTCAACTACTTGTTGTGCCTCTTGGAGGGCAGCCATGCTTAAATCCTGTCTGTAAGGACATCATAGCTTCAGTAATGGCCTTAGAGACTCTCCTTGAGATGGATCCCAATTTGGGGTTGTCACTGGAACTCCTTTTCTATAGGATTTTCTCCATTTTTGTCCCTGAAGTTCTTTTAGACAGGAATAATTCTGGGTCAGAAATTTTACTGTAGGGTGGCAGCCCTATCCCTCCACCTGATGCCTTGTCTTTCTGCTGGAGGTGGACTCTCCAAATTTCCTCTCCCCACTGTTGGGCATTTCATATAAGGTCCCTGCCTTTTAGTCCTGAGACACTCTCACCTCCCAGTAAGAATTTTTCATTGTTCTTGGGACCCAAAGTAGACTAGTGAGCTTTTCATTTATTTTTATTTATATGTTTATGTTCATATAAAAATGTGTTACTATACTTTATACTTCTCTGTCCAAAGAAGTGTTAGAGCAAGTGTCTCAGCTGTGTGTGGAGAAATTATACCTTCTCTATATTTAGTTGGTACTAGCTGGTGGGTATGGTATGAGCTCTTAAGTGTTCTGAACATATGCTTAGTTGTAGGCTTTGTTAGTTCAGTAGCTGAGATGGTGTTGAACTACTGAGTGAGTGAGAGCTGTTTACATTCACTCATCCCTGATGATCGGGAGTTCTGGTCAGTAGGCTGTAATCACTTATATGCCAGCTACAAGGATGACATGGATAGTCGTGTATGAAGTTAATTATGTCTCAATTATTCCATAGTTCCTTGATATCATTTCAGTAAACCCATAAGATAAAACAAATAGGAATAACATCACATCCTTACAGTGATGTAATGCTTTGCTGACTTTCCTTCTCAATGAATACTTTTGTTGTTTTTTATTTGGTTGGTTTTCTTTAAGGCAAAATCTTGTTACATAGTGTAGGCTGTGCTAAAACCCTTATATAACTCTACCTTAAAACCCATTCCTTTATGGATAATCCAACATACTCTGTTAGTTTTTTTCTTTTTTTTCAAAAGTTTGCTTTTTGAGTTATTGACATAAACAAGTTTTCTATTTCCTTCTGAGCTCTAATTTCTTCAGTCTCTCCTACCACGTCAGTTTCAGGAACATGGTGATTCTACAAGAGAATTGGGAGCCTAGAATAGTCTGCACAGGTGAGAGTGTGGACTACAGAAGCTAACAGCTTCTGGGACAGGCAGAAGCCACACAGCTTCTAAGGCAGACTCCATTTCGGGCTCCAGATATCCGGGCACCTTTCCAGCCAGAGGACAGGTGTCTGCCCCACCAGGGAGGGCTTTGCCTGAGAAACTGGGGAAGCCATCTTGGTTCCCAGAATCTGCCGAGGCTAGTCTGCACAGGTAAGAGTATGGACTACAGAAGCTAAAAGCTTCTGGGACAGGTCTTATTTTTGGCCTTCATCTTCTGCCAGGAGGCAGGCACAAACTCCAGATATCTGTGCACCTTCCCTGCAAGAAGAAAGCTTGCCTGCAGAGAGTGCTTTAACCACTAAAATTCAGGAGAGACCTAGTCTCCCAGGTCTACTGATAGAGGCTAACAGAATCACGAGAGGAACAAGCTCTAATCAGAAACAACTATAACAACTAACTCCAGAGATTACCAGATGGTGAAAGGCAAACATAAAAATCTTACTAACAGAAACCAAGACCACTCACCATCATCAGAACCCAGCACTACCACCTCAGCCAGTCCTGGGCACCCCAACACAATGAAAAGCTAGACCCGGATTAAAAAGCATATCTCATAATGATAGTAGGGGACATCAAGAAGGACTTTAATAACTCACTTAAAAAATACAGGAGGACACTGCTAAAGAGTTACAAGTCCTTAAAGAAAAAATAGGAAAACACAACCAAACAGGTAGAAGTCCCTAAAGAAAAATGGGAAAACACACCCAAAGAGGTGATGGAAATGAAAAAAAGCATAATAGACATAAAAAGAGAAGCAGACACAATAAAGAAAATCCAAAGCGAAGCAATACTGGAGATAGTAAACTTAGGAAAGAAATCTAGAACCATAGATGCAAGCATCAGGAACAGAATACAAGAGATGGAAGAGAGAATCTCAGGTGCAGAAGATTCCATAGAGAACATCAGCACAATAATCAAAGAAAATGCAAAATGTAAAAAGATCCTAACTCAAAACATCCAGGAAATCCAGGACCCAATGAGAAGACCAAACCTACAGATAATAGGAGTAGATGAGAATGAGGATTTTCAAATTAAAGGGCCAGCAAATATCTTTAAAAAAATTATAGAAGAAAACTTCTCAAACATAAATAAAGAGATGCTCATGAACATAAAAGAAGCCTAAAGAACTCCAAATAGACTGGGAAAGAAAAGAAATTCCCCCTCACTCATAATAATCATAACAACAAATACATTAAATAAAGATAGAATATTAAAAGCAGTAAGGGAGAAAGGTCAAGTAACATATAAATGCAGGCCTATCAGAATTACACCAGATTTTTCAGAGAGGGACTATGAAAGCCAGAAGATCCTGGAGAGATATTATACAGACACTAAGAGAACACAAATGAGAACCCAAGCAATTATACCCAGCTAAATTTTCAATTACCATAGATGGAGAAAACAAAGTATTCCACGACAAAACCAAATTCACACCTTATATTTCCACGAATCCAGCCCTTCAAAGGGTAAAGCAGAAAGAAACCAATACAAGGATGGAAACCATGTCCTAGAAAAAGGAAGAAAGTAATCCTTCAACAAACCTAAAAGAAGAGAGCCACAGGAACAGAATGCCAACTCTAACAAAAAATAATAATAATAATAGGAAGCAACAATTACTTTTCCTAAATGTCTCTTAATATCAATGGACTCAATTCCCCAATAAAAAGACATAGACTAACAGACTGGATAGACAAACAGGACCCAACATTTTGCTGCTTACAGGAAACTCATTTCAGGGAAAAAGACAGATACTACCTCAGATTGAAAGGCTGGAAAACAATTTTCCAAGCAAATGGTCTGAAGAAACAAGATGGAGTAGCAATTCTAATATCGAATAAAATCGACTTCCAACCCAAAGTTATCAAAAAAGACAAGGAGGGGCCCTTCATACTCATCAAAGGTAAAATCTTCCAAGAGGAACTCTCAATTCTGAATATCTATGCTTCAAATGCAAGGGCAGCCAAATTCATTAAAGAAACTTTAGTAAAGCTCAAAGCACACATTGCAGCTCAGACAATAATAGTGGGAGACTTCAACACACCACTTTCATTAATGGACAGATGATGGAAACAGAAACTAAACAGGGACAAGGTGAAACAAATATAAGTTAGGAAACAAATGGATTTAACAGGTATCTACAGACATTTTATTATAAAACAAAAGGATATAACTTCTTCTCAGCACCTCATGGTACCTTTTCCAAAATTGAGCATATAATCGGTCACAAAACAGGCCTCAGCAGATAAAAAAATATTGAAATTGTCCCATGCATCCTATCAGATCACCATGGACTAAGGCTGTTATTCAATAACAACATAAATAATAGAAACTCAAAATTAATGTGGAAACTGAACAACACTCTTCTCAATGATACCTTGGTCAGGGAAGGAATAAAGAAAGAAATTAAAGACTTTTTAGAGTTTAATAAAAATGAAGTCACAACATACCTAAACTTATGGAAACAATTAAAGCATTTCTAAGAGGAAAACTCATAGCTCTGAGTGCCTCCAAAAAGAATTTAGAGAGAGCACACACTAGCAGCTTGACAATACAACTAAAAGCTCTAGAACAAAAGGAAGCAAATTCACCCAAGAGGAGTAGACTGCAGGAAATAATCAAACTCAGGGGCAAAATCAACCAAGGGTAAAAAAGAAATACTATTCAAAGAATCAACCAAATGAGGAGCTGGTCCTTGAGAAAATTAACAAGATAGATAAACCCTTAGCCAGACTCACTAGAGGGCACAGGGAAAGCATCCTAATTAACAAAATCAGAAATGAAAAGGGAGACATAACAACAGATCCTGAAGAAATCCAAAACACCATCAGATCCTTCTATAAAAGGCTATATTCAATAAAACTGGAAAACCTGGATAAAATGGACAAATTTCTAGACAAATACCAGGTAACAAAGTTAAGTCAGGATCAGGTTAATGACATAAACAGTCCTATATCACCTAAAGAAATAGAAGCAGTCATTAATAATCTCCTAACCAAAATAAAAAAATAAAAAAAAAGCCCAGGACCAGATGGGTTTAGTGCAGAGTTCTATCAGACCTTCAAAGAAGATCTAATTCCAGTTCCTCACAAACTATTCAACAAAATAGAAGCAGAAGGTACTGTACCCAATTCATTCTATGAATCCACAATTACTCTGATACCTAAACCACAGAAAGACCCAACAAAGATAGAGAACTTCAGACCAATTTCCCTTTTGAGTATCTCTGCAAAAATACTCAATAAAATTCTTGCTAACCATATCAAAGACATGTCAAAGAAGTCATCCATCCTGACGAAGTAGGTTTCTTTCCCTGGATGCAGGGATGGTTTAATATTTGGAAATCCATCAATGTAATCTACTATATAAACAAACTCAAAGACAACAACCACATGATCATCTCATTAGATGCTTAGAAAGCATTTGACAAAAATTCAACACCCATTCATGATAAAAAGCCTTGGAAAGATCAGAAATTCAAGGCCCATACCTAAACATGATAAAAGCAATCTACAGCAAACCAGTAGCCAAAATCAAAGTAAATGTTGAGAAGCTGGAAGCAATCCCAGTAAAATCAGGGACTAGACAAGGCCGCCCACTTTCTCCCTACCTATTCAAAATTGTCCTTGAAGTCCTAGCCAGAGCAACTAGACATCAAAAGGAGATCAAGGGGATACAGATTGGAAAGGAAGAAGTCAAAATATCACGTTTTGCAGATGATATGATAGTATATATAAGTGACCCTAGTAAATTCTATCACAGAACTCCTAAACCTGATAAACAGCTTCAGTGAAGTAGCTGAATATAAAATTAACTCAAACAAGTCAATGGCCTTTCTGTACACAAAGGATAAACAGGCTGATAAAGAAATTAGGGAAACAATACCCTTCTCAATAGTCACAAATAATATATAATACCTTGGCGTGACTCTAACTAAGGAAGGGAAAGATCTGTATGATAAGAGCTTCAAGTCTCTGAAGAAAGAAATTAAAGAAGATCTCAGAAGATGGAAAGATTTCCCATGCTCATGGATTGGCAGGATCAATATAGTAAAAATGGCTATCTTGCCAAAAGCAATCTACAGATTCAATGCAGTCCCCATCAAAGTTCCAATTCTATTTTACAATCAATTAGAAAGGGCAAAATGCAAATTCATCTGGAATAACAAAAAACCTAGGATAGCAAAAACTCTTCTCAAGGATAAAAGAACTTCTGGTGTCCTAAAGCTAAAGCTGTCCTACAGAGCAATTGTGATAAAAGTGCATGGTACTTGTATAGCGACATACAAGTAGACCAATGGAATAGAATTGAAGACCTAGAAATGAACCCACACACCTATGGTCACTTGATCTTTGACAAGGGAGCTAAAACCATCCAGTTGAAAAAAGACAGCATTTTCAACAATTGGTGCTGGCACAACTGCCAGTTATCATGTAGAAGAATGTGAATTGACCCATTCCTATCTCCTTGTATTAAGGACAAATTGAAGTGGATCAAGGAACTCCACAAAAAACCAGAGACAGTTAAACTTATAGAGGAGAAAGTGGGGGAAAGCCTCGAAGATATGGGCACAGGGCAAAAATTCCTGAATAGAACATCAATGGCTTATGCTCTAAGATCGGGAATTGACAAATGGGACTTCATAAAATTGCAAAGCTTATGTAAAGCAAAAGACACTGTCAATAAGACAAAAAGGCCACCAACAGATTTGGAAAGGATCTTTACCAATCCTAAATCAGATAGGGGACTAATATCCAATATATATAAAGAACTCAAGAAGGTGGACTCCAGAAAAATCAAATAACCACATTAAAAAATGGGGCTCAGAACTATACAAAGAATTCTCACTTGAGGAATACTGAATGGCTGAGAAGCACCTGAACAAATGTTCAGCATCCTTAATCATCAGGGATATGCAAATCAAAACAACCCTGAGATTCCACATCACACCATTCAGAATGGCTAAGAAAAAAATTCATTTGACAGCAGATGCTGGCGAGTATGTGGAAAAAGAGGAACACTCCTACATTGTTGGTGGGATTGCAAGCTTGTACAACCACTCTGGAAATCAGTCTGGTTGTTCCTCAGAATATTGGACATAGTTATACTGGAGGATCCATCAATACCTCTCCTGGGCATATATCCAGAAAATGTTCCAACCGGTAAGAAGGACATATGCTCCACTATGTTCATAGCAGCCTTATTTATAATAGCCAGAAGCTGGAAAGAATCCAGATGCCCCTCAACAGAGGAATGAATACAGAAACTGTGGTACGTTTACACAGTGGAGTACTACTCAGCTATTAGAAAGAATGAATTTATGAAATACTTAGGCAAATGGAAGGACCTAGAGAATATCATCCTAAGTGTGAAAACCCAATCACAAAAGAACTCACATGATATGTACTCACTGATAAGTGGATAATAGTCCAGAAACTTAGGATACCCAAGATACAATATACAATTTGCAAAACACATGAAAGTCAAGAAGAACAAAGACCAAAGTGTGGATACTTTACCCCTTCTTATACTTGGGAACAAAACATCCATGATAGGAGTTATAGAGACCAAGTCTGGAGCTGAGACGAAAGGATGGACCATCTAGAGACTGCCATACCAGGGTTTCCACCCCATAATTAGCCTCCAAATGCTGACACATTTGCATACACTAGCAAGATTTTGCTGAAAGGATCCTGATGTAGCTGTCTCTTGTGAGGCTATTCCAGGGCCTAGCAAACACAGAAGTAGATGCTCACAGTCAGCTATTGAATGGATCACAGGCCCCCTAATGGAGGACATAGAGAAAGTACCCAAGGAGCTAAAGGGGTCTGCAACCCTATGGGTGGAACAACAGTATGAACTAATCAGTCCTCACCGTAGCTCATGTCTCTAGCTGCATATGTATCAGAAGATGGCCTAGTTGGCCATCAGTGGAAAGAAAGGCCCATTGGTCTTGCACACTTTATATGCCTTATTACAGGGGAACGCCAGGGCCAAGAAGTGGTAGTGGGTGTGTAGAGGAATGGGGAGGGTTATGGGGTACTTTAGGGATTGGAATATTTGTATATTGCATTGGAAATGTAAATTAAGAAAATACCTAATTAAAAACAATCATTAACCACTTAAAAAAAAGAGAGAGAAATGGGACCACTATGTTCTTTGTGAGGAACATACTAAATATTGATACAATGATTAATGCAAATATAAATATAACATGGAAAAGGCACTGCTATGTTAAGTCCTAGCACTAAATTTCATATAGTTTATATAGTTATTGATAGTATATATACACACTCACATATATGTATATATGTGTATATATATATATATATATATAGTTTATATAGAACTTTCTGGTAACATTATAAACAACATATCTTGTAAGTTGGTAAGGCTATGGGGAGTATAGGCATTGTCCTACAGTTTTATGTTTTATCCACTTAATAAAAACAGCTAATATACATATTCTTGCCCAAAATGTTATTTTTTCTTTCTTCATCTAATTATTTCATAATTAGGTTAAAAACTTTAATAGTTTCATACCAGATGTTGGTAGACCTAGTTTTGTGACTTGATTTTTTGATCAGTTTGAAATATTTATGTGTTAATAAATTCTATAAAAAATTATTAGATTACTTTAAAAGGTATTTATACAACATTTAATAGAACTATCTGGTTTTAGGACAGTATCTTTTGTGTTGTAAAAAATACTCATTCAATAAATACAAAGTTCAGCTTGCTACATTGAATTTTTTGAAATAATTCCATTTTACATCTGATAAAAGATAATTTCCAGTGGTATTAATTCACCTTGGTTCTGGCTCTTCTCTTTAAAAATAATGCACAAGTTAATTGGTATAATTAGAGATGAGCACACACACACACACACACACACACACACACACAAGTTTCTTGTACATCTAACTCTCCTCTTCAGTCCCCCTCTCTCTTTTTCTCACTGACCATGAAAGGAGAAGTGGGCTATTTAGGAAAAAAAAGAATGCTAAATCTTTACTGTTACACCATCTTCTAGATTCTCAAAATCCATCCTGCTATATGAATACTGTCAGTATATGTGATTTTTTTTCTACAATATCTTCTTTTCCAGAGAAGAACTTAACTCCTGTCCATGAGACAAGTCCTTCATCCTCTGAGCAGCTACAGTTATGGTACATGCTAGTTATGCTATTGAGTAACTTCAATAAGAAATATTCATGATCAATAAATTCCAGAATTACAATTTTGGGTAAAGAATAATCCTCCCACATGCTAAATAATTGCATGGTCCATTGTTCCCTAATGTCCATTTTATATCAAAAAGCTTCAAGCATGCTTTTTTTTCCCCCTGAGAATAGACTTATAGAATGCTGAAATTCTCTCTGCTGGAAGCTGTAATTTAATTACCGAGTGTAATTGCCATGGAGAAACCATGGTTTATTCTACTTGCACACCTCTTCTGGGTCTTAGACACCAGAAAGTAGTAAAAAATTATCATTTAAGAACTGATGAAGTTAAACTCCAGAGAAACAAATAGCCCTACTAAAAGTGGGGTACAGAGCCAAACAAAGAATTCTCAACTGAGGAAACTCAAAGGCCTAAGAAGCACCAAAAGAAGGGTGGGAGGGAGAGCATCCTCATAGAAGCAGAGGGAGGGGGATAGGATAGGGTCTTTACAGAGGGGAAACCAGGAAAGGGGAAAACATTTGAAATGTCAATAAATGCAATATCAAATAAAAGAGTTTAAATATGTAACTGTTTTCATAAGTAGTGTAAAATATGTGTAGACTGATATTATGAAGGGCTAATCATATTAGTGAAAATACAGAAAGCAAAGAAAGTAAAATATTAGAGAATGCATGTCATAAAACATTCAAAATTTTATTACTCAAAACAATTAAAATTTTAAAATTTGAATCATAAAACAGAATCGTCATTGTCCTTGCGATACAAGGTAGACTAATGAGCTATTGGATGCTTTATAGAAAAATATTCCTTTCTCTGTTATGAGCCATCAATATCCCTGTCAGTGACACAGTATTTGTACATTGTATTGTGTATTACAATAGTGTATATATTGTCATGGTGTATTGTGATACACATGGACCTAAATCACCACTTAAAATTATATGTCTTTACCCAGGAAGATACTATCTGCATGGACAGGAAGGCCCCCTTCAGGACTAACCATGCATGTATTTCAATGCATCTTCAAAGTATCTTTCCTTTTGTTTCAATTACGAGTGAATGATGCAAGCTGAGCATTCCTTGAAGTGTTCTTTTGGACATTTAAACATTATGACATGTATTTTATGGCTGTGAGATAAGCATGGCCAAAATTATGTCTGCCATGCTTCCTTTCCAAATTATGTTTTTCTATTCAGTATGCTCACAAACATGCCCAAACTTCAAATGCTTTCCTATATGAAGTGTGGCATCTAGACTTGTTACTACAGCTCACTTTCTTCAGGAAACACACTACACTAGAAACCCAGCCTTCACTATCATTACCTGTTATAAGTAGTAATTTTTTCTAAACTTCTTATAGCTTGTCAGTGCTTGCTTTGCTTCTGTTCTAATTAAGGTGTAAATCTATTGGGTTTGTTTAAAAACAGTCTTAAATTTTGTTAAGAAGTGAATACTCTATTTACACCTGAAGCTTACCCAATTCTTTATGAATTTAAACAAGGAGTAGTTAACTTCTTGCGTGTAGGTATAGTTTATTAAAATACATTACCATTGATCTACTTGATGGAAATATTACAGAAATAATCCAGTCAATACTTGTGATATTTTGTCTCTACACATTTTGTTTCAATCGACAAATGTAGTACTTCATGTACTTCTTTTGCATTACTATCAGCATTGCAATTTGTAGTGCTCAAAATTATTTTCTAGGACAGAATTCCAAGCTTTGATTTATCATTTCCTTAACTATCCCTGCCTTTTGGAATTCTCTTCCTGGCCAGCAAATATTGGACTTTTAGCAGAGTTTGTATTTGCTGTTGATCAGTGCTGGCCTTACTGCAAAACCATCTTTTTAGATCAATAAATATCCTCTAAGAAGTTCAGCTAATTTTCTCTTCCTTTCAAACTCTTAATTTGATGCTGATATTGAGTAAAATCTATTATCCAATATTTTACTATTCCCATCAACAAAGGAATAAGACATAATTTTAATCTTGATTTCTATCATTCTGCAGTACATTTCAATCACATTTGTGCATATGAATATATATGTATATATATATATTCTGTTAATTGAACACAATTCTTGCTTAATATACCTCTAATATTTTATTTGTAATATTTTCAATATCCTTAGAAATAGGAAATATAAATTCTTAAATGTTGAATACATCTGAAATCTTTTCTTCTTTTTTCATGAGTCTTCCAATATGTGCTGTCAACACACTGTATTTTCTAAATTCCTCTACAGTTTTCATTATGTTACCTCTTTGGACACATTTGCAATGATAAAATATCACATTGTGCTATGCATATTTAGGGACAAACTATAAACATATATTTCTGTCACAATTCCTGCTCTCCTGAAGCAATGTAATTCTACACAGTAATAGCAAAGAGATCTATATAAAAAATAAAATTGGTTCTACAGTAGTTCTAGATGTATGGCATAATCCATTCCAGTAGTCTTTTTCCCTTTCTCATATCATGTTGCATATGGAACACTAGTTACATAATATTGTGAAAGGAAGGCAACAAAGAAAAGGGGAAAAAGGAAGAAGAAAAGTTATATGATAAAGTAGTAAAGAGAAATTAAAAAGAAACATTCATACTGACCTTTCGTTAAAATATACTGATGCCTTTTAAGCCTTTTCAGTAATTATATCAATCATTACAATTATCTAAATGCGTTCAATACATTATAAGGTTATGCTTAAGAGGGCTAGTAACTTTCCCAGTATCAAAGCACAAAGATATATTTAAGCTAATACCTGTCTCTAAAGATGAACAGTGAATCACCGATCCACAGAATTGACTTTGTACCTTTGTTTCTTGCTGTATTGTCATGACATTTTCCTGAATCAGTATGAGTGTAACTGTTTTACAAGGATACTGCTTCAACAGAACTTGGAATAAATGCATGGGAGTGTTGATCACACCCTTTTCCCAACTTGCTGTGTTTTCAAATCCTTTTGGTTTTCCACATTTCAACTGATAAAATGCAATTTCTTAATCAACTATTTTCAGTATTCTATGGAAAAATTATCATGAAAACAGCTAGTGGCTATTGTAAAGTTGTTAAGCTGAAAATATCCTATTGTTTAAAAAGAATATTTTTTATAGTAGGGCAATTATGATCTACTGTCTGAGGTACTAGAATTCACTTTCTTGTGTAAAATGCCATAAAAATCCTTTAAAATGCAAAGTTGAATACTATGCACTCCTTAATGTAAAATTGTAATTACATAATAAAATTTTACAATCTGCACTTTGCTACTCTGCCTTGATATTCTTACAGAACCTATTTGTTCTGCATGTGGCCTCTTATACTTGAAAACTTTAGGTAGAGTTAATTCTCACAATTCTGGGGATATTATTTGTTTTATAGTGTATGTTTAAATTAATGATACAGCCACATCTTCTGTGTACTGTTTTGTGTTTATCCCCTATTCTTTTCTATTAATGATACCAGTGTTATGACTACAATTACCAGCACTGCACTCTTACATTGCCATTTAAATGTTTCATGTGTAATACCCCCACCATTTCCCTTGTAAACACATGTTGCAACAGATGGGCCAGGCTTAATTATCTCAGTTCAGTAAAAGAAAAAAGTAAAGCCCGAGAAGATGGAATATTTGGTAAAAAAAAAAAAATCAATTATTAAGTTACAGAACTGGAATCAGAATGGGGTTCTTTGTCAGTCTGATGAACTTTCAGGTACCATCTGCAAGTTCTTAGTTTATAGAGGACTTTGGAACCTTTTCAAGGACTTTTTTTTCCTATAGAAGTTGTTATTGGATGCATAAAAGCTTAAAAAATAGGAGTTTGTTTAGACAGATTGTAGGTTATTTTTGGAGACATCAGTCTTCTATCTTTATTCTTGATTGAAAAGTGGGTGTGACTATGGCCAATAATATCAAATATCTGACATGTTTTATTGAGAAAGGAACAATTTGTGACTACTTTGTTATTACCTAATATAAGGATATGCTGAGTGTGATCAGAATACATGATATTCTTTCTTTCTAAAATTAATTTCAAATCAATGCCAAAACATCAGCAAATGGTTGGCAACTCACTAATCTGCTAAAGGAGTTGGTGATTTCATTCAATCCCAAAGGTTTGTCAAAACTTAACTAATATCCAATGCCTAAGTACGGCACTAGACTATGTTTACAGTAGAAATATGTCCTTAGGGGTTACTTTATAGCTGTATTTATTCCTTTAGCTTAATAATTAAAAGTTATTTTCCCCCAAAGGGTGCATGACTAATTTACTCACAGGTTCATGGTGATTTTAGCAGCAGCAACTATGTTCCATCTCATAAAGTCTGCCTTAAGTTCTATCAAGATGTAGCTAGTTCCTCCTGTAACATTTATACCACTATTGTACTAGTATATTGATAGGTCATTGTTGTGTATTTTGGGGTTTGTAACTAGGTGATGTTGATCATTTTTTTCTTCCAGTAGCATATATAATACATTCTAGTGCCATAAATGCTACTAAGTAGTGGTGAAGCTTCCTGTTGGGTACCACCTCAGTTTCTATATGTTCATTGACATAAGTAAATGGTGTCTTTATCACTTATCATCAAGCTACAGAGAGTAACAAAAATCAATGAATAAATTAAATTTTAAAGGGATACTCTAATTTTAGACTGTAGATTTAGCCTGATTAGTGTTATAAGTACTATTGGCATTGTGATAGCTTTAATAAGAGTGGGCACCATGAGCTCAGATACCATAATGTCTGATTCCCAGTTGATAGACTATTTAGGAGGTATGACCTTGTTGAAAAAGGAGTATTACTGGGGTTGGGCAATATCTGAGATCTTACATCTGCTGGAATATCATAACTGCCTAGTTATCTGCCTACTGTCACACTTTCCCCATGGTGATAATGTGCTGACCCTTTGAAAGTGTAAGCAAACCCTCCAATTAAACGATTCATTTATAAACTTCCTTGGCCATGATGATAGCACAATAATAAAGACAGACTGCTGCCAGGGAATGGAGAGTTGCCGTGAAAGATCTAATCATGTTGGCTTTTGGAAGAATATGTAAGACTCTGGAGCTTTAAACTAGAAAATCCATTAAATGCTGTGTGAGGAACTTAATGGGCCATTCTAATATGGGCAGGGAAAACATCAGTGCTGAGAGGAATATGGATTATGTAGGCCCAGATCAAGAGATTTCAGATGAAACAATATTAATATTAGCAGCTGGCATAGACAGCATTTTTATGATATTTTGTCAAAAAAAAAAGACTGCTTTTTGTAGTTGCCCTTCCCCCACCAAAAAAGAAAAAAAAAAAGAAAAATCTTACAGAGGCTAAATTGAAGACTTTTGGATTTCAAGACAAGCTAGTATTGACTGTGCTTTGAGGTCATGCAACCCTACAGTGAAAAGGAAGATGTGAGGAGATGAGATATACAAAATGCACAGTTTGAGAATAGAAGCACCAAAAAATGTAATGTGTTCTTAATCCGGTTTTGTTCTCACATATCCCCCTCCCGTGAGTTGCATCGTGCATCAAATCTTTTTTTTTTTTTTAAACTGTAGAATTCTTTTTTATTGGTTATTTTATTTATTTACATTTCAAAAGTTTCTCTTCATGGTTTCTCCGCCAAAAGCCCCTAACTCATCTGCTCCCTCCTGCTTCTATGGGGGTACTCCCCTGCCGCAGACCTTCTGGGCCCCTGTGTCTGCGTGGAACGGGGTCTCTCAACGCAGGTGGGTAAAGCGTGGATGAATGACAGACAGACACACACGCAGGAGAGTTTGTGTGGAATCTGAATGTAATTTTACAACTCGAGCATCAGACTTTTTATGCAGAGGACAATAAGGAAGTTGGGTGACATATTCGCAAGGTACAATTGAGGTAACCGGAATCTTACATAAAACAGACGAATGCAAACACAAAAGGTCTAACGGGAACCACCCAGGATAGAATACATTGATAACAGCTGGGATCAACAAGGGCTCCACCTAAAATTCACTAATCTTAGAAGCCAGGGTCAAGGGCTTCGAGTCCTTGCCATAGTTCCTATTTTAGTCTCTTGTATAGTCCACCTTTCCCTTAGGCCATTGTAAATACGTGTGTATGGGTGTAACTCTGGTATAGTATCTATTCTGGTTTCTTCTTAGGTCTGAAACTTCCTTCTTCCTAAGTGATGGTAAATTCCTGTGTAAGGGAGTGACTTAGCTTTTACAATCTTGCTGAATTCTAAACCCTTGATCTTGGTCAAGGACGCCCTTGGACTGTTGGAACACTGGCAGAAGGCTTTAGCCATGTCAGAGCACTTATAATAGAAAAATACTGAAAGAGAGCACGTGGATCCATACTTTAGTCTAGCGCGGTAATGGAACTCGGGAATGAAAAATTAATGTATGGGTAGAGAACACTAGACTCCAGGAGGAGAGCTTCCTTGAAACTCTTTTGCCTCATGAGTGACTTTTAAGTCTTTCGGCTTGTCCAGTTGACTCGACCAGAGAGTGTAGCACTCCCCAATCCACCCACCCACCCATCCTCTGGACCAAGGGCCTCCCCTCTCATTGATGACAGATAAGTCAATCCTCTGATACATAAGCATTAGAGCCATGGGTCCCTTCATATATACTTTTTGGTTGGTGGTTTTGTCTCTTGGAGCTTTGGAAGATCTGATTGGTTGATATGGTTGTTCTTCAAATGGGGTTGCAAACTCCCTCAGCTCCTTCAGTCCTTCCCCTAACTCCTCCATCGGAGTTCCCATGCTCAACCCGGTGGTTGACTGCAAACATCCTCATTTATTTTGGTCAGGCTCTGGCAGAGCCTCTCAGGAGACACCCATACAAGGATCTTGTCAGCAAGCACTTCGCAGTATCAGCAATAGTGTTTGGGTTTGGTGGCTGCACATGGGATGGATCCTCAGGTGGTGCAGTCTCTGGATAGTCTTTCCCTCAGTCTCTGCTCAATGATTTGTCCTATGTTTCCTTTAGACAGGAACAATTCTGGGTTAAAATTTTGAGACGGGTGGGTGGCCTCATCCCCCAACTGGGGGCCTTGTCTGACCTCTGGATATGTTCTCTAGAGATTATCTCTCTCTTTTATTGGGCATTTCAGCTAATTTCCTCACCATTGGGTCCTGGGAGACTTGCTTTCCTGGAGTCTGGGACTTTCTATTGGATACCCCCAGTTACACATATCCCAATGATACACAAATACTTTCATATTCATGACTCTGTATATCTCCCACATCTCCCACACCTGATTCTTGTAGCAAGTCGGGCTGCGGCTTACAAGAACCGCGGTACATCTGTGAGGCAGGCTGGAGCTGAAAAAGACTTAGACCTCAAGAGAGATAATGGAGCCAAGACTATTCCCTTTTCAAGGCTTGCAATTTTACTCAGAAACTGTGCTAGTACCCAAGGAGCTAAAGGGATCTGCAACCCTATAGGTGGATCAACATTATGAACTAACCAGTACCCCGGAGCTCTTGACTCTAGCTGCATATGTATCAAAAGATGACCTAGTCGGCCATCACTGGAAAGAGAGGCCCATTGGACACACAAACTTTATATGCCCCAGAACAGGGGAACGCCAGGGCCAAAAAGGGGGAGTGGGCGGGTAGGGGAGTGGGGGTGGGTGGGTATGGGGGGGACTTTTGGTATAGCATTGGAAATGTAAATGAGCTAAATACCTAATAAAAAATGGAAAGAAAAAAAAAAAAAAAAAAAAAAAAAAAAAAAAAAAAAAAAAAAAGAAACTGTGCTTATAAAGGGGGAAGGCCCATTCCACCTGCCAGTCCACTCTTGGTGCCTGGAGCCATTCCATCAGCACTGGTCGCCAGGATTCTTGATGTATTGTTGCCAAGTTGTTAGCAGTGGACTGCCAGTTCCACAGGTAGTCAGGAACATCTCAGGAAGACAGGTTCAGCCTCTCAGCAGGTAGCAGAAGAACAGAGCAGTTTTCACTTCAAAAAGAAGCCTGGCAAGTCGGAAAGCTGCACCTCAGGTGGCCCTACCTCAGTGGGGGCATGGTCTATACCAGCCCGCTTCAGCCTGGGGGAGCCTACAGATTCTGGCCTACTTTTTCCCTCTCCTCCTCTTCTCTCCTCCCACTTTCTACCTCCTATGATTATTCCGGTACCCCTTATAAGTAGAACTGAAGCATCCATTCTTTGTTCTTCCTTCTTTTTGACCTTCTTATGGTCTGTGAGTTGTGCCATGGGTTTTCTCAGCTTTTTTCCTAATAGCCAATTATCAATGAGTACATACCTATCATAGGATTTTCCTTGTCCAATTACATTAGTACAAAGGAGGTCTATGACTGGACAGTGAAAAGGGAGGCAGAGCTAAGGATTGCAGAAACATAGAGGATCTCAGCGTTGGAAGAGAAAGAGGATGGCTGCAGACATGAACCCACATAGCATTTACCAGCCACAAGTAGTTGTGGTATTGTAAGATTAGATTATTTGGCATAAAGCTTTTTATCATTATCAATTGGCTCTGAAATTATTGTATTGGCATCGTGTAAATTATGATATTATGGATACATAAATCTGATTGGTTAATTAGGCTTTAAGAATCTTGATTTCAACTGGATTACTGGGTATTGTGATATACAACCACGAGGTTGGTCGTTCCATTTAGTTACTGGAATGAGGGATATTCAACTACATGGGTTTATGGCTGAGGGAGAACTAGCACTGTCAGGGATAAGCAAATGAGAACTGGGAACACAGCAGTCAGGTGCAGCAGGGCGCGCTAGAGAGAGTTGCCAACAGCGGCAGGAGCATGGGAGCATGGTCTGACCCCATGGAGAGCTGGCAGGCTCATTTTTAATATTTCCAGCAATATATACCAAGTGTGTTCTTTTGTGACTGGGTTATCTCACACAGGATTGTATGTTGCAGTTCCATTCATTTGCCTGAGAATTTCGTGAAGTCATCATATTTTATGTCTGAGTAGTTGTGTAAATGTACCACATTTTCTGCCTCTATTCCTCTGTTCAGGGACATCTGGGTTGTTTCCGGGTTCTGGCTATTACAAATAAAGCTTCCATGAACATAGTGGAGCATGTGTCCTTGTTATGTGTTGGAGCATCTTTTGAGTATGTGCCCAGAACTGATATAGCTAGATCATCAGTTAGTAGAGTGTCCAACTTTCAAAAGAAGAACCACACTGACTTCCAGAGTGTCTGTACCAGTTGGCAATCCCACCAACAATGGAAGGGCATTCCACTTTCTCTACATCCTCACCAGCATCTGTGATTACCTGAGATTTTGATCTTAGCCATCCTGACTGGAGTGAGGTGGAATGTCAGGGTCATTTTGATTTGCATTACATTGATGACTTTAGTTTTCCTCTTAGAACTGCTTTCATTGTGTCCCATAAGTATGGGTATGTTGTGCTTTTATTATCATTAAATTATAAAATGTCTTTAAATTCTTTCTTTATTTCTTCCCTGACCAAATTATCGTTGAGTAGAACGTTGTTCAGACTCCATGTGTATGTGGGCTTTCTGTTTGTTTTGTTGTTATTGAAGGTCAACCTTATTTCATGGTGATCTGATAGATGCATTGGATTGTTTCAATCTTCTTGTATCTGTTGAGGTTTGTTTTCTAACCAATTATATGGTTAATTTTGGAGAAGGTGCCACGAGTTGCTGAGAAGAAATTATAACCTTTTGTTTTAGGATGAAATGCTCTATAGATATCTGCTAAATCTATTTGGTTCATAACTTCTGTTAGTTTCTCTGTGTCTCTGTTTAGTTTCTGTTTCCATGATTTGTACATTGATAAGAGTGAGGTGTTGAAGTCCCCCCCCCCTATTATTTTGTGAGGTGCAATGTGTGTTTTCAGATTTAGTAAAGTTTCTTTTATGAAAATGGGTACCCTTGCATTTGGAGCATAGATGTTCATAATTGAGAGTTCATCTTGGTAGATTTTTCCTTTGATGAGTATGAAGTGTCCTTCCTTAACTTTTTTTGATAACCTTTACTTGAAAGTTAATTTTATTCGTTATTAGAATGGGTACTCCAGCTTGTTTCTTGGGACCATTTGCTTGGAAAATTGTTTTCCAGCCTTTTATTCTGAGGTAGTATCTGTCTCTGTCATTAAGGAGTGTTTTCTGTATGCAGCAAAACGCTGGGTTCTGTTTATGTATCCTGTCTGTTAGTCTATGCTTTTTTATTGGGTAGTTGAGTACATTGATGTTAAGCAATATTAAGGAACAATGATTGCTGCTTCCTGATATTTTTGTTGTTAGGGGTAGAATTATGTGTAGTAAGCTGGACCACGGCCTACATGAACCAGGTATTTCTGGAGGGCAGGCTGGGGCTGAAAGAGACTTAGACTGTGAGAAAGGAATAATGAAGCCAAGACAACTTTTCTCTGATCAAGGCTCAAGAGTTTACTAAAAGACTGTGCGTATAAGGGGGAAGGCCCATAACCCCCACCAGTCTATCCTTGGTGCTTTGTTGCCATGTCGCCATGCCGCCATGCCACCATGCCACCATGCCATCAGCACTTCGTTGCCAGGCTGTTGCTTATACAGGAATATCTCAGGAAGACAGGTTCAGCCTCTCCGCAGGTAGCAGAATATCCCGTCCCGCGGGATTCAGTTATTCGTGGGTGCGAGGGGGACCGTGAACCTGGAAGGAAATGGGAGTAAAAGAAAGAAGAGTAGGAGGACCAAGTAGATATGCCAACCTATCAAGGTCTCGTTTATTAGGCTGAGGTGCCTTCTTTTTAAAGCATACATCGTGGGGAATATGGGAGGGGTCGAGGGAGAATTATACAAAGAACAAAGAAGTGGGCATCTGCTGACATGGGGGCCGAAGTCAGGCGCCAGGCAGCGGGCACTCTGGATCTTATCTCTGGAACATCGATCCTCCTTGACAGCCTTGGGGGTCAGGCTGTGCTCAGGCGTAACTCATGTCCTTGGATGGCATGGGAACTCAGGAAGAGATAGGGAAGAGGGGACTATAATTCAGCTTTTACAACCTCAGGTGCCAAGAAAGGAATAGGGAGGAAGGGGGGTGATAACCAGCTCTTAGTACAAGGCCATTTGGCCTGTTAGGGAGATTGTGAAGGGTTCACTTTCTCACAGGATGGTCTCTGACAGCAGAACCTCAGGGTAGTTGACACTTCAAAAGGAGCCAGCCAAGTCAGAAAGCTGCACCACAGGTGGCCCCACCTCAGTGGCTACAAGGTCTGTATCAGCCCTCTTCAGGCTGGGGGAGGCTACAATTATGTTTGTGTGGCTACCTTCTTTTGGGTCTGTTGAAAGAAGATTACTTTCTTGCTTTTTCTTGGGAGTAGTTTCCTTCCTTTTGTTGGAGTTTTCCATCTATTACCCTTTCTTTGTAGGGCTGGATTTGTGAAAAGATAGCTTTTTAATTTGGTTTTGTCATGGAATATCGTGGTTTCACTATTTATGGTAATTGAGAGTTTTGTTGAGTATAGTAGCCTGTACTGGCATTTGTATTCTCATAGGGTCTGTATGACATCTGCTCAGAATCTTCTGACTTTGATAGTCTTTGGTGCCAAGTCTTGTGTAATTTTTTTATTAGGTATTTTCTTCATTTACATTTCAAATGCTATCCCAAAAGTCCCCCATTTCCCTCCCCCCACTCCCCTACCCACCCACTCCCACTTCTTGGCCCTGGTATTTCCCTGTCGTGAGGCATATAATGCCCAATGATGGCTGACTAGGCCATCTTCTGCTACATATGCAGCTAGAGACATGAGCTCTGGGGGTACTGGTTAGTTCATATTGTTGTTCCACCTATAGGGTTGCAGACCCCTTTAGCTCCTTGGGTACTTTCTCTAGCTCCTCCATTGGGGGCCCGGTGTTCCATCCAATAGCTGACTGTGAGTGTCCGCTTCTGTGTTTGCCAGGCACTGGCATAGCCTTACAAGAGATATATCACGGTGTTTTCAGCAAAATCTTGCTGGCATATGCAATGGTGTCTGCATTTGTAGGCTGATTATGGGAAGGATCCCCAGGTGCGGCAGTCTCCAGATGGTTCATCCTTTCATCTCAGCTCCAAACTTTGTCTCTGTAACTCCTATCATGGGTGTTTTGTTCCCAAATATACGAAGGGGCAAAGTGTCCACACTTTGGTCTTCGTTCTTCTTGAGTTTCATGTGTGTTGCAACTTGTATCTTAGGCATTCTAAGTTTCTAGGTTAATATCCACTTATCAGTGAGTACATATCATGTGAATTCTTTTGTGATTGGGTTACCTGACTCAGGATGATGCCCTCCAGGTCCATCCATTTGCTTAGGAATTTCATAAATTCATTCTTTTTAATAGCTGAGTAGTACTCCATTGTGTAAATGTACCACATTTTCTGTATCCATTCCTCTGTTGAGGGGCATCTGGGTTCTTTCCAGCTTCTGGCTATTATAAATAAGGCTGCTGTGAACATAGTGGAGCATGTGTCCTTATTACCTTGTGTAATTTTGATAGGTCTGCCATTATATATTACTAGGACTTTCTCGCTTACTGCTTTTAATATTTTTTCCTTGTTTTGTGCATTTGGTATTTTTATTATTATGTGATAGGAGGAATGTCTTTTCTGGTCCAATCTATTTGGGGTTCTATAGGTATCTTGTATGTATATGGGCATCTCATTCTTTATGGAAGTTTTCTTCTATAATTTTGGTGATGATATTTACTGGCCCTTTAAGTTGGAAATCTTCACTTTCTTCTATACCTATTATCCTCAGGCTTGGTTTTCTCATTGTGTCCTGTAATTTCTGGCTGTTTTGGGTTAGGAGATTTTTGCATTTTGCATTTTCTTTGATTGTTGTGTCAATGTTTTCTACGGGATCTTCTGCACCTGAGATTCTCTCTTCTATCTCATGTATTCTGTTGGTGATGCATGCCTCTGTGATTCCTTGTCTCTCTTCTAGGTTTTCAATCTTCAGGGATGTCTCCCTTTGTGATTTCCTTATTGTTTCTTTTTCCATTTTTAGTTCTTGGATAGTTTTTTTCTATACCTTCACCTGTTTGTGTTTTCCTGTATTTATTTAAAGGACTTATGTGTTTCCTTTTATAAAAGCTTCTACCTGTTTAGCTGTGCTTTCCTGTATTTCTTGAAGGGAATTATTTATGACCTCCTTAAAGTCCTCTATCATCATCATGGGATGTGATTTTAAATCAGAATCTTGCTTTTCTGGTGTGTTGGGTTATCTAAAGATTGCTGTGGTAGGAGAACTGTGTTCTGTTGATGCCATGTAGCCTTGGTTTCTATTGTTTATCTTCTTGTGCTTGCATCTTGCAATCTGGTTATCTATGGTGTTAGCTGGTTTTGCTATGTCTGACTAGAGACAAGCTGTCTCTGGGAAGGATGGAGGTGCAGATTGTTATGGCATATGGTCAGTCCGGGGATAGAGATGGAAACCAGAAGGATCATGTTCACAGCTGCTCTGTGGTTGCTCGATCCTCTGGACTCCAGGCAGGCCACACTTGTGCCCAGATTTTGGACTGCAGTGGTATTCTCACTTGTGATATTAGGTGTGTCAGCACTACTTGGTGACCTGATTTCTCAGGAAGGGATTGGTGTGCTGATAGATGTGGAACAAGGTCAGCTCCCAGGTGCAGATGGAAAGTAGAAGATGAATCAAATCCTTGAATATGTTTTAGGCTCCTATTTATATTAGAATCTAATAACCATATGTGCCCAGATTGGTAAAATTTCTGTTAAAGCTATATAATAACCTCTCCACTTAACATAGATCTGGAAAGGTGCTTCATCATACTCTAGAACTATTTCAGTTAATTGGTCTATGTGTTGATAGATCTAGTCCTATTTTCCCTGGTATTCAATTGGCTCTATATGTCACCATTTTTGTTCCCTATGCCAGAGAGTTTCCTCTCAAGATAATAGTCCATTGTATTGAGGACATAGTCTCTTCTGTAATTAGTTCCACCCAAAACCAGAACATTATTGTAAGGGCCTGAGAAGGGTACAATGGGAGTCAAAAGCTGGGGGAGGATTCAGGCTATGGAGTATTTATCAGAAGCATCTGTTTAGCTGCTAGCAATTTGCTGGACTCTTTCAAGTCAACTTCAGAGCTCAAGAGATGTCAATCTACAGCTGATCCCTGAATGATATCTGTCAACCAAGTGGAAATCTTCTTAAACAGATATAAACTAGGGACAGAAGTTAAAGGTTAGGAACTTAAAGAAACATCTTATATTCAGGAATTTTAGGCCCGCAGTAGTATTAATTTGGGGAAGGGGAGGAGTTCCAACCCCAGGAAACAGATGCCATTCTCAGGTATAGACAGGTGGGGAAGCATAAAAGCTATAAATACCATTATTATTGTTTGTAATCTCTACTGAAATTCTCATTATACATAAAACAGCCTACATGTATATGGAAACATTTGAAGTAGACCCGTGTTTTGAGTTCTAGCAAATCTTTTTGTTAAAAAGCATGCACATTCTTTTCTAAGTCAAGAGGTCTATGTATATAGATTGGACAGAGATTTTTTTTTTCTTATTTAGCTGAGTATGAGAACCATCGTAAGGTTTATACTTAGAAAACAACCAAAGGAATTTAAAATATAAGCACATCTGATGCTGATGGTTCAATAGACACAAGATAAACAAGAACTTATTCTTCACTGTCTTTACTGAAAAGAGAACCCTTAACTTTCCTAGTATAATATTTCCTATTTTGGTTTCCCAGTAACTTAAAAGGAGTGTTGTTCTTATTCTTGTTTTGGATTCACAGTATTATATATTTTATACTATTTCATGTTAGGAAGTATGTGTTCTGCTTTTAAATTTTAATTTCAAAGTGAGTTACAGTGTAGAGATTGTCATAAGTGTAAGAATAGACTTTGGACTTTTAATCAGTATTGAGATTATAAATGACTATGGCAACTTTTGAAGTTGACAAAACATTTTGCATTATATGGCCTCATGCCAACTGGAGCCAGGGAGTGAAATGTGGTGGTTTAAATGTGAATGGCGCTTTGTAGGTTCATATATATGAATATATTTCCAGTTAGTAGACTCTTTAGGAGAGATTAGGAAATGTGACTTTGTTGCAGGTGGTCTTCCACTGCTGGTGGGCCCAATTGAGGCTCATTGGCTTTTGCCTCCATCTTATAGATAAGATGGAAGATATTTCACCAGCACTATAACTGCCTTCCTGCCTAGTACCATGCTATCTAATATGATAGTCATGCAATAATCCTCTGACATTGTAAGCAAGCCCTAATTAAAGCTTTTTTTTAATAAGTTGCCTTGTTCATGAAGTTTCTTTATAGCAATAAAACAGTAGTTAAGACAGGCACCATGCCTACATCTAATTGGTCTCTAAAATATAATCTGAGATAGATTCAGGTATATGTTTATGAAGAATATTATTTTTGATCAAAGTTACTATAAAATATTCAAAGTGTTAATATTCTTATCATGAAGTTCCTCTATGGGGTCTTCTAATGGTTCTCTCTATGTATTATCCTCTCTGTCTCTCTCTGTCTCTCTCTCTCTGTCTCTCTCTCTCTGTCTCTCTCTCTCTCTCTCTCTGTATGTCTCTTCTCTTTTCTTTTCTGAGAAACCAATGAGCATAATAATTTGCCTCAAGTGAAGATAGCCCAAGATAGAGAAACTGAAAAACGATGTGGAAAATGATGGAATTTTAAAATTCTATTGCTAAAAATGATAAATGGGCTACTGAAATTTAGTTTTAGAGGAGAAGGAGAGTGGGTATGGAAGGAAGGTCCCTAACATGGATGATAAATCTCATAAATGATGTAGCCTCCCCATAGCACACACCAATGATAATGGTTATATTTTATAATTGTTAGTTTAGTTCTTAGAAGACAACTCACATTTGATGTTACAGAAAAGACATAGCAGATGGAATAGACTCAGACCCTCCACAAGTAGAAATGGAGACAAACTAAAAACAAGATGTCAGTAAATAATTATTACCCATGAAGACAAAAAACTACTATGTTAAGTGATGTCAAACCAAAAATACATATTAACACTAGAGGTTTTATTAAATATATTGGACTCTAAAATATAAGCATCAATCGATATCGAGCACAACTTTGGAAAGAAATTCTATACTGAAACATAAATGATTCATTAATAAAGGAAACTAGGCAGTTATGTTCCCTGTTACCATCTTTTGTATATATCACCAGAGAAACTCCACACCATGCCTACAGATGTGATTGTCTAGATACAAGCCCATGAGTGTTTTACTGGAAATCATCTATAGAGAGAATCTCTTGTGTAATCTATGGAAACATAACCTGCCAACAAAAAGCTGATTGCACAATGAGATTAGTCAAGAAATAGGAGGCAGAAGCCTTGGTAAGGAGGGAGGAGCTATGAGATAGAGTCAGGCAAGGGAAAAGATATTCCCTAAATTTTGAAGAAAATAGTCACATGAAACTGTAGGAGAGGTAAATAGCCAAGTGGCATAAATTAGACTAGTATAAACAGGATATTGAATTATGGGCTAGTGAAAATAAATGAAAGCTATTAGCCTAGGAATTAATTTTTTTATATAAGAAGTCACTATTCTAGGGAAATAAAGAGAACAAATGGAAAAGCCCATGGCTACAAATGGCATCCACCATTGGCACAGAATCAAAACTTAGAAAGAACCAGGTTGAGATTTTGGAAATAGAGTAGTTTTTTTGATAGACACCAGGAAACAAAGCCATGTTAATTTCACAGAAGTAAATAATTCTTTTAAGAAACATTGTAATGCTAGCAGAGAGATCAAAATAAAGCAGACTTAGAAAAAGAAAAGCCTAAGATGGAATACTAGATTGAAAGCCATAGAATTGAGGTTAGGGGATGCTTTAAATCAGAGTAAAGAATCCAAACTGGAACTTTCAGCAACAGCAGAAAAAGTGATTCTGGTGAGAAAAATCTAGAGGCTTGAGGAATTAGAATGGCAGCCCACAGAGAAGCATTATTTGCAGTTAAAAATTCTACGTAATGATATTACCTTAGAACAATGTCATACAAGAAATTACAGGTTTCATTTTATAGAGTGTGGATAGTTAAACTATTTACATGTGTTCATACGTCATACTATTGATGCATTTTTTAAATTCCAAGGAGCCTTAAGTTCTGAAAAGAATGATCCTGAGATGGCACATATATTAGAGATGATCTTTTTTTCTTGGAGATACCTTTACAGACTGAAACCGAAAATGCTTCAACATATGCATCCATTAAAATACAATAATTGGAGACAACCGGCCACCTTCCTGGTGAGAGCACAGGGGTCTGCCCTGCCCGAGAGGTTTCTGCCTCAGGCTCCGGCGGGAGCCACCTTGGTTCCGGGACTCTGCGGAGGGCAGGCTGCATGGGTGAGGGTGTGGAATACAGAGGAGAGCAGTTTCTGGGAAAGGCGAGAAATTTTTCCCGACACATAATAATCATAATAAACATAATAATCAGAACATCAAATGCACTAAATAAAGAGAGAATACTAAAAGCAGTAAGGGAAAAAGGTCAAGTAAAATATAAAGGCAAGCCTATCAGAATTACACCAGATTTTTCACCAGAGACTATGAAAGCCAGAAGAGCCTGGACAGATATTATACAGACACTAAGAGAACACAAATTCCAGCCCAGGCTACTATACCCAGCCAAACTCTCAATTACCATAGATGGAGAAACCAAAGTACTCCACGACAAAACTAAATTCACCCATTATCTCTCCACGAATCCAGCCCTTCAAAGGATAATAACAGAAAAAAACCAATACAAGGACAGGAACCACGCCCTAGAAAAAACAAGAAGATAATTCCTCAACAAAACTAAAAGAAGACAGCCACAAGAACAGAATGCCAACTTTAACAACAAAAATAACAGGAAGCAACAATTACTTCTGTTTAATACCTCTTAATATCAATGGTTTCAACTCCCCAATAAAAAGACATAGACTAACAAACTGGCTACACAAACAAGACCCAACATTTTGCTGCTTACAGGAAACTCATCTCAGAGAAAAAGATAGACACTACCTCAGAATGAAAGGCTGGAAAACAATTTTCCAAGCAAATGGTATGAAGAAACAAGCTGGAGTAGCCATCCTAATATCTGATAAGATTGACTTCCAACCCAAAGTCATCAAAAAAGACAAGGAGGGGCACTTCATTCTCATCAAAGGTAAAATCCTCCAAGAGGAACTCTCAATTCTGAATATCTATGCTCCAAATACAAGGGCAGACACATTCATTAAAGAAACTTTACTAAAGCTCAAAGCACACATTGCACCTCACACAATAATAGTGGGAGACTTCAACACAACACTTTCACCAATGGACAGATCATGGAAACAGAAACTAAAGAGGGACACAGTGAAATTAACAGAAGTGATGAAACAAATGGACTTAACAGATATCTACAGAACATTTTATCCTAAAACAAAAGGATATACCTTCTTCTCAGCACCTCATGGTACCATCTCCAAACTTGACCACACAATTGGTCACAAAACAAGCCTCAACATATACAAAAATATTGAAATTGTCCCATGCATCCTATCAGATCACCATGGACTAAGGCTGATCTTCAATAACAACATAAATAATAGAAAGCCAACATTCACGTGGAAACTGAACAACACTCTTCTCAATGATACCTTGGTCAAGGAAGGAATAAAGAAAGAAATTAAAGACTTTTTAGAGTTTAATGAAAATGAAGCCACAACATACCCAAACTTATGGGACAAAATGAAAGCATTCCTAAGAGGAAAACTCATAGCTCTGAGTGCCTCCAAAAAGAAACTAGAGAGAGCACACATTAGCAGCTTGACAACACACCTAAAAGTGAAAGACCCCCGAAGGGAGACCCTCACTCAAGCCTCAGGACAGCCGCGGACCCAAGAAGACACTGAGACCGAACTCAAAATGTTGAAGGCAAGATTTAATAAAGCAGCAGCATGAAAGCACATAGAACAGAGCTCTGGGGTCGAAACTCATACACCTAATGGTGTAGAGGAGAATCGACGACCAGCCAAATTTTTCACAGGCTTATATAGGAAAACTCAAGTGGGGAGAGCGGGGTAGGGAAAGTAGAAGTTTACATAACTAAGGGGTTCTGCCAAGGGACAAGGGGTTCTGCCAAGGGATTCTACGTAACTAAGGGGTCATGTCCTATTATTTGGCAATGTACCCGGTTCATTCTGAGGTTGTTCCAGGAGGCTCTTATCTCAAAAATGTTCTTGGAACAGTCTTTAGTTGGGAGGGTTCGAACTCTAGGGTGAGGAGTTCAGGAATGCATTCTGGGGTGAAGAGTTCAGGAGTGTTCTGGGAACACTCTCTAGATGGGAGGGGTCGGGCTCTGGGGTGAGGAAGAGTTCAGTAATTTTTTATTCTTCAAAAGCTCTAGAACAAAAGGAAGCAAATTCACCCAAGAGGAGTAGAAGGCAGGAAATAATCAAACTCAGGGATGAAATCAACCAAGTGGAAACAAGAAGAACTATTCAAAGAATAAACCAATCAAGGAGCTGGTTCTTTGAGAAAATCAACAAGATAGATAAACCCTTAGCCAGACTCACTAGAGGGCACAGGGAAAGCATCCTAATTAAAAAAATCAGAAATGAAAAGGGAGACATAACGACAGATCCTGAAGAGATCCAAAACACCATCAGATCCTTCTACAAAAGGCTATACTCAACAAAACTGGAAACCCTGGATGAAATGGACAAGTTTCTAGACAGATACCAGGTACCAATGCTAAATCAAGATCAGGTTAATGATCTCAACAGTCCTATATCCCCTAAAGAAATAGAAGCAGTCATTAATAGTCTCCCAGCCAAAAAAAGCCCAGGACCAGACGGGTTTAGTGCAGAGTTCTATCAGACCTTCAAAGAAGACCTAATTACAGTTCTTCACAAACTATTCCACAAAATAGAAACGGTAGGTACTCTACCCAACTCATTCTATGAAGCCACAATTACTCTGATACCTAAACCACAAAAAGATCCAACAAAGATAGAGAACTTCAGACCAATTTCCCTTATGAATATCGATGCAAAAATCCTCAATAAAGTTCTTGCTAACCGAATCCAAGAACACATCAAAACAATCATCCATCCTGACCAAGTAGGTTTCATTCTAGGGATGCAGGGATGGTTCAATATACCTAAATCCATCAATGTAATCCAGTATATAAACAAACTCAAAGACAAAAACCACATGATCATCTCGTTAGATGCAGAAAAAGCATTTGACAAAATCCAACAACCATTCATGATAAAAGTCTTGGAAAGATCAGGAATTCACGGCCCATACCTAAACATGATAAAGGCAATCTACAGCAAACCAGTAGCCAACATCAAAGTAAATGGTGAGAAGCTGTAAGCAATCCCACTAAAATCAGGGACTAGACAAGCTGTCCACTCTTGCCCTACCTATTCAACATTGTACTTGAAGTCCTAGCCAGAGCAATTAGTCAACAAAAGGAGATAAAGGGGATACAAATTGGAAAGGAAGAAGTCAAAATATCACTTTTTGCAGATGATATGATAGTATATATAAGTGACCCTAAAAAATTGCACCAGAGAACTCCTAAGCCTGATAAACAGCTTCAATGAAGTAGCTAGATATAAAATTAACTCAAACAAGTCAAATGCCTTTCTCTACACAAAGGATAAACAGGCTGAGAAAGAAATTAGGGAAACAACACACTTCTCAATAGTCACAAATAATATAAAATACCTTGGTGTGACTCTAACTAAGGAAGTGAAAGATCTGTATGATAAGAACTTCAAGTCTCTAAAGAAAGAAATTAAAGAAGATCTCAGAAGATGGAAAGATCTCCCATGCTCATGGATTGGCAGGATCAACATTGTAAAAATGGCTATCTTGCCAAAAGCAATCTACAGATTCAGTGCAATCCCCATCAAAATTCCAACTCAATTCTTCAACAAATTAGAAAGGGCAATCGGCAGATTCATCTGGAATAACAAAAAAATGAGGATAGCAAAAACTCTTCTCAAGGATAAAAGAACCTCTGGTGGAATCACCATGCCGGACCTAAGACTGTACTATAGAGCAATTGTGATCAAAACTGCATGGTACTGGTATAGTGACAGACAAGTAGACCAATGGAACAGAATTGAAGACCCAGAAACGAACCCACACACCTATGGTCACTTGATCTTTGACAAGGGAGCTAAAACCATCCAGTGGAAAATAGACAGCATTTTCAACAAATGGTGCTGGCACAACTGGCAGTTATCATTTAGAAGAATGCGAATTGACCCATTTCTATCTCCTTGTACTAAGGTCAAATCTAAGTGGATTAAGGAACTCCACATAAAACCAGAGACACTGAAACTTATAGAGGAGAAAGTAGGGAAAAGCCTCAAAGATATGGGTACAGGGGAAAAAATTCCTGAATAGAACAGCAATGGCTTGTGCTGTAAGATCAAGAATCGATAAATGGGACCTCATCAAATTGCAAAGCTTCTGCAAAGCAAAAGACACCGTCAATAAGACAAAAAGGCCATCAACAGATTGGGAAAGGATCTTTAGGGGACTCATATCCAATATATATAAAGAACTCAAGAAGGTGGACTCCAGAAAATCAAATAACCCCATTTAAAAATGGGGCTCAGAGCTGAACAAAGAATTCTCATCTGAGGAATACCGAAGGGCAGAGAAGCACCTGAAAAAATGTTCAAAATCCTTAATCATCAGGGAAATGCAAATCAAAACAACACTGAGATTCCATTTTACTCCAGTCAGAATGGCTAAGATCAAAAACTCAGGTGACAGCAGATGCTGGCGAGGATGTGGAGAAAGGGGAACACTCCTCCATTGTTGGTGGGATTGCAAGCTTGTACAACCACTCTTGATATCAGTCTGGCAGTTCCTCAGAAAATTGGACATAGTACTTCCGGAGGATCCCGCAATACTTCTCCTGAGCATATATCCAGAAGATGTCCCAACCGGTAAGAAGAACACATGCTCCACTATTTTCATAGCAGCTTTGTTTATAATAGCCAGAAGCTGGAAAGCACCCAGATGCCCCTCAACAGAGGTATGGATACAGAAAATGTGGTACATTTACACAATGGAATACTACTCAGCTATTAAAAAAATGAATTTATGAAATTCCTAGGCAAATGGATGGACCTGGAGGGTATCATCCTGAGTGAAGTAACCCAATCACAAAGGAACTCGCACAATATGTACTCACTGATAAGTGGATATTAGCCCAGAAACTTAGGATACCCAAGATATAAGATACAACTTGCCAAACACATGAAATTCAAGAGGAACGAAGACCAAAGTGTGGACACTTTACCCTTTCTTAGAAATGGGAACAAAACACCCATGGAAGGAGTTACAGAGACAAAATTTGGAGCTGTGAAGAAAGGATGGACCATCTAGTGATTGCCATATGCAGGGATCCATCCCATAATTAGCTTCCAAATTCTGACACCATTGCATACACTAGCAAGATTTTGCTGAAAGGACCCAGATATAGCTCTCTCTTGTGAGACTAAGCCGGGGCCTAGCAAACACAGAAGTGGATGATCACAGTCAGCTATTTGATGGGTCACAAGGCCCCAATGGATGAGCTAGAGTATTACCCAAGGAGCTAAAGGGAACTGCAACCCTATAGGTGGAACAACAATATGAACTAACCAGTATATGGGAGCTCTTGTCTTTAGCTGCATATGTATCAAAAGATGGCCTAGTCGGCCATCACTGCAAAGAGAGGCCCATTGGACTTGCAAACTTTATATGCCCCAGTACAGGGGAACGCCAGGCCCAAAAAGGGGGAGTGGGTTGGTAGGGGATTGGGGGATTGGGTATGGGGGACCTTTGGGATAGCATTGAAAATGTAAACGAGGAAAATACCTAATTAAAAAAAATACAACAATTGTTCAGAGACTGTACCATTGAACATGTTACACACATATCTTACAATCCTATAGGTGTAAGAATTATAGAACAATCATTCAAGACTCTAAAGAAAATTCTCATAGCACAAAAGGGATATATGGACTCTCCTAAAGATAGTTTAAATAATGTTGTATTGATTATAAAATTTTTAAATGTCAATAGCACACGTATCACAACTGCTGAAAAGCACTGGATTTTAGAAAGGACTGGTGAATTAGATCGAAATAAATATGTGATAACCTCAGTACAGAAGACAGGAGATGTGTCACACTGGAGAAGCAAACATGTTTTTATTTCAATAGGAGAAGAAAACTTTGTAATCTTGCAAAATTAATAAAGATCAAATTTGACAGGTGGAGACTCCTGAAGATCATTATGTTATAGACATGAGAGAAATCAGGAGGATTTTGTAGCCAAAAAGATTTAATGGCTATACTTAACTAAATTCCTGCCTGGAGGTATTTTCTTGTTTTAGCCAGTCTCAGAGATGTTCTCACATAGAGCGATCAACAATAAGTTGCCTGCTTTCTTCTTCTTGACATCATTTCAAGTAGTGTAGATAGAAACTTACATTATAATATGCTTATACTATTCTAACTATCTCATAAAGAAAGACAGGTGCTATACCTGCTTGATCAGACAGCACAGAACTATCCCTAACTGAATTGTGCACCCTGGACATTCCATACATTTTTTTTATTGCAGAACTGTCTTTATCTTTGAGAGTTATATTCTTCTAACAGCAATGATGTCAATGCAGCCCTCTCAAAATCCATCCTCAATCATGCTGAGATGCTGTGACATATTTATTCTAGCATCCTGCTTTATCCTACCACAGAATGCATCGATGCTGTTTCCTCAAAAATCTGCATTTGGAACAATGTCAAAACTGCTATCTAGATTGTCCAGCAGTCAAGATCTCAACTTTCTCAGTAAGTTCTGAACTTTGCTTTGGACAGCAAATGCTTCACTTAGCTTTCTTGAGACTTACCAGTATCCCAAGCAAGGTGGGCTCAAAAGGAAAACTATTCCTCAAATCAGCAGAAAGCACGTGTTGTCCCCATCTCTAAGAGGTAAATTGGATAGTTTTGGTTGTTCATTGAATGATGGATATTTGTCATCATTTAAGAGGGATGGTTATAAGTTGTTATCATCTTGAACAGAGAGGAAACAAATGAGAGAAGTTAGATTCAGGATTTTTTTTTTTCATTTTCTTTTTATCCCCTCTATCCTTTTTTCTTCTATCTATTGTTAGGGGAGAAAGGAGGATAAGGTACAAAATGAAAAAAGGGGGGTATGATAATAATAAAGCAAAAATAGGAATGAAGGGAAGATCACTGAATCTACTTTTAAACAATAAAATAATTACTAGGTAAAAACCATACCTTCATAAATGTATTTGTATGTTGATATAACATTAAGGTTATATTTTGTTGCAACGTAGTGTGTATCAAAATTTTTTAAGGTATTGTGCATACTTAATTCTTTTTTTTCATATTTTTTATTGGGTATTTATTTCATTTACATTTCCAATGCTATCCCAAAAGTCTCCCACACGCTCCCCCACCCACTCCCCTACCCACCAACTCCCACTTCTTAGCCCTGGCGTTCCCCTGTACTGAGGCATATAAAGTTTGCACGACCAATGGGCCTCTCCACTGATGGCCGACTAGGCCATCTTCTGATTCATATGCAGCTAGAGACATGAGATTGGGGGGTGGGGTATTTGTTAGTTCATATTGTTGTTCCACCTATAGGATTGCAGATCTCTTCAGCTCCTTGAGTACTTTCCCTAGCTCCTCCATTGGGGGCCCTGTGATCCATCCAATAGCTGACTGTGAGCATCCACTTCTGTGTTTGTCAGGCTCCAGCATAGTCTCACAAGAGACAGCCATATCTGGGTCCTTTTAGCAAAATCTTGCTAGTGTATGCAATGGTGTCAGCGTTTGGAGGCTGATTATGGGATGGATCCCCGGGTATGGCAGTTTCTAGATGGTCCATGTTTCCCCCTCAGCTCCAAACTTTGTCTCTGTAACTCCTTCCATGGGTGTTTTGTTCCCAATTCTAAGAAGGGGCAAAGTGTCCACACTTTGGTCTTCATTCTTCTTGAGTTTCATGGGTTTAGCAAATTGTATCTTATATCTTGGTTATTCTAAATTTCTGGGATAATATCCACTTATCAGTGAGTACATATTGTTCGAGTTCTTTTGTGATTGGGTTACCTCACAAAGGGTGATGCCCTCCAGGTCCATCCATTTGGCTAGGAATTTCATAAATTCATTCTTTTTAATAGCTGAGTAGTACTCCATTGTGTAAATGTACCACATTTTCTGTATCCATTGCTCTGTTGAGGGGCATCTGGGTTCTTTCCAGCTTCTGGCTTTTATAAATAAGCCTGCTATGAACATAGTGGAGCATGTGTCCTTCTTACTCGTTGGAATATCTTCTGGATATATGCCCAGGAGAGTTATTGCGGGATCCTCTGTTAGTACTATGTCCAATTTTCTGAGGAACCACCAAACTGATTTCCAGAGAAGTTGTACAAGCTTGCAAATCCACCAACAATGGAGGAGTGTCCCTCTTTCATCACATCCTCTCCAGCATCTGCTGTCACCTGAATTTTTGATCTTAGCCATTCTGACTGGTGTGAGGTGAAATCTCAGGGTTGTTTTGATTTGCATTTCCCTGATGATTAAGGATGTTGAACATTTTTTCAGGTGCTTCTCAGCCATTCGGTATTCCTCAGGTGAGAATTCTTTGTTTAGCTCTGAACCCCATTTTTTAATGGGGTTATTTATTTTTCTGGAGTCCATCTTCTTGAGTTCTTCGTATATATTGGATATTAGTCCCCTACCTGATTTAGGATAGGTAAAAATTCTTTCCCAATCTGTTGGTGGCCTTTTTTTTCTTATTGATGGTGTCTTTTGCCTTGCAGAAGCTTTGCAATTTTATTATGTCCCATTTGTCGATTCTGCATCTTACAGCACAAGCTATTGCTGTTCTATTCAGGAATTTTTCCCCTGTACCCAAATCTTCGTCTCCCATGCTCATGGATTGGCAGAATCAATATAGTAAAAATGGCTATCTTGCCAAAAGCAATCTACAGATTCAATGCAATCCCCATCAAAATTCCAACTCAATTCTTCAACGAATTAGAACGGGCAATCTGCAAATTCATCTGGAATAACAAAAAACCTAGGATAGCAAAAACTCTTCTCAAGGATAAAAGAACCTCTGGTGTAATCACCATGCCTGACCTAAAGCTGTACTACAGAGCAATTTTGATAAAAACTGAATGGTACTGGTATAGCAACAGATAAGTAGACCAATGGAACAGAATTCAAAACCCAGAAATGGACCCACACACCTATAGTCACATTATCTTTGACAAAGGAGCAAAAACCATCCAGTGGAAAAAAGACAGCATTTTCAATAAATGATGCTGGCACAACTGGCGGTTATTATGTAGAAGAATACGAATTGATCTATTCCTATCTCCTTGTACTAAGGTCAAATCTAAGTGGATTGAGGAACTCCACATAAAACCAGAGACACTAAAACTTATAGAGGAGAAAGTAGGGAAAACCCTCGAAGATATGTGCATATTTCATTCTTAAAAATACTTTTAGTTCTACTCCTTTTGAGTGCTGTTATTATAAACTGTTTAGGATAATTAAGAAATACAAATTGGTAGTCAAACTCATGGTCCCTTTAGATACTAGTGTAGTTATTACAAAAGTATGTTTTGAAGGTTGATCATAGATAATAGCTAGAAGCAATCATTGGTTGCCTATTCAGATATACTATAAATAGGTAGATAGTCTTCAAGAATATCAGAGATCCATATAAAATGACATTTTATGATAGTTTACTAACAAAAGGCATTTATGAAAATAAGACAGCAAGAAGATGATGACCCTTCACATAGAGTTTACTTCAAACATGGCAAGTTAGTTACTGTTATTCAAACTATACAACTGAAACACAGAGAAGTCTACTGCTGAATTTGTCAAGACAGAGTAAGGAGTCCTTTATATTTCCTGCTTCTCAGAAAAGTCTGACATATATTCTGGGAAAGAAGTCCAAAGATAATGCTTCAACAGCTCAGAGAAATTTTTGAAGCCTTTCTCAGCTAAACAGATTTCTTTGTCATTTTTATAGCTTTATAAGCTGCTTGCCTATACTTTCTGCATATTCAGGTTAAATTTATTCCCTCTCAAGTCTCTAATGGGCTCGAAGAACAGATAGTTACTGCAAGCTCGCAATTAAGCTTCAGTTGTTTCAGATTGAGGAAAACCTTATAAGGTGTAAGAAGTTATTTTTCAGTTGATAATGCAAGTTGTAATAGAAATTGATTTAGGTATTGAACTTTGAGCTCATGAAAATAGGACAGATAGTAGAGTACTTGCTTTAAGGGTGCCAAATACATATGGCCTAGATATTATGAATGTAATCTTACCTCATAGTTTTTATTGTTGTTTTTATTATTTATAGTTTCTTTTTTTCTTTCTTTTTTGTTGTTGGATAGTTTCTTTATTTACATTTCAAATGTTAGCCCTTTTTCCCACCTTCTCCCCTCGAGCCTTTTTATCCCATCCCTACACTGCTTCTATGAGGGTGTTACTTCACCTACCTACCCACTGCCATCTTCCCCACCCTGGCATTCCCCTACATTGGAGCATCGAGCCTTTATAGGACCAAGGCTCCTCCCACAGATGCCCAAACAAAGCCATCCTCTGCTACATATGCAGCTGGAGCCACGGATCTCTCCATGTGTACTCTTTGGACAATGGTTTAGTCCCTGGGATCTCTGGGGCATCTGGTCGATTGACATTATTGTTGTTCCTGTGGGGTTACACACCCCTTCAGCTCCCTATTGAAATTTTCTTATTGAAAGAGAAAGATCCTTTTTTTTGGACTAAAAAGGGGAAATGTAGGGGAAATTTCTTGTGTACTGTATGTGAGCACAGCTTATCAATAAAAAAGCATTTGACCAATGAGCTGTGTGGGAAGCCGCCCTCACATTTGCCATTACAAGATGGCGCTGACAGCTGTGTTCTAAGTGGTAAACATAATCTGCACACGTGCAGGGGCAGTTTTCCCGCCATGTGTTCTGCCTTTCTCGTGATGACTACTGGGCCGATGGGCTGCAGCCATTCAGGGAGTAATACGTCCGTCCTAGGCGGAGGATAATTCTCCTTAAAAGGGATGGGGTTTTGCCATTCTTTCTCTTGCTTTCTTGTTCTTGTTCTTTTTCTTGCTCTCTTGCTCTCTTGCTCTCTTGCACTCTTGCTCCTGAAGATGTAAGCAATAAAGTTTTGCCGCAGAAGATTCTGGTTTGCTGCATCTTTCCTGGCCGGTCGCGAACGCGTGTAAGAGTTGGTGCTGAAACCCAGGACGAGAAGACCTGGGACGAGAAGACCTGGGATGAGAAATCCCGGGACGAGAAAACCCGGGATGGTTACCATCACGGGCGCAAGGAAGATCCCTCATTCCGGAACCAGAACTGCGGGTCACGGTCATAAAGGTTCCCGTAAAACAGACTGTTGAGAAGGATCCGGCCTGGATTCAGAACTCCTCAGCTGGGGAACGGTGGTAATGAAGTGTTCCCGAAACACAGACTGTTGAGAAGGATTCAACTGCGTGAATTCAGAACTCTTCAGCTGGGGAACAGGGTACCCGTAAGTATAGCTTTACAAGGTACGTCTGGCCTTGAACTTTCTAACGAAATTCAAGACAGTCTATCAGAAGTAAAGTGGGAAATAGCTTTACATGGTATGCTTGGCCTTGAACTTTTTCTAGTGTTAGAAGCCCTTTTGTTCCTTTTCACATGTTATCAAGTGGTTAAGGCAGGGCAGATTCTGGACGAAATTCAAGACAATCTATCAGAAGTAAAGTGGGGAGAGAGAGTAGGAGCAAAGAGGAAATATGGTACACAAAATAAGTATACAGGCCTTTCCACGGGTCTTGAACCCGAGGAAAAGTTTAGGTCAGGTAAGAATACCTGGGGAGAGATTAGAAGGAAGGAAAAGAAAAAAGAAAAGAAAAAAGATCAATTAGCGGAGGTCTCTAGGAGAAGGAGCCTATACTCATCACTAGATGAGCTCAAGGAGCCAGCTCTTAGTAGCTCTGAATCAGATGAAGAATTCTCCTCTGAAGAAACAGACTTGGAGGAGGAAGCAGCTCATTATGAGAGAAAAGGGTACCAGCCAGATAAAGTGCTAGCTAATCAGTTAAGGAAAAAGCCAAAAGCGGCTGGCGAAGGCCAGCATGCTGCTCAGCCTCCGGGTAGTTGGCTTCAAGGTCATAGTGCACTTCTGCCCTATGCGGAGCCCCCGCCCTGCGTAGTGCGTCAGCCCTGCGCAGAGAGGCAATGCGCAGACTCGTTCATTCCAAAGGAGGAACAAAGGAAAATACAACAGGCATTTCCGGTCTTTGAAGGAGCCAAGGGTGGGCGTGTCCACGCTCCGGTAGAATATGTGCAGATTAAAGAGCTTGCCGAGTCGGTCCGTAAATATGGAACCAATGCTAATTTTACCTTGGTGCAGTTAGACAGGCTTGCCGGCATGGCACTAACTCCTGCCGACTGGCAAATGATTGCAAAAGCCGCTCTCCCTAGGATGGGCAAATATATGGAATGGAGAGCTCTATGGCAAGAGGCTGCACAAGTGCAGGCCTGAGCAAACGCTGTTGCTTTGACTCCAGAGCAGAGAGATTGGACTTTTGACTTGTTAACGGGTCAGGGAGCTTATACTGCTGATCAAACAAACTACCACTGGGGAGCTTATGCCCAAATTTCCTCCACGGCTATTAGGGCCTGGAAGGCGCTCTCCCGAGCAGGTGAAGCCACTGGACAACTAACAAAGATCGTCCAGGGACCTCAGGAGTCATTCTCAGATTTTGTGGCCAGAATGACAGAGGCAGCAGAGCGTATTTTTGCAGATTTGGAGCAAGCCGCACCTCTGGTAGAATAGCTTATTTATGAGCAAGCCATGCAGGAATGCAGAGTGGCCATAGCCCCAAGAAAGAACAAAGGCTTACAAGACTGGCTCAGGGTTTGTCGGGAGCTTGGGGGACCCCTCATTATGCGTTACTTCCATTCAGTATGAAAAATTTACTAGGGCAGCTAATTTGTCAAAAAGTCTTTCTCAGTATAGGTTACAGAATTGGACGGCTGAATTTGAACAGACCCTTCGGGAATTGAGACTTGCCATCATTCAGGTCAACTCCGCGCGCTTGGACCTGTCCCTGATCAAAGGATTACCCAATTGGATCTCCTCAGCATTTTCCTTCTTTAAAGAATGGGTGAGGGTGGGATTATTTGGAGATACACTTTGCTGTGGATTAGTGTTGCTTCTCTGGTTGGTCTGTAAGCTTAAGGCCTAAACTAGGAGAGACAAGGTGGTTATTGCCCAGGCACTTGCAGCTCTAGAACATGGTGCTTCCCCTGATATATCTATGCTTAAGCAATAGGTCGCTGGCCACTCAGCTCTTGCACCCCACGAGGCTAGTCTCATTGCACGGGATAGAGTGAGTGTGCTTCAGCAGCCCGAGAGAGTTGCACGGCTAAGCACTGCAGTAGAAGGGCTCTGCGGCATATATGAGCCTATTCTAGGGAGACATGTCATCTTTCAAGAAGGTTGAGTGTCCAAGTGTCCTTCTCCCCAGGAAAAACGACACGGGACCAGACCAGGACCCCTCTGGGTGATGAGCCTGGGAGGAGGTTATGTGTACAGCTCCTTTACCTGCACACTGGGGATTTGACCTCTATCTCCACTCTCATTAATATGGGTGGCCTATTGCTCTTATTAAAAGAAAAGGGGGATCTGTGGGAAGCCGCCCTCACATTTGCCATTACAAGATGGCGCTGACAGCTGTGTTCTAAGTGGTAAACATAATCTGCACACGTGCAGGGGCAGTTTTCCCGCCATGTGTTCTGCCTTTCTCGTGATGACTACTGGGCCGATGGGCTGCAGCCAATCAGGGAGTAATACATCCTAGGCGGAGGATAATTCTCCTTAAAAGGGACGGGGTTTTGCCATTCTTTCTCTTGCTTTCTTGTTCTTGTTCTTTTTCTTGCTCTCTTGCTCTCTTGCTCTCTTGCACTCTTGCTCCTGAAGATGTAAGCAATAAAGTTTTGCCGCAGAAGATTCTGGTTTGCTGCATCTTTCCTGGCCGGTCGCGAACTCGTGTAAGAGAGCTGAGGCATGAAGTAAGATGTAGGAGTTTTGATAGGGAGACAGGATCTCTTGGATAGAGTCACCCATGGGAAGAGTCAGCCTAAAATCGAAGGAAGACTATCACATTAAGTTGAAGTAGAAGTAACTAGCAATGTTGAATGACTTAGACTAGTTAAAATGGGATAACTGAATAAACACATATGAATATACATAGTAAATAAACTAATTAAAATTGATCTGGTAATATTTATGTCTATTGTTAATGGGGTTCTTCTGTCGTTTATCTGATTAAAGAAAAATCAAGAAGAGCCTTAGAGCATGGACCAAGTTATCTCATTGACATCTTATCTACACATGCTTAACATTAAACTTATCTTTGCTTTTCAGATGAGCAACGGAGGGTGAGGTTAACCGAGTAAATTCAGATAATTAGTTTTCATCCTGGGAGTAGGGTCAAGATTGTATTTACTCTGTGACTTGACACTAGGTACCACATACTATGTTACTAAATATTTCTTAGTCTCAGTAAACTTGATTTTCATTATTCATACACAAAAGGCATGGGAATGATATATATTTAGAATATATATATCGATAAAACTTATGACCCTTTCAGGTGTATAGAGAACCATACTCCTATTTCTAGAATTTTATCTAAGCTAAGTTTCAGAAATATATTTATTCCACACTATCAAATTATGTAATGTGCATAAAATGTTCAATAAACAGCTAGCAAATAGAAGATTGTCGAGAAAATGAGACAATCTTATTACTGCTGCCATGAAACTCATGAAGAGCTAAGATTACCTTGGATAAATTGATGAACAGTTTTGAATGTGCGTTTGGTGGCAGAGGTGAGTAAAAGATTAGGCTGTTTCCAGTTTCTCATAGAAGGTTCTTTAGGCACTACAAAATTTTATTTGTATTGATTTAAAAGGTAAAAAATAAATACAAAGAATTACTCCAACACATAAGGAGTGATGTCCCAGCTGTGACTGCTATGACTTGCAGAACACTCAGTGAGTTAATTTTATATAGAGAAAAACTAATTCAAAGATAAATGCTTAATTGCAAGATTTCCAGTTTATATATTTTGTTGTGGTGGAGTAATAGCTAATTTCATGGTCTGCTTATATAATGCTCATAAAATCTCTACTTAAATCCACAGTACTCAGATGTATCCAATTACTGCTTCTCTTCATTCTTGATTTACCCAGAAAATGATACAACAAAGAAGAAAACTTTCAATGAGAATATATGTTTAGAATAGCAAAGTTGTATAAAAGTAACCTAACAAGATAAAAAGACTGTCAGAACCATTAGGTCACAAGACATGTAAATAACATTTACTACTATATAGGATCAGGACGTAAGGAAGCATGAAAGAACAAAAGGTATTAATACTGGTTGATATGTCAAAGGGCAATAGGATTCATGTTAAAGAAGCCACAGTGACCAAAACAGGAACAAGTTGAAAGATATAACAAATAATGTTGGATTAAATTTAATTAAAAATATAAAGTAAATATTCACATTTTGATATGAAAGAGTAAGTCATTGAATTAATGGTTAGCAATTCACCACCCACCCATGCAGAGATTATTTAAATGATTTGTCTTCCTGAATTTAAGTTATTCCCTTTTTTCCTGCCCGGTGAAACTTTATATTTGTAGACCTTAGTCTTCATGACAGAGGAGTCTAACAATCTCAAATTTGCATTCTATGTAATTTTAACCCAGTGCTTAGTCTAACAATCTCAAATTTGCATTCTATGCAATTTCAACCCAGTGCTTAGATACCAAGGTATTCATCTGATGTTGTTAAATTCTATGATTCTTGCGCTCAAAATTTTGGTCTCCTTTGTACTTAGTTGGGCAGTCATAAAAATGGCACCAGACATAGTACAAAGGAAATTTATCCTAAGAAATAAGTAACTAGCAAGATCAGAAGAATCAAGGAAAATCCAAGAAACTGCCCAATCAAGAAGAGCATATGAAGTCCAGTGAGCAGGTAGATTTCGGTCCACTGACAGGATCTTAGAGCACCAACAATAACAAAAGGATTATGAGAGAGGCTCTGGGAGTCTGAAGAGAGTGTGGGCTGTATTTATTAAGGCTGCAATATTGATCCACTGTCACTAGTGCTCATATGTAATCCAAATTGGCAATATCAGTGAGAGTAACCATGGGGCAAGTGCAGAACATAAAAGAATCTCTCTTCTAATATTTGTTTAATATTCAAATTCAATTTACTTCCTTTAAATTTATTTTACAAATGATAATATTATTGATATATCTTCATTGTATAAAATGATGAGCTTGGTTAGGATCATTTTACACATGTGTATCATGTTACTATAATCAAATCTTTATTGCCAATAACTACTCATTATTGCTGCTATTATAAGCATGGTATAAATGACCATAACCCTTGCCTTAGTTACTTCAACTGCTTCAAGGTATGATCTTCCTGATTTCACCATTTCCTTCATGATGCAATTTTGTTTTATATGGCTCATATAATGGTACTTTAACAACATAAGTTACATCATATCATTCATCTGTTGAAATATCATCAAAGAAATGTTTGTCTCATCCACAGTAATTGAAAAGTCATTATGTCATTTGATTACCCATTTATCTTTGATCTTGCTCTACATCAACTACTCTGGTTGCTGTCTCTTATTTAAACGTGACAAGCGCTTAGCCTCTGTTGTGCCCCGAATTCACGGGAAACCCAGATGAAGCGGGAGGTGGGTTAATGGATGTCTGTTCAAGGATTAATTTTTACTGTCTGTGATCTGACCTCTGTTTACCTTTTTTACATGGTCTCCCTTGAGCTTGTTATTTCTCTAAGGTCTCAAGGACAGGTACCTGGAGTTTTGCTGCTTATCAGCAGTAATGTTTTGTTGTTGTTGTTGTTGTTGTTGTTGTTGTTGTTGTTGTTGTTGTTATTTTGAGGCTGGGAGGAAGTCTCCTCAAAAAGTCTTCATTAAGGGGAATTTTATGGTTAGTGCCATTCTAACTTTAGGGAAGGGGTAGGGAGCCCATGGCTGGTGAAGGAAGATGCAGCACAGAACCCAGCTATCTGCATATCTTGCTTACTTAGTGCTGCAGGGAGGATGGGAGCTTCTGGGGAGGGGGATCAGGGTCGGGAAGTGCAGAGGCAAACTGTATTCAACAGTGAAGTCTCTCTAGTAACATTATCTCGTGGGTTACACAGCCTTCTCTTGGAATTCATTTCAGTCTATGTCTGCTGTGATTTATCTATTTTATCCTTCCTCATCCAGCACCTCTCCATCTCATCAGAGCATTCTCTCCACTCTCATTTTTAATTTTTAAATTTTATTTAATCATTTTTTGTACACTCCAGATTTTATCCCCCTTCTGTTCTACCCTCTGATTGTTCTACATTCCATACCTCCTCCCCACTCCTAGCTCCTGTCTTCATGTGGATGTCTCTACCCTCCCCCACTCCCCATCCCACCAGACCTCCCCACTCCCTGGGGCCTCCAGACACTTGAGGGTTAAGTGCATCATCTCTGACTGAGCCCAGACTGAAAACAGTCCTCTGCTGTATGTGTTGGGGGCCTCATATCTGCTTGTGTATGCTACCTGGTTGATAGTCCAGTGTCTGAGAGATCTTGGGGATCCTGTAATTATAAATGGCTGTAAGTGAAGAGTTAAATAATGAAGATTGGCTGTCAATAGGATTTTTTTTCCACAGAAATACACACATTTAAGATGTTACCTTCATTGAGGCATTACCTTCATTGTAATTCTGTTGAACTGAATATGGTATGTTTATTATTCTGAGGTCATCTTTAATAAGAAATATTTACTATTACACTTTGTAATCCAACAGAGTGAAATTATTCCATATGCTACAGTATATCCAGCATAGTCATAATGATGCTTAGCTACTATATTTCTAAAATGTAAAATATCATGAGCTGACATGGCTACACACATAAAATGATACAGTTTTCTTTAGTTGATATTGAAATAGAAGTATACCATTAATTCATTTGCTTATAATATTTAAATAGGATGAGTTGTAGCCTTGTTTGAAATTTGCTGTAGTGGCTATTCCTAATTGTCAGTTTGACTATATTTGGAGTGAACTACAATCTAGAATTAGAAGGCTCACCTGTGATCCTGATCTTGAGGCTGAAATATACAAGTTTCTGACTTGGATCTTGGCATGAAGATCCTAAGACATAGTGATTGTGAATATCAGGAGAATAAGCAAGGAGATATCTGAGTTCAAAGTCATCTGGGACAAAGCATGTCCCAGATCCAGATGTGGTGGTGATATCCACCTTTAATCGGGGCCACACCTTCTGCTGGAGATCTCCATGTGTTCCTTGGAAGAAGGAAGATTCACTCTTCACCTTCGTCCCTTGTGGGACAGAGCAACTGCTAGATCCTTGGACTTTAATTCACAGCTGCTGATGTTCATTGTTGGGGAGTTGGACTACAGACTGTAAGTCATCAACAAATTCCCTTACTATATAGAGACTCCCCATAAGTTCTGTGGCTCTCGAGAACGCTGACCAACACATTTATTATTTAGAATACCCCTTACTTGAAGCTCTGGCGCTTCCTTTCATTTTTGAAGTACCACAAAGAAGAATGTTATAAATGAAAACTTTATTCATTTTGAAACATGCATTGCTGATCTTACTCCTGTTTTAAAATCTGTTTGGTTTATATGTGACAGTTTGTACTGTCAATCATTGTCTGGATTAAGTAATGATTTTTGCTTACGATAGTACTGAATCTACAGTTTTACTTTCAAAGTGGAGTCATCGCCTCTAAATTTTCCAAATATTAAAACTTTACAGTGATTTATGCCATCTCAGGGAAAATGTGATGACTCTTTCAATTATAAGATACCTATTATGTCCCTTTGAATGACAGCCGTTAGTATTCATTGAGGTGGAACAACTCTAATGAAACTATTTTCTTTGAACAAAAGCAATTTAAGCCTTTGCATTCTGTGGGGAGAATGAGCCAAAGATAAACTTTTAAGAAAAATCTGTCTTGATAATTAAGCATGAAAGCAATCATACATAATTATTTAACATGTATGTGCCAGAAAGTAGAACATTGCAGACTAATTGATGGACAAATTAGAAAATATCTTCAGAACACATCTATACATGTATGTATTTCTATAAAGTATAATTTTTAATTCTGTTCCTCATTCTTGAATATTGTAAAGATTCCGAGTTTCTTTCCTCTGTTTATATTTGATATATCATTACTTCTAAAGTTAACAGATAGTAAATGTCCAACATTCATGTTCTCTTTTGAGAACTGCCTCTATCTGACCATGTTTTAACTTCCATTAGGGAAAAATGCCATTTTGTACAAAGGGTCACCAATCTTGGATTATTGTGGCATGTGAGTCTAATGTGTACACTTAAATTTAAATCACTGAGTCCTAGGCTAGGGAGATGGCTCAGCAGTTAATAGCACTGATTGCTCTTCCTGAGTTCAGTGTCCAGCAACCACATGGTGGTCACATCCATCTGTCATGGGATCTGATTACCAATTCTGTTGAATCTGAAGACAGCTACGTATAGTTAGATAGAAAGACAGATGAAATCATTGAGTCCTTCACTGGAATAGACTACCTTGGTTTCAAAATATAACTGAATTGAGTCTACCTGTGGTCTATGTAAGGGAAGCAAAGTGAAGCAGCATACTAGACCACTCTGTGCATAGAAAAACAGTTTATTGAGGACAAAGTGCAGGGCTCTTCCTCAGGAATAGATAGCATAAGCTATGTGGGAAAGAAAGTGGATTTTGTGTGATATTAAAGTAGGGGGTCTTTGAGCTAATGCAGGCTCTTCTATTGGTCCGAACTTGTTATCTTTTGGGGGCAGAGGATAGATAATGGAAGTAGTGGTTTTCCCTGTAAACAGAAACCAGCATCATGAGATTCCCAAGGATGGCTGAGTTAAACCAGATCATAGTTCTCCCTGCATTAGGCCAAAGTCATGATCACAGGGTACTGTTAGCAGAACTGCCAAACGTGAGGCCTGATACAGATCTAATAGTGTACAAAGCACAGGCATGCATTTTTCTGTTTTACAGGAAGTTAATATATATTCAACAACTCCAGAATCTAAAACACATTGGAAACAGGAAACCTACCTCATTTTCAATACATAAAATATGCTGTCCCTTTTGTTTCTGTGGATCACTGACATCCATCTTCTTACAAGACACATTGATTTTTGTCCTGGTTCCGTGAATCTCTCTTCATCTGATCACTTATTTCTCAGTTGTCTACTTCTTCCTGCTAATTGCATATGGTAATATGTGGTCTCCCCTACATAAACTGTCTTTGGCTTCTAGAAATGCTTAATCAACCTAGAAAGTGAAAAGGAAATAAAATCACAACAGATACCTCAAAACTCTGATGTTAATTTGGAACACAAACCCAATTGTTTGAAGGGGAAAGAATAACTCTAGGGTAAAATTTATTATCCAGAATTCCATGAACTACTAGATTTGTTAGCATTAGGTGAATCTATATATAGCCAGAAGCTCTCTGTAGCCAGCTCCAAGACCCAGATAAAAGACGTCATCTCTAGGTAAAAGCACTGCCCCTGCTTACATTGCCATGACACCTGCTGCACATCCTTTGGCACATGCATCACATGTGTCAGAGCCTGGATAAAAGATGTGTATCCTGATGCACACCCCACTTCTTCTCCTTCCCTCTTACCCCCTCTGAGGCCACCTCTACCAATAAAACCTCTCACATGAGACCTGTTGCTGGCATGATCTTTCTGGGAGTGTGCTGCACATTCAAGACTGGAAATGGAGAGTAATCCAAAATCTACTTTGTGTGGACTTCCTCCATGCTCCCTTTCCCCTTTTCACCTCTCAGTGTATCATGTAAATCTCTTATCTAGAAATTATGTGCACCAAAGCCCCTAACAAGTGTCTACTTTTATGGGAGATCAGAGCATCCTATGCAGCCTGTTTTTCTCTCAAGCTTTTCAGAGTTATCCCATGGCCTTTGTATAAAGATGCCTTTTATTTAAATGGAAAGGACATATTTTTCTACTTTCTGCATGCAAAGAAAATTTAGACAGAATATCCTTTCATCAACGTATTATAAATGGGGCATGAAAGTTTCAACTTGACAATTGTAAGGGCAATATTATGAAATATTGAGTATCAGTCTGCTCCAGTAGAGCTGGAGTTTATGATCAATGCTGATATTTATATCTGAGTTATTTCAAGCAGTCACTTTTTAACTTAAAATATACATACTTAAAACTATTCTTCAATTTTGCACCTGAATATAGATTATATTCTTTGAATAACTTAACTTCAAAAGCCACACAATTTTCTCTATTTCCATCATCTTACAGGCAGAAATTTAGATGTTCTCTCTCTCTTTCCCTCCCCAGTTTTCCTTTGTTAAGAAAACTAATTCTATATCACAACAAATCTTCCAGAAATGCACTTCTATGGCATAAATCAAAGATCTCACTCTTTCCCTTTTTCCTAGGTAGAATTTGATAATCTTAGAAAGACTCCTTAAATTATACCATATGTATATCAGTCGCTATGACATAAAAAACTTGATCTTGTGTTCTTTCATTTTGTCCTTTCTATAACATGAATGGATGCAACATATGCATCATTGGGATTTTTTTTCTTTGTATACACTGGAAGATAATCCTTGACTTCTATGAGATGGGTAGTATAGAGTCTATATTAGAAACAATGTTAAAGTGATTTATGTGAGCTTTGCCTGAGTTTAAGTGAATCAAATATTAAAAGCTTGCCTCCACTGTAGTGACAAATTTCTTTCTAAACCCAGGTCTGTAATATGAATATGGTTTTGCATTAAACCCGGGTGTGGGATATGTGGCAGCTTCATATTGTCTATTGCCATTAACTATGATTGTCTTGTGCTCTAAGGGGTTATGATTTTTGCCAGATGAAGATAGTTTAATTATTGGGATTCTGGGAAAATATATATGGAAGACTCTAGAGAGGTAGCAGAAACCATCTAGGATGATCTACAGAATATAAGGGAGTTTCCTGGATATGGCCCACCATTTTGCATGGCTGAAATAGGAGCACTCTGCAGAGGCATAGCCATAGAGACTTCATCCCAGGATTGTTTCTAGAAGCTCATACCTTTCCTAGCAGCTAGCAGCTTTGGGCCACAAAGTTATTGATAGAAGTTGCCAAAGGTAAAGAAGAAAATTCCATTCCTCCCCTTTTCACTTTCACTGTTGTTTCACAAAACAACAAACTATCAGTAACTGGTACCAAATATAAGTCTAGGAAGAAGGGGAAACTTGGTTTCTAATGACATAGAGGAAGAAACATTGAGGAAAAAATGAATATTCTGTTTCAGGGGTGTATTGGTGCTGTGGATTATGGGTTTTTGTCCTCTTTTCACAAAGAGGAGATTTTATATTGCTTGTTCTTTTTATTCTTCTGGTTCTTCTTGTTTTTGTTCTTTGTGTTGTTGTTCTTCTTGTTCTTCTTGTTCTTGTTCTAGTTTTTGTTCTTGTTCTTCTTTATCTTGTTCTTGTTCTCTTCGTTCTTTATCTTGTTGTTTTTCTCCTCCTCCTTCTTCCTCTTCTTCAAGCATATTTAATTAGATAATTTCTTCATTTACATATCAAATCTATTTCCTTTCATAATTTCCTCTCCAAATTCCCCTATACAATCTCCCTGCCCTGCTCCCCAACCCACCCACTCCCCCTTCTTGGCCCTGGCATTCACTTGTACTGGGACATAAAAATGTCGCAAAACCAAGGACCTCTCCCCCCATTGATGGTCGATTAGGCCATCCTCTGCTACATGTGCAACTAGAGACAAAAGCTCTGGGTGGTGCTGGTTAGTTCATATTGCTGTTCATCCTATAGGGTTGCAGACCCCTTCAGCTCCTTGGGTACTTTCTCTAGCTCCTCCATTGGGGGACCTGTGTTCCATCCAATAGGTGACTATGAGCATCCACTTCTTTCTTTTTAGAGATATTTGCCATGTACTGGCATAGCCTCTCAGGAGACAGCTATATCAGAGTCCTGTCAGCAATATCTTGCTGGCATATGTAATAGTGTCTGTGTTTGGTGGTTGTTTATGGTATGGATCCCTTGGTGGGGGCAGTCTCTGCATGGTCCTTCCTTCCATCTCATCTCTGAACTTTGTCTCTGTAACTCCTTCCATGGTTATTTTGCTCCCCATTCTAAGAAGGAACAAAGTATCCACACTTTGGTGTTCCTTCTTGAGTTTCATGTGTTTTACAAATTGTATTTTGGGTATTCTAAGTTTCTGGGCTAATATCCACTTATCAGTAAGTACATATCATGTGTATTCGTTGTGATTGTGTTACCACACTTAGGATGATATTCTCTAGGTCCATCCATTTGCCTAAGTATTTCATAACTTCACTGATTATAATAGATGAGTAGTACTCCATTGTGTAAATATACCACATTTTCTGTATCCATTCCTCAGTTGAGGGACATCTGGGTTCTTTCCAGCTTCTGGCTATTATAAATAAGGCTGCTATGAACATAGTGGAGCAGGTGTCCTTATTGTAAGTCAGAAATTCTTCTGGGTATATGCCCAGGAGAGGTATTGCTGGATCTTCTGGTAGTACAATGCCCAATTTTCTGAGGAACCACAAGACTGATTTCCAGTGTGGTTGTACCAGCTTGCAATCCCACCAGCAATTGAGGAGGGTTTCTCTTTCTCCACATCCTCGCCAGCATCTGCTGTCACCTGAATTTTTGATCTTACCCATTCTGACTGGCATGAGGTGGACTCTCATGGTTGTTTTGATTTGCATTTCCCGGATAATTAAGAATTTTCACCATTTTTTCAGGTGTTTCTCAGCCATTTGGTATTCCTCAGGTGAAAATTATTTGTTTAGCTCTGTACCCCATTTTTTAATAGGGTTATTTGGTTTTCTGTAGTCCATCTTCTTGAGTTCTTTGTATATATTGGATATTAATCCCTTATCAGATTTAGGACTGTTAAAGATCCTTTCCCAATCAGTTGTTGGCCTTTATGTCTTATTGACAGTGTCTTTTGCCTTACAAAAGCTTTGCAATTTTATGAGATCACATTTGTGGATTCTTGATCTTACAGCACAAGCCATCGATGTTCTGTTCAAGATTTTTTTCCCTGTGCCCATTTCATTGAGGCTTTCCCCTACATTCTTCTCTATAAGTTTCAGTGTCTCTGGTTTTATGTGGAGTTCCTTTATCCACTTAGACTTAAGGTTTGTATAAGGAGATGAGAGTGGATCAATTCCCATTCTTCTTCATGATAACTGCCAGTTGAACTAGCACTATTTGTTGAAAAATTCTGTCTTTTTTCCAATGAAAGGTTTTAGTTACTTTGTCAAAGATCAAGTGACCATAATTGTGTGGGTTCATTTCTGGGTTATCAATTCTAGTCCACTGATATACCTGTCTGTTGCTATACCAGTACCATGAAATTTTTATGACAATTGCTCTGTAGTATAGCTTGAGCTCAGGCATAGTAATTCCACCAGAGGTTCTTTTATTGTTGAGAATAGTTTTTGCTATCCTAGGTTTTTTGTTATTTCAGATGAATTTACAATTTGGCCTTTATAACTCGTTGAAGAATTGAGTTTTAATTTTGATGGCAATTCCATTGAATCTGTAGATTGCTTTCAACAATATAGCCACCTTTACTATATTAATCCCGCCAATCCATAAGCTTGGGAGATCTTTCCATCTTCTGAGATCTTTGATTTCTTTCTTCAAAAACATGATGTTCTTATCATAGAGATCTTTCACTTCCTTAGTTAGAGTTACTCCAAAATATTTTGTATTATTTGTGACTATTGTGAAGGTTATTGTTTCCCTAATTTCTTTCTCAGCCAGTTTATACTTTGTGTAGAGAAAGGCCACTGATTTGTTTGAATTAGTTTTACATCCAGCTACTGCACTGAAGCTGTTGATCAGGTTTAAGAGTTCTCTGTTGGAATTTTTAGGGTCAATTATATATACTATGAAATGCCCCTCCTTGTCTTTTTTTGATAACTTTGTGTTTGAAGTCAATTTTATTCGATATTAGAATGGATACTCCAGCTTGTTTCTTCAGACCATTTTCTTAGACAATTGTTTTCCAGCCTTTTACTCTGAGATAGTGTCTGTCTTTGTTCCTGAGGTGAGTTTCCTGTATGCAGCAAAATGTTGGGTCCGGTTTATGTAGCTAGTCTGGTAGTTTATGTCTTTTTATTGGGGAATTGAGCCCATTGTTATTAAGAGACATTAAGAAAAAGTAATTGTTGATTCCTATTATTTTTGTTGTTAGAGTTGGGATTCTGTTCTTGCAGCTATCTTTTAGGTTTGTTGAAGGAACACTTTCTTGGTTTTTCTAGGGCATAATTTCCCTCTTTGTGTTGGAGTTTTCCCTTTATTATCCTTTGAAGGATTTGATTTTTGGAAAGATATCATATCAATTTCATTTTGTCATGGAATACTTTGGTTTCTCCATCTATGATAATTGAGAGTTTTGCTGAGTATAGTAACCTGGGCTGGCATTTGTGTTCTCTTAGTGTAACCTAAACCCCCTGCCACCCACCTCCGCCCCCAACCTGAAGCTGGCTGAACCAGACCTGGATTTTATGGCCACTAAGGAGATTACCTAGGGTGGAGCCTGCCTCCCTAGATCACTCTATTTTTCAGCCACTGTCACTGCTACCTGCTGGGAGTCCACCTAGCTGTTCCGGAGAATACACCCTATCCTGCATGTGGTCACCTGCAGCTGGGCTCCAAGGATGAATTGGCAGGAATGGGCCTCCCCTCTCCTTTAGAAAGCACATATGCCATTAAACATTTGAATCTTGAGCAGACTAGCATGTCTTGGTTCCATTATTTCTTGACCCACCTAGATTCCCTCTTTTCTTTCAGCTCCAGGTTGTATCACAGATTCGAACACAGACATGAGAGCCGTAGGTTAGCCCCAACAATTTGGTGTACCAATGCAGGACCTGGGAATTGCAGAAGACACTGGAAGAAACACTGCTGGTATGGAGCTCCACAGACAGGTAAGAATTTGAAAATTAGTACTGGGACATGGAGAAGCAATGGGCAAAAGGTTGCTAAGGTGTGATACGGTCTGAGCTGGAACAGTGCTGACCAGCACTGGATCTGCTCAGGTTCAGCAGTGATACAGGATCTAGGAACATAACAGGCAGTCGGCTGCAGCTTCCAGAAGCTGCTTTTTAGGCGAGAGAAATAAAAGGGTTTGGGTTAAATAATCAGGCAGATTAGCTGCAGTCAGCAACTGCACGAGGGGGGAGGAAAATGGATTTTGAAACTCTTCCAGAGGCAGAGAGAAATCTTGGGGGATGTCCTGCCTTTTTCTCTCTAGCCCTTACAGCAGAAGTTCTCTGCTCTCCTTGTGCTCACATCTTATGTCTAGTGTTCAATTCATCTGTGTGCACGTCTAGTTGTCTGAATGACTGAATGTTCTGTGTTTCATGTTGGAAAATAAAGATGGCTAAAACTTTATCTGCTGGTTTAGCAAGAGAGTGGCCACAAGCTTTAGCCAGGATCAGGCACAGCAGGAGGGTCCCTGCTGGAAAAACTGTTTTTTAAGAAAGGGAGTCTGCAGCCTCATGGTTTTGGGGTAAAAAAGATGATATATGTTTTTTTTTTTTCCTAAGAAAATTCTCTGCATTCATGATTATTGCATTTAGCTATTGACAAAGTGCTTTTTATTTTATAATTATAGCTAGAAAGATTAAAATTCTGATTGGTCTAAGTATAGCCGCTTCATTTGGGTTTTTACTGGTAATGGCGTGTCTTAACAAGAGTAACAGCTTATAAGTTATTGGTTAGGATTAAATAATTGTAACTTTGGTAACAGAAGGTTAACTATAAGTAATCGTTAAAAAGGCTGTCCAAAACTTAGAAGCATAGACAGACAGTCGAATTGTTCCCCCAAAATCTGTCCTCATTACAGGAGGGGCCAAAATGCTCAGGTTAGAAAAATTTTTCTTATGTTCGAGTTAATGCAAGTTCATAGCAGCCTTGGGGCAGTTGTTGCGTAATCTCCTTTCTTTGTTTCTCAAACTGTGACTAGGGAAGTTCTGTGAACCTCCCCCCTCCCTGCCTTCAGGAGAAAATTCCTTTTAGCTATAAGAGCACCTTTGCAGATGTTGTTCTAAATAAAGTTTAAACTCTAAGTTTATAAAAAAAAAGGTCAATCAGGCTGTAGAATTTATCAGGACATTGTGATTTGACTTGCCTACTTCATGTAAAGTTAATATAGATTTAAGAGTTTATTTTTTTCTTTTCATTCTGATAATTGTAAAGAGTTTTGCTTCTAGTGAACTGGTAATCACTGGAAAATTTTGCCTGTAGGTATGGCTAACATAGCTTTACATTATATAAGAAAAATTATTAGCGTTTCTGCCTCAATATAAGAAACAAAGAGTTTGAATCTTTCAGTGTATATTGTTTTCTAAGTGGAAAGTATTTTATTAGCTAATGCCTCTAAAGGGAAGTTTACTTTAAATCCTTGATCCCACACAAGGAGCTTTTAAATTCTGGGGAGTAGCTATTGCTCCAGAAAAGATTCAGAGGCAATATCTTTTTAATACTTAGGGTTTTAGTTCACTACAGAAGGCTTTATAATTGTTATTGATTATAATCAATGGTAATTAAATATTAGCTGTGCCCACAGCAATTCTTTGGCAAGAGAAAACATTATTGTAACATCATTTTTCTTATCTGCTCGGCCGATCATTGGCCCATGTGGAGCCAGCCAGCTGTTGGCTGCTGCGGGGTGCAGCCTTGGGGCACGCAGCTTTTCCTGAAGGGTAGTGGCACAGGAGGCCACCAGAAAGCAGGCAGCTTTGTAGCTAGCTTAGAGGAAGGCCGGGCTCGCCATTGCCCCCATGAGCCTCCACCTTTTCCCGCTGGGGTCAGCTGTATATTTCCCGCTAAGACTCAGGGTGCTCTGCTGCCCTCAGTTGGGCTTTCTGGCCTACAACAGATTAGGCCACCTTCAGCCTCTTCCTCCTGAGAGGAAGACCGAGGGTGGGCGAGGCCGAGGTGGCTCACCTCAAAGCACAGTTTCAGCATCCTATTAAAACTACTGTGGTGTTAATAAAGAATTGTAAGATATATTCGTGTATTTTGGAAAACCTATAACAAATATTGTGTCTTAAGAACCTGACAAAGTGTCTGTTCCTTGTTCAAAACGGCAATTAAATTGGTTATTACAGAATATTAATAATTGATCTATTGCATACCATCATTTTAAATAAAATTGACAATCAATATCCCAAAGATAAATTTTAAAAAATTTATGCATGCTTTTGTGTCTTCTATAAATTCATGCATGCATGCATCCCAGTTACTGTGTTTAAAAACAACCCCTCTATGGGAAATAAGTAGATGTGAATTGGATCACACGCTTATCCTTTTGAGCTTCCCCCTGTTTCAGCATAGATAATTAAGTTGTGTGCTATGGATGGTGTTTTAAAATGCTGAACAATCAAACCTTAATTTGTATATTAGTAGTCAATATTATATCTCAGAGCTCACATTTGCTTAAGATCGTTCATCCCTTGGATGCTATTAATTCTCAAATTTACAATTGCTTATTCATATACAACTCATAAGTAAAAATGCTGGATTTATATCTCAGGCAGTCTGTAGGTCCTACATATAAGATGGATTGATATATAATTTCATTCTTTATATATTCAAAACAGTTATGGTTTAAGATAATATTTTGGTATTCTTGGAATATGTGCATGTCAAATTATAAAAAAATGTTTTTGCTCTTAGTGTCCTCAGTTCCTACTTGTTTCCACATAATAGTGTTACTTCTTGAGGACTTACACTTAATAAATTGCTGCAAATAAATAATCTTATTTCTGAATAAATTATACACATGTCACTATTAATAACTTTTTAAGCTTTTTAGTTACAACCGTTCTTCAAGAGAAACAATGTAAAGTGCAATTAGTCACTGCCCATGTTACATTAATACTGACTATAGCAGTCAAGTATTTGAGCTGTTTTGTCAACAAATTATTAATTCTCAAGGACAAGGTATTGTGCAATTTTAAAACTATCGCTTCTTAAAAGACAAAGAAGGGGGGAATTATATCCCAGTGCATATAATGTATTCCTGTGCACATTATTTAAATCATACTTTTATTTTGGAATTTTGAAATTTGGATGTCAAAGAACTTAATAAATGCCTTATAGTATCTTAAAAGGATCTACTTATTGGCATATGGATTGATCCTGAACAGCTATCTTATTAGGAAAGGGAAAAGCATAGATTTTCTTCACAGAACACTGCAGAAGCATGAAGGCTAATTCGTGTGACAAGCTGACAGGAAAGTTCGCTCAGTGCCCTGACTGTAGTGACAAGAAAGCTGAATTGGGTACATGTTTTCGACCCATCCTTGCTTGCCATTTTTCCAGTTTGGACAACTGGAGCTGCTTTGCTTCAAGCTTTTAAACCTTATAGTAAAAAGAACATCAGAGACTGTGCAATCTGACTAAGAAATATTAGTCATATAAAAGAGTTATAGTGATTCTTTTCATTCCCTCATTGTGACCAGTTATTCTAACTCAATCTTGGACCGGTCTAGTAATAATTCCAGTATTAGAGAATCCCAGAGAAGATAGCAAAATATTCTTAATTACCTAACAAAGTTAATTTGGAGCACAGCCTCCACCCCCAGAGAAGCTTCAGACTTTCTGCAATTCTCAAAGCTTGCTCCCCCACACCTAGAGCTGTAAGTCTAAGCTTGATCACTGCTAATTTGCAATTGAATGGAGTACCTTGACTTCTCCAAAAGAAGCTTTTGTACTGTTGCCTTTCACTGTCTTTGTTTTTCAAGAAGGTCAGTCAATGCCCTTCAGCCTGACTGAAGCAGGTGTACAGCCTCGCCTCCAACAGCGCAGGTGGCAGTTATTAATCTGCATTCAAGAAACATTCTAAGTACATATTGTGGCTTTTGTTCTGATTTGGGAATAAGGTTTTCTATGAGGTCCAGACAGTCTAAGACAGACACCCAGATCTCAGAATCACATCAGTCTAGACAGAGGTACATGCCAAGAGGCCGTGGCTTATTAATGATTCACCACAGAGCTATGTAAAGAACTGGAGGCAAAGGTTAATGTCTTAGAAGTAGTAGTCTTAACAATAGGGCAGGACATAGCATATATTAAGGCTAGAAAGGCAGAAATTTCAGATATTAGCAATAGCCACTTGGACACTTGGATCATTGATGAATTGGCCAGAGATTTAAAAAATAACCTAAATGCATTGAATCCCCTGGATTGGATTCAATATATATTCCTACTTGCTGTTATTATTGGCACTATTTTATTAGTAAATCATTGTGTTTCCACTCATCTTTAGAGCACTCCTGAGATCTGTAGCTATGATGAGGCAGGACATTCCGGAAATTTGGCAGAAATATAAGAAAGAGAGAGAATGCTATGCATACACCAGTGAAGTTTGCTTGGCAGGCCAAGAGACCTGAGAGCACGCATGAGGCAAAGAGTTTCACAGAAACTCACCTCCTGGAACTTTGGTGCTCTCATAACCCGTATATTTTTACCCTATCCCCGCGTTAGTCTGGTGTATGGATCCATGTGCTCTCTTTTAGTATTATCTTATTATGAGTGCCTTTAAGATTGAATTCTGACATAGCTAAGCCTTCACCAGTGTTCCAACTTCCTACAAAGACCTTGAACCTGACAACTTGGAATTCAGTAGGGATTCAGAAAGGAAGCTACCTATTGAGTAACTAATTAAGCATTACAAAAGACAGAACCAGCAGCTCAGGGCTGGTCTGGAGAGTGTTTACTAGGGACAGCAGACAGCCTCACCTTGACAAAGGAATACACAATTAGCTTAGTTAATAGTGGGTTTACCATGAGAAAAGTTAGGGAATCCCACTGAGACAGGTTTCTTCACTAGGCCCAAAGAAATCAGGCAGAACTAAAGAGAATAAATAAATTTTATGCCTCAGTCCAGTTTTTTTTTTAATATTAATAACAGAGAGGAAATTGTAACCTCCCCCCAAACCTGAAGCTGGCTGAACCAGACCTCGACTTTGCTACCACTAAGGAGATTACCTAGGGTGGAGCCTGCCTCCCTAGATCACTCTATTTTTCAGCCACTGTCACTGCTACCTGCTGGGAGTCAGCCTAGTTTTCCGGAGACTACACCCTATCCTGCATGTGGTCACCTGCAGCTGGGCTCCAAGGATGAATTGGAGGGAATGGGCCTCCCCTCTCCTTTAGAAAGCACATATGCCATTAAACATTTGAACCTTGAGCAGACTAGCATGTCTTGGTTCCATTATTTCTTGACCCTCCTAGATTCCCTCTTTTCTTTCAGCTCCATTTGCCTCCCAGGCTTGAACCCGGACATAAGAGCCACAGGCCGGCCCCAACATCTTAGGGGCTGTATAACCTCTGTCCAGGATCTTCTGGCTTTTATAGTCTCTGGTGAGAAGTCTGTTGTTATTCTAATAGGTCTGCCTTTATGTGTTACTTGACCTTTTTACCTTACTGTTTTCAATATTCTATCTTTATTTAGTGCATTTGTTGTTCTGATTATTACGTGTTTGGAGGAATTTCTTTTCTTGTCCAGTCTATTTGGAGTTCTGTAGGTTTCTTGTATGTTCATGGGTATGTGTTTCTTTTTGTTTGAGAAGTTTTCTTCTATAATTTTGCTGAATATATTCACTGGCTCTTTGAGTTGAAAGTCTTTATTCTCATCTATACCTATTATCCTTAGGTTTGGTCTTCTCATTGTGTCCTGGATTTGCTGGATGTTTTGAGTTGGGAATCTCTTTGCATTTTGCATTTTCTTTGATCATTGTGTCCATGTTTTCTACAGAATCTTCTGCACCTATGATTCTCTCTTCCATCTCTTGTATTCTGTTCCTGATTCTTGCATCTATGGTTCTTGATTTCTTTCTCATGATTTCTATCTCCAGAGTTGTCTCCCTTTGGGTTTTCTTTATTTTTCTACTTCCGTTTTTAGATCTTGGATGCTTTGTTTTTCAATTCCATCACCTGTTTGTTTGTGTATTCCTGTAATTCTTTAAGGGATTTTTGGTTTTCCTCTTTTAGGACTTCTACCTGTTTAGCAGTGCTTTCCTGTAATTCCTTAAGTGATTTTTGTGCTTCCTCTTTAAGGACTTCTACCTATTTAGCAGTGTCTCCTGTATTTCTTTTTTTTTTTTTTTTTAATTTTTTTTTAATTAGGTATTTAGCTCATTTACATTTCCAATGCTATACCAAAAGTCCCCCAAACCCACCCACCCCCACTCCCCTACCCACCCACTCCCCCTTTTTGGCCCTGGCATTCCCCTGTACTGGGGCATATAAAGTTTCCGTGTCCAATGGGCCTCTCTTTCCAGTGATGGCCAACAAGGCCATCTTTTGATACATATGCAGCTAGAGTCAAGAGCTCCGGGGTACTGGTTAGTTCATAATGTTGTTCCACCTATAGGGTTGCAAATCCCTTTAGTTCCTTGGGTACTTTCTCTAGCTCCTCCATTGGGAGCCCTGTGATCCATCCATTAGCTGACTGTGAGCATCAACTTCTGTGTTTGCTAGGCCCCGGCATAGTCTCACAAGAGACAGCTACATCTGGGTCCTTTCGATAAAAATCTTGCTAGTGTATGCAATGGTGTCAGCGTTTGGATGCTGATTATGGGGTGGATCCCTGGATATGGCAGTCTCTACATGGTCCATCCTTTGATCTCAGCTCCAAACTTTGTCTCTGTAACTCCTTCCAAGGGTGTTTTGTTCCCACTTCTAAGGAGGGGCATAGTGTCCACACTTCAGTCTTCATTTTTCTTGAGTTTCATGTGTTTAGGAAATTGTATCTTATATCTTGGGTATCCTAGGTTTTGGGCTAATATCCACTTATCAGTGAGTATATATTGTGTGAGTTCCTTTGTGAATGTGTTACCTCACTCAGGATGATGTCCTCCAGGTCCATCCATTTGGCTAGGAATTTCATAAATTCATTTTTTTAAATAGCTGAGTAGTACTCCGTTGTGTAGATGTACCATATTTTCTGTATCCATTCCTCTGTTGAGGGGCATCTGGGTTCTTTCCAGCTTCTGGTTATTATAAATAAGGCTGCTATGAACATAGTGGAGCATGTGTCCTTCTTACCAGTTGGGGCATCTTCTGGATATATGCCCAGGAGAGGTATTGCAGGATCCTCTGGTAGTACTATGTCCAATTTTCTGAGGAACCGCCAGACTGATTTCCAGAGTGGTTGTACAAGCCTGCAATCCCACCAACAATGGAGGAGTGTTCCTCTTTCTCTACATCCATGCCAGCATCTGCTGTCACCTGAATTTTTGATCTTAGCCATTCTGACTGGTGTGAGGTGGAATCTCAGGGTTGTTTTGATTTCCATTTCCCTGATGATTAAGGATGTTGAACATTTTTTCAGGTGCTTCTCTGCCATTCGGTATTCCTCAGGTGAGAATTCTTTGTTCAGTTCTGAGCCCCATTTTTTAGTGGGGTTATTTGATTTTCTGAAGTCCACCTTCTTGAGTTCTTTATATATTTTGGATATTAGTCCCCTATCTGATTTAGGATAGGTAAAGATCCTTTTCCAATCTGTTGGTGGTCTTTTTGTCTTATTAAAGGTGTCTTTTGCTTTCAGAAACTTTGGAGTTTCATTAGGTCCCATTTGTCAATTCTCGATCTTACAGCACAAGCCATTGCTGTTCTATTCAGGAATTTTTCCCCTGTGCCCATATCTTCAAGGCTTTTCCCCACTTTCTCCTCTATAAGTTTCAGTGTCTCTGGTTTTATGTGAAGTTCCTTGATCCACTTAGATTTGACCTTAGTACAAGGAGATAAGTATGGATGGATTCACATTCTTCTACATGATAACAACCACTTGTGCCAGCACCAATTGTTGAAAATGCTGTCTTTCTTCCACTGGATGGTTTTAGCTCCCTTATCAAAGATCAAGTGACTATAGGTGTGTGGGTTCATTTCTGGGTCTTCAATTCTATTCCATTGGTCTACTTGTCTGTCTCTATACCAGTACCATGCAGTTTTTATCACAATTGCTCTGTAGTAAAGCTTTAGGTCAGGCATCTTGATTCCACCAGAGGTTCTTTTATCCTTGAGAAGAGTTTTTGCTATCCTAGGTTTTTTGTTATTCCAGATGAATTTGCAAATTGCTCCTTCTAATTCGTTGAAGAATTGAGTTGGAATTTTGATGGGGATTGCAATGAATTTGTAGATTGCTTTTGGCAAAATAGCCATTTTTGCAATGTTGATCCTGCCAATCCATGAGCATGGGAGAGCCTTCCATCTTCTGAGATCTTCTTTAATTTCTTTCTTCAGAGATTTGAAGTTTTTATCATACAGATCTTTCACTTCCTTAGTTAGAGTCACACTGAGATATTTTATATTATTTGTGACTATTGAGAAGGGTGTTGTTTCCCTAATTTCTTTCTCAGCCTGTTTATTCTTTGTATAAAGAAAGGCCATTGACTTGTTTGAGTTTATTTTATATCCAGCTACTTCACCGAAGCTGTTTATCAGGTTTAGGAGTTCTCTGGTGGAATTTTTGTGGTCACTTATATATACTATCATATCATCTGCAAAAAGTGATATTTTGACTTCCTCTTTTCCAATTTGTATCCCCTTGATCTCCTTTTGTTGTCGAATTGCTCTGGCTAATACTTCAAGTACTATGTTGAAAAGGTAGGGAGAAAGTGGGCAGCCTTGTCTAGTCCCTGATTTTAGTAGGATTGCTTCCAGCTTCTCTCCATTTACTTTAATGTTGGCTACTGGTTTGCTGTAGATTGCTTTTATCATGTTTAGGTATGGGCCTTGAATTCCTGATCTTTCCAGAACTTTTATCATGAATGGGTGTTGGATCTTGTCAAATGCTTTTTCTGCATCTAACGAGATGATCATGTGGTTTTTGTCTTTGAGTTTGTTTATATAATGGATTACATTGATGGATTTTTGTATATTAAACCATCCCTGCATCCCTGGAATAAAACCTACTTGGTCAGGATGGATGATTGCTTTAATGTGTTCTTGGATTCGGTTAGCGAGAATTTTATTGAAGATTTTTCAATCGATATTCATAAGAGAAATTGGTCTGACGTTCTCTAACTTTGTTGGATCTTTTTGTGGTTTAGGTATCAGAGTAATAGTGGCTTCATAAAATGAGTTGGGTAGAGTACCTTCTACTTCTATCTTGTGAGAAAGTTTGTGCAGAACTGGAATTTCATCTTCTTTGAAGGTCTGATAGAACTCTGCACTAAACCCGTCTGGTCCTGGGCTTTTGTTGGCTGGGAGACTATTTATAACTGCTTCTATTTCTTTAGGGGATATGGGACTGTTTAGATGGTCAACTTGATCCTGATTCCACTTTGATACCTGGTATCTGTCCAGAAATTTGTCCATTTCATCCAGGTTTTCCAGTTTGCTTGAGTATAGCCTTTTGTAGAAGGATCTGATGGTGTTTTGGATTTCTTCAGGATCTGTTGTTATGTCTCCCTTTTCAGTTCTGATTTTGTTAATTAGGATTTTGTCCCTGTGCCCTCTAGTGAGTCTAGCTAAGGGTTTATCTATCTTGTTGATTTTCTCAAAGAACCAATTCCTCGTTTGGTTAATTTTTTGAATAGTTCTTCTTGTTTCCACTTGGTTGATTTCACCCCTGAGTTTGATTATTTCCTGCCTTCTACTCCTCTTGGGTGAATTTGCTTCCTTTTTTCTAGAGCTTTTAGATGTGTTGTCAAGCTGCTAGTATGTGCTCTCTCCTGTTTCTTCTTGGAGGCACTCAGAGCTATGAGTTTCCCTCTTAGAAATGCTTTCATTATGTCCCAAATGTTTGGGTACGTTGTGGCTTCGTTTTCATTAAACTCTAAAAAGTCTTTAATTTCTTTCTTTATTCCTTCCTTGACCAAGGTATCATTGAGAAGAGTGTTGTTCAGTTTCCACGTGAGTGTTGGCTTTCTATTATTTTTTTGTTGTTGAAGATCAGCCTTAGTGCATGGTGATCTGATAGGATACATGGGACAATTTCAATATTTTTGAATCTGTTGAGGCCTGTTTTGTGACCTATTATGTGGTCAATTTTGGAGAAGGTACCATGAGGTGCTGAGAAGAAAGTATATCCTTTTGATTTAGGATAAAATGTTCTGTAGATATCTGTCAGATCCATTTGTTTCATCACTTCTGTTAGTTTCAGTGTGTCCCTATTTAGTTTCTGTTTCCATGATCTGTCCATTGGTGAAAGTGGTGTGTTGAAGTCTCCCACTATTATTGTGTGAGGTGCAATGTGTGCTTTGAGTTTACTAAAGTTTCTTTAATGAATGTAGCTGCCCTTGTATTTGGAGCATAGATATTCAGAATTGAGAGTTCCTCTTGGAGGATTTTACCTTTGATGAGAACGAAGTGCCCCTCCTTGTCTTTTTTGATGACTTTGGGTTGGAAGTCAATCTTATCAGATATTAGGATGGCTACTCCAGCTTGTTTCTTCACACCATTTGCTTGGAAAATTGTTTTCCAGCCTTTCATTCTGAGGTAGTGTCTATCTTTTTCTCTCAGATGTGTTTCCTGTAAGCAGCAAAATGTTGGGTCTTGTTTGGGTAGCCAGTTTGTTAGTCTATGTCTTTTTATTGGGGAGTTGAGACCATTGATGTTAAGAGATATTAAGGAAAAGTAATTGTTGCTACCTGTTATTTTTGTTGTTAAAGTTGGCATTCTGTTCTTGTGGCTGTCTTCTTTTAGGTTTGTTGAGGGATTACCTTCCTGTTTTTTCTAGGGCGTTGTTACCGTTCTTGTACTGGTTTTTTTCTGTTATTATCCTTTGAAGGGCTGGATTCGTGGAGAGATAATGTGTGAATTTGGTTTTATCGTGGAATACTTTGGTTTCTCCATCTATGGTAATTGAGAGTTTGGCTGGGTATAGTAGCCTGGGCTGGAATTTGTGTTCTCTTAGTGTCTGTATAACGTCTGTCCAGGCTCTTCTGGCTTTCATAGTCTCTGGTGAAAAATCTGGTGTAATTCTGATAGGCTTACCTTTATATGTTACTTGACCTTTTTCCCTTACTGCTTTTAGTATTCTATCTTTATTTAATGCATTTGTTGTTCTGATTATTATGTGTCGGGAGGAATTTCTTTTCTGGTCCAGTCTATTTGGAGTTCTCTAGGCTTCTTGTATGTTCATAGGTATCTCTTTCTTTAGATTTGGGAAGTTTTCTTCAATAATTTTGTTGAAGATGTTTGCTGGTCCTTTGAGTTGAAAATCTTCATTCTCATCCACTCCTATTATCCGTAGGTTTGGTCTTCTCATTGTGTCCTGGATTTCCTGGATATTTTGAGTTAGGATCTTTTTGCATTTTCCATTTTCTTTGATTGTTGTGCCGATGTTCTCTATGGAATCTTCTGCACCTGAGATTCTCTCTTCCATCTCTTGTATTCTGTTGCTGATGCTCAAATCTATAGTTCCAGATTTCTTTCCTAGGGTTTCTATTTCCAGTGTTGCCTCGCTTTGAGTTTTCTTTATTGTGTCTACTTCCCTTTTTAGGTCTAGTATGGTTTTGTTCATTTCCATCACCTGTTTGTATGTTTTTTCCTCTTTTTCTGTAAGGACTTCTACCTGTTTGATTGTGTTTTCCTGTTTTTCTTTAAGGATTTGTAACTCTTTAGCAGTGTACTCCTGTATTTCTTTAAGTGATTTATTAAAGTCCTTCTTGATGTCCTCTACCATCATCATGAGATATGCTTTTAAATCTATGTCCAGGTTTTCGGGTGTGTTGGGGTGTCCTGGACTGGACGAAGTGGGAGTCCTGGGTTCTGATGATGGTGAGTGGTCTTGGTTCCTGTTAGTAAGATTCCTACGTTTACCTTTCACCATCTGGTAATCTCTGGAGTTAGTAGTTATAGTTGACTCTGTTTAGAGATTGTTCTTCTGGTGATTCTGTTACCGTCTCTCAGCAGACCTGGGAGACAGATTCTCTCCTCTGAGTTTCAGTGCTCAGAGCACTCACTGCTGGCAAGCTCTCTTACAGGGAAGGTGTGCCGAAGAAGAAGGCCCAAAACAGGGCCTGTCTCAGAAGCTGTGTTGCTTTGGCAGTTCCCAGAAGCTGTCAGCTTCTGTGGTGCAGACTCTCACCTGTGCAGACTAAATTCCTAAGTTCCAGGGAGTCCCGGAACCAAGATGGCAACCGCTGCTCCTGAGGCTGAGGCCACCTCCCAAGCCAGGTGGACACCTGTCCTCTGGTTCGGACGGTGGCCGTCTGTCTGCGGCCCACCAAGGGTGCTGCCTCAGCGGCTCTGTGCTTCTGCCTGGCCCAGAAGCTGTCCGGTTCTCTGGCGCACCCTCTCACCTGTTCAGACTAATTTCCTAAGTTCTGCTGAGTCCTGTATTTTTTTAATTGAGTTATTAATGCCCTTTTAAAAATTCTCTACCAACATCATGAGATATGATTTTAAATCTGAATCTTACTTTTCAGGTGTGTTGGGGTATCCAGGACTCACTGTGGTGGGAGTACTTGGTTCTAATGATGCTGAGTGGTCTTGGTTTCTTTTAGTAAGATTCTTACATTTGCCTTTCACCATCTGGTAATCTCTGGTGTTAGTTGTTATAGCTGTCTCTGTCTAGAGCTTGTTCATTCTATGATTCTATTAGCCTCTGTCAGTACTCCTGGGAGTCTAACTCTCTTTTGAGTCCTAGTGGTCAGAGCACTTTCTGCAGGCAAGCTCTTCACTTGCAGGGAAGATACAAAGAGGTCTTGAGCTCAGCTCTGCCTTCTTGCAGAAGATGAAGACTAGAAGAGACCCTGTCCAAAAAGCTCTTTTGTTTCTATGGCCTGCATGCTCTCCTGTTCATACTGGTCTCTGAGTGACCTGGGATACAACATGGCACTCTTTCCTGTGTCTCTTGGTCAGAGGCCTCCCTGAGGGCCAACTCTCCTCTGCCAGAAATGTGTGCAGAGTGTCTGGGTCTCAGATCTGCCTCCTGGCTGAGGATAAAGGCCTAAAGGGACCCTGTCCAAAAAGCTCTGTTGCTTCTGTGACCCAAGAGCTCTCCTATGCAGACTGGTCTCTGAGAGACCTAAGGTACAAGATGACACACCTGTCTGCATCTCAGGCTCAGAGCCCTACATGGAGGCTGAATCCCTTCTTACCATTCTTCTTCTTCTTCTTCTTCTTCTTCTTCTTCTTCTTCTTCTTCTTCTTCTTCTTCTTCTTCTTCTTCTTCTTCTTCTTCTTCTTCTTCTTCTCCTTCAACTCCTCCTCCTCTTCCTCTTCCTCCTCCTCCTTCTTTCTCTTTTACCTGTTCTTCCACTTCTTCCTCCTCCTCTTCTTCAACTTCTTCTCCTCTTCTGGCCTCTCCTCCTCCTGTCTCCTCCCCTCCTCCCCTCCTCTCATTCTCCTCCTTCTTTTTTGCTGTATTCCATTTCAAAGAAGGTTGGGAGAATGGCTACAATTGGAAAACTTGCAATTGGATTCAGAGGGGTCTGAGAAACAAAAAGTTGATGACATAGGAATGCCAGAGGGGTCATCCTAGTTTCTTGTTTTTGAAAGGATTGTAGAGCTGACTGTGCAACCATTAAGGTTGCAGGTAGAGATGGAAGTGTTCAGGAAGCTAGGAGTGCCAGAGAGCAGTGAGCAAACGAGTTTGGACCTGGTGACTGAGAGTGGGAATTTCTCTCAGGTTGAAAGAGGGATTGAGCTAGAAAGCTGAACACCAACCTGACTAGCTCTATGCACTTTTGGTTTCAAGTCCCTGAAACCCATTCATGAGGCAGGGATTCTGGATTAGGAGACTATGCATGACAACAGTGTGAAAGAGACATAGAGTTAAAGAGAAATAATCCATTTCAAGAGTAATGATCAATCTTGAGCCAACTGTCTTACCAGATGAGAACTGGCCTTTGGTTACAAGATTATCACCATTAACTTTCCCAGTAGTCACACAAGGTCTGCTTATAAAAATGCTAGTGCTTTAATTGTGGTGATTAATTGATCTGATTTAATACAGAGAATTGTCCACTTACAAATTTGAAGTTGAAAGCCTCAGACTCAAAATGGCTGTGTGTTAACTCTGCGAAATATGGTACTCTCTCCCATAGAAGCAAGCAAACTTTCTGACTGGAACTAGTTTTAGGTGAGAATTAGGCTGTGGCAAAGGGTATAATTGGGCTAATGAGTGCAAGTAGAGGGTGGAGAGAACTCAACATAATCTCTTGATGGCATAAAATGGCTTTGGGTCCTAGCTCAAGGATCCCCAGAAAGAAGTACCAGTGGTTTCATCCAAGAGCAACAAGTTTATCAAAAAGGGAAAAATATGGTGGAAATATGATAAGAGAATAAAAGAAAGATTATTGTATTTACTTTTAGAATAAAATAGTAAAAAGTACAAAATATTTTACATTGCTAAGGATTATTTTATATTGATAGAAATTTGAGGTTGTTTAATTAAACTTGTTTAATGTATTATAATATGTAATTCATTTGAAAATATAATGTAAAGTTCTATCATTATGAAACCTACTATTGCAAATTGTTTAGGATAAATAGGAATTGAAGTAGTAGTTAGTTACCTATAAATAATCTTACTTGTACTCTTCTTAGGGATTAGTTTAGGTGATAACAGATGTTTAACTTTCAGGATATGTTTTAAAGTTAAGCTGATAGTACATAGATAGAAACAAGCAGAATATGTTCATTTAGATATACTATAGATAGCTTGTCTTCAAACAATTCAGAGACCTATAGAATATAGCACCCTCAATCTACATAAAAAGATTATGGATATAGAAGAACCTCCACATGGAATTTGCTTCAAATTTGGAAAACCTGGCCACTGGCAAAATAAACAAACAAACAAAAATACAAAATCAACTACTCTTACCTTGACTGTTGACAAACTGTCTAAACTAAACTATCTATCTAAACTGTGGACAAGGGGGACACAGGAAAATTGACTCCCAAATTATGCAGAAATACAGTCTTTCAAAATTCCTGCTTCACAGAAAAGTCTGCCAGATATTATTGAGTTATAGGCTAAAGATTAGATGCCATAATGATACAGAGGAACCTTGGGTGAATGTCAAGGCAGTGAACAGTCTGTCATTTATATAGTTTGACAGCTGTATTCTCTGTACTTCTGGGGTAAGCTATGTGAAATTATGTCTCTGTCTTTCTTCACCTACCTAAGGAATTCTATGTTTGTCTTTAAGAAAAATCTGACAGCAAACTAGCTGGGCAGGAATTGGAAGGAGGTACTTCCTGAGAGAGGTAAAGGAACTCTGTGAAGAAGAGAACGGTGGTGCTTTTCACTAGCAGACTTGAGAGGAGATGGACCTGGCCATGACCTGCAAAGTATAGCTAGCCAGGTAGCTAGATGGAGCTAAGTGGTAGGTTTACCACAAATAAGCTGGTTGAGTGTCTGCCCAGCTAAGGCCTGAGGTTCTGAAACATGAAAATATAACTCGGTGGTTATTGGGGGGAAAGTTGGTTAAGAAATAATTGCCACTCTCTAAGTTTCCAATGCTAATTAATATAGACAGGACATAGTAATACTTTAACTTACACTGTACTTCCTGTTTACTCAGGCAATATTTATTCATCTCAGGTTTCTGATGTAGTCTTACCATTTTTTATTATTATCAGATTAAAAAAGAATACTCACAAAACAGGTTCAAGTTTATGAAGACAAAATGCTTGTGTTGTTTTGATTATTTTACTTTGATAAATGCAAGTTATGATAAGAAAGTGGTTTAGGTACAAAAATCTTTGAACTCACTGCATTTAGATAATGGAGTATTTTCTGCAAAGTTGCCAAATACATATGGACTTGTGGCAGGCTTTTTCCTGTCCAAACTATTTAATTTTTAGTGCAGCAGGAGGCCGGTGATTGGATAGGGAAAAAGGAAGCATAGCTAAGAGTTGCAGGAGGAGGAGGAACAAGATAGAGGAAATACACGAAGAAGATCCTGATCCTATGTAGTTTTAAGTAGCTGCAGGTAACTATGAATATTATATAGGGAAAGAATAATTGGGATAACTTGTCTAATCTAGGTTGCAACTTTTATCATTATTAATTGGAACAGAAACCATTGTGTGGGCATCTTGTGAATTGAGAATTTACTGATATAAAAGTCTGACGGGTTAATTATAAGCTTCAAGAGTTTGTTTTACTGGGTTACTGGAAATTGAGACCACCAACTAGAGGCAATGGAACCTGAGCAGGGAATACCTTGACTGGTTGCTGTGGGGGGTGGGAGGCTAGCTAGAGACAGAGGTGGCAGACCACACCAGGGTAGACAGTTGCCACAGGAGTATGGGAACTTGGAGGTTCTTTTTTAACATTTTACATAACATGGACCAGACATTGTAAACATAATTCTTACTTGATAGTTTTCATATTGTTCTTTTTGTATATAGTTTAATAGTGTTAGACAAAGAACAAAGTTTGAACTAAAAGAGGAAAACATAGTGATACTGTTGGTTTCATTAAAAGCCCAGTTAGATGATGTGAATGTTTTTGTTTTAGTTCCAGGTATGGGATAATAGGCTGCTTCACAGATGGTGACTATGATGTGCCTTGTACACTAGTAAAGGTATGATCCTTGACAGCTGTAGATAATTTTATTCTGCAGGCTCTGGAGAGTTTATGTACAAGAGAGCATGAGAAGGCCTGGATTAGCTACTGCCCCTCCTGCTCCTCTCCCTGCTGCTGCAGCTGCTGCTTCCTGTCATCACTGTTTGTCAAGTGAATGTGAGCAAAGAATTGAGAAGAAGAAATAGGATACATTGCTAATGGAGACTGGACTTGTCCCAAGGCAAGTAGTCAAAAGTGGTGATACCCCTCTTTCATCTAACCTTATTCCTTTTCTACCCAGTGTTGGGAGTTGGAAAGCATTAGGGAAGACTAAGTATTGGAAGAATGGCAAGTATAGAAACCAAATAACTTGGTCAAGGATATCAACCAAGACTCCCGTTTCAGTAAATCTCCAGCCCCAATAAGCCTATGCAAAGAACACCCAACCTAATTATAGTATTTCTAAGCTATACACCTTGATTGGGCAGATATACCACTACACTACCCTATTCCCCAGCTATGAGATCCCTTGTTACCTGTGGCTTCTCCAGGCCATGTGGATCTGCTCTATCTTCTTTCTACCTCCTCTTCCTCTGTCTCCTTCATCTCCTTGTCTCCTCCTTCTTCCTCTTTACCTCTCTAAAACTTCCAGTCCTACATTTCTCTCCTACTACCTAAGCACTGGCTTTAGCCTTTATTTGACAAGGTAAAATGGGAAGAAAGGTCATATAAAATCAGCTGAGTACATAATCCACTACTCATGAGGGATGGAGGGGCAACCCCTCTTGATGAAGCAGAGTTAGCATCAAAATAAAAACAGCTGAGTAGTACTCCATTGTGTAAATGTACCACAATTTTTGTATCCATTCCTCTCTTGAGGGGCATCTGGGTTCTTTCCAGCTTCTGGCTATTATAAATAAGGCTGCTATGAACATAGTGGAGCATGTGTCCTTCTTACCAGTTGGGGCATCTTCTGGATATATGCCCAGGAGAGATATTGCTGGATCCTCTGGTAGTACTATGTCCAATTTTCTGAGGAACTGCCAGACGAATTTCCAGAGTGGTTGTACCAGCTTGCAATCCCACCAGCAATCAAGGACTGTTCCTCTTTCTCCACATCCTCACCAGCCTCTGATGTCACCTGAGTTTTTTATCTTAGCCATTCTGACTGGTGTGAGGTGGAATCTCAGGGTTGTTTTGATTTGCATTTCACTGATGATTAAGGATGTTGAACATTTTTTTCAGGTGTTTCTCAGACATATGGTATTCCTCAGGTGAGAATTCTTTGTTTAGCTCTGTACCTCATTTTTAATGGGGTTATTTGATTTTCTGGAGTTCACCTTCTTGAGTTCTTAAAAGAACTCACATGATATGTACTCACTGATAAGTGGATATTAGCCAAGAAACTTAGAATACCCAAGATACAAGTTGCAAAACACATGAAACTCAAGAAGAACGAAGACCAAAGTGTGGTCACTTTGCCCCTTCTTAGAATTGGGAACAAAACACCTATGGAAGGAGTTACAGAGACAAAGTTTGGAGCTGAGATGAAAGGATGAGTCATCTAGAGACTGCCGTACCCGGTGATCCAACCCATAATCAGCCTACAAACGCAGATACCATTGCATATGCCAGCAAGATTTTGTTGGTAGGACCCTGATATAGCTGTCTCTTGGGAGGTTATGCTGGTGCCTGGAAAACACAGAAGTGGATGCTCGCAGTCAGCTATTGGATGGAACACGGAGCCCGCAATGGAGGAGCTAGAGAAAGTAGCCAAGTAGCTAAAGGGGTCTGCAACCCTATAGGTGGAACAACAATATGAACTAACCAGTACCCCCAGAGCTCATGTCTCTAGCTGCATATGTAGCAGAAGTAGACCATTATTTGGAAGAGAGGCCCCTTAGTCTTACAAACGTTATATGCCTCAGTACAGGGGAACACCAGGGCCAAGAAGTGGGAGTGGGTGGGTAGGGGAGTGGGTAGGGGAGGGTATGGGGGACTTTTGGGATAGCTTTTGAAATGTAAAATAAGAAAATACCTAATTAAAAAATTAAATAAACAGAAGAAAAAAATACAAATAGCACCAGGGCAGTCCACAACACACTCTAGTTATTTTAGGCTACATCCTTATCCTTGTATTGACCTCTATTTCTCCTCTACTGGTGTCTGATTCAGAAAAAAAAAATGAGGTAGTAACAGTACTTGTGGGCATAAATATTTACTGACTGAGGAAAGTAGTGGGTCAGGGTACAGATCAGAATTAACTCAGAAAAATTATCTCAGGTTGTAAGTAAGTGTCTTTGAAAAAGCTATGCAATCATTACCTCCTTCCTTATACCATGCTTTCTCCATAAGAGTGAACTCTGGAGCCAGGCATGGTGAAGCACTCCTTTGATCCCAGCACTCAGGAGGCAGACACAGGCGAATCTCTGAGGTCAAGGCCAGGCTGGTATACAATGCCAGTTCTAGGACAGCCAGCACTATACAGAGAAACCCTGTCTTGGAAAAACCAGAGAGAGAGAGAGAGAGAGAGAGAGAGAGAGAGAGAGAGAGAGAGGGAGAGAGAGAGGAAGAAGAAGAAGAAGAAGAAGAAGAAGAAGAAGGAGAAGGAGAAGGAGAAGGAGAAGGAGAAGGAGAAGGAGAAGGAGAAGGAGAAGGAGAAGGAGAAGGAGAAGGAGAAGGAGAAGAGAAGAGAAGAGAAGAGAAGAGAAGAGAAGAGAAGAGAAGAGAAGAGACAAGACTGGGTGGGGGGGGGGTTATCCATCTCCTGCAAAGAATGGCTTATTGTGAGCATGAATGGTTATTGTAGAGTGAATAACAAGTAAACAAGCTTCTGACTGCTTTGTAGTCACAGCTTTCTGTAGAAAGGTTAAATAAGCCTTCTCATCTTAATCTCACTGCAGTGCTATGAGGGACACAACTTGATATATGTGAATATTTGTCATGCCTCCTGCACATGACACATGATCTTCATTTTTATTTTATCCCTTCTCTTTTGTAATGACTTATTCTACCTGTTTGATTTTTTTGTTGATAAAAATACATTGCATATCCCTTTATTATTTGTTTGACCTTAAAAACAAATTCAAGTATTTTTGGAGAAAAAAATATGAAATGCTTAATTTCTATCCATTTTAAATTTTCTTTTAAAAAACAATAACAGTTGTTACATGTAAACATGCAAATTTGTCAACACGGTTGTTATTGGTGTTTCTGGTCAGTGTCTGTCAATGCTTCATAAACATTATTATTTGTCAGAAACAACTGGAGGGATGATTTAAACAAAGACAGCAGTATCCCAAGTGCAGATATCAGAATCCCCTATTCTGTTCTTACTATTCTCCTTTTCCCTCTTCTCATTTACTTTTCACATTTTATTTTTGTCCTATCTTATTCTCTAACTACTGACAGTACTTCACTAGTCTTTAGTAAAATTGTAGTGGTGATTACAGCAATGCTCATAGGAACATCTACTTATTTCAAATATAATTACTGTAACACAAGTGATTCTATTGTATGCTCTCAGGATTGCTAGTTATCTGTATAGTCCAGCTTTCTCACATCCTTGAAGACACATAAATCTGTAAATCCATATTTATTTGTTAAGTTTACACCTGTAGAATACTATAACATACCCTTATTTTCCCTTCATTCTGAATAATTCATCCTATTTTGAAAATGGTGAATGCAGCTGAGTTTTTCAAAGGTATTTCCTGACTAATTTCTGCCTCTCAACCTTCTCCTGAAAGAGAATACATTCATGAATTTAAGATTAGTTTGAATCATATTTACTTTCTTACTAGGGAAGAAAATTACATAGACAATAATGTTCTTTGTTGATTTCTGAAAAAGGTTAGAGAAAATGTTTATTAAAAATATGTTAAAACACTATGCCCTCTTAATATTATGGCACACTTCTTTTCTCTTTTAAAACATTTGCTTCTTCTAGTTTCACAGAAAGCAAAGGGTTTAAGAAAATGCAGTCAGCCGTGTATGGTGGCACACACCTTTAATTCCAGCACTTGGGAGGCAGAGGCAGCCGGATTTCTGAGTTCGAGGCCAGCCTGGTCGACAAAGTGAGTTCCAGGACAGTCAGGGCTATACAGAGAAGCCCTGTCTTGAAAAACCAAAATTACTTACTTACTTAATTAATTAAAAAAAAGAAAACGCAGTCAATGCAAAAATGAAATACTAGTAAATCAAAGACTTAGTAAGTAGTAACTGAGACATACTTATGATACTAAAATCAATAAACTGCAGGAGTTTTTGTGCTTTTTTCTTTTCCATGATATTTTGAAGAATTTACCTCAATATCCACTTAATTTCAAGGTACTCAACTAGTAACAGATGCTCTCTATACTTAGATCAAATTTAGTATTGAATGGTCTTTCTTTAGTTCCTTCTGTAACAACATCTACATCAGATAGAACTGCCATTTTCAAATAATTTTGCTCTTCCTTAAAAATGGTTTTAACCTACATAAGTTAACAAGCATTTGTTAGGCTCACAACTTATGATAGCATCACATGAAAAGAAATATATTCAAAAGTCTGTTGAGACAGATATGGATCAGAAGTTCAGCTGCACAATTTATTCACTAGGTAGGCTAAAGTTCCTTAGTCTTTCTGGAATTCTATTTATAGAACAGAAACAATGCTTCATGTTCCAATGTATTAATTTGAGGTTTAAATAGAAGGCACTGGAATAATGATTTTAACATATGACATGCAAAAGTTCCTACATATATATGCATACATGTGAATACATACTCATACACATATTTATTATACTATGTCTTTTGTCACAACCTGAACCATTGAAAGTGACTACATTCGTCTCTACATCATCTGTTTCTGATTGTCTCTATTTTTACTGTTTTCTTGTGAACATCATTGATAGTTAAACTCACTAATCTTGGTCCCATCTCTCTTTGAATTGTTATGATTACTGAGTTGCCCTGATATAGATCTTAATTTTAATTTAATACAGTAGACATTTACTGCTCTGGAAAAGCAAAATTATAGACTTGGTATATTTCTAAACTTAGAATACACTGCAAAGTAAAAATTATTATTTATCAGACAAAATTCATGGTTATTTAACATCATTTGGTAAATTTTCATGCATAAGCAAACATATTTTCACAAAATATGCAAAGCATATCTATATCTATATATGGATATATGATAGAAACTTGGCAAGAAGCATAGCAGTCAATTATAACCACTACATTTTCTGTCCATTACAAGTTAATACCTCAAGGTTCTACAGTCTCTCTTACTGACTCATGTTTTAAAGGACATTTTTATTGATATTACCAATATTTAAATACACTTACACTGTTGAGAGTAAAGATGAGTATTAAGCAAACATCTAGATAACATACAAGTCTCAGAAGAAAAAAATATCTCAATAAAAAAATTTAAAAGAAGTTCAACTGGAGCTAGGGATTGCTCAGTGGTTAAGATTATAAACTGTTCTTATAGAGGCTGGAACATAGCTCCTGGCACCCATGTCAGAGTATAATGATCCATTGAATTCCATCTCCAGATGATCTAATGTCATTTTCTGACATTATATTTCACCTCATATATGCACAAAGAGAGACATATAAAAACACAAAGTTATAAGTAATAAAACTTAATATCTAAAAATTATGTTCAATTAAATGATTGTATGATTTATACAATCCTTTTAAAGTAGGTAAAACAATACAAACAAGGATATTTGTATTATTAACTGCATGTGTCAGGGAAAAAAATCTCACATGAATAGACTTGGCTCTACATTAAAACTTAGGAAGTTAAAGCAAATCAAGAAAGCTACAAATCCTAAACAAAGTATATCAAATATATCTAGGAAAAAAAGGAGTGGTAAAAGAAATGGCATAAAATAAATAAAATTGAATGCAGATTTCAATGATGACAACAAAACAACAACAACAACAACAGAAAAAAAACAGAAAAACTGAACATAAGTGTTGGTTCTTTAAAGAAAAGCAGATAGACTTCTAATCCATGCAACAAAGAACAGAGAGAACAAAATTAGAAATATTAGAAACAAATAGAGATGATAGATAGATAGATAGATAGATAGATAGATAGATAGCTGGCACTAACTTTTTTTTAGATATTTGAGGCAATTTGGCAACCTGCACAACTGCTCAGCTCCTTGAAGATCAGACCTGTGAAAATTCACATCAGAGATAAAACAGACTATCTGAGGAAATTTATCAAAAGGAACTGCACCAGCAAGAGTCTTCCAAATAAAAAGAGCAAAACTTCTAGATGGTCCACAGGTGAATCACATTAGGTATTTAAGAAAGAGCTTCAGAAGTAGTTCTCAACAGAAAACAGGACTAAGGAATTGCCCTCACTCTAGCTGTATCCTCTCTAGCTGAAGTGATGAGCAAAATGTATCAGATCTGTACAATGGGGTTTTATTCATCTCTAAGAAGATTCATATATGCATATATCCAAGCAGACATCACAGTAAGGGCTGTGGTCATGTTAAGAAACAAAAAAATGTAATCAAGAAGATATCTCAAACATAAGTATAACAAAAGAAAACTCTGGATAGAATTTTAAAACAGTGACTAGATATATAATTCTGTCTTTATTGTCTTTATTGATACAAATATAAACTGTCCAGAATAAGCAGGTAGTTGAAAATTTAATAAAGAAATACTATGGGGAAAGACAAATGAATACTCTAGAATTGTAAATTAAAATATATAATATAAAGTGTTTATTTTATTTAATTTATTTTTGTTTTGCTTTTTTGCTGTTTTTCTTTTATTGAAAATACTTTTTTTCATATAATATACTCTTATTATGGTTCTCCTTCCCCAACATCTCCCAGATCCTTCTCAGTTTCTTCCCCCAAATTCACACCCTTTCTTTTTTTTCTGTTAGAATACAAACAGGTATGTTAAAAAAAATAATAAAATAATAGAAGATAAAACAAATCAGAATAGGAGAAGACAAAGAAACAGAAGAAAATATCAAGAGAAGAAAGCAAAGAAGCAAATACACACAGAAATACGCATGCTCACACACAGAGAAATCTCATTGAAACACAAATTCATAAACCATAATAAAAATTCCAAAGAACTTTACTGATTAAAAAAAAATTCTCTGGCAAAGTATTATGAGACAAAACTTGCAAAAATTTCACTGAGTTTGCTTTGTGTTAGTCATCTAATCCTGGTCAAGGGCCCTGCCCTGAGGGGCTGTAATGGGCAGTCTATTTTGGTTGAATGGGGCTTGCTCCAGTAACCCAATAGAGAAATTTACAAGGGACCTAAAGGCGAGCCAGGTTCCCAGACTCAGGTGCATATCCATAATTCTGTGACTCAGTCACACAGACAAAAATCCCAAGCTTCTGGCATTCTGGCTAGACCCCACCCCCACAGTTACCAAACTATACCCAGGTATGCTCCTCCCCACAGTTACCTGATAGCCCAGCCCACTACAAAAGAGGCTGCTTTGTCCCTCCTCTCTCTCTTTATGGTCTCACCTTTCTTACTCTCATCTCTAGCATCCTTCTTTCTCTCCCTCCCCCCAGCCCCCTTCGTGGCCATGGCCAGCCTCTCTCTTTCTACCTTCTCTCCATCCACCTGCCTTTCCTCAAAACCCATGGAAAAACATAGAATGTCTCTGATCATCAAGGCACACAATGCTTGAACAATGGGATAGGCTTTCTCTTAACCAGCTACGTCTAACTGCCTGCCTGAAGGTCTTCCTGCGCTCCAGCCACAGAATGGACCAAGGACTCTCGCCCCCCCTATGGGAACCACACAGCACTTCCCTCTCTCCCTGCCCTCTCCTCTCTTCAGCCCTGGAGCAGACTGAGCCCCCACCCTCCGCTGAGGGGGGGGGGCATTCTGTTCTCAGCTCTTCCTCAGTCTCTAGTGGTGTCTGGGATGCCTGTGGCTGAGAATCTGATACCTAGGCATGCCCCTTGTCCACAACCCACCGAGCTGGGACCAGTGCTTCACACAGCCAGAAACCCACCTGGGGCCATGTGGAAAGTGTGCAGCAGTCCTTCCACATCTGCCCACCCAGAGTACTGGAACTCTGGCAGGACATGGGTTTTCTCCCACTCCCTTTATTCCCCCATGCTCCCTGACTCGCACTGCCCCAAGTCTTGTCATTTGTATCTTCAATGAGACTGTTGGAGAAAATCGCTATCTCTCTCTTTTAGTTTTTTTAAATTTTATTTTATTAGATCTTTTCTTTATTTACATTTCAAATGCTATCCTCAAAGTTTCCTATACCCCCCCCCCCCCGCCCTACTCCCCTATCCACCAAATTCCACTTCTTGGCCCTGGTGTTCCCCTGTATTGGGGCATATAAAGTTTGCAAGACCTAGGGGACTCTGTTCCCAATGATGGCCACCTAGGCCATCTTCTGCTACATATGCAGCTAGAGACATGAGCTCTGGGGGATACTGGTTAGTTCATATTGTTGTTCCACCTATAGGGTTGCAGACCTCTTCAACTCCTTGGGTACTTTCTCTTTCTCTAGCTCCTCCATTGGGGGCCCCTGTGTTCCATCCTATAGATGACTGTGAGCATCCACTTCTGTATTTGCCGAACACTGGCATAGCCTCAAACGAGACAGCTATATCAGGGCCTCTGGGCTGGAGAGATGGCTCAGCCATTGAAGGCTAGGCTCAGAACCAAAAATCGCTATCTCTTATACAAATGGTTTAGAATTGGAGATAGTGTCTGGGTTTTAGATGGGGCCTATGTCCATATCCCTCTTAGCATTGGAGCTCCATCAGGCACAGACTCATGCAGCCATTGTGAATACTGTCACAGTCTCTGTGAGTACATATATGCACTGGCCTTGCTGTGTTAGAAGGTCTTTTTCTTGGTGTGCTCCATTTCCCTTGGCTCTTACAATCCCCTCTCCTCTCCTGGAGGGTATTATGAGTCCTCCAGGGAGCGATTTGGGGGAGCCATCCATTTTGGACTCAGTAATCCAAGGCTTGTAACTTTCTACACATTGCCCAGCTATGGGTCTCTATACTTGTTCCCCCGCACTGCCTGAGTAAGCGTCTCTGATGATGATTGAAAAAGACATTGATCTACATGAATAGCACAGAATGTTAGGAGTCATTTTATTGCTATGCTCCTTTAGCATAACATCAGTATTTGATTTTCCCCTATGTCCTTGTCCTATCTAGTGTCAAGTTTTGGGCCATATAAGTAGTGTCAGGAGTGGGCTTTAAATCTAATCAGAGTTTGGTTGTTTATTCTTACCAGCTCTGTGCCACTAATGTATTAGTATATTCTTCAGGGAAGTCACCATTTTACATAGAATGGTTTATAGCTGCTTTGATGTTTACCTTTCTCCTCTAATAATAATAATAATATTCAGAGTACCATCCAGCAACATGAGTATCCATCAGAAGAGGTAACTCTAAGTAGCTACCAGCTCAAATTTTCCATCTTAAATGAGTTTTGCAAATGTTGTTCTCAGTGATAGGCCATTACAATTAGTTGGTGGAAAACAACCAAAAAAAGAATGACCTGTGTTGTTGTTCCCTTTGGGCAACAACTGATCAGATTTCACCCATGCTTAGAACTTGTAGCTTCCTTTGGTGACAAGAAATGTCTAGCTGGTGCTCTGTACCCGCATTATTTGGAAATTCCATTTAGGTTACCTTTCTAAAAGTATGCATTTTAGGAAGTTACTAATGATTTAGGTTTCCTTATGTCACCTCAAATGGCCTTTAGTTTTAGGGTACCTCTCAGTATTCCAATCTCATCTTCAACCTCCCAATTTTTTTTAACATTCTGGGTGCAGTGTTCCCTTGATTTTTTTTTCTCCCAGTCTTTTCCAGTCCCCACTCCCCTCTGCCATCAACTTCTTACTGAGTTGCCTTTTTAACCTTATTATGAAAATGGATGACTAGTTTTAATGCAACTTGATATGCCGTGACTGGTTGATACCTATTGAAGCCTTCTCTGTACTGAAGAGATAGCTCCTCTCCCATTGTTAAGAGTTCAAAAGGAAGACCAAGAAACACCATAGTAATATCTTTGTACAGGGTCTGCCTAGCCCAACTCCACACAGGCTTACTGATTGGTGGTTCAGTCTCTGTGAATCCCCATTAGCCATCCTCCCCACCAGCACCACCAGCACTCCCCAGCGACCAGTCAAGGTATTCCCTGCTCAGGTTCACTTGTCCCTGGTTGGTGGTCATACATTCCAGTAACCCAGGAAAACAAACTCTTGAAGCTTATAATTAACCAGTCAGACTTATGTAGCAGTAAATTCTCAATTCACAAAATTCCCACACAATAGTTTCTGTGCCAATTGATAATGATACAAGTTGCCCACCTAGATTAGACAAGTTATCCCAATTATTCTTTCCCTATATAATATTCATAGTTACCTGCAGCTACTTAAAACTACACAGGATGAGGATCTTCTTCGTGTATTTCCTCCATCTTGTTCCTCCTCCTCCTGCAACTCTTAGCTATGTTTCCTTTTTCCCTATCCAATCACCGACCTCCTGCTGCACTAAAAATTAAATAGTTTGGACAGGAAAAAGCCTGCCACACAAGTCCATATGTATTTGGCAACTTTGCAGAAAATACTCCATTATCTAAACGCAGTGAGTTCAAAGATTTTTGTACCTAAACCACTTTCTTATCATAACTTGCATTTATCAAAGTAAAATAATCAAAACAACACAAGCATTTTGTCTTCATAAACTTGAACCTGTTTTGTGAGTATTCTTTTTTAATCTGATAATAATAAAAATGGTAAGACTACATCAGAAACCTGAGATGAATAAATATTGCCTGAGTAAACAGGAAGTACAGTGTAAGTTAAAGTATTACTATGTCCTGTCTATATTAATTAGCATTGGAAACTTAGAGAGTGACAATTATTTCTTAACCAACTTTCCCCCCAATAACCACCGAGTTATATTTTCATGTTTCAGAACCTCAGGCCTTAGCTGGGCAAACACTCAACCAGCTTATCTGTGTTAAACCTACCACTTAGCTCCATCTAGCTACCTGGCTAGCTATACTTTGCAGGCCATGGTCAGGTACATCTCCTCTCAAGTCTGCTAGTGAAAAGCACCACTGTTCTCTTCTTCACAGAGTTCCTTTACCTCTCTCAGGAAGTACCTCCTTCCAATTTCTGCCCAGCTAGTTTTCTGTCAGATTTTTCTTAAAGACAAACATAGAATTCCTTAGGTAGGTGAAGAAAGACAGAGACATAATTTCACATAGCTTACCCCAGCAGTACAGAGAAAAGAGCTGCCAAACTATATAAATGACAGACTGTTCACTGCCTTGACATTCACCCAAGCTTCCTCTGTATCATTATGGCATCTAATCTTTAGCCTATATATCAATAATATCTGGCAGACTTTTCTGTGAAGCAGGAATTTTGAAAGACTATTTCTGCAAAATTCGGGAGTCAATTTTCCTGTGTCTAAAGTTTAGATAGATAGTTTAGTTTAGACAGTTTGTCAACAGTCAAGGTAAGAGGGGTTGTTTTGTATTTTTGTTTATTTATTTTGCCAGTGGCCAGGTTTTCCAAATTTGAAGCAAACTCTATGCGGAGGTTCTTCCATACCCATAATCTTTTTTGAAGTAGATTGGGGTGCTATATTCTATAGATCTCTGAAGTGTTTGAAGACCATCTATCTCAAGTTGTACCAGCCATTGGTTGGCCACTCTGCCTTTATCTCAAGTATTCTGGTAGCCAGGACAAATTAATTGTAGGTTGAAGGTTTTGTGGTTGGGTTGCTGCACCAAGTCTCTCCACTTGAAGTCTTTCCTTGTTACAAGAAATGGCAGATTTAGGCTCCATATTCCCCATTGTGAGGAGTCTTAACTAGAATCATGCTCACATACTCCTAGAACCTACCATTCACCACTTTTAGCTTATTCCAGCGAAGCTACCTACAATTCCACTTGACTCTCCAAGTATTTTGCCCTCAGTCCTTTCCCAACTTGAACCATCCTGTTCTCATCTCACCAACTCTATTAAAAAATATCCCCCATCTAGCCTCAATGTCTATTTTACTTCATCTTCACAAGGAGATTCCTATATCCCCAGGAGACATCCTTGTTATTTACCTTCACTGGGTGTTTGGGTTGTAGCATGGTTATCTTTTACATTAGAGCTAATATCCACTTAAAATGACTAAAGAACTATGCTTATCTTTCTAGATCTGGATTACTTCACTCAGGACAATTGTTTTTCATTTCATCAATTTAATGGCAAATTTCATGATGTCAGTGCTTTTAACAGTGGTTATTCAAACCAGGTGAATCCCAGTTTCTGGCTATTAAGAATATTGCTGATATAAACAGAGTTGAACAACTGCCCATATAGTATGATGGAGCACACCTTGGGTATATGCCCAGCAATGGTATAGCTTAGTCTTTTTTTTTTGTAATATTTTTTATTATTATGTATTTTTCTCAATTACATTTCCAATGCTATCCCAAAAGTCCCCCATACCCCCCCCCCACTTCCCTACCCACCCATTCCCATTTTTTGGCCCTGGCATTCCCCTGTACTGGGGCATATAAAGTTTGCGTGTCCAGTGGGCCTCTCTTTCCAGTGATGGCCGACTAGGCCATCTTTTGATACATATGCAGCTAGAGTCAAGAGCTCCAGGGTACTGGTTAGTTCATAATACTACCGGAGGATCCCACAATACCGGAGGATCCCGCAATACCTCTCCTGGGCATGTAGCTTAGTCTTTAGGTAGGTCGAAACCCAGTTTTCTAAGAAACCACCAGGTCTGTGGATTGTAATGTGGCTATCCTGTATTTTATAGCTCATTACCTCTTTTAACTGAATACATACCATACATTTCCTTTTGGGTTTGGGTTACCTCAGGATATTTTCTAGTTCGATCTATTTGCCTGCAAAATTCATGATGTCCTTGTTTTTACTAGCTGATTAGTATTTCATTGTGTAAATGAACTATATTTTCTTTATCCATTCTTCAGATGAGGGACAGCTAGGTTGTTTCCAGTTTCTGGTAATTGTGAATAAATCTGTTGTGAACACAATTGAGCAAGTGTCCTTGTAGGATTGTGGAGAATTATTTTGGGTATATGCCCAGGAGTGGTATAGTTTAGTCTTCAGTAAGAACTCTTCCAACTTTTCTGAATAACTGCCAAATTGATTTCCAGAATGGTTGTACAAGTTTGCACTACTACCAGCAATGGAGGAGTGTCCTCCTTGCTCCATAATTTTGCCAACATGTGCTGCTCCTTGAATTTTTGATCTTAGCTATTCTGACTAGTATAAGGTGGAATCTCAGAGTCCCTTTGATTTCCATTTCAATCATGGCTAAGGATGCATAAAACTTCTTTAAGTGTTATCAGGATTCCTTTGTTGAGAATTGGCTGTTTAGCTCTGTATCCGAATTTTAATTGTCTTTTGAGGGTTGTGGTATTTAACTTCTTGAATTATTCTTATATTTTAAGTATTAGGCCCATGTCAGATGTAGGGTTTGTGAAGATTTCCCCCAATTTTTAGGCTGTAATTTTGTCCTATTGATAGGGTCATTGACTTACAGAAGCTTTTCAGGTTCATGAGGTCCCATTTATTAAATGCTGATCTTGGTGCCTAAGCAATTGATGTTCTGTTCAGGAAGTTGCCTCCTATACCAAGGAGTTCTAGGCTATTCTCCACTTTCTATTTTATTAGACTTACTGTATCTGGTTTTACACTGAGGTCTTTGATCCAGTTGGATTTGCATTTTGTGCAGGGTGATAAATAGTTATCTATCTGCATTCTTCTACATTTAGATATCAAGTTGGACAAGCATGATTTTTGAAGATGCTTTCTTGTTAGTATTATATAATTTTGGATCAAAAAATTAATTAAGCACATGTATATGGATTAACTTCTAGGGTTTTGATTTGAATCTAGAGAACAACCTGTTTATTTTATGCCAGTATCATGTAGTTTCTATTACTATTGCTCTGTAATACAGATGGTAATTATGGGTAATGATAGCTCTGGCTATTCTTTTATTAAAGATGGCTTTAGCTAACCTGCATTTTGTTTGTCCACATGAATTTGGATATTTTTTCAAGGTCTGTAAAGAATTATATTGGAATTTTGATGTAAATTGATTGAATCTGTATATTACTTTTGATAAGATGGTCATTTTTTTCTTTTACTGTGTTAATCCTACTGATCAGTTGGGAAGGGAGAACTCTTCATCTTCTCATATCTTCTTTATTTTTTTTCTTCATAGACTTGAATTCATCATTACATAGATCTTTCACTTGCTTGGTTAAATATCACACTATAAAATATAATTTGTGGCTATTTTGAAGGATGTTTTAATTTTTTAGTTAATATTTATCTAGAAAGTTCACTGAAAGTGTTTATTAGTAGTATAAGTTCTCTATTTGAATTACTTGGGTCTCTTGTGTATACTATCATATCATCTGCAATTACCCATTCTTTGATTTCTTCCTTTCCATTTGTGTCCCTTTGATCTCCTTCAGTTTTGTAGCTGAAACTTCAAGTATTATATTGATAAGCTACAGAGAGAGGAGACAGCCTTGTCATGTCCTTGATTAATGTGGAATTGCTTTACATTTCTCTTCAATGAACTTGAGACTAGCTACCAGCTTGCTATAAATAGCCTTCATTATATTTGCTATATCCCTGGTATCACTGATCTTGCCAAGAATTTTATCAAGCAGTGGTGTTGGATTTTGACATAGGCTTTTTCATTAATCAGTGAGATGGTGTTGTATTTTTTATTATTATTTCATTTGTTTATATAATGTATTGTTTTGTCAGATTCTCATACATTAAGCCAATCCTGCATCCCTGTGTTGAAGGCTACTTGAACATGTTGGATAATCAGTTTTGATAGGCTCCGTTATGCAGTTTGTAGGAATTATGTTGATTTTTTTGCTTCAATCTTCATGAGGGGAATTGGTCTAACAGTCTCTTTACTTGTTGAGTCTTTGTGTGGCTTGGGTATCAGCATGACTATGGTCTCATAAAAGAAATTGGGAAAAGTTTCCTCTATTTTTATTTTGTGGAATAATTTGAGGAGCATTGGTATTCATTGTTATTTTTTTTTCAGAATTAAGAATGTTTTTTTTAATTTTTTTTAAAATTAGGTATTTAGCTCATTTACATTTCCAATGCTATACCAAAAGTCCCCCATACCGACCCACCCCCACTCCCCTACCTGCCCACTCCCCATTTTTGGCCCTGGCGTTCCCCTGTTCTGGGGCATATAAAGTTTGCGTGTCCAATGGGCCTCTCTTTCCAGTGATGGCCGACTAGGCCATCTTTTGATACATATGCAGCTAGAGTCAAGAGCTCCGGGGTACTGGTTAGTTCATAATGTTGTTCCACCTATAGGGTTGCAGATCCCTTTAGCTCCTTGGCTACTTTCTCTAGCTCCTCCATTGGGAGCCCTGTGATCCATCCATTAGCTGACTGTGAGCATCTACTTCTGTGTTTGCTAGGCCCCGGCATAGTCTCACAAGAGACAGCTACATCTGGGTCCTTTCGATAAAATCTTGCTAGTGTAGGCAAAGGTGTCAGCGTTTGGATGCTGATTATGGGGTGGATCCCTGGATATGGCAGTCTCTACATGGTCCATCCTTTCATCTCAGCTCCAAACTTTGTCTCTGTAACTCCTTCCAAGGGTGTTTTGTTCCCAATTCTAAGGAGGGGCATAGTGTCCACACTTCAGTCTTCATTTTTCTTGAGTTTCATGTGTTTAGGAAATTGTATCTTATATCTTGGGTATCCTAGGTTTTGGGCTAATATCCACTTATCAGTGAGTATATATTGTGTGAGTTCCTTTGTGAATGTGTAACCTCACTCAGGATGATGTCCTCCAGGTCCATCCATTTGGCTAGGAATTTCATAAATTCATTCTTTTTAATAGCTGAGTAGTACTCCATTGTGTAGATGTACCACATTTTCTGTATCCATTCCTCTGTTGAGGGGCATCTGGGTTCTTTCCAGCTTCTGGCTATTATAAATAAGGCTGCTATGAACATAGTGGAGCATGTGTCCTTCTTACCAGTTGGGGCATCTTCTGGATATATGCCCAGGAGAGGTATTGCTGGATCCTCCGGTAGTACTATGTCCAATTTTCTGAGGAAACGCCAGACGGATTTCCAGAGTGGTTGTACAAGCCTGCAATCCCACCAACAATGGAGGAGTGTTCCTCTTTTTTCACATCCCTGCCAGCATCTGCTGTCACCGGAATTTTTGATCTTAGCCATTCTGACTGGTGTGAGGTGGAATCTCAGGGTTGTTTTGATTTGCATTTCCCTGATGATTAAGGATGTTGAACATTTTTTCAGGTGCTTCTCTGCCATTCGGTATTCCTCAGGTGAGAATTCTTTGTTCAGTTCTGAGCCCCATTTATTAATGGGGTTATTTGCTTTTCTGAAGTCCACCTTCTTGAGTTCTTTATATATGTTGGATATTAGTCCCCTATCTGATTTAGGATAGGTAAAGATCCTTTCCCAATCTGTTGGTGGTCTTTTTGTCTTACTGACGGTGTCTTTTGCCTTGCAGAAACTTTGGAGTTTCATTAGGTCCCATTTGTCAATTCTCGATCTTACAGCACAAGCCATTGCTGTTCTGTTCAGGAATTTTTCCCCTGTGCCCATATCTTCAAGGCTTTTCCCCACTTTCTCCTCTATAAGTTTGAGTGTCTCTGGTTTTATGTGAAGTTCTTTGATCCATTTAGATTTGACCTTAGTACAAGGAGATAAGTATGGATCGATTTGCATTCTTCTACATGATAACAACCAGTTGTGCCAGCACCAATTGTTGAAAATGCTGTCTTTCTTCCACTGGATGGTCTTAGCTCCCTTGTCGAAGATCAAGTGACCATAGGTGTTTGGATTCATTTCTGGGTCTTCAATTCTATTCCATTGGTCTACTTGTCTGTCTCTATACCAGTACCATGCAGTTTTTACCACAATTGCTCTGTAGTAAAGCTTTAGGTCAGGCATGGTGATTCCACCAGAGGTTCTTTTATCCTTGAGAAGAGTTTTTGCTATCCTAGGTTTTTTGTTATTCCAGATGAATTTGCAAATTGCTCCTTCTAATTCGTTGAAGAATTGAGTTGGAATTTTGATGGGGATTGCATTTAATCTGTAGATTGCTTTTGGCAAGATAGCCATTTTTACAATGTTGATCCTGCCAATCCATGAGCATGGGAGATCTTTCCATCTTCTGAGATCTTCTTTAATTTCTTTCTTCAGAGACTTGAAGTTTTTATCATACAGATCTTTCACTTCCTTAGTTAGAGTCACGCTGAGATATTTTATATTATTTGTGACTATTGAGAAGGGTGTTGTTTCCCTAATTTCTTTCTCAGCCTGTTTATTCTTTGTATGGAGAAAGGCCATTGACTTGTTTGAGTTAATTTTTTGTCCAGCTACTTCACCGAAGCTGTTTATCAGGTTTAGGAGTTCTCTGGTGGAATTTTTAGGGTCACTTATATATATAATCATATCATCTGCAAAAAGTGATATTTTGACTTCCTCCTTTCCAATTTGTATCCCCTTGATCTCCTTTTGTTGTCGAATTGCTCTGGCTAATACTTCAATTACTATGTTGAAAAGGTAGGGAGAAAGTGGGCAGCCTTGTCTAGTCCCTGATTTTAGTGGGATTGCTTCCAGCTTCTCTCCATTTACTTTGATGTTGGCTACTGGTTTGCTGTAGATTGCTTTTATCATGTTTAGGTATGGGCCTTGAATTCCTGATCTTTCCAGAACTTTTATCATGAATGGGTGTTGGGTCTTGTCAAATGCTTTTTCTGCATCTAACGAGATGATCATGTGGTTTTTGTCTTTGAGTTTGTTTATATACTGGATTACATTGATGGATTTTCGTATATTAAACCATCCCTGCATCCCTGGAATAAAACCTACTTGGTCAGGATGGATGATTGCTTTAATGTGTTCTTGGATTCGGTTAGCAAGAATTTTATTGAGGATTTTTGCATCAATATTCATAAGAGTAATTGGTCTGAAGTTCTCTATCTTTGTTGGATCTTTCTGTGGTTTAGGTATCAGAGTAATAGTGGCTTCATAAAATAAGTTGGGTAGAGTACCTTCTACTTCTTGTGAAAAAGTTTGTGCAGAACTGGAATTTGATCTTCTTTGAAGGTCTGATAGAACTCTGCACTAAACCCGTCTGGTCCTGGGCTTTTTTTGGCTGGGAGACTATTTATAACTGCTTCTATTTCTTTAGGGGATATGGGACAGTTTAGAAGGTCAACTTGATCCTGATTCAACTTTGGTACCTGGTATCTGTCCAGAAATTTGTCCATTTCGTCCAGGTTTTCCAGTTTTGTTGAGTATAGCCTTTTGTAGAAGGATCTGATGGTGTTTTGGATTTCTTCAGGATCTGTTGTTATGTCTCCCTTTTCAGTTCTGATTTTGTTAATTAGGATTTTGTCCCTGTGCCCTTTAGTGAGTCTAGCTAAGGGTTTATCTATCTTGTTGATTTTCTCAAAGAACCAACTCCTCCTTTGGTTAATTCTTTGAATAGTTCTTCTTGTTTGCACTTGGTTGATTTCACCCCTGAGTTTGATTATTTCCTGCTGTCTACTCCTCTTGGGTGAATTTGCTTCCTTTTTTTCTAGAGCTTTTAGATGTGTTGTCAAGCTGCTAGTATGTGCTCTCTCCCGTTTCTTCTTGGAGGCACTCAGAGCTATGAGTTTCCCTCTTAGAAATGCTTTCATTGTGTCCCAGAGGTTTGGGTACGTTTTGGCTTCATTTTCATTAAACTCTAAAAAGTCTTTGATTTCTTTCTTTATTCCTTCCTTGACCAAGGTATCATTGAGAAGAGTGTTGTTCAGTTTCCACGTGAGTGTTGGCTTTCTGTTATTTTTTTTGTTGTTGAAGATCAGCCTTAGTGCATGGTGATCTGATAGGATACATGGGACAATTTCAATATTTTTGAATCTGTTGAGGCCTGTTTTGTGACCTATTATGTGGTCAATATTGGAGAAGGTACCATGAGGTGCTGAGAAGAAGGTATATCCTTTTGTTTTAGGATAAAATGTTCTGTAGATATCTGTCAGATCCATTTGTTTCATCACTTCTGTTAGTTTCAGTGTGTCCCTGTTTAGTTTCTGTTTCCATGATCTGTCCATTGGTGAAAGTGGTGTGTTGAAGTCTCCCACTATTATTGTGTGAGGTGCAATGTGTGCTTTGAGCTTTACTAAAGTTTCTTTAATTAATGTGTCTGCCCTTGTATTTGGAGCATAGATATTCAGAATTGAGAGTTCCTCTTGGAGGATTTTACCTTTGATGAGAACTAAGTGCCCCTCCTTGTCTTTTTTGATGACTTTGGGTTGGAAGTCAATCTTATCAGATATTAGGATAGCTACTCCAGCTTGTTTCTTCATACCATTTGCTTGGAAAATTGTTTTCCAGCCTTTTATTCTGAGGTAGTGTCTATCTTTTTCTCTGAGATGTGTCTCCTGTAAGCAGCAAAATGTTGGGTCTTGTTTGTGTAGCCAGTTTGTTAGTCTATGTCTTTTTATTGGGGAGATGAGACCATTGATGTTAAGAGATATTAAGGAAAAGTAATTGTTGCTTCCTGTTATTTTTGTTGTTAAAGTTGGCATTCTGTTCTTGTGGCTGTCTTCTTTTAGGTTTGTTGAGGGATTACCTTCTTGTTTTTTTCTAGGGCATTGTTCCCGTTCTTGTATTTGTTTTTTTCTGTTATTAACCTTTGAAGGGCTGGATTCGTGGAGAGATAATGTGTGAATTTGGTTTTATCGTGGAATACTTTGGTTTCTCCATCTATGGTAATTGAGAGTTTGGCTGGGTATAGTAGCCTGGGCTGGAATTTGTGTTCTCTTAGTGTCTGTATAACATCTGTCCAGGCTCTTCTGGCTTTCATAGTCTCTGGTGAAAAATCTGGTGTAATTCTGATAGGCTTGCCTTTGTATGTTACTTGACCTTTTTCTCTTATTGCTTTTAGTATTCTATCTTTATTTAGTGCATTTGTTGTTCTGATTATTATGTGTCGGGAGGAATTTCTTTTCTGGTCCAGTCTATTTGGAGTTCTGTAGGCTTCTTGTATGTTCATAGGTATCTCTTTCTTTAGATTTGGGAAGTTTTCTTCAATAATTTTGTTGAAGATGTTTGCTGGTCCTTTGAGTTGAAAATCTTCATTCTCATCCACTCCTATTATCCATAGGTTTGGTCTTCTCATTGTGTCCTGGATTTCCTGGATATTTTGGGTTAGGATCTTTTTGCATTTTCCATTTTCTTTGATTGTTGTTCCGATGTTCTCTATGGAATCTTCTGCACCTGAGATTCTCTCTTGAATCTCTTGTATTCTGTTGCTGATGCTCAGATCTATGGTTCCAGATTTCTTTCCTAGGGTTTCTATCTCCAGTGTTGCCTCACTTTGAGTTTTCTTTATTGTGTCTACTTCCCTTTTTAGGTCTAGTATGGTTTTGTTCATTTCCATCACCTGTTTGTATGTTTTTTTCCTCTTTTTCTGTAAGGACTTCTACCTGTTTGATTGTGTTTTCCTGTTTTTCTTTAAGGACTTGTAACTCTTTAGCAGTGTTCTCCTGTATTTCTTTAAGTGATTTATTAAAGTCCTTCTTGATGTCCTCTACCATCATCATGAGATATGCTTTTAAATCTAGGTCTAGGTTTTCGGGTGTGTTGGGGTGCCCTGGACTGGGCAAAGTGGGAGTGCTGGGTTCTGATGATGGTGAGTGGTCTTGGTTCCTGTTAGTAGGATTCCTACGTTTACCTTTCGCCATCTGGTAATCTCTGGAGTTAGTAGTTATAGTTGACTCTGTTTAGAGATTGTTCTTCTGGTGATTCTGTTACCGTCTCTCAGCAGACGTGGGAGACAGATTCTCTCCTCTGAGTTTCAGTGCTCAGAGCACTCTCTGCTGGCAAGCTCTCTTACAGGGAAGGTGCGCAGATATCTTGTTTTTGGACCTCCTCCTGGTCGAAGAAGAAGGCCCAAAACAGGGCCTCTCTCAGAAGCTGTGTTGCTTTGGCAGTTCCCAGAAGCTGTCAGCTTCTGTGGTGCAGACTCTCACCTGTGCAGACTAAATTCCTAAGTTCCAGGGAGTCCTGGAACCAAGATGGCGACCGCTGCTCCTGAGGCTGAGGCCGTCTCCCGAGCCAGGCGGACACCTGTCCTCTGGTCCGGATGGTGGCCGGTTGTCTGCGGCCCACCAAGAGTGCTGCCTCAGCGGCTCTGTGCTTCTGCCCTTCCCAGAAGCTGTCCGGTTCTCTGGCGCACCCTCTAACCTGTTCAGACTAATTTCCTAGGTCCCGCGGAGTCCCTGAACCCAGATGGCGACCGCTGCTGCTGAGGCTGAGGCCGCCTCCCAAGCCAGGCGGACACCTGTCCTCTGGTCCGGATGGTGGCCGGCTGTTTGTGGCCCGCCAAGGGTGCTGCCTCAGCGGCTCTGTGCTTTCGCCTGTCCCAGAAGCTGTCTGGTTCTCTGGCGCACCCTCTAACCTGTTCAGACTAATTTCCTAAGTTCTGCTGAGTCCCGGAACCAAGATGGCGACCGCTGCTGAGGCTGAGGCCGCCTCCCAAGCCAGGCGGACACCTGTCCTCTGGTCCGGACGGTGGCCGGTGGCCGGCTGTCTGTGGCCCGCCAAGGGTGCTGCCTCAGTGGCTCTGTGCTTCCGCCTTTCCCAGAAGCTGTCCGGTTCTCTGGCGCACCCTCTAACCTGTTCAGACTAATTTTTCTCATTGTTATTTTAAAGTCTACTAAAATTCTATGGTAAAATCATCTGGCCCTTGCCTTTTTTAGTAGGGAGAGTGTTATTGACTGTTTCTATTTCTTTAGGGGTGATAGGTCTACTTAAATTGTTTATATGTTCTTGAGTTAACATTGGTAAGTACTGTTGACTGAGAAATTTGTCCATTTCTTTTACATTTTTCCAATTTTGTGTACTCCAAGTTTTTGAAATAAGACCTAATGATTTGGAATGATGAAATGTTTTGTAGATATCTGTTATTTGAGTCATAATGTCTGTTTGTTCCATTATTTCTCTGTTTAGTTTCTGTCTGGATGGCTTGTCCATTGGTAAGAGTGATGTGTTGAAGTTTCCCACTATCAATGCATATGGTTTGATGTCTGATTGAAGATTTAGCAATACTACCTTTATGAATGTGGTGCTGTTGCACTTGGAGCATAGATGTGAAGATTTGAGACATCATATTGGTGGATTATTTTTTCTTCTAATGAGTATGAAGAGTCCTTTCTCATCTGTTTTGATTAATTTTGGCTGATAATATATTTTATTGGATATTAGAATGACTAAAAAAGCTTGCTCCATGGTTCAATTTGCTTGAAAAACTTTTCCAGGATTTACTCTGAGGTAACATCTATCTTGAAATTGAGTGTGTGCATCTTGCATGCAGCAGAAAACTCATATATTTTCACAATTGATTAGTCTGTTTTGTTGTTATTGTTGTTGTTAATTGGGTGTTGTTAATTGGGTGAGGTCTCTGCCTCAGACCCCAAGCCCCCAGAACTGAAGCCCAACCTATTTCTCATTTTCCCAGCAATTGATTGTAGCATCTTCACTCAACCAATAATTTTAAATTAAGGAGCAAGGCTATATAGAATATTACTTGGTATACATGAGGATTCTCTCATCCCTGAGGCAACCAGATCTTGGGAGCAATTATCAAGTATTAGCATACATAGCAAAAGATAAAACTTCAATAATTCTCATTTCCTGTCTTAATAAAATATTAAACAAATAAATCATTCAATAAAATATACCTTCTTGCATAACATTAAACAATTATTATTTTTAGGAACAATCCTGAAAATTATTAGGTAAAAGGTACATTCAAAAAGTCCAGTCTGTTTATATAAGAAAGGACAAGGAAAAAATAATGGCTGTAACTAAACCTTGTATTTTTAAATAAGTTGCATAGCCATAATACCTTTATAAAAATTGTAACTTATATAAAATTAACCTTAATTTTGTATCAATCCACAAAGATTTATACCAATGAAAGTCTTAAATCTGTTTCAAAATATAACAATTTGTACCAAAGTAACAACAATCACCTTATTTAAGAATAGCAATAGCTCTAAACTGAAGAGTAGATTTAATAATCTACATTTTATTTATTTATATATGATAATTCTATATTTCTCCCCTTTTCTTCTAAATTTCTTCCTTTATCTAAGTGAGAATGGAGAGAGAGAATAGGAAAGGAAAAATAGAAATCCTTGTCTAAGCTCCCTATTTAGATTCTTCCCTGTCAAAGACCATAACTATTTATAATCTTCTGCCAAAATGACATCACATGTAAAATTCATAAAATGAAAAAAAAAACTTTGCATCCCATCTTAATGGCCTAGGACAATAATTGTCTTACAATATCTTCTTGATAAATTTGGAGAAGAATTCCTATTGGGGATTCAAAAAATTGGGAAAATGATTAAGTCAGAAGAAAGACAGTGTCATTTGTTGTCCAGTCTATATGTGTTGAATAAGTGAAATCTTGTTTGGATCAGTCTGTATGGCTAGATGAACCAAGGTCATCTGGGAATAGTGATCCTTCCTGAAGCTATTCTTTGAGGCAGGATCATGCACGGAAACTGGAACAAGTCTCAGCATCTCAGCATCTCTGAGGGTGAATCTTGTTAGGGCTGCATTCTCTCTCTCTCTTTCTCTCTCTCTCTCTCTCTCTCTCTCTCTCTCTCTCTCTCTCCTCTCTCTCTCTCTCAGTTTCTACCTCCAGATCCATGCCCCTAGAACCAAATCCCTATCTATCTTTCTTATGTCCAAACAAAGGCTGTAAACATCAATATTCAAACACTACTTTTGAATTAAGGAACAAGGTTACATATTATCACTTGGTGCACATGAGGATTCCCTCATCGCTGAGGCAACCAGATCTTGGAGACCCATATTTAGCATTATACTACATAGCAACAGACCAAACCTCAACATAATATGTTATTTGGCCTTTTTCTTGCAACTTTTAATGTTCTTTCTTTGTTCTGTATATTTAGTGTTTTGATTACTATGTGGCAAAGTATTCTTTTCCCTGTACGAATCTATTTGGTTTTCTGTAAGCATCTCATATGTTTATAGCTATATCTTTATTTAGATTGAAGAAATTTTATTCTATGGTTTTGTTGAAACTATTTTCTCAGCTTTTGAACTGGAATTCTTCTCCACTTATCCCTATTAGTTTTACATTTGGTCTTTTAATAGATTCCCAGATTATGTTAGGAGTTTTTTGGATTTAATATTTTTCTCTAGTTTAAATTTTTAAACTTTAAGGTAAGTTTTAAACTTCCATGTTCTGCAATTTTTTATTACACCTTAATAGCCTTTGCTAAAATATTTAGGACATATATTGTTCCATTGCTTCTTACACAAGAAACTCAATTCCCCTTTACATAATTAGACTACATTGTCATTACCAATACTAAGTTCAGGAAGGAAGGTTAACCTAAATTTTGCTTTGGATTTGATAACATTTTCCTTGATCAGTGTATTTGCTTCTTCAATTATATCTTCAATTCCTCAGATTTTTTTCTTTCACATTCTATATTCTATTTGTGATGTATCTGTAGTTTCTTCTGGCTTACCTAGATTTTTCACCTCCAGGATTCTCTCAGTTTTTGTTTTATTAATTCTTTCTACTTCCATTTTCATGTTTTAAACAATTTTATTCAATTCCTTCACCTGTTTGTTTACATTTTTTGTGAATTTCTTTACGGTATTTATTAATTTTCTCTTTAAATTTCTTTATAATCTTCATAAGATTGGATTTAAAGTCATTTTTTGTGCTTCATTTGTATTGGAATATTCAGGACTTGCTGTATTAGAACTGGATTCTGGCAGTTCCGTATTTCCCTGGAAATTTTTGATTCTGTTCTTCAGCTCACCTCTAGGCATCTGGGCTTTAGTTATTATAAATTTACATGCTGATTTCTATATCTTTGTTTCTTTTTGTTTGTTTGTTTGTTTTTGTTTTTTGTTTTTATTTGTTTTTTGTTTTGTTTTTTGTTTTTTGTTTTTTTGAGACAGGGTTTCTCTGTATAGCCCTGGCTGTCCTGGAACTCACTTTGTAGACCAGGCTGGCCTCAAACTCAGAAATCTGTCTGCCTCTGCCTCCCGAGTGCTGGGATCAAATGCATGTGCCACCATGCCCGGCTGGATCTATGTTTCTTATATGGATTTTGTTGTTGATTTTTCCCCATCGGTTTTTGTTTTTTCCCTAGTCTTACAGCTGAAGTGACCTGGGGTTCTGATGACCAATGATTCTTAAGGTCCAGTTGGGTCTTTCCACTGAGTTTTTATAGCCTGCTTGTTCTCTGGGTTCTTAGTACAGAGTAGTCTCCAGTAAAACAGAAGTCTTCTGCCAGTGTTGTGGGCCAGATTATGGAGCCCAAGGGATGGGTACAGTTTACAGGTATTGGGAGGCTTTATTGAGAGTTACTAAGTATTTGATGGTGTATTACCTAGTATCCCTAGGACTGGGATAGCCTCTGAGTAAGCACCCTGAGTTGTGGGTTGGTATATGAGACCTAGGTAAGGTGGTGCAATTCAGGGCTGTTGGGAAGGATTTAAGGAAAGTTAGTGGGTATGGATGGTTTCTTACCTGGGGTCCATGGTGCTGGACCTAATCATCCCATCTTGATCCTCTTTTTCCAGTCCCCCAGCCCCAGACAATCCATAACTATCTATTCTATTTCTCATTCGTAAAGTGATCCAGCTTTATCCGTATTGATCTTGGCCATTCTGACCTGAATAACATAAAATAACAAATTAGCTTTGATTTTGCTGATAACTAAAAATGTTGAACATTTAAGTGTTTCTCAACCATTTGAGTTTCCTCTTTTAAATATTTTCTGTGTACACCTGTACCCCAATTTTAACTGGAGTGTTTTTTTTTGATGTACCTTCTTTTGGATTCTTTATATACTTTAGACATTAGCCCTCTTTCAGATATGTAGTTGCTAAAAAGCTCTTCTAACTCAGTAGTCCACTGCTTTTTCCCAATGATCATGGCCCTTGGCATATAGAAACTTTCAGTTTCATGTGGCTCCATTGATTAATTTATTTATTAGTTCCTGTGCTATAGGCATTCTGCTATGAATGTCCTTTCTTGTACCAATGAGTTCAAGACTATTCCTCACTCTTCTTTTTGTCTGATTCAGGGTCTTATGTTGAGGTCTTTGATCCTTTGAGCTGAGGTATAAATTGGAAATGGAGAAAAAAAAAGCACTTAGGAAAATTATCAACAGTATAGTAGCTAGTATTTGTAAAAATAATTACCAAGAGGTAAATCTAGCTGAAAAATGAGTAACGATATTACCAACTAAAATTTCTGAAATGTAATGAAATCATCCATTTATCACCAGATCCCATGTCTCTATAAATATTTGACAAAAAACTGTTAAAGAAAACATACAACGCATTTTATAGTCAACCTTCTGAAAAATCACAAAGAGAAAAATTTCAAAACAGTGAGAATAAACCACACTACAGGGAGCAAACCTCTCTCTTCAGAGCCACAGCCCACAGAACAATAGGAAATCTCTAAGATCCTGAAAACATGTAGCAAACCAAGAATTCTACATTCAACAGCCACATCTCCAAATAATAGATGTGAAACAAAAACATTTTCACATAAAAGATGAAAAGATTTGCTGCTGTCCAATCTTGGAGACAAAGGCTATCAATCAAACTCTTGAAAGCTTAAGAAGGAGCAGTGACAATGTAGGAGAAGCAGGCACACAAAAGGCAATGGAGGTCTCAGGGGTACCACTTGTGAGGCTCACTGCAAAGAGGATTGCATGCTTCTCTCTGAAGTTCCTTAGAGATTAACTCACTGTTTAAAGAAAAAAAAACATTAATATCACATTGTAGATATAAAACATATAGGAACCATAGCACTGGCACTTGCGTAATCATAGCTATGGATTTATTATTGTGTTCACAATTACGGAGAAGCTTGATATATACCTGTTTCTTTGATTTTTTTTCCAGAGAGGCCATTAAAAATGCCAGAATATTTAACTGTATACTATATAGTATGTAGTATGTGTAATTTTATATCATCTATTACCGCAAGAGATGACAAAGCTTTGTGTAGCAGCACACTCCAAAATCCCTGAAATTTGAAAATAGAGAATTGTTCCAAATGAGATGTCAGTCTTGGATGCGTTGTGAATTCAAGATCTGGTAAGACTATATATATTGAGATACAACTTTTCTGAAAAAAAAAAAAAAAGAAAAAATAAAAGCAATAACAAAAGTCCAGTAGGTAAACAAGAAAAATGAAGGACTATAACAAATTGTTAGTTAATCTCAATGAGATCTACAAGTACGTTAGATATTAATGAGATACATCTTCTTCTTGTAAGACAGAAATTGCACAAGAAGACCTGATTCCAAACCCCAAAACACATGTAAAAGCTATGCATTGCTGTACTCGCCTGAAACATCACAATTAAGAGGTAGAAACAGGTGGATCCTTGGTTTACCCTTTCCAGGCAGCCCAACCCAAACTCTTAGTTTCTAGATCAGGTGGATGCCTTGTTTTAAAAAGTGAGGTGGATAGTGAGAATGGATGACATCATGTATTTTCCTCTGACAACTACCCAGGATCACATATCTATACACATGTATGCAGCGTATGACATTTTATTCTTTTCCTTCTTCTTTTCTCTCTCTCTCTCTCTCTCTCTCTCTCTCTCTCTCTCACACACACACACACACACACACACACACACACACACACACAGAAATACACACAGAGACACACAGACACACAGACACTGACACCCTCCCCCACCCACACACAACAGAACACCTCAATCAAAATACTGCGGAAGTACTGATACAATCTCAGAGGAGTTTTGAAATCATTGGCACCATGAAGGATGTAGAAGCTATAGTAGCTATCAGTGATTCCTATGGCATTCTTTTTTTTAAATGGCATTCTATTCAACTCACATAGTTGACTTGAGCAGCAGATAGATGGATCCTGAAAAATGGCAGAAAATTTCTTTAAACGTACCCATGTGCAGCTGCTCTACCATATATACTTTCAGTGCTTGTGCAAATTAACATATCTTTTGGTACCTGGTTTGTAACTATTGCTATGACAATTTTCTTTTTCTATGTCTCTGCCAATAAAGCCAACAAGCAGTCTCATTAGTGAAGATGATTTTATTTATATACTTATTTTATACATATTCATACCTAGAGTTATGGAAAAAGCTGTGTTACTACATGTTTGTGCATATGTATCTATACGTTTGTTTAGGTGTTTGTGTATGTATACAGCACATCAATAAATATGCTAATTTATAATTTTAAACCGTATTAGTCGTTATGAAGAAAAACAACAGATAAAGTAAGCAAATAAGCAATCCTCAGCTGGTATAAGACAAGCTCTACTACATGGACCATGTGATTACAACATATCAAGCAGCACTCAAGGTGTCAGGAGCTGTTGGCTGCCTCTATCAATAAATACCAGTTTGAGTCCTAAGAATTATTTTAAGAAAATATTGACCATCATCGTCATATACTAGTCCTTGGGACATTTGAAGCCTTGGTTCATATTAAAAGCATGACTAATTTGTTATTGAACTTCTGAGTGTTATGTAATACCACATTCCACACCACATACACATATAAAGGTATATCGTCAAGAAACCTAGAAGTGGGGCAGAAAGTGCAGTCCCCAGAGATGCCCTGGAGTCACAATAAGGTTCATAAACACGTAGACAATCTCATTGTGGTCTCCAGTCTTGATGCCCTGTCTTCTCGCCCTAATCTTGAAACTAAGACATCATTGAGATATTCTTATGATCATTTATAGAGAAAGTTGACATTGCACGACCTGCTTCACATATTAGTAGTACATGGGATGCACTGTTGTACAACTGTTGTTTGTGCCTTAAAGAGGCCTGAAAGTCAAGACTGAAGTAGCATCCTTTGTGGAGACAATTTTGAACAATGTGCTTCACTGAAAAATATTCTTAGAAGGAGAAACAAGCAGATTAATTATAACACACTAATACAAAGTTCTATATACCTCTTCATAAGATTGAATTAAAATATTATTGAAAATTTGGTCAAAGAAAATATGGAATAAAGTTAGTGGACAAATTTGTCAAATATATTTAAGAGAGCAAGACTGTGTGTGTGTTTTTTTGTTTTTTTGGGGGTGTTGTAGTTGTTTCTTGTTTTTTTGTTTTGTTTTGTTTTGGGTTTTTGTTTTTGTTTTTTGTTTTTTTTGTTTTTTTTGTTTTTTTTTTGTTGTTGTTGTTGTTATTCTCCATAGGCAATTTCAGTAAAGAATGTTTGAGAATTCATCAGATAGAAAGAGCTACTCTGGAAAGTCCAGCCATCAGACAAAAAGAGCTGTCCTGGGATGACCAGCCATCAGATAGATAAAACAGCCCTGGAAGACAAGCCAGCTGCTTGTCCTAATCACTCTTCTTGTTAGTCAAGAGAATGATGTTATGAAGACAATATGGGAAGTAAGACATCCTCAGACACTTACCAAGGTGAGTCATCTGATGTTCCCAACTAAAAGCCCAATCTTATCGCTACAGAGTGCACTGTGCCCTAGATATGATCTTCTACCTGGGGACAGCTGTTAGATAGTTGGGGGTAGGCTTACTACACAGGGTTGATTTCTCATGAGAGGACCAGAAACGTAATCGTAAGATATATATTTGCTTCATTTACATGAAATGCTTGAAATACTTGTCAAAGCTATTATTCAGGAATCTTCATGTAGCTTCAATTAATATTAGGAATATTAATTGAAATGATATTGCCCAAGGTATTTTCTTATTTTTATTAGTTATTTTCCCCATTTACATTTCCAATGCTATCCCAAAAGTCCCCGATGCCCTCCCCCCCACTTCCCTACCCACCCACTCCCACTTTTTGGCCCTGGCTTTCCCCTGCACTGGGGCATATAAAGTTTGTAAGTCCAATGGGCCTCTCTTTCCAGTGATGGCCGACTAGGCCATCTTTTGATACATATGCAGCTAGAGTCAAGAGCTCCGGGGTACTGGTTAGTTCATAATGTTGTTCCACCTATAGGGTTGCAGATCCCTTTAGCTTCTTGGGTACTTTCTCTAGCTCCTCCATTGGGGACCCTGCGATCCATCCAATAGCTGCCTGTGAGCATCCACTTCTGTGTTTGCTAGGCCCCTGCAAAAATCTTGTTAGTGTATGCAATGGTGTCAGCGTTTGGAGGCTGATTATGGGATGGATCTCTGGATGTGGCAGTCTCAAGATGGTCCATCCTTTTGTCTCAGCTCCAAATTTGTCTCTGTAACTCCTTCCATGGGTGTTTTGTTATCAATTCTAAGAAGGGGCAAAATGTCCACACTTTGGTCTTTGTTCTTGAGTTTCATGTGTTTTGCAAATTGTAACTTATATGTTGGGTATTCTAAGTTTCTGGGCTAATATCCACTTATCAGTGAGGACATATCATTTGAGTTCTTTTGTGATTGGGTTACCTCACTCAGGATAATGCCCTCCAGGTCCAACCGTTTGCCTAGGAATTTCTTTTTAATAGCTTAGTAGTACTCCATTGTGTAAATGTACCACATTTATTTTGTATCCATTCCTCTGTTGAGGGGTATCTGGGTTCTTTCCAGCTTCTGGCTATTATAAATAAGGCTGCTATGAACATAGTGGAGCATGTTTCTTTCTTACTAGTTCGAATATCTTCTGGATATATGCCCAGGAGAGGTGTTGTGGGATCTGCCAGTAGTACCATGTCCAATTTTCTGAGGAACCGCCAGACTGATTTCCAGAGTGATTGTACAAGCTTGCAATCCCACGAACAGGGGAGGAGTGTTCCTCTTTCTCCACATCCTCGCCAGCATCTGCTGTCACCTGAAATTTTGATCTTAGCCATTCTGACTGGTGTGAGGTGGAATCTCAGGGTTGTTTTGATTTGCATTTCCCTGATGATTAAGGATGCTGAACATTTTTTCAGGTGTTCTTCAGTCATTCAGTATTCCTCAGGTGAGAATTCATTATTTGGCTCTGAGCCCCATTTTTTAATGGGGTTTTTTGATTTTCTGGAGTCCACCTTCTTGAGTTCTTTATATATTTTGGATATTAGTCCCCTATCTGATTTAGGATAGGTAAAGTTCCTTTACTATTCTGTTGGTGGTCTTTTTGTCTTATTGACGGTGTCCTTTGCCTTACAGAAGCTTTGAAGTTTCATAAGGTCCCATTTTTCAATTCTCCATCTTACAGCACAAGCCATTGCTGTTCTATTCAGGAATTTTCCCCCTGTGCCAATATTTTCAAGGCTTTTCCCCACTTTCTCCTCTATAAGTTTCAGTGTCTCTGGTTCTATGTGGAGCTCCTTGATCCACTTAGATATGACCTTAGTACAAGGAGATAGAAATGAATCAATTCTCATTCTTCTACATGATAACAACCAGTCGTGCCAGCACCATTTGTTGAAAATGCTGTCTTTTTTCCACTGGATGGTTTTAGCTCCCTTGTCGAAGATCAAGTGACCATAGGTGTGTGGTTTCTTTTCTAGGTCTTCAATTCTATTCCATTAGTCTACTTGTCTGTTGCTATACCAGTATCATGCAGTTTTTGTCACAATTCCTCTGTAGTAAAGCTTTCGGTCAGACATGGTGATTTCACCAGAGGTTCTTTTATCCTTGAGAAGAGTTTTTGCTATCCTAGGTTTTCTGTTATTCCAGATGAATTTGCACATTGCTCTTTCTAATTCATTGAAGAATTGAGTCAGAATTTTGATGGGGATTGCATTGAATCTGTAGATTGCTTTGGGCAACATAGCCATTTTTACAACGTTGATGCTGCCAATCCATGAGTATGGGAGATCTTTCCATCTTTGAGATCTTCTTTAATTTCTTTCTTCACAGACTTGAAGTTCTTATCATACAGACTTTTCACTTCCTTATTTAGAGTCATGCCAAGGTATTTTATATGATTTGTGACTATTGAGAAGGGTGTTGTTTCACTAATTTCTTTCTCAGCCTGATTATTCTTATTGTAAAAAAGGCCATTGACTATTTTCAGTTAATTTTATATCCAGCTACTTCACCGAAGCTGTTTATGCGGTTTAGGAGTTCTCTGGTGGAATTTTTAGGGTCACTTATATATACTATCATATCATCTGCAAAAGTGATATTTTGACTTCTTCTTTTCCAATTTGTATCCCCTTGATCTCCTTTTGTTGTCGAATTGCTCTGGCTAGGACTTCAAGTACAATGTTGAATAGGTAGGGAGAAATTGGGCAGCCTAATCTAGTCCCTGATTTTAGTGGGATTGCTTCCAGCTGCTCACCATTTACTTTGATGTTAGCTACTGGTTTGCTGTAGATTGCTTTTATCATGTTTATGTATAGGCCTTGAATTCCTGATCTTTCCAAGACTTTTATCATGAAGGGGTCTTGGATTTTGTCAAATGCTTTCTCTGCATCTAACGAGATGATCATGTGGTTTTTGTCTTTCAGTCTGTTTATATAATGGATTACATTAATGGATTTCCGTACATTTAACCATCCCTGCATCCCTGGAATAAAACCTACTTGGTCAGGATGGATGAGTGTTTTAATGTGTTCTTGGATTCAGTTAGGGAGAATTTTATTGAGTATTTTTACATCGATATTCATAAGGGAAATTGGTCTGAAGTTCTCTATCTTTGTTGGATCTTTTTGTGGTTTAGGCATCAGAGTAATTGTGGCTTCATAGAATGAGTTGGGTAGAGTACCTTCTACTTCTATTTTATGGAATAGTTTGTGCAGAACTGGAATTAGATCTTCTTTGAAGGTCTGATAGAACTCTGCACTAAACCCGTCTGGTACTAGGCTTATTTTGGTTGGGAGACTATTAATAACTGCTTCTATTTCTTTAGGAGATGTGGGACTGTTTAGATTGTTAACTTGATCCTGGTTTAACTTTGGTACCTGGTATCTGTCTAGAAATTTGTCCATTTCATCCAGGTTTTCCAGTTTTGTTGAGTATTGCCTTTTGTAGAAGGATCTGATGGTGTTTTGGATTTCTTCAGGATCTGTTGTTATGTCTCCCTTTTCATTTCTGATTTTGTTAATTAGAAATGCTTTCCCTGTGCCCTCTAGTGAGTCTGGCTAAGGGTTTATCTATCTTGTTGATTTTCTGAAAGAACCAGCTCCTCATTTGGTTGATTTTTGAACAGTTCTTCTTATTTCCACTTGGTTGATTTCACCCCTGAATTTGATTATTTCCTGCCATCTACTCCTCTTGGTTGAATTTGCTTCCCTTTTGTTCTAGAGCTTTTAGGTGTGTTGTCAAGCTACTAGTGGGTGCTCTCTCTAGTTTCTTTTTGGAGGCACTCAGAGATATGAGTTTCCATCTTAGAAATGCTTTCATAGTGTCCCATAAGTTTGGGTATGTTGTGGCTTCATTTTCATTAAACTCTAAAAAGTCTTTAATTTCATTCTTTATTTCTTCCTTGACCAAGGTATCATTGAGAAGTGTGTTGTTCAGTTTCCACGTGAATGTTGGCTTTACATTATTTATGTTGTTATTGAAGATCAGCCTTAGTCCATGGTGGTCTGATAGGATGCATGGGACAATTTCAATATTTTTGCATCTGTTTTGTGACCAATTATATGGTCAATTTTGGAGACAGTGCCATGAGGTGCTGAGAAGAAGTTATATCCTTTTGTTTTAGGATAAAATGTTTTGTAGATATCTGTTAAGTCCATTTGTTTCATCACTTCTGTTAGTTTCACTATGTCCCTGCTTAGTTTCTGTTTCCACCATCTGTCCAATGATGAAAGTGGTGTGTTGAAGTCTCCCACTATTATTGTGTGAGGTGCAATATGTGCTTTGAGCTTTACTAAAGTTTCTTTAATGAATGTGGCTGCCCTTGCATTTGGAGCATAGATATTCAGAATTGAGAGTTCCTCTTGGAGGATTTTACCTTTGATGAGTATGAAGTGCATCTCCTTGTCTTTTTTGATAACTTTGGGTTGGAATTCAATTTTATTTGATATTAGAATGGCTACTCCATCTTGATTCTTCAGACCATTTGCTTGGAAAATTGTTTTCCAGCCTTTCACTCTGAGGTAGTGTCTGTCTTTTTCCCTGATATTGGTTTCCTGTAAGCAGCAGAATGTTGGGTCCTGTTTGTGTAGCCAGTCTGTTAGTCTGTGTCTTTTTATTGAGGAATTGAGTCCATTGATATTAAGAGATATTAACGAAAAGTAATTGTTGCTTCCTATTATTTTTGCTTTTAGAGTTGGCATTCTGTTCTTGTAGCTGTCTTCCTTTTGGTTTGTTGAGGGATTATTATCTTGCTTTTTCTAGGGCGTGGTTTCTGTCCTTGTTTTCTTTTCTTTCTTTCTTTCTTTTTTTTTTTTGTTATTATCCTTTTAAGGGCTGGATTTGTGGAAAGATAATGTGTGAATTTGGTTTTGTCATGGAAAACTTTGGTTTCTCCATCTATGGTAATTGATAGTTTGGCTGGGTATAGTAGCCTGGACTGGCATTTGTGTTCTCTTAGGGTCTGTATAACATCTGTCCAGAATCTTCTGGCTTTCATATTCTCTGGTGAAAATTCTGGTGTAATTCTGATAGTCCTGCCTTTATATGTTACTTGACTTTTTTTTTTCCCCTTACTACTTTTAATATTCTATCTTTATTTAGTGCATTTGTTGTTCTGATTATTATGTGTCAGGAGGAATTTCTTTTCTGGTCCAGTATACTTGGAGTTCTGTAGGCTTCTTTTATGTTCTTGGGCATCTCTTTTTTTATGTTTGGGGAGTTTTCTTCTATAATTTTGTTGAAGATATTTGCTGGCCCTTTAAGTTGAAAAATCTTCATTCTCATCTACTCCTATTATCTCTAGTTTTGGTCTTCTCAATGTGCTCCGGAAATCCTGAATGTTTTGAGTTAGGATCTTTTTGCATTTTGTATTTTCTTTGATTGTTGTGCCAATGTTCTCTATGGAATCTTCTGCACCTGAGATTCTCTCTTCCATCTCTTGTATTCTGTTGCTGATGCTTGCATCTATTGTTCCAGATTTCTTTCCCAGGTTTTCTATCTCCAGCGTTGCCTCACTTTGGGTTTTCTTTATTGTGTCTACTTCGCTTTTTAGGTCTTGGATGGTTTTATTCAATTCCATCACCTGTTTGGTCGTGTTTTCCTGCAATTCTTTAAGGGATTTTTGTGCTTCCTCTTTAAGGTCTTCTACCTGTTTAGTAGTATTCTCCTCTATTTCTTTAAGTGAGTTATTAAAGTCCTTCTTGATGTCCTCTACTATTATCATGAGATATGATTTTAAATCCGGTTCTAGCTTTTTGGGTGTGTTGGGGTGCCCAGGACTGGGTGGGGTGGGAGTGCTGTGTTCTGATGATGGTGAGTGGTCTTGATTTCTGTTAGTAAGATTCTTACGTTTGCCTTTTGCCATATGGTAATCTCTGGAGTTAGTTGTTGTAGTTGTCTCTGGTTAGAGCTTGTTCCTCAGGTGATTCTGTTAGCCTCTATCAGCAGACCTGGGAGACTAGCTCTCTCCTGAGTTGCAGTGTTCAGAGTACTCTCTGAAGGCAAGTTCTCCTCATGCAGGGAAGGTGCCCAGATATCTGCTGTTCAACCCTGCCTCCTGGCAGAAGTTATGATCCACTCACAGATGTCTTAAGATCTGTGGAGTATCCTGTGGGTACCTTGGGGGTGTCCGCAGATTCTGCGCCCAAGCTATCCAGGTGTTGGCAGGGACTGGAAGGGCAACGCTAGACAATGTCCAAGGTATTTTGAGTAACCAACTCCTTCACTTAATAATGAAACCAATAAATGGTTTTTAAAAATCGTGGCACTTTGGAAAGAACTTTGCAAGTAGTTGAAAAGACACACTTGGTTATTCTCTTTCCGTCTATCTCTGTCTCTGTCTGTGTCTCTGTCTCTGTTTCTGCCTCTGTCTTCTCTCTCTCTCTTTCTCTCTCTTTCTCTCCCTCTCCCTCTCTCTCTCCTCTCTCTCTCTCAGCTTGTACCAAGTAGTCTCAAGTAGTCTTTATTTTCACAATAACAGATTATTATCTATGTTTTATTGACAAAAATTATAAAGTGTTTACATATAGCACAGCATTTCTTTCAAAAGAGCTTCATTTCGCTACTAACAGTAAATTATTTAAAGTAACAAATTTATGCTTTTAAGGTGTACATAATGGGCTGAGGCTGTGACTCAGTGATACTAGCCTATCAGGTGCTGTAACTTGGGATTGATTCTCAGCATTATATAAAGTGGGCATGGAAATGCACACTTATAATCCCAATGCTTAGGATCTGCAGATAGGAGGATCACAAACCTCCCCTAGTTATATAATAAATTTCAGAACAGCCTACCAAATATAAGGTACTCTTAAAAACATTAAATGGCTAAACATTCATTTTTACTATATAAATATTGAAGGCTGTTACACTGAGAGATACTTTCTCCTTCATATGAAACAGAAGGTGATCTGACGATTCAAGTCTCTTTAAAACTTAAGAACTCGTTGAAGAATTGAGTTGGAATTTTGATGGGGATTGCATTGAATCTGTAGATTGCTTTTGGCAAGATAGCCATTTTTACAATGTTTATCCTGCCAATCCATGAGCATGGGAGATCTTTCCATCTTCTGAGATCTTCTTTAATTTCTTTCTTCAGAGACTTGAAGTTCTTATCATACAGATATTTCACTTCCTTAGAGTCATGCCAAGATATTTTATATTATTTGTGACTATTGAGAAGGGTGTTGTTTCCCTAATTTCTTTCTAAGCCTGTTTATCCTTTGTGTAGAGAAAGACCATTGACTTGTTTGAGTTAATTTTATATTCAGCTACTTCATTGAAGCTGTTTATCAGGCTTAGGAGTTCTCTGTTGCAATTTTTTAGGGTCACTTATATATACTATTATATCATCTGCAAAAGTGATATTTTGACTTCTTCTTTTCCAATTTGTATCCCCTTGATCTCCTTTTGTTGTCTAATTGCTCTGGCTAGGACTTCAAGTACAATGTTGAATAGGTAGGGAGAGAGTGGACAGCCTTGTCTAGTCCCTGATTTTAGTGGGATTGCTTCCAGCTTCTCACCATTTACTTAGATGTTGGCTACTGGTTTGCTGTAGATTGCTTTTATCATGGTTAGGTATGGGCCTTGAATTCCCGATCTTTCCAAGACTTTTATCATGAATGGGTGTTGGATTTTGTCAAATGCTTTCTCCGCATCTAATGAGATGATCATGTGGTTTTTGTCTTTGAGTTTGTTTATGTACTGGATTACGTTAATGGATTTCTGTATATTGAACCATCCCTGCATCCCTGGGATGAAACCTACTTGGTCAGGATGAATGATTGCTTTAATGTGTTCTTGGATTCGGTCAGCGAGTACTTTATTGAGGATTTTTGCATCGATATTCATAAGGGAAATTGGACTGAAGTTCTCTTTGTTGGGTCTTTTTGTGGTTTAGGTATCAGAGTAATTGTGGCTTCATAGAATGAGTTAGGTAGAGTACCTTCTGTTTCTATTTTGTGGAATAGTTTGTGAAGAACTGGGATTATATCTTCTTTGAAGGTCTGATAGAACTCTGCACTAAACCCATCTGGTCCTGGGCTCTCCTGTGAGACTATGCAGGGGCCTAGCAAACACAGATGTGGATGCTCACAGTCAGATATGGATGGATCGCAAGGCCCCCAATGGAGGAGCTAGAGAAAGTACCCAAGGAGCTAAAGGGATCTGCAACCCTATAGGTAGAACAACATTATGAACTAACCAGTACCCCGGAGCTCTTGACTCTAGCTGCATATGTATTAAAAGATGGCCTAGTCAGCCATCACTGGAAAGAGAGGCCCACTGGACTTGCAAACTTTATATGCCCCAGTACAGGGGAATGCCAGGGCCAAAACGTGGGTGTGGGTGGGTAGGGGAGTGGGGGGGAGGGTATGGGGTACTTTTGGGATAGCATTGGAAATGTAAATGAGGAAAATACCTAATAAAAAATATTTATTAAAAAAAACTTAAGAACTCCAAAAAAAATTAAAAAAAAAAAAAAAACCTTAGGGACTTCTTATATGGCATATTATAATTCACTCCATCAGAAAAAAATCTTCCAGCCTCCCAAACCAACATTTCCTATCTTAATAATCTAAAAGTCAAATAAACCAGTGATAAATGCCTTTCATTTGCCTATGCCATGTTAAAGGACACAGGGAGCAAAAGAATTTAAACTTCTACAGCCATAACAGAGAATTGAAAGTTCTGTTTAGGTGTACCTGGATTTGAGCTTTTCCTTTAAGAAAACCTTGATTTCAGAAACTTGTACCATCTAGAAATGCAGAGAATAAAAAACATATAGAATTTTGTTGTTTTTGTTTGTGTCATTTAGACTGGAAGACCCTGAAATTTTTCTTCTTCTTCTCCTTCTTCTCCTTTCTTCTTAATTTAAACCACATAGTATACACCAGGCCTCAAAACATTTAATATATTTCATCAAAATATAACATTATTTTGTATATAATTTAAAACAAAATTTACATGATAAAATTTAAAACATTTTATCAAAATGACAAAAAAATAATTTCTCACCAAAAATTCACGATTTAGAAATGAAAAGACCACATACTGAGAAAGAAGTGATGATATTCATTCCTAACTCAGGAAAATTTCTATAATCTGTAAACACTTTTTATGGATATGCAATCCACTTTAACAGGCACTTCATTGAATAAGGCTCTTGGGTTAAGTGGTGCTTGTCCTTACTCTCCATCATTATCTATCCAGAAAAGTCAGATGAAAATTAGTACAAGGAGACACTACGACATAATTTGTAAAAGAGATAAAATTTATTTACTTTTAAAGCTCTTACAATGTCTGACAATTTGGTCTAAGAAGTCATTACTATAGCCCAGGCTGATCTTTATTTTCTCATACAATTTCATTTTTTAATGACCATTACAGAAACCCACAAAAATTGCAGAGTTTTGGTACCCAGTTCCAGTAGAAACATCTATAAAATTTGCACACACACATACATACATGTAACATCCTTCAGCCTAGATAGGCTGGATCAGACCATATGCCACCGAGGTGGGGCCACATGCTATGCTTCTCATCCCTGTCCTTTGATGTGACACTGTCTGCCACCTGTCTGAGGCCTAACCCGTTCTCCAAGATTTTCCGGAGTTAACTGCAAACTGTGAATTTTGCGAGTTTCTGCTAAAAGGCTGTTCTGACAACTTCACAAGAAACTTGGCATGACTGGGAATGGGCTCCCCTCTTTATAAGCGCAGATTTTATTATTAAACATTTGAACCTTGAGCAGACTATCTTCTCTTGGCTCCACTATTTCTCTACCTGTCTAGATTCCCTCTTCTCTTTCAGCTCCAAGATTCCTCCCATGCTCGAACCCAGACATGAGAGCTACAGGCCGGCCCCAACACATACACACAGAGAGACATCTCAGGAAATAGTGTGAAAGAGGGTATAGAAATATTGTAGACGCCAAAACATCAGGGAGTTTGCTGTGACATTGTGTCTCCTAGTTATGTTAGAAGCTACAGCTGTAAAGTATTCCCAATATAGCTAAATCATAAGCTGTATAACAGTAACACCAGTGGGCATGTAACATGGACATGGGATAACTTAGGAGGCCTTGATCCTACTCCAAGAACTGCAGACATATTGAAGCATTATAATGCCCTTTTCTGACAAGTGTTATTTTGGCTCACGGGAAACAAAATGTTATATATATATGTATTGCTACACTCTGCTTTCTGAAAAAAAAAAAGACTTTAAATGTTCCTATGAGAGTTTATAACAGCCACTTTTTAAAGAGTGCCTTAAGTTACACAGAACTGAGGAGGTCTTATGAGTATGTGTCATCACCCTATTATCAGAGCACTGAACTGCAATTGTTGGAGTGCTAATTGCTTGCCTCCCTGTTTTTACCATTTTCAGAAACATCAGCTCCTTTCATCACAGGGCAAGTTAACTGAAATATAACCTATGATGACATTAAATTCACAATCATACTCCATTTCTGGTAACATTATATCTTTTATATGAACTATTTCAATTTAAATTCCAATCTTCATTTTCTCCAGAATACATATTTTGGTAAGAACCTGCACCTTAGTATAACTATCTTCATATTTTTGACCTTTTCCTTAGTTGTTCCTTGTGGATTTCTTCCTAACTCCAAGGCTCACAATGAGTTCTGTTGGCCTCAGTCACTTAAGATGCCCCTTGGAATTCTGAGATTTATTTTCCTTGGATATAATATGTACTTTAATATCTTTCTTTGGTCATGCCTCATCAAGAATGTATCCTTTTTTTAAAATAAAATGAAGCAAACTAACCATAAGGGGTGATCTCTAAAATGTAATATTTGTGTTTTTATATCTCAGCAAACAAATGATAATTGTACAATGCTTGAGAAATATAATGTGATTTTTTTCATAGAAGTGTATATAGTTGGGCTGGTTAGACTGGTTTATGGAGTGAACGTATTTGCCCTCACAATCCTGTGACTTGAGCTCTTTTTGCTAGTACCCATATAAAAGCTGAACTCAGTGGGAGACTCTAAGTAGTCTTATGATCATAAGACTCTAAGTAGTCTTATGATGACATAGAAAGTGAAGGAAAAGAATTTTCTGAATTTTATAGAGTCTTTCATCTTTCAATATGAAGCTCAGTGGCAAACAATGAAACCCTATGTTAAATGTTAAGCACTGACCAATACCCAAGGTTCTCCTATTATTTCAACTTGCATCCAGTAACAAGCCGGTGAACACACACACACACACACACACACACACACACACACACACACACAAACAAACACACACACAAAGAGAGAGAATAAATATCATCAAAACTTGTTTACATTATGATTAAACAAAACATTAACATATGCGATATCATGCTCACTTGACATACAAGATTCTATATTGTAGTACTGTATTTTTTGATATGCAATATATCTCAAGCCTTTGTTTTTCTGACTCTATGAAGGATTGTACTCTTTGTCCAGTAACTATCTGAAACAGGAAGAGATGTTAGAACAGAAATTTCTGTAGTTCATAGATGAGTCTGAACAACAGAGAGATAAGCTTAAGACTTGGCAACATAACCTAGAGGAAACACTAGAACTAAAGGTTCGGGATCTTATTGGTCAGAATAAGCAACAGAAAGAGTAGAATGAAGGTTGGGACAGGAACTGGAAGAGACACTAGAAGAAAAATTGACAGTTCAGAGATCAGACTGAACAGCAAGGAGTTAGAGATAAAATTTGGAAGCAAAGTCTAGAGGATAATTTACTGAAGCTAGCAAATCAAAATAAGGCAGATGCTGCAATATTAGAATTACAACATAAGAAGAAGATAAGATTATGGAAGCAGGGCTTAAAACAGAAGATAGAGAAAAGTATAGAGCAGCATGAACACCAGAAAGAGAAACTGAAGACTTGGCAATGTGACTTAGAGGAAACACTAGAATTGAATTCACAGGAAATTATAGATCAGAATAAGAGGCAGAAAGGCGAAAATGAAGGTGAGAGACATGAGCTGGAAAACATGCTAGAACAAAGGATTCAGCAGCTCACAGATCAGACTGAACAGCAGAGAAAAAAACAATGATAACTGCAAGCAAGTCTTGGAGAATAACCTTTTAAAATTAATCAATCAAAATTACAATAAAAAGAAAAAAATCAAAATGTGAAGGCAGAACCTGGAACAGAAAATACAGGAACTCAAGGAACAGGAAGAGCAACAAAAGATGAGTTATAAAGTGTGGTCACCGACCTTAAGGGAGGAATTTAAAATTTCAAATAAGGAAAATATTCAGTTAAAGACAGAAGATAAAATTAGAGGAAGTCAACCAAAGGTTATTAGAAAACAAACTATAGTCTATCTGATATATATATATATATATATATATATATATATATATATATATATATATATATATGCCTCCAGGAGTTGATTGTCCACAGGGTTATCAGGAATTTGAATGGCAATCCATGGATATGTTAGATCTGAGAAAATTTAAGGAAAGCATCACTAATTTTGGAGTACATTCACCATTTGCAAAACAAATTCTGACTTCTTTGGCTATTAAAAATAGAATAATAATAGACTGAAAAGATATGGCAAGAGCAATACTAGAACCTGCTGTAAATCTACAATGGTCCACATGGTGGAAAGACGATGCAAGGGAGATAGAATGACAAAATAGAGCCAAGGGTGGAGAAATTTCCACAGACCAACTGCTTGGTGAAGGTCGCTTTGCTGAGGTAGAGGCACAGTCTGTATATAGTCAAGAAACTTTGGCATTGTGTCGATTTTCAACCTTAACGCCTAAGACAAGTCGAAGAATCAGAGAAAAGACTTGAACCATTTACTCATGTCATACAAGGTCCACAACAAAAACCTTCCCTGACTTTTTACAAAGGTTAACCTCAGCTGTCGAAAGGAGCATATCAGATTTAGCAGCAAGGATGGCAATAATTGATTCTTTAGCCTTTGAAAATACAAATGCTGAATGGAAGGAAGCAATCAGACCACTGAGGGCAAGGTCAGCATCAATAGATGAGTGGATTAGATATGCAGCTAATGTTGGATCTTGCTCACCTGATATGACTGTAATAGGAGAAGCTGCCACTAGACACCTAGAGATGACCCAAAATTTCAACTATTTCAATTGTTGTGAGCAGGGTCATCTCAGAAATGAATTCAGGAAAAAACAAAGAATACTAAAATGGGGCATATACCTTCTGGAATATGTCAAAATTCTGGCAAAGGTTGGCATTTGACTAGGAAATATAGAGCAACAACAGACAAATGGGGCAACACCCTGCCAAAAATCTCCCAGGAGGTCCTCCCAAAGTCTCCAATGCCAGGCAAGGAGATTTCTTTTCCTCAGGACAATTAAACAACATTACTGCTTCAAAAACAGATGTTCTGAGACCAGACAGTGATGAGCCAAGTTCTATAAACCATTCAAAAAGCCTCAAATGGAGCAAAAATCAAATATTTTGGCAAACTTGTATAGAAAATCAAAGGCCAAAACTAAGAGTACTAGTAAACAATATTGAGATTGAAGAAATGGTTGACAGTGGAGCATATGTCACCATTTTCTCTCCAAAATCTTGGCCTACAAGGTAGCTACTTCAAGAAGTAGACATCCAATTTCAGGAGTTGGACATTATCCCAAAGAAAGCAAAATACCAGATGGCGTAAATGTATACAGGACCAGAAGGTCAGGTAGGAAAATTGAGGCCATACATGGCTATATCTGTCATTAACTTATGGGGAAGAGATCTGTGGGAAATAAAAGGGGGCAGGGGAAGGAGGGGGAGGGAGGATAGTCCATGTTTGGCCAGAGTTCCACCTATGCTCTGGACAGGTGGATGCAAGAGGGCTGCCAGATGTTTTCCACTCAGCTCTGGGTAGGCATCCAAGCCTCTGACCTACTGGACAGTGGGTGGACAAAGGGCAGCTCCTGAAATTCAAAGGGGCCCCGGGGGTTACACCCTTTAGCCCCGGTGTTATGGGAGAGAGGGCAGGGGGAAGAGAGGTTCCCACTCAGGTGAGAGTGAGCACAGTGGACTTTGGCTGGAGCACAGGAAGGCCTTCCATCTGGAGATTAGAAAGGGCTCATTAGGGGAAAGCCATCCCATCCTCCAAGTGCTGTGGGCCTTGATAAGCAGAGACAGTTTATAGTTTTAGAGCTTTATTATAGAAAGGCAGGGGGAAAGAGAGAAGGTAGAAAAGAGAGAGACAAGCCATGGCCAAGAAGAAAGAAGGGGGAGAGGAGAGAGAGAGAAGAAAGGCTAAGGAATGAGAGAGAGAGGGAGAGAGAGAGAGAGAGGGAGAGAGAGAGAGAGAGAGAGAGAGAGAGAGAGAGAGAGAGAGAGAGAGAAAGAGAACACAAAGAAATGAGAGAGGAGAGGAAAAACTGAGCGAGCAAGGAGAGGCCAAACAACCCCCTTTAAAGTAATGCTGATATCTTTTCTGTTGCTAAGTAACTGGGGAGGAGTTTAGCCTGAAGGTCAGAAGCTTGGGATATTGCCTACATGACTTCTAACCATGCTTCCCTTGTGGGGGCTGTGGGGAGTGGTAACTTAGGCAGGAGCCAGAATTCCAAGAGCATGAGAGAGCTCCTTCGGTCCCATGTAGGTAAATTATCACCACCGGGTCCTGCGTTCAGCATCTCAGCTTGACTGGAGACCAGCCTGTCTGTGCATAGCCCAATGTCCCATAGAGATTTATTACAGCAATGGAAAATCCAAATTAATATCCCCTCATTTTCAGTGTCTAGCCATGAAACCTGTCAGGCTCCTAACAACAATTTTAAATTAGTTAGGGAAAGTTTTCAAAGGCAGTTACAGACTGTCCAAGCTGTCCATAAACAAGATAGAGAAGAGACTGACAATTTAGCTCTACCCCAAGAAGCCACTGCTGACAAGACACCAACAGCCTTACCACTAAGGTGGTTGACTGACCAATCCATTTGGATTGATCAATGATGTATGACAAAAGAAAAACTACAGGCATTAGAACAGCTAGTCCAGGAGCAGCTGGAGGCTCAGCATATAGAGGAGTCTACCAGCCCTCAGAATTCTCCAATATTGGTCATTTAAAAAAATCTGTCAAATGGAAGATGTTAACAGATCACAGAGCAATTAATAAGATTATTCAGTCAATGGGTTCCTTGAAGCTTTGGATCCCATTGTCCTCCTTGTTGACTAAAGAATGGCCTATCATAGTGATTGATCTAAAAGATTGTTGTTGGTTTTTTTCATCATTCCTGTACATTAATATGATAAGGAAAGTTTTGCTTTCAATAGAGGTCGCCCAATAAAATATATCATTGGAAAGTCCTGCCACAAGGAATGTTAAATAGCCATACCTTGTATCAATATTTTGTACAACAGCCATTGGAGATGATCTGAAAACAATTTCCCCAGTCCATTATTTATCATTATATAGATGACATCTTATTGGCTGATCCAGATATAAATATCTTGATGAAGGGAAAAAGAAAAAGAAAAAAAAAAAAAAAAAAAAAAAACAACCTTGCCTTGCTGGGGATTGCAAATCGCCTCTGAAAAAAAAATACAAAGAGGGGATTCTATTAATTATCTAGGATATAAAATAAATCTGGAAAGTGTTAGGCTACAAGAGGTACAAATCAGAAGAAACCAATTAAGGACACTTAATGATTTTCAAAATCTACTGGGAGATATCAACTGGCTGCAGCCTGAGATTGGCTTGGCCACTCAGGAGCTAAGCAATTTATTTCAAACTTTACAAGGTGATAAAGATTTAAATAGCCCAAGGAAACTATCACCTGAGGCTGAGAAGGAGTTAGCTTTGATAGAGAGGAAATTTCAGGATACACATCTAGATCATATTGATCCAAAGATGGCTTGCATCTTAATTTTCTTACCTTCTACTTATTCTGCTACAGGAATTCTTATGCACAGGGAAGATTATGTCCTAGAATGTATATTTTTAGCACATAAACAGAGTAATAAATTAAAAACCTACACTGAGAAAGTCTCTGAATTGCTACTAAAAGGAAAAATGATAATTAGTCAGAATGGATCCGGCTGAAATTGTGGTACCTTTTACGAATGCAGAAATTGCCTCCTTATGGGCACAAGATGAACACTGGCAAAGGGCATGCAGTAACTTCTTGGGAGAGATGAAGAACAGATACCCTAAAAGCAGGTGGCTTCAGTTCATAAAAAGAGCTAATTGAATTCCCCCTCATATAATAAAGGGAACTCCAATATCTGGAGCCCCTACATTTTCCATTGATGCCAGTAAATCAGGAAAGGCAGGATATAAATCAGATGATGTAAGTAAGATGTCTGAGAGTCCCTAAAAGTCAACTCAAAAGTCTGAATTATATGCAACAATCATGGTGTTGTCAGCTTTTCAAGAGTCCCTTAATATCGTAACTGCCTCTCAATATTCATAAAGGATTGCTTTACATATAGAGACTGATGAATTTATTCAGGGTAATTCTGAATTGACTTCACTATTTATTCAGCAACAACAAATGATCAGAAATAGGAGTTATGCACTACACATAACACACATAAGATTCCATACAGGTCTGCCTAGGCCTCTGGTACAGGTAGTAATGAAATTGACCAGCTACTGATAGGAAGTATACTAAAGGCTTCAGAATTCCATTTAAAAAAACACCATATTAACAGCAAAGGTTTAAAGGAAGAATTCTCTATCACTTGGCAACAAGACAAGGAAATTGTGAGGCAATGTCCTACTTGCTCATTGTATAACCAAACTCCATTACCTACAGGAACTAACCCTAAGGGTACCCAACGAAACGATGTTTGCCAAAAGGATATCTTCCATTTTACAGAGTTTCGTAAACTGAAATATGTGCACCATACTATAGACACACATTCAGGATTTCAATGGGCAACTGCCTTAGCATCAGAAAAGGCTGATTCTGTAATTACACATTTGTTATATGTTATGTTCATTATGGGAATACCCAAACAAATTAAAACAGACAATAATTTGGCATATATTGCTAATAAGATGAAGAGGATTTTTGCACATTTTAATATAAAACATGTTGCAGGCATATCACACAATACTACAGGATAAGCGATTGTGGAGAGGTCTAATCAAACTCTAAAGGGGATATTTGATTGGCAAAAGGAATCGGCAAGAACCCCCAAAGATAGATTTCATAGTGCTTTATTAACCATAAATTTTTAAAATGCTAATTAACAAAACACCACAGCTGCTGAAAGACACTGGGTTGTGGAAACTATTGAACTAAACCAGCCTTTTTATATTAAGGATATTCCGACATCAGAATGGAAAATGGGAAACGTGTAACTCTGGGGGAAGGGTTGTGCTTGTGTTTCCACAGAAAAGGAAAAGCTGTGGGTTCCTTCCAAGTTGATAAAAATCAGACATGATAAAGGGAGACAGACCTCCTGAAGACCTTGGCAATAGAGAAGAAAAGGGACACTAACACAATCAACAAAATAGGAGATGTATATGTGGTGATGTTTATGTCTCTGTATATGGAAACAGTTCTGGAACCAGCTGAGACTAAAATTTCTATACACAGCCAATAACACTTATTGGATACAAATTTCTAATGACTTTTTATTACATACCATCCTTTGTGAGGGCATTTATACAAAGTTATATTGCAGTTTGACTTTGTGATCAAACTAACCTGAAGACAGGCTGTTGTCTTTATTGATCTTCATTGACCAATCTGTGTATCCTCCACACGCCATGTGAAATTTCTTTACAGAACTTACTTCATGTTGCTTTTAAGTTTTTTAAACTGCAGAATGAAAGAAGATAAAGACAGCCCTGGAAAGATTCACACTCCAGGATGCTGAGACTCTGGGACCATCCATTCCAGCGTCACACTTGATTCTACTTCAACTACATCGAAGCTGCTTCTTTTAAAGACTTGCTTCTAGAACTTTTCCAGAACAGCTAGCTTACCTACCCAGCCTTCTAGACTGTCATAGTCAAGATGTCAGCTAAGCAATGAAGTTTCTCAGCACACAGTGACTGGAAAGCAAATGATGCCAGCAAGCTCTCCTTTGACAAAGCCAACTTTCCAGTTTCCTTTTGGGACCCAAGATGGGAATCCTTTGCCCCAATTCAGCTGAAAGCAGACAAAAGAAGATCATTGTCCTAGTTCCTTATGTTGGGGTGGATGGCTGTGGTTACTTTAGGAATTATAGATTCATTGTCATTTAAGGGATACTTTACAAATGTAGCTTTGGACAGGGAGGGAACTAGAGAGAGTTGACCCATATCCTTGTCTGCTGTGGCTTTGGATGGGCCAGCAGGATCAGGAAAGGAGAGCTTGCCCCCTGACCTGAAAGTAGGAAAGCTAGTGGTCTAATTAATTTAAATAACTCTCAGGTCCTGATCCAGGGCTTTGAATTGGCCTACCCCAATATCTACCCATCAATGAACCACAGGAGTTCATGAAAATTTCATCCAACCGGTCCAAAATGACAGCATCGTCATGACACATGGCAATAACAGGATATCAGAAAGGATGCCCAGTGAGGTTCCAGTATTGCTAAGGTAGCAGAAGTCAGAGTTCATGAGCTAGAATAATGAGTCATTACAATGAATATTTGCAAGCAAAAAAATGTGGACAAAATGTTTTCTGTGGGATAAACTACAGCTTCCGCCATGAGATTATTTTTCTTTCTCCTTTGGGGAGAGAGGTTGCAAAATTGGAGGTTGGGTACAAAGAGATGGGGAGATGAGTAAGATTGGGGTACATGATATGAAATTCACAAAGAACCAAAAAAATATAAAAAGAAAATAATAGTAGTTTATGGTGTTCATTGTGATAGGTCCTTGTCTGATAATTATGCCAGATAAAGAGTCAATAAAGTGAAACCTTTAGTATTGTGTTAGAGTTTATACTTATGTCATATTTACCAAGGAGAAATTATACACGCTTATTTTTCATCTGGCTTCATCATAAAATGTGCAAAGATGTGCCTGTGTACTGCAATGGCAAACTCATGTTTTCAAGTTAGACTTCCTCGTGAGCAATTTAAAACTTGATAAATAAAAAATAAAATAAACAATCTGTGACAATGGTGATTTGTCCTCCTTACCAAGAGAAACTGTTCATTTCTTGGCTAGGATTTTTTCTGGTTGTAATTGCCAATTTTCCTTGCCACGTTCTAAAGTGGTGTTTGTCATCATATCTCATTAGCCTGTACTCATCAGAAGGAAACCCATCCCCACTTTGACTTTATAATATTTTCTTAGGTAAGTGTTAATAAAACAAACAAATCAAACTAACAAACCCAACAAAGAAAACTAACTTGGTGTCCATTATATTATTTTGTAAGAGTTTTTGATTTCATTGAGAACATCATGTCTTTCCAAAGGCATGAGCCATAAATTCTGACACTAGAAAACAGAAAAGAATGACATGCACCCACCCTTCCAGTTATTGCTGCTTTCTGTGACAGACACATAAGGAGGACACTGTGATCACAAGCAGGCATATACAAAGAACTTGATAAATGCTCTCTGGCTTCATTTTTGTTATCAGTGTTTAATAAATCAACATGGTATTATCCTGGTGGCAAAGCTTTAAAAGCAGTTATTTTGATTATACTTGTTTTTGTTTTGCCTTACTGTTTAGATACACTGAAGGCAATTGTTCAAACACTTGAAAAAATGTTAGTTTTATCAATAGAATTATGTCTTAATAGAAACTGAGTGACAACTATAAAGTTGACTAGTTTTACGCCATTTTTATTTTTATTTTTACTTTTTTTAACCTTTCATTGTTTGGAAGAGTAGATAAAAAAGTTAAAGGGCCCTGGGTTTTAAGGCTTCTGTCACAATTTGTAGATGAGCTTTTTTCGTGAATTTCTGTGGTTCATTGATGGGTAGATGTTGGAGTTGGCCAATTCAAAGCCCTGGATCATGGTTTGAGAGTTATTTGAATTGGTCAGACTACTAGCTCTCCTATTTTCATGTCAACTCTTTGCCTCCCACATCCTGGCAACCAGAACCAGCTCTACCCTGGCGCTCAGGTGAGATGAAGGGCCTATTCACTTGAATACTGCAGCCAGTCAGGAAAAGGGCCACAATCATTATCCCAGCCAATTTTCCCACCTGCCATAATTGGTGAGGAACAAGGGAGGGAAAAAGTGTATCTTTCTCTTGTAACAGCTATCACAGAGCAGGCAAGAGGCAGGGCCAGCTCTCCCACACTCACAGGCTTAAGGCCAGCCAGCTCTACTTATACCGATGACATATGGTTCAGGGCCCTCTCTTTAGAAGGCTACAACAAATAAGACTCCCATGACCCTTGTGCAAGTTCTCTTCCATGCCATAGGTGCATGAGTGAGGAAGGGCGTCTCTTCCTTATCCACATCCCTACATGAGAGTTGAGTGAAAGAGACATCTTGCCTATGCTCATACACTTGAGGTTGTCTCACCTACAATTCCAACAACTAGGGCTAGCTCTACTGTACTTCCTGGGCAATGTGCCAGTTTGCTTTCCCAAGTATTGTAGCTGACTAGGAGTGGGGTCAGTTCGCCTACTCTCATGTCCCCAGAATCACCTTTCCCATCATGCCCAGGCAAGTAGCGGGGCCAGTTCTGCAGATCCCTCAGACATGTCCCTGGACCATAGCCCAGACCACAAATGTCTGCCTGGGATTTGGTGGCAACAGACTCCTGCTGCCACAGGTTGTGGGCACATATTTGGCCCCCAAAAGAAGCATAGCCCAGGAACTCACTATAGTCCCTGGTGGCAATACCAGCTATTCACACTGTGCTCTTCCTCACAGTTCTCGAGTCTCTAGTTCTGCCTCTTTTCATTGTGCCCATGTTCTTTTGTTTCTTTTTCGTCCATTTTCTTACCACTTGCTCCTCTTACCCAGGATCTCCCAGGAGTAGTCTCAGGAGTGCTATGTACCTTCTGCACAGTATTGCACTGGTCAGGGGTCACCACTGGTATGGTCTACTCACCCGCACCCACTCATCACTAGACTAGTGGTCATCTCAGGCTTGTTTCCTGTTCAGGCCACATGGCACCAGATTGGCTATATCCTCTGGCTCACCAAGCTAAGGAGCAGCCAGATCACTTGGTCCCAATTAGGGTTCATCTTTTCTCTGGCTTGCTCCTTGCCCTGGGAGCCCAACAGGGCCTGTTAAAAATCGACTCAAATTATTAGTTCTTAATAAGACAGTTCTCCAAAAAAGTAGAAGCATAATGAAGCAAATGTAATACTTAATGGTCAAAAGTGATTTCAGTGCTGCAGAATTTGTATACTTCTTAGAATATTGTAAGAACCAAGTTCATATTTGAGTGATGCCCTTAAGGCTGACATGCTTCATGCATTTGACATCAGTGTGCACCTCTCACACTGATGTGGTGGTGGTGGTGATGGTGTGTTGTGCTTTGTTTCATTTCTGCCTATGAAGGAAACGGTGCCTTGTTTGTGTGTTGCTTTTGTTTTTACTTCCTATCTTTTCTACTCCACTGTCTCTACTCAAAGTCAATTCCTAAGAACAAGAATGATGATTGAAGCTTCTTTTGTTCAAAATCATAGCAGCTGGTTGTCTCCAAATGGTAGCTAATTTTCTTCCCAGAACATTTTTTTCTTTCATTAAAATAAAATGATGCCCACAGAGAAGACAAGTGTTTGAAGAATATCTCCTGCAGGTATTGAAACCAAGGAAACTAAATTCCTGTCAGAGGTCAGCAATAGGCTTTTTCTATTGCTAATGCTTGCACTAAGTCTGGATGCTCAAGCCATACATTTCTTTGTATTTTAAAAGGAGAGAGTGCATAGTAGATCTCTTTTCTCATAGAAACTTTTAAAATTGGCAAAAAGCCATTTCAACTGCCAGATGCCCTGGCTATCCTTCACAGATATGAGGTTAGTAGTCATCTGATGAAGAACCAGAAAAGTAAGCTCTCAGCCAACAACAAAACTGCTTCTCTAAGGAGTCTACATTCATGGTCAAATAAGTAACTGTGAAATCGCAACTGTGACTCAAAACGCTAAGTTCTATAAATATGTGATCAAAATATTTTTGCAAGTTGTGTGATTTTAGTTGAAATTAGAAAGATGAGATAAATAAATTGTCAAAGGAATATTACAATGAGTGGAGTGGACATTTTAGCCAGGCTTTATGATATAAAACAGAACAAATCAGCTCTTTTATTATGATTTTTTACTATTTTTCATGTGAAAAACCTTAAAAAAAATCCCTACTCTTTACAGTGATAATCTACAGCTCTGGGAGTACATACACACTTAAGCACACAGGAACATAAAACATACAAACAAAAACACAACACACTTAATCCTTGTCTCCATACACACACACACACACACACACACACACCATTACCCATGTCTGTATACTCACACATACATACAACCATTCACACGAATCAGTACACACTCACTTGTAAACATACACACACAATCACATGCACACAGACACACATGTATATACAAATATATATATGCATAAACACATACCTATACACAGAAAACAGGTTAATACACATATATATACACACACATATATATACAAAATAACACACATAGCTTCTCATACATAGATACACTCATGCACACATAGACAAAAAATACACAGATATGTATTCACAGAGATCCTTGTTGAGTATTTTTAAAATCCAAAGTTCTTATGTATGACTTTTATGTTTACTAAATATACTGTTTGTATTCTTGGATATTTTTGTACAGATTCATCATTATATGGTTATCTGGCAATTCCAAAAGATGAAAATCTGCTAAAATCTCTAATTTCCTTAACATTTTGGATTCACAGTTATGCAGGACGCACAGGGATCCTCTCTATACCCACCTTTCTCACATAGGCACATTCAATGTCAGCATCCCTAGTTATAGAGACACACCTGCTAGAGCTATATATGTTATAGATCTTCATTCCTTAAGTCCACAGTTTACTTTGAAAGTCATTAGTTAGGCTGTATATTCTATGTACTTACATACACATCATGATATGCATTCACCTGGTAACACCAATAAGAATAGCAACTATATAAATAGATACAAAACAAGGTGATTGCTGGATCAGAAAGCAAGTGTATATTTATATTTCCAATAGTCTGGGAAATTTCTCCAAGCTGGCTCTACTATTTTGCCTTCCCAGAGTGAGAATATTTCTGGTCTCACATTACCTGTCCTTGGGTGTTAGTGTTCTGGATTGGATATTCTAACAGACCTGGAGTAGTAAATCATTGCCATTCTATTTGAAATGTATGGATTGTGCATATTGAGCATGTCATGATGTAATTCCATGACTGGAATACTCCTTGTTGAAGCATTTAGCTAGTTTTAACTTATTCTGTTGTCTTAGGTTGCTAAAGTTGTAATTTACTCATATATTTGGAATAAGAGTATATCTTTTACCAATGTGTTCTCCATGCTCATATTTTACTTGGTGTTGAGACTGTTTGTTTATTTGTTTTAATTTTCACTCTTTTATCCTTGGTTTTTTGCTGAGCAGAAGTTATAAAATTCAAAGCAACTCAGACAATAGACAATTTCTTTCATGGGCCACATCTTTGGTATTGTACCTAAGTGTCCTCACAATAAAAGTCATCTAGCTACTTATCCAATAAATATTCAACAAAGTGTACTGTCTTGTTGGGTTACAAAGGCTTTGTACTCGTCTTGGCATTCTTTGAATTAACACTGTATCTGTACCATACAGATGGTCTAGGTTATACTTGGTGAATCAGAAAACAAAGCAAAAAGAAATGAGCATGGAATGGGGAGCTGTAGGGGGGAGGGTAGGTTGGCAGAGGTGGGAGGGAAATAAGTAACAGACCGGAGAGATGAGAGCAATCAGAATACCTCGTGTACATCTATGAAGTTTTCAAAGAAAAATTTATTAATAAAACTTAGTAAAGGCAGAACGTAAGAGAAAATGCAAGGTTTTCAACCTTGGTCAATAATTTTGACCTAATCTTATGACTATTTATTTATTGCTATTAAAACAAAATCATTGTTCATATCAACCTCAGATTAGCTTGTAGAGGACTCTACTCTGAGCATATAAACTGCAGGTTACATGGTCTTGATGTCATGAACATGAACTACATTTCTCTTTAAGTGTAGCTTATGTGGATTCATTCATCTTAGAAGAAAAAATGTTTACTCTTGGTTTTGTTTTAATATGGTTAATGAGATAAGGCCTTCAACAATGAAATGAGCTACAGTGTAAGTTCATCTCAGTTTCTGATGTGTATGGAGTCTAATGATAAAAAATATATTATTAAAATGAATACAAAATTCAACAAAATGTAACATTACATAACTGTTATAGAATGCTGAAAGAATACAAAAATACTGAAAAAAAAACATACTGGTAACGATGTGTGGAATGGTATTCTTTTTTGGTGGTGTTAAAAACTGGTGTAGCAACTATGGAAAACTGTGTGGAAAGTCATTCATTAAAGGCTAAAAGAAGAGCTATCATATGCTTCCATTTTATCTTCCTAAGTATGTGCCTGAAGGACTAAATGCCTTATTCTAGAAACTTGCTCAGCCATATTCACTGCTATTCTATTCACAGTATCTACGAAACGGAAACAACCTAAATGTGCTTCAACAGAAAAAACAATGTGGTACGTATACATTATGGAATAACATTCAGCTGTAAATAAAAATTAATTACTGGATTTGCTAGTAAAGGCAAGCAACAAAAACCAAGAGTAGCCACCTTTGTTATTCAACCTTCTTTTTGGTCTCAAGTAAACTTCAGAGCACAATAAATAATTACATTAGATATCCTTCAACAGAGCAACCTCTAAATAGATGAAGAAATATGAAATATTTCGTATTTCCTTTGCTTTCTTTCTTCCAGTGTGGAGGTCATTTATTGGCTTGGAATTGATGGTAAAATGTGTCCTATAATCTCTTATTTTAGCCTTCTTTCAGTTTGCAATGGAAGAGAAGAGAGAAAAATTCTTCTATAGAATTAACCTATTAATTACATGCTCTCTTGGCATATATCTAACTTCAGATGATTACCCAAACAAAATGTAAATCTGATAGAAATAAATACTGGTTTTTGACTAAATATTTACCAATACTCTTTATCACAATAACGCAAAATAACAGAAAATTGTAAAAAGCAAAAATTCACCATTAAAATTAAAGCATTGCCAATTAAATCGTTGTATGAATTACATTTAACTGGTTATTTTATTTTTCTCTGAATCTTTGACAATTTTTTCACATAATAAAAGGCTTAGTCATAACTGAAGTTATATTATATTATATTATATTTTTATTATTTTCCACCTACATGAGTCATCTTCATTTAGAAGCAGAATGAAAAATAACAGAAGTATTTGAGTCATATTCAAAAGCCTCCACACAGGCACACTACAAAACTGCTAATTATTTTCTAGAAAGTGTGTCTTCTCTTCTCAATCCTGTCCTGAAGCTCTTTTGATCACACTTCTCTGATTCTAGTTTTACAGAATAACTAGAAATTAAGAGTGCCAAACACAGGGTAGTGTTTAAATGGAAAATGAGAAACAGCATCAAACACAGAAGGAAACTCAAATCTGTCACTAACATAGATCAAAACATCTGATTAGTTGGAGGAGGAATCCACCATATGGCAGAGTCTTAATAAATGTTTAATCACAATAAGGATTGAAAGAATAGTAGCAACAAATAACAATAATTAATCAAATCTACTACTGTCTGAACCATCTACCCTAAAATTAGTGGAAACAAATTTACATAAAATATCTGTAGAAGGTTGTGTGGAAATATTAGCCTTCTTGAGAAAGAGCTACTTACTAAGTAGTTATTAAAATATTTTGTTCTAATATGTCATTATTGTATTCTAAATTATATGTTTTGGTTTGAAAACAACTCTAAAGAATGACGAAAGGCTGTAGTCAAATTTTTGAATTGGTATTTCCCTTGGCCTGTCAGAATTCTATATAATGCTTGCCTTCAGCACTAGTGATCCAATTACACTATGCCTTCATGTTGAAGCCAGTTTTCTGGAAAGAGCAGAGTTTAATGTAGTGCAGCTACAGAAAAAAAAAAAATCAATATCAACAGGCAAAATAAGCAACTCTCAGCTCTTGGAGAAGGCAGTGTTCAAAACATGAAGGATCAACATATCAACCAGAAAGGCTGCTGAGACCAGCAAGGATATTCTGACAGCAACACATAGCCACTGGCAAGGGTTTGAGACAGGGATGCCTACACCCTAGTTATAGCCGAATTTTGGAAGATGTAGTTCCTGAAGGTTGTGGGTAAGTAGCAGAGACACATTTTAACGGACAGGTTTTCTAATACCTAAATGTCCCACAATATTTCAAATGCTTATACTGAAAACAATCATCCTCAAATATACTTAACGAATTTTAGGGTAGATATTATTTAATCACTCAAGAGAGCCTGCTCTTAACATTTTACTATGACTGCTTTCCTCAGTCAGCTCTTTGTCTCCAGTCTTCATCTATCAGTCATTCTTGTTTTGATGAGCCTCAAAGAAAAGTGAATAAATCACCATATATTTCTTAAGTGAGATAGTCTAGATCTTATTATCTATGGTGACAAATTTGCACCCTTAATTTTTTTTTATTATTTGAGATGCAGACACTAGTACAAATATAGCATAAGATCTGTTATACCAAGATAAAATAGCCTTTTGGAATTTCTGGAAAAAATAAAAAATAAAAATTTGCTTAAAATGAATTCTCTGTATCCTAACAATTAAATATATTTTAAGTGCTTTTTTATAGTCTCTACATAATTTACATCAAAGTTAACACTTGATACTGTGTGAACACACTTTCAACAGCTTATTACACCTTTAAATAGCTTATATGAATTAATTTATTAAAATTTGTGTCAGAATAAAATAATATTTTTAATAAATTTGATATTCTTGGCCTCATAAAAGATATGTTACACATATATGTAGTATACATATTTTGTGTGTGTATATATATATATATTTCTTATATTTTAGATACTTCTTTTTTGATTTTCATACATGAGTAGTATATTTTTTCATAGTTATTAATTCACTCCTATAACTCTTCAAATCCTCTTCTTAAATTCAGGTTCTCACTCTCTTACACACACACACACACACACACACACACACACACACACACAAACACACACACTGGTTATTGCCAAATGTTGAAAGACCTAATTACTGAAGGTCATGGATAAGCAGTAGTAAAGACATATTGTTACAGAATTTCTGATGTCAAAATGTCTCCACAGTATTTTGAATGCTTATAGTGGAAACTGTCATTTTCATATTTTTGGGTGAGTATCTGAGAATCAAGTAGAATTTGAGGCTGGAAATTGGTTCAGTCAGTAAAGCATTTGCAGCCTAGCTGTGAGGTTCTGAGTTGAAGTCAAAGAATTTACAAAAAGTTCAGTGCCCTTGAAGCAGTAGCCTGCCACACCCAATAGCGACCAGTGAAAAATTCTTGAATCAAATAAGTAGGAAAGTTAGAACTCACTTGAACTGCAATTGTCCTCTTATCTGCAAAAGTATATGGTTATACTTATTTACCCAAATCCACATGTGCTCATCCCCATCATCATCGTCATCGTCATCATCATCATCATCGTCGTCATCATCATCATCGTCATGCAGTGTGCATGCAGAGTGACCCTTTATAATTTAAAACCAAAAGGAAGGATTCTAAAAAATTATATTTCTCATTTTTCTCCTTGTATGTGTTGTGAGAAATAGAATTGAGAGGAGAGAGAGAGACTCATTTTGTCCACTCATTGAGAACCATTTTCTTTTTTTACTGAACAAACTGTTGACAGCTGTTTTTGCCCTGTGTCCCATGCAAAACACTGAGTACAATTTGCCCTGATCCTAATCATTTCTAAAAGGCACACTGTTCAGAATAAACTCCCACAAAATGAAAGCTTACACTTTCAGAGCAGACATTACTTTTGAACATGTTTGTTTATGTCCATATCCCCATGATGGGAACACAAACTGCTTTTAAGATGTCAGAAACCTGTAATCCTCAACCTCACTGTGTGCACTTAATTTCCAGACTTAAACTATATATTGCTATAGTGTTGTGATAATGTTACTATATCCCCTTTCCAAGTATATGGCCACATGAATACATTTTAAGAGGGATTTAGTCATGCAATAAATTCTTACTTGGTTTAAATATAAGAATGTATTTGTAGCAAACACTTTTAAATGGCTATATCACATTTTTAGTATGATTATCCATGTAAATTTAGTTTAAGAGTTGATGTAGTTAAGGGTGTTTCATACTTGTAAATACTTCATAAATGTAGTCTCATTTAAATGAACATGCATGATTTGTGCTGTTGCCTTTCAGTGTGTACATATTTATAAATATATTATAGATGTGGTTAAGTTTAAATGTACAAAAATTTGGGTTGAATCTTGGGAAATATTTTAGATGGAGACAGTCATATCCTTTTTGCATTTTGGCATTTAGTTTTCATGCTAGGAACATTTCGATATTCAGTTGACTTTGGAACAATTTCCTTTGTACCATGGGAACCTAAGACTTTTAATTGTTTACTGACAGCAGCTTTACTAGGAAGGAAAAACAGAAAAACTAGCCAAGAATTTCATCAGAGCAAGAAAAGGAGATTACCAACTCAGAGGATCTTTCCTTTAAGACACAAATAGTGATGTGATTGTCTCTACATGAAAGTTGAAGTCTGTCATGAAGCATGTCAATATATTAAGTTAATTTACAGTGACCTACTTCAGCAAGGTAAAGATAAGAAATATCAACAGATAACACAATGGAAATATAAGTGCATGGCACAAAAACATTCAATTTTATACTCAAGTATACTCTATAAGTTAGTGTTTTTTATATTACATATTAAAATTTATTATTATATTATATATGATATTTATTCTAAGCAATCTTAAATGAACATACTGAGTGCTTCTTGATTACCCATTATATCCCAAAAATGGATATATACACACACACACACACACACACACACACACACACATATATATATATATATATAATATATATATTTCATATATAAGTACATACATGTATATGAAATAAATTTCATATATATGCATAAATATATAAAATTTATAAATTGTGTGATCTTGTCTTCAGGGAATTTATACTTATAATAATCATGACTATTTGAGTTTCTAATATAAAATGTTTAATGGCAACTATTCAATAATTGATAGACCAAAACTCAATTTATTCTGTGGATATTCATGTGGTTGCACTTAAAAATAACTAGCATCATATTCATAAGTGAAAACAAGAACACTTCTAATCAGTGCAAGGTTGGCTCACAAAAGAAATGTAAACAGTATTATGCCCTATTTTGCCCATCTTCACTGTAAATTAACTTCCACATAGAAATGGCAATCAGTTTAATGATATCTTTATTATATTCTGCTTAGCTTAATGCCTTAATTCACTCTAATAAAAGCCACTTTTATATAACTAATACCATGCCATGACCTTTTTTTACTTCCCTAAGTATTTTGTACAGTCATATTGCTTATCAAAAAATATTTATTTAGTCCCTCAAATATCTCCTTTATACTCTGTACTGGCTAATTTTGTTTCAACTTGACACAGGCTGGAGTTATCACAGAAAAAGGAGCTTCAGTTGGGGAAATGCCTCCAGGAGATCCAGCTGCAAGGCATTTTCTCATTTAGTGATCAAAAGGGGAGGTCCACTTGTGGTCGTCTTGGTTCTATAATAGAGCAGTCTGAGCAAGCCAGGGGAAGCAAGCCAGTAAAGAACATCCCTCCATGGCCTCTGCATCAGCTCCTGCTTTTTGACCTGCTTGACGTCCAGTCCCAACTTCCTTTAGTGATGAACAGCAATGTGGAAATGTAAGCTGAATAAATCCTTTCCTCCCCAACTGCTTCTTGGTCATGATGTTTGTGCAGGAATAGAAACACTGACTAAGACAAATTGGTACCAGGAGTGGGGTATTCCAGTGCCCATGTTTTGGGGAGGACTGTGGAAGGACATTGGAACTTTGGGCTAGAAGGTCAATTCAAGTGTAAAGAGCTCTGTCAGATGTTGTGTAGGAGCTTGGAAGATAATGTTGAGAACAGTGCAGAAGATGGAGGTCTCACTTGTGAAGTTTCAGAGGGAAAATTAAAGAATCTTTTCAGGGCCATTGGTATTTTGGAGTTTGATTATTCCGTGGTTTTGGTTAACTGGGGTGAAGAATCCGCTGTGATTAAGAAGATACCAGAACTACTAAAGCAAAACCTTTGCATTACTGAGACTATTAATGCTGGTTAGCTTGAGCTAAGAAATAGCAGTGAATAAGAAGGGACCAGCATCACAGTGCCAGCACCATGTCACTTAGGGCATGGAATCGGCGGACACCCCCAAGGCCACTAGAGGACTCTCCAAACGATCTTAGGATCACTGGTGAGTGGAACACAACATCTATCCCAATCCAATTGTAACAGGTCTGTGACAGCAGGAACAAGGACACCAGAGCCCTTCTGAACCAGAGGCTTGGGTTCTTTTTTATCAGTTCTGGTCTGTTTGGAACAGATCAAACAACTCCATGGTACTCAAAGGAAACATCACTTCCAGGCACTATAACACGCCCAGGATCTTAGGACAACAGGATCCCAGGATAAAAGGAGCTGGGTCACACCAGTATTTCAGGGTGTCAGAAGCTTGACTGCCAAAAACTCTGATACACCCAGAATCTCAGGTTCACAGGAGCCCACAATCAAAGGATCACAGAGAAAGCTGGACTCTGAGGAGTCCTGAATCCACTGGGATTATAGGAAGTACAGGCTCCAATCGGATATATTGAGGGTAACATGCATTTGAGATAATCAGATGGCAGGAGGCAAGCATAAGAACAGAAGCAACAGAAACCAAGGATACTTGACATCATCAGAAACAACCTCTCCCACAAGTCCTGGATATACCATCACACCAGAAAATCAAGATGCGGATCTAAAGTTACTTCTCATTATGATAATGGGGAATTTTAAGAAGGAAATACAGGAAAACACAGGTAAACAGCTTTTAAAAAGGAAAACAGCCTTTAAAAAGGAAACATAAAAATCCTTTAGAGAGTTACAGAAAAACACTATCAAACAGGTGATGGAATTTAACAAAACCATCCAGGATCTAAAAATGGAAGTAGAAACAATAAAGAAAACCCAAAGGGAGACAAGTCTGGAGATAGAAATCCTAGGAAAGAAATCAGGAACCACAGATGCAAGCACCAGCAACAGAATACAAGAGATGGAAGATAGAATCCCAGGTGCAGGAGATTCCATAGGGAACATGGACACAACAATAAAAGAAAATGCAAAATGCAAAAAGATCCTAACTCAAAACATTTTGTGCGCGCCGGACTGGCCAGCAGTAACGACGCTGCAACAGGATCCTTCTGCACACGTTTATTGGGAGAGCTTGATTGCAGAGACGAAGAGACCCCGAGCCCAGAACTGGTGCTGCTTATATAGGCCTAGGAGACACGTGTCTCACACCCGGATTGGTTATGCACTACGCCTCATTTGCATGTTCCTCATCTGATTGGCTACTCTCTCTCTCTGTACCTCACAGAGCCTCATTATCATACCTCATTTGCATGTCTCACATCTGATTGGTTATACTCTCAAAGCCTCATTATCATGCCCGGGCCAGGCAGTGTCTTTGCAAAAAACTTTACTGCATATGTACACATTGGTTGTTTGTCCAAACTTATGCATGGTGGCCAGCAGTAGTCAGTGCCACTCTGCAACGGCACATGTGGCTTCCCACAAAAACATCCAGGAAATCCAGGACACAATGAGAAGAGAAAACCTACTGATAATAGGAGTAGATGAGAATGAAGATTTTCAACTTAAAAGACCAGCAAATATCTTCAAAAAAATTGTAGAAGAAAACTTCCCAAACCTAAAGAAAGAGATGCCTGTGACCATACAAGAAGCCTACAGAACTCCAAATAGACTGGACCAGAAAAGAAATTCATCCTGACACATAATTTATCAGAACAACAAATGCACTAAATAAGACAGAATATTAAAAGCAGTAAGGGAAAAAGGTCAAGTAATATATAAAGGCAAGCCTATCAGAATTATACCAGACTTTTCACCAGAGACTATGAAAGCCAGAAGATCCTGAACAGATGTTATACAGACCCTAAGAGAACACAAATGCCAGCCGAGACTACTATACCCAGCAAAACTCTCAATTACTATAGATGGAGAAACCATAGTATTCCATGTCAAAACCAAATTCACACATTATCTTTCCATGAATCCAGCCCTTCAAAGGATAATAACGGGAAAACACGATTACAAGGACGATTTTTAATAGGATATTTTGTTTGTTTACATTTCTAATGTTATTCCTTTCCCTGTTTCCCCTATGCAAACCTCCTGTCCCATCCCCCCCCCCTTACCTTGCTTCTATGAGGGTGCTCCCCCACCCACCTACCCACTCCTGGCTCACCTCCATAGCATTCCTCTACACTGGGGCATCAAGCCTTCACAGGACCAAGGACCTCCCGTCCCATTGATGCCAGATAAGGCCTCTTCAACTCCTCCAGTCCTTCCCCCTAACTCCTCCATTGGGGTCCCTGTGCTCAGTCCGATGGTTGGCTGCAAGTATCCACATTGTGTTGTACAGGATCTGGCAGAGCCTCTCAGTATACAGCTGTATCAGGCTCCCATCAGCAAGCACTTCTTGGCATCAGCAATAGTGTCTAGGTTTGATGACTGCATGTGGGATGGATCCCCAGATCTGGATGTCTTTCCTTCAGTCTCTGTTCCACTCTTTGTCCCTGTATTTCTTTTAGACAGGAGCAATTCTGAGTTAAAAATTTGGAGATGGGTGGGTGGCCCCATCCCTCCACATGCGGGGAGATGCCTAACCTCTGGATATGGTCTCAACAGGTTCTCCCTCCCTTATGTGGGTTATTTGTGGGGTATTTTAGTTAATATCATCCCTCATGGTCCTACCCTTTATTTCCCGTGATTATTTTCTTCCCCCTTCTAAGTAGGACTGAAACATCTACACTTTAATCTTTCTTCCTCTTGAGCTTCATGTAGTCTATGTGTTGTATTGTGGATATTCCATGCTCTTTGCCTAATAGTCACTTATCATTGAGTACATACCATGTGTAGTGTTTTGTGACTAATTTACCTCACTCATGATAATATTTTCAACAGCTGAGTAATACTCCATTGTATAAATCTGTCACATCTTCTAGTAGATTGGCATGGCCCTCAGTTGAGGGAAGGAGCCACCCACCAATCTCAAATTTTTTAACACATAAATATTCCTGTCCAAAGGAAAGACAGGGACAAAAAATGGAACAGAGACTAAAAGAAAGTCCATCCAGAGACTACCCCACCTAGAGATTCAACCCATCTGCAGACACCAAACCCAGACACTATTGCTGATACCAAGAAGCATTTGCTGTCAGGAGCCTGGTATGGCTGTTCCCTGAGAGGGTTTGCCAGCACATGGCCAATTCAGATTCAGATAAAGCCAATTGTTGGACTGAGCCTAGAGACTTGCATTGGAAGAGTTAGGGAAATGAATGAAGGAGCAGTCCCATAGGAAGAACAATAATATGAACTAACAAGAGACTCCAGAGCTCCTAGGAACTAAACCACCAACTAAAGTCTATAAATAGAGGGACCCATGGCTCTAGACACATATGACCTTACCTGATATCAATGGGAGCGGAGGCCATTGGTCCTGTGGATGCTCAATGCCGAAGCATGGGGGAATGCTAGACCAGTGAAGCAGGAGTGGGTAAGAGGAGAAGCACCCTCAAAGAGGCGAAGGAGAGGAGAAAGACATGTGATGGGATGGGAGATTTGTGGAGGGGTAAAAGGGAAGGGGGATATAATTTGAAATGTAAGCACATAAATGATTAAAAACTTATTGGTGTCTTAAACTCATTTTAAATAAAAAAAAGAAAAGGGGGCAGCATGTCTCGTTGTCAAAGTGTTTGCTGCCATCCTGAAGATCCCAGTTCCCTCCTTAGGACCCATAGGTGAAAGGGTAGCAATGAAAGCAGTGAGCTCTGCTGCCTGCTGTTGGGATTTGTTAAATGTGTTCTCAACACTTCCGTATAATTTTGAAAACAATTTTTAGGTCTTAACTAGGTTTTATTAGAATTGGAAGGGAAAGTGAATAAAAATCATTTGGTTGAAATATGAGTCTGGTGAAAGAGTTAAACCATCACCAGCTTTTCTGCTAAGTGGAAAAGCAAAGTGTTTATCTGATAGCTAACAACAAGGACAGTTTTAAAACAGAAACTTCTTTGAAAAGCTCTCGAAATCATTAAATTCCTGAGTTTGAGCACAAAGTGACTCAATAAGTAGAAATGAAACATGTTTTTATTTTTCTTTCATTTTCTATTAATCATTATTCATTTGCATTTCAAATGATATCTGCCTTACCTGCTATCCTTCCACAAACCCCTCATGCCACATATGCCCTCTCCCCCTTCCCCTTTGACTCTATGAGGGTACTTCTCAACCCACTCACCCACTCCTGCCTCACTGCTCTATTATCCTCCTACAATGGAGCATCTCTCCACTGGAGGTCTTGCCTATCTACTGGAAGTTGTCTTTACAGGTTCTATTTCCCCTTTTCTGGGTAATTTGGCTAAAGTAATCCCCGTTCAGTCCTGAGAGCAACTAGCTTCTCTGTCTGGGACTTTCTAGTTGTAATCTGCAGTTCCTCATCCCCTCTGCTACACATTTCTATTCAATTTCATGACCCTCTGTAGTTCTCTCCTGTACTTTCCCATACATTATACTGACACTCTTCCCCCCTCTCCTTTCTTCCTCCCACACCCCTCCCTCCCTCCCTCTCTCCCTCCCTCCCTCCCTCCCTCCTTCCCTCCCTCCCTCCCTCCCTCTACCTCCTGTGATTACTTTGTCCTTCTATTTAGGACTGAAGTATTTACACTTGGTCTTCCTTCTGGTGGTGCAGGCAGGTAGAATTGCTGACAGAGGCAGAGGCAGGAGGATGACAAATTTGAGGCCAGCCTGAGCTACACATTTTTTGCTCATTTTGAAAGTACAAAACACATTCCAGATCTACTGTAATTCCCCAGTTATGAGAAGACTGGTAACTCTAATGACTTGAATTTTTTTTTCTCTTTGGAAAACTTATTATGGAGTCCACACAAAAACAGACACAACATGCCTTGTCTATAGGCAGATGCCACTCCCAATGCTTTGAGAGTTACAGATGTGGGGCTTCTGTGGTGTGAGCTCTCATACTAATTTGTTCTGTGGTGATATCATGCAGCTAGCTTTTGGAAGTCATGGCAGTTTTCTATTCACTAACAATGAAATCTTTTTATCTGAAAAACTACAAGTGCCAAAGGAAAAGTTTTGTTTTAAAATCTAACAATTACATACAGAGCCATTATAGCTGTTAGTCTGCTCACATGTTCAGATTGTCATTCCAGTTGTTTTACTTTTTCTGATACTTTATTGCCTTTGTTTCCATTTTTATCTCAATTCTATGTTTACTACAGACTTTTACCCAGGCTTTAAAATTTAATATTAAAAGGGAACCTGGAAGACTGCAATGACTTAATCATTTCTGTAGTTTATAACTGAAGCAAAACTAACAGTGGAATATCAACAGCTCTTTGAACATGAGATCCACAATGGATCTTGGAGATTTAAAGTAAAAGAAGCAAATCACACACAAGAGAAAAGTATTTTTATTTCCATAGTTTGGTGAAGAAAAAAGCAGATGGCTTATGGAGAAGTGAAGTTGTGCTGTCTAATAGTTCACCAAGAATAGAAAGCAAAGACAGTAACGATGCAAGAACTGATTTCCAATGCAGAATGTCAACCATGTGTGAGGCCTGCTCTTCTTTTTGAGACTGTTCAGAGCAAATAACAGACTATTCACCATATCAGGGTATGTCATAAAAACCTGATGCTAAACAACTTCAACCTACCTGCTTTATAGTATGTCATTTTTCTTCCTTTATGCATTCCATATATATTATCCAGTACACAACAATGCCTACCCAGCAACAATGCCAGGTAAAACAGAATAATAAACCCTATTTATATATTTCTTTCTTAGAGACAGGAATCAAAAATTGTATTTTAAAATTAGTATTCAACTTGAATTAAAGCAATCTAAAATTCACTTAATTCTTTTAAAAAGATTAATAAAGATTTTGCAACACTAAGAGGCTTAATTTTTTTCCCTTTTGAAACTAGACAAAAAAGGTCACTAAAAACATACATGTGTTCTGCTTAGTCAATTCTGAAGAGTCTCAACAGTTGATATATTTTAGTGAGCACTGGGATAGAAAGTCTGTTTATTCTTTAATGTTCCATAAAAAATATTAGAATCATGTATTTTGATTGGTGGAAAATTTAGTATCTCATTTTTTCTGACCACAGTTTTTCCATCGAGAGCCAGTTTTCAAACTACATTACCTATGTGTTCCCCACCCTAAAGCACTAGATACGGTACCACAACATCCTTATTCAAACATATCCAAGACCAAAGGATAGCATGCCCATGTGCTGTGCTGATAGTCTGCTAATGGAGTCATTGTCGCTCAAAATGGAGTTATCTCTGGAAAATAACTGGCCTGTTGCTAGTGAGTCTGGAATTAGATGGGATTACCTATACTAAAGATTCTGGGTCCTGCCACTCTTTTGTTGTGACACTTTGAAATGTGGTTTGACATCCATATGCTTCATTACTTCCTTTATAAAATATGAAAAACAATAGCATTTTTCCAGGGTTTTCAGAAAGAAGAAATTAGTCAGAATCTGTAAAATTATCACTGCAATTCTGGTACATGAGTGACTGTTAGTTAAAAAATCATGGATTTGGTAAATATGGGCTTTCTCCAAAGACAGCAACAACTGTGTCTATGTGTTTGTGTAAGTGAGACCAAGTTTACAATCTGCTCTAAGCTGATGTAATGTTCAAGTTTAAATGTTTTAACTACTAAGACATGATCAAGCTATGAATCATCTTTTGGTTTAAATGCCTGCCTGTGTGCTTTGCTGCTGGATCTTAACTTCACATATAATGCAATAAGTTATAGTGCAATCATTTACAAATCACCATTACTTTTCTTTTTAAAATACAGTTTTCATAAGAATTCTAAGTATATGCACACACATATGTATGTGTATATATATATACTCTATAATATTTTGCTCTAAAATGTGTATACATTGCAAAACAAAATTAAACTAATTGCCATTCCCTTCTTATCCTGGTTATGTTCTGATTTAATGCATTTTAAATTAAAAATATAATTACATAATTCCCCCCATCTCTTTCTTTTCTTTAATTACTCCCAGGTCTCCACCCTTCATTCCCTCCCATTTGTGCCCACATCTGTCTCCTTCAAAAATTAATGACCATTTTCTTTTATTACACACACACACACACACACACACACACACACACACACACACACACACACCACACAGTGCATATCCTTGTTTGTTTGCATATATATATGATTTCAGGGCTAAACACTTTGCATTAGACAACTTTCAAAGCTCTTACACCTAGGATAGGTTAATTCTCTCTCTCTCTCTCTCTCTCTCTCTCTCTCTCTCTCTCTCTCTCAGCAGTCATGAGTTGCCTATAATTCTTTTTCTACAGGTGGGAGTCTGAGGTTTTCTTCTTTCCAGAATAGCATCTTTAGTGATAACTTCACTGTTCAGTTCTTGTTTAAGCATTCATTTCCAGGAAACTCAACCTCAGATCAAACTTCTCAGCTCTCTGCTTTGAATAATAAGCCTGATTTTACTTCAATGATGTTCCTGGAACCTTAGGTACAGAAGGAATGTTGAAGATGTATCCACTGAACCTTGTCATTTATGCAACTGTGGTTTTCAGTAAGGCCCACTTGTTACAAAGTGAAGCTTCTGTGATGAAGGTATAAGATAACATTAAGAATACAGTCAGGAATTCCATTATCCTAGTAAAGTAATAGTGTAAGCTCTCCTCTAAGATCTATGCCCGCTCATGTCCCAGGAAGTTGGCTAGTATTAGGAATTATATTCTCTGGTAAGTGGACTTTAAGTCTGATTGGACAACTGTTACTTCCTACTAATATATGAGTGCTACTAATGAACTTTTATCTGTCTGTGTCTGTCTATCTGTTTCTGCCTCTCTCTGCCTCTCTCTGTCTCTCTGTCTCTTTCTGTCTCTCTCTTTGTGTCTCTTTGGCTCTCTGGTTCTCTGTCTTTGTCACTCTGTCTCTTTGTGTCTCTGTCTCTGTCTGTGTCTGTCTGTGTGTGTGTGTGTGTGTATTGTTGTTATTGTTTTGTTGTATGTGTTATGACACTTGGGCTAATTGTTCTATGTAAGAGCTATAAAACAACCTAAAAAACTGTACCAGTCATGAAATGCTCCATTTGAATTGTTGCTTAAAATAGTCCAAGTGACTCCCAGAACAGTATTGCACTTGTTTAACTTACAGAGGTGGATGATAAGAAGGGACTTTCTGAATACATGCATGTTGAAATACAGGTTTATCAAACATGGGATCCTCCTGAAGTAGAAATTTCTGGTTTCTTTGTGGAGGCAATTGTTTCATGTGATGTTTTTCTGGAAACTTTTCTATGAGAGGATGTTTTTGTTTAAGCAGACACATGAGTGGGTGTTTTACTGAGAACTCTCAGGTGGTGTTTTTCTGGAAGCTGCCTGGAAAAATAGCATAAGATGTTTTGCTAGAGTGGACGCTTGAGAGAACAAGTGATGCTTGGAAAGTGCATAAATACAACCCAACAGACAACAATGCTGGGTGGTATTGGTTTATTTCGCCACTCTTTGCTGGTCTTCATTGGGCTTTGCTGATGCTGGTCTTCACTGATGGTGCTTGACTTTGCTGATGATGTTGGGGCAGTGGTTTGCCTTGCCACTCTTTGCTGATCTTTATTTGTTATGATGATCAGAGAGAATGTAGACAGAAATGTTCCAAAGAACTTCTTGTGATACTCCAGCAGCTTCTGGCCTCTTCTATAGACTCAGACTGATGGGCAGACCCTTGTCTGTTTTCTTCTGAATAGAACTGCTGTTGCTGATTTGTGAATGTTTTCTGAGTAGACCAAGCTACCACTGATGATTTGTGTGAACCGAAGTGCTGATATCCTGAAACAAAAATTGGAATTACCCCCCAAACTATTTTTAAGCAGGTCCACATACCCCATTTCCCTTATTAACCTTTCCTTCCCACAAACTCTGGTGGTTGCTGGGCTAGAAGGGATGTTAAACAGTTTTAAAACCCTCATTAAAGTAGGTTTTGAAAAATCTAAGCCTACAGCCTCGTTGCTGTGCTCTGACCTTCTTAATATCAGAAAGTCTTATACAGGCTTCTAAGGGAGGAATATAATGAACCGTCCTATATAGCTATGATAGCTATGAACCATAGCACTGGTTACTTTTTAAATTGTCAACATAACCTGGAATCATCTGAGAAAGAGAACATTAATTGAAAAACTTACTCCATTGGCTTGGCTTGTTGCCTCTCTGTGACAGACTGTGTGCATTGATGATAGATGTGGAAAGCTCTCACCTGTGGACATCACCATTACTGGGTCACCCTGAATACATAAGAAAGCTTTCAGAGAGTCAGCTAGAGTGAGCAAGCCACTAAGCAGCACTTCTCCATGGTTTCTGCTTGCATTCCTAACATGAAGTCCCTCAGTGCTGGACTATAACCTGGAATTATATGTCAAATAAACCCTGTCTTCTTCAAGTTCCTTTTAGTCAGAGTATTACACATAGCAAAATGGCAAATTAGAGCAGTCTGATAGATACTGGTTATATTCTTAGTGAAAACTCTAAGCATTCCTATTTAGCAATGTTTAAGAATATAATAGAGCCGTATTGAATGTTTCTAGAATATGAATAAGTAATAAATATCAAAGAAAAGTAAACCATTGAAAAGATTTTTGGTTCCACGTTCTCTATAAATTTTCTATGAAATCTTCATCAAAATTTTAATATATTAGCAGAAATATGGACAGCAATCATTAAACACCCACAGAAAAACACCTTGCCTATCAAAGCAATTGTGAACAAGATCAGAGAAATAAACACCACAGTATGGAACTTCAAAATACACAAGAGTATTAGAAATCAAAGCAGAATAGCACACTTACTTATGTGTGATATGACCTAGTAAACATATTTCACGGTCTGCAAAATAATTCAAATCAATATTTTGAAAGGACATCAGCATCCCTTCCCAATTATGTATTTCTGTTAATACACAAAATGTATAAGTAATATGAGACTATCAAATAAAAAAGATAATGAGTTATATATCAACAAGTGTTTTTTATATATCCATGAAGTACAAAAATCATGTCACTTATGACAATAAAAATTCAAAAGAAATTAAGCCCATTGAAATAACTCAACCATAGGGAGACAAATGATTTTATCACGTGAAATTAGTTCTATAAAATGGAGAATAGTGGTTATTAGGTTTATGGGGTTTTGTGTAAATATAAAAGGTGTCGTCATTTTTAGAAGAGAAAATAGGCTAATACATCTTTTAAATTAAAGAATTGTAATAAAAATTTAATAATTATGTCACCATAATGTCATTAATTCTTCTCTATGTTCTCTACCCTGTTATACTGGCAAGGATATTTGTACAATTCTTGTGACATTCTACTTTGATTCCTAAACTCTGTATTATATTTTGATTTATAGTAATGTGATATATTCAATTTGATGCCTAGAATGTACATGGTGGAAAACCAAAAATGATACCTTTATGCTTACAAGTGATGTCTCTATATGTTTTACATTAGAGAAATAGTAAAATGTAGTAAAAATGTAGACAGCTTACTGTGCATGCACAATCTAGCAAATTCCACACACTTCAGTGGCAACTGTCTTTTAACTAATACCTATCAGTTTATAAATACAAGAGAATGTTTAAGAGGAAGACCAACAATGTCAACCAACCAGAACCCCCAGAGATCCCAGGGATTAAACCATCAACCAAAGAGTAGACATGCATATGTAGCAGAGGATGGCCTTGTTGAGCTTCAATGGGAACCCTTGGTTCCATGAAGGTTTGATGCCCTAGTGTAGAGGAATGCCAGGACAGGGAGGCAGGAATGTGTGTGTGTGTGTGTGTGTGTGTGTGTATTGGTGGGGGGGGGGGAGGGAGTATCCTCCTGTAAGCAGGGGGAGGGAGGATGAGATACAGGGTTTGCAGACGGGGAAATTGTGAAAGAGAATAACATTTGAAATGTAAATCCATAAAATATTCAAGAAAAAATAATGTATAAATGGAAAAAAAAATGGTAGGACAAGTACAGATTGTATAGAGTCATTCAGAAATCCAGTGAACATCTTAACTTCTTACCACAGTTGTTCCTATAACTACTATAAATTCATTGTTTTATTGATTTGCATATAACTCAATATGAAGCATTTACATGAGAAATCACATAAGCATTGCTGAGATACTTGTGCTATACATTGATAAGCATCATGTTTAGTAGGTGGGAGATGAATGATTTCAGAATGTATTCAAGGTGGGTGTGACCAAGCTTCCTGTATTCTTAAGATAGAATTATATAATCCTGTTTCTTTCTGCCTCTCCATAACCCTCACTGAGCCTTTCTCTCTTCAACTTCCTTTATTTCTCTCCCTCCTTCTGAAACCCCATCCCTTTCTCCTCCCTGAAGCAAACCCATGCTATAGGTTTTATATCTAGTTTGTTATCTGATAACAGATAAATGAAACTTTCAGAAAGGACACAACGCATGCAAATCTTGATACTCTAAATTTTCAAATCTATTCTTCAGTTTGTTAGTTTATGTACATGTTTCTTTATAGTATCAGCATCCTTTGAAAGTTCACTTTATTCTAACTGTAACAAAGAACCTTAACATAATCTGTGAATCTGTCAGTGTCATGAAAGTATGAAGCATGGAATTATTTGTATAATGCTGTTGGGAACAAAATAAAGGGAGGGGGTAGAAGTGGGGGAGGAAAAGGGGCCTAACGTCCAGCCAGAGTTCTTGTGCTTTGGGCAGGTGGATGCAGGCAGAGCTGCTTGACAGACACTTCTCCACTTGGCATGCCTGACCCTCGCAGCGAGGGGTGGAAAAGGGGCAGCTCCTGACTGGGGACCATGGAGCTTGCTAAAGTTCCAGGGTTGTAGGAGAGAGGGAATAGGGAAGGAGTTCCCAACACTGGCTCAGCTGGTCTAGAAGAAGCAGAGACTCTCTATGGTTTAAGAGGTTTATTATAGAAATGCAGGGGAAAGAGAGAAGAGGGAAAGAGAGAGAGAGAGAGAGAGAGAGAGAGAGAGAGAGAGAGAGAGAGAGAGGAAGAGAGGAAGAGGAAAGGCTAGAGAGAAAGAGAGAGGGAAAGAGGAGAGGAAAGAAGAAGACAAAGAGATGGGGAAGAGGAGAGAGAAGTGAGAAGTGAGAGGTGAGAGGACAAAGGAGTGAGAGAGCAAGGTGGGGGCTGAGCACCCTTTTATGGTCTTCACTGTTGTTAGGTAACTGAGGAGGAGTTTAGGCTGAAGGTCAGAAGCTTGGGCCATTGCTTATGTGACTACTGACCATGTTTCTCTTGTGGGGGCTGTGGAAGGTGGTGCCTTAGGCAGGGGCCGGAGTTCCAGGAGCATGAGGGAACGCCTACCATGTCATGTAGGTGAATTATGACCATCGGAGTTCAGACCTCAGCTCAACTGGATACCAAGCCTGCAATTACCCACATAATGCCACAGTATGACTAACTTTTGCTTGTTGAATTACTTTCTGATACTTTCAGGCACAGTGAAGAATCTAGCATGCTATAATGCCTGCTTTATGTTTATAAAAGTTTATCTTCTGTGGTAACAATGGTAGACGACCCCTTTACCATTTTTCCCTCTACTTTGTTTACTTGTTTTATTTATCTATTTATCCCCCAGGATTCTGTCACGGGCCATTTTTCAGGTGATTTTTTTTTTAATTCTAATAGTACTGGTAATGAATTTGTATATTTTTAACTAAAAATTCTGCCTGGTTAAAATTTACATTCTGATGAGGTGCACAGTCCAGTCTAGTATTGTCCATACTGGACACTATTACTAATGCCAGCAACTCCTAGCAGCCTTCATTTCTTGAATACTTCAATATCACCTTTTTGTCTCTTGTAATAACTAAGCATCTACAGATGCAAGAGAAAAATTGAGCGTTTGGGTTTCATCATTCTGAGAGTTTCAAATTTCAAATTTCTGTGGCCATAAATAATTGCAAATATTTCTTGGCATGAGTATTTAAGCTGCCTTGTCCTTAACTAAATTTTTGGAGCCGTTCTACTCTTCTCCATAGATAAATAAGAGAACCAGCAGTCCAGATCTTACTGAATTAAATATTATCCTCTCTCACAGAGGCATGCTTTAAAGGTCATGGGAAATTTTCTTTGTAATCTGCTCAGAGATCCAGTACAATTCAGTTTGGCTGTTGTTTGACCGAGAACAGAACAGGGGGACGTGGCCATTCAGTGTGTAAGAAACAAAGACATCTGTCCTCCAAGAAGCAGCTGAGTTCTTTACAATAATACAAGGATTAACTGAGCACAGAGCTCTATTGCTGTATGACTGTGTGCTTTACAATCAATCAGAATCAGAGATCTGAACTTGTAAAGGCTTCTAGCCCAAAAGAACTTTGTTCAATAAAATTATTTAAGTTTTAACAAAATTGATTACTACTGTAGGAGACATTCCCATTGATGGGTTTCATTCCCAATGTACATAAGCAAATGACACATATATTGATGAATGCAACTAGAATGTAAATTTAAATACAAAATGATAGTTGCTAAAAATACTTTAAAATGGAAGCAAAAATATTTTTCCTTATAATAAGGAATGGCCTCCCATTTACCTCTCCCTGCTGCTTGTTTCTAATCCACATTTTGTGATTTATTGTTGAAGTTATTTCTTCCTGAGGTGTCAGAAAGATGCAGACCTCAGTATTTGACAGAATGGGAACTGTAGGTGGATAATATGCCTTTTTTTCTTAATCTTTTATGCAACTCTAAATACTGCCATGAAAAATAATTTGGCAGAAAAAGAAAGCTGAGGTCCAGAAACCATGATTCTGGAAGTCTACTTTTGAAAGGAACTTTTTGCAGAAACTCAAAATTTCCATCCATACTTCTGCAGGTTATATTACCTAACTGTTTTATTATGCCTATAATATTAAGCCTTTAGAGGGAATAATAGTAACTTTGGGACGTGGATTATAATTTCTATCCAGACAGCTTTCATGGATGCTGCTTTAGGGTTATGATTGCTGCGATAAAGAACCAATGACCAAAAGAAACTTGCAGAGAAAGGGATTTGCAATTTAGGCATCCATGTCACAGTTCAGAGGAGATCCAGAAGGAATTCAAGTATGTTAGGAACCTGGAAGCAAGAACTGAATGAGAAGCCCTGCAGACTTGTTCACCCTGACTTCCTCAGCCTACTTTTCTATAGAATGTCAGACCAACAGCAGAGGGGTTGGGACTCCTCAATTGGCCATCCATTCAAATGTCCTACAGTGAAGAATCCCATTCTTGTGGCAGCAATCTATCATACCATAAAATAACATGATTGAAAATAAAACTCAAAATTAAGGAGACATCTCCAGAAAATCAAATTTCATTCTCTTTGAGTTGAAATGGAAATGCAAGATTTTAAACTAATTGTCTCAAAGACAGAACAAAAAAGGTATGTCTGGAAGTGGATGGATTTTAAGAGTTGGCAAAAAGGGTAAATATGGTCATATCACATACTAACTTCTCAAAGAACTCATAAAAAAGAAAAAATCCATGTTTTTGTTTTCTTTCTAATTTTAATACATACATTAAAAAGTTTCCCCTCGTGACATTTTAAATTTTGGGTTAATTTTATTTTGAAAATTACATCTACCATTAACATGTGTACAGTCACACAAGTTTCATGTCACTAAATGTTTAGCAGGAATAATGATAAGAAAATCCCTTTTAGACACATTTTTAGTTTCTACAAATACAAGTAATAAGCTATTATTTCTCTCATTAGTGGAAATAACCCTCAACTTAAAAACCACTTCTTTTCATGCAGATGTGTAACCACATACCAAGTATAATTCTATTCAAAGCCACACTCCATTGTCATATTTACTGCTCTATTAGAGAGTTCTCTCTAAGGGTAGCACTTCCAAGCAAGGACAGCTGCTGAGCTCAGTTTTCTGTTATTTAAAAATACTAACCAGTTATTGGGCTTTTAGCACCACAGTTGAGCCTGTCATCTATGACAGACATAAATAAATGCATGTTTATTTGGTACATATTCGCAAAATATTTGTCCAATAGATCCTTGGGAGTTTGCCCAAAAATTAAAAAAAAATAAAATAGATTCCATATACATATTTACTATGTACTTGAGCTCTTAGCTTGCACTACAGATTTTAAAGAAATTCTCATTTAAATAGTCTTCAATGAAATATCTATGGTTCTATGTTTGTTTCATTTTCCATCAGTAGGGTGTTAAATAGAATGTGTATTGCACTTCCGGATGACCTAGGTTCAATTTCCAAAATCTGGATGACAGCATGGCATAGTTTTAAAAACTAACCTACCATTCCTTTAAAAAAAAAAGAAAGAAAGAAAGAAAGAAAGAAAGAAAGAAACAAACAAACAAACAAACAAACAAAGTAAAACAAATAAAAAATTCTGCCCAAACAGAGATATATGAGACAACATTTTATAAAACTACCATTGATTTTGTTTATATTGTCCTGGGTACAGGGTCTACCATCAAGTGTGGTTTGTATTCCAAATGAGACTTCACTGGAGAAGTTATGTTTTCCTTTGCAAGTGGTTGTCAATTGGAGATGAATTGTTAATTAAGGATAGAAGATAGCGTCAACTTCATCCTCTCAGAGCTGGGATTCCACCTAGTTTAAACCTGTGCAGGCCTTGTGCATGCTGCCACAGTCTCTGTGAGTTAATTTGTCTATCTATCCTTTTGTGTCTTGAAGATACTATTTCTTTGGTGTCTTCAATTCCTATTGGCTCTTAAAGTCTTTCTGACTCCTCATCTGAATGGCTCCCTGAGCCTTGAGAGGAGGGGTTTGATGAAGACATCCTACTTAAAAGTGAGTGTTCCAAGGTCTCTGATTCTCTGCATGTTGCCCCTTGTAGGTCTCTGTATTAGTTTTCATCTACTGTAAGAGAAAGCTTCTTTGATGATGGCCAAATGAGACACATGTAAACACAATTCCTTGCATAATATCCAGAAACTTTTTTATTACTTTTAATGACAGCACTTTGATGAAAAAACAAAACAAAACAACAACAAGAAATCATCCTCGTCTTTCATGCAGCTATCTTCTCTACCTCTGCAATGTTGTCACCTGCATGGTCTCTCCACCTCTCAGCCATCCTCAATTAAGGGAATCTATAGGCCTCTGTATGTATAAACTAAATGCAAAACACCTTGAGAGCTCTAGCTAGGAAGTGAAGAGGTCATATGAGCCTGGAGCAATAGAATATGGAGGAAAGTGTGAGGTAATTAGAGATGGATGGTGGGGAAAGGTAGATAGTGGGCAAAAGTTAGAGAAAAAAAGAGATTTCAGGGAAAGAGGAGACTAATAAATAGGGAGAGTGCAGCTTTACTTACATGCATGGTTAGAGAAAATTAAGGCTAAATGGTTGAAATAGAACAAGGTGTGCTGAAAAAATTAACGGTATTTCTTTCCTTCATATTACTGGAAATAAGTTTCATTGTGTAATTTCATAGATAAGTAGTATGAGTGAAAATAGAGAGTCAGTGACTATCAATTTTTGTCAAACTTGCCCACTTATATAAGTTGTAAGAGTGATTTTTACCTTGTGGTAAATTATCTGCCATGGTTCAAAATTATATTTTAAGGCTGTTTGCTGGATGCTTTGCTAAAATTCTTTCTGCATGATTCTAAAAAATCTGATATTCTTCTTATTCACAGAAGAAGAAAAAATACTCCTTGGAGTTGCACACAACTAGCATGTTACACAATCTACTTGTTTGATCTCAGTCCACTGTTTGCTAATTGTCCACCACAGTGTGGATGTTGGCAGTAACTTTCTTGCAGATCAACATATATAGCAGGATTTCCCACAAGTGAGTGCGATAAGGAGTCCATTACCTCCAATGTGAAAATCCATTTTGACAACTTGCTACAGGTTTTAGAATTAAACCTAATTAGAGGAACCTCATTTCTCAAAATACAGTAATTCAGTTCTCACTTGGTTAAAATAACTGAATAATTCTTTACCACTTTTTAAAACTTAAACGGACTGACTGTAGAATGCTATCAGGTTTTCTTGTACTTAGGACATATTTAACACTAAAGACAAACTCTTCTGATATTCATACTTTCCTTTCCTTGTGGCCATCACTGCCCTTCCTATTTTGACCCAAAGCTCAACATACAGGCTTATTTTCCATTTTTTCCAGGCACCAAAACTAAGCCTTTGTTTGAGACTACTAATATGTGGACTGTTAAGTACCTAATTACACACTACTTATGTATAAAATACTTCTTGTCTACTTTATACCACTAGAAAATAGTAGTATCCATTCTTTGAGAGATTAATACATTGCATTTTGGTCATAATCACTTCCATCCCCCAGCTCTTCCCCAAACCCTGATTATACCCAGTGTACTCTAAATATTAGTTTCTCAACACAATATCTAAGTATGAAGCTTTATGAATGTTCCTAAGATGTATCTTTTTAACAGAATTATTACAAAAAACACTACTTATTCTTACAACATAGATGAGGTTTCTAGCCATATTCATACTATTTTATCACAGTTTTCTTACAGTTATGCTATTAGTTTACAGTTAGAATTTCACAATTCTTTTACTGTTACAGAATTCATCTTCCTTTCAGTCAATTTCCCCTTTATTTCCAAAGCCTACTTTCTAAACAAAAATTCAAAATCTGTTTGAAAAGTGAGTAAATGTAATAAAGCTAAAATCTCCTTAAATACAACATAAATGGGAAGTAGACTAGAACAAGCATTACTTCAACAGGAACAGAAACAGGACTCCGCAGAGGTGGGTGAAAATACATTCTAGGGGGTAAGGTTGTATTGAGAACCAATTATAACTTGAAAGCCACATAGACATATAAATAATGGGGCCAGATTAGTTTTAAAATTCTTTCTTTAGATTTATGTCCAAATGTGGAACTGAATGATACTTTCTTATTTATTTAATTTTAAGTGGATTATTTAAAAAAATATACTTAGTATTACGGAAAGTTTAAAACTAGCGATGCATGACCAATGGAAAGTGTAACATATAGCCTTCAATATGCCCATGGAGGAACAAGAATGAAACTATATCTTCTTTTCTAATTCAACTACACAGAGAACTTGACCAGTATTTGCTCATATGCTATTGCTGCTTCAGTGTCCAGAGAGTGGATCAATTTTTATTAAGTATGATACTTAATGTAAATAGGTGTTTAATGAATGTTGATGTGTATAAACTGTTAAATGCAAGATTTTTACTTATCTTAGTTTTATGTTAGCTTACCTAAATGTGCACCACATGCATGCCTTTTGCTCACAGAAGCCAAGAGGTGATCTTGGATTCCTAAGGCTTCAGGTTTCCAGCTGCCCTTGTGGGTATGAGTGCTGGAAACAGAACCCAACTCCTTAAAAAAGCAGCAAATACTGTTGACATCTAAGCTATCTCTCCAGTAGTATACTTATAATGGGAAAAGCAAAGAACAATGATTTTATTCCCTAGCTTTCCTTTTACAAGTAATGTCCTAAAATCCCCTATCTCAGAGATAATTTCCTAATTGAGACCCTAAATTAGCAGTGTGTTCAAAGCAAAACCAGAGATCTCTCTCCTTAAATACAACAGCTCTAATCAGAGAAGGTGAAAAATTGGCATTTTTTGAATTCATATAGCACATATGAATAAGAATAAACCAATGTGTATGCAAATAAAAGGCAAATGGCAGGCACTCATTGTACATGCCAATGCATTTGGAAGAAGTTAGAAGTCGTATGATTAAATAAGTGGCCTTTCTTTGGGCAGCTTATTCTATTAATTTTCAAGTTCATGCCTTCCAACTTACTGAATTTTTTCATAAAATATAAATGATCTTGATAAAATTACACGTATTTCTTCAAGTCTATAGATAATAAAGCATCTACTGTCATTAAATATTTGTTGCAAAGGTGTATGTTAAATTGGTATGGAGACCTTTGTGCTGTGAGGAGACACATGATAAGTCATGCTGTAATTCATACAGAAGACAAAGAACAATTTTCTAGTGTAATTACTGTAAAGCAATAAGCACAAAGGAAATGGCTATGTGGAGGAATACTCATGCCACATAGGGATGTTATCAGCTTTAAATTATTTTTCTCATTTATTTATTTATACCACCACATGATAGCTATTTTGTAAACAACTTACAGTGAAGGAACTGTACACTAAGAGTTGAGGAGGTATGAAGAGTCCTATGTTTGCATTAGTTTCCCCTCTATGGCTCCAAAGTTATTCATTTAAATATCTTTTACCTTTAATAATTCTACTTTTACTGTCAACTGAAGTAGATCTAAGCAGAACAGAAGCCTAAGGCTGATAGATCAGTACAGGTCTCATGTTTGCACATTACATTATGTAGGACAAAGATAAAATTTCAATGCATTTTCTTCAAGGTTTTTAACAGTTTGAGCAATTTTAAATGTGAAGAATACTTTCCTAAAACAGACAGAGTGTCCACTACATTCATAACTCCTTTGTACTGCTGCAGAGTGGTTAATTAACTTTTCACTCCCTGGAGCATTGCTCTCTGACTTGGTCATGGTGACTCCTGTGTGAGAGTCAAGATTGATATAGTGATGGGTTGGAGAATGACTAAATACAGTCACTGTTTCTCATGTAAAAAGTTGAATCACACAATTCTATGTATACTCTCTTTGTATTGCTATTATCTTTAGAATGATTTTTAGCTTCCAAATGATAAAAACAGTTTTTTAACTGAAAGATACTCTACTTATCTAAATCTGATTCTTCTCAAAATGGTACACAAATATCATTGAGCAGAAGGTGGCATTAGTCATATATCCCGTTTCCAACAAAAAAAAAGTAATAAAGGCTTTTATTTATGTATGATTTTCATTATGTAAATAGAGCCAATTTAACATATTCATGTTGTGTGTCAACATGTAACCTGTTTATTTTTTAAATAGAATATTGATATACTTACTTGCTTCTTTTAAATTTTAACATGATAAATATTTACATATGTAACTCACACAAATATTCTTGTCTTAATCTTTTAGAAGTGTCTTAGATTTTTAGTGTGAGGTATAAAGAGGGTGGATATGAATAGGAGGGTAGTTGGGAGGAACTAGAAGAGTAGAGGGAGGACAATTATAATCAGGATATAATATCGCCAAAAAAGTCTATTTTCAAAAAAAAGGGCAGGAAGGAAGGAAGGAAGGGAGGAAGGAAGGAAGGAAGGAAGGAAGGAAGAAGGGAGGGAGGGAGGGAGGGAGGAAGGAAAGAAAGAAAGAAAGAAAGAAAGAAAGAAAGAAAGAAAGAAAGAAAGAAAGAAAGAGAGGGAAAGAAATAAAAGGAAAAAATCTTTAAAAATAAACAATAAGACTCCATACCCTTTAGTTTTGGGTTGTCCTTATGGTGTTTGTATTGGGATGTCATTTCTGATTCCTCAAGAGGAGTTGCTCTGACAATTAGTTGATCACATATTCAGATGATCTCATGTGAAACTTCTCCCAATTTTAACTTGTCAATAAAGGCTAGAACCTGTGATTGGGCAGCAGAGGATAGAGATGAGACAACAGGTCTATGAGAGTGTGTACATGTAGACGGGAGAAGAAGAGGAGAAGGGAAGAAGAGAGGATAGAAGAAGAGGAGGATGAAGCCATTATGGAGCAGAACTATGAGACCATGAGAAACCACAAATAACAATGGGTCATATAGCTGTGGAATAAGTTAGTATAGTGTTAGTTCTGCACAACGTAGACTTATAGCTTATAATTATAATAATTGGATTGTGTTTTTTTAATATGGCCTTATTGGGTTTGAAAATTCCAACAACAAATTGGTGCCCACATATAGCTGTACCCAAATTATTTTACTTAATGGTCCTGGCAGCTGAGGCCCTCCTTGGTACCAGATCAAATATTCTGGATTCTAAAGTAAAAGGTGCATGCACGCACACACACACACACACACACACACACACACACACACACACAATTTATATTTTGATATGCCTAAAACAGCTCAGTGACTAGGCCACTTCCTAACATCTATATGGCTAAGCTGCTCCACTATGATATTCCTGAGTTATTACTTACTAGAATCTATATTCCATCATTGTTGCCTCAGCCCCAGATATGCAGCTCTCTCAGGCTGTGTTTCCCCAGCTCCTACATGGTGGCTATGCTCTCTTTTTCTACCTCTTAGATGTGGCAACTTGGTTCTCCTTCTGCAGCATGGCAGATCTCCCTCAGTCCCTTGCCTGGGAGTTCTAAAAGTTCACCTGTCTCTTCCTAACCATTAGGCACAAGCAAATTTATTTACTAATCAGAACCAACTGGGGGCAGTGTTCCCTCAGTGTCTTTTGTGCAGAATTGTAGATTTTCATGCAACTTTGATGACTCAGATTAGCATAATACAAGCAACATTAGATAAACCCAAAACATATAGTATCTTATTTGTGTGAATTTGTGTTCTATTGGTCACCTACTCAGTTTACCTTACAGTGTTTATTTGTCATTGCTTTTTATTTACATTTTCTACTTAATTATCTTTTCAACAAATTGTTTTGGCTTGTATATGTGAACTTGAGTGCAGGTACATTAAGAGGCCAGAATAACACATTAGGGCCGCGGGAAATGATGGTGTGAGCCACCATTCATGGGTGCTGGCAACTGAACCCACTTCTTCTGTAAGAGCAGAAACACTGAGACTTCATCCATTTTTCTATTATGCTATTTTTTTATGTAAGTAGCTGGAGTTTTACTTATTGGTCAACATGTTTTCTATATATTCTTAATAGCAATGCATTTCTAGTTCTATGTTTTTTGAAGAGAGTCTAATTTCATGACTTGAAATACATGTAAATTTGATCTATGCACTATGATGTTTGCATTTTTCTGAAATATTCAAACATTAATTTAAATTTCTTTTTCTGCTTCATGGTAGCATTACGTATATGATTTATTTAGATGGATGTTGTACCGTTAAGATACCATATATCTTCTAACAAAGATAACTGATGAGTCTAGAAACATTTACCAAATAAACTCTATGAAACTCCTCATGTGTGGTGTGCATGTGTGTGCACATAAGTATGTGACTGGTTTTAATCATATATTGTCATTCCTTTATTCTACATTTATAGATCTAGTATATTAATTTTCCTCAATGTTTGATATTTACCCTATCAAGAATATTCTTGGTGATTAATTATAGAAATATGGTTTATGAATAGGTGATGAAATTTCCTGTATATTTTCCCATTAAATCACAGGGTATCTTTATCATAGTATATTACATTATTATACTTTTAAATGGGTATTATATTCTATCTACTAGCTATAAAAAGCAAGTAAATGAGCCCTTTTAAGTTAAGTTCTTATAACTTAAATTACTGAATTTGTATTTGGCTGCTCAAATACTGTCTTTTTGACTAAGTAAAGCAATTGAAAAATTTTGGTTTGGCAGTTGGCCCTTCTGTCTCCTTTCCAGTTTTAAGATTAAGACATAATCACAAGGTGTTTACTCTACCAAAATAAAGGCGATGTTTAAAGTTTTCTTATGGGTAAATAAACAAGAAGCAAGAACAACAATCACAAAATGCAATGAATAAGGCATGAGGGGTGACTAATGCCTGTAACTGTAGAATTGCCATAAGTCTGCGGCCAGTATAGGCTATGTGGTGAGTATCAGCTTAGTCAGATGTACCCAGCAGAACCCTGTATCAAAATCCACACCAAACTAATTAATAACAAAGAAGAACAAGTCCTCAATCAGTGTAGAATTAAACAGATATTTCTGGAATGGAAAAAACTCCCTGAAAGGCCATTGTACAACATTATAAATTTATAAAATTTAGCTGAACCTATCATCTCAAAATTGGATTTCCAGATTTCCCTTAGTTATTTTTTGGTTATAATTTTTAAATTATATTTTCAAAAGAAGGTAAGAATTTACAATTATATATTAATTATTCTTTAAAGAAAACTAAATAATATGCCACTTTAGTAGTTTGGAAAGTATAGAATTTTGATGGAACTGGCTGTGAACCGAAGCTTAAATGAGAGCATCAATCAAGCATTGAACATCATTGTAAGATTTAGATACCTGTCAATAAGATAAATATAAAGCTGGGAAACATCAGGGCATAGGTCTGGTCCATTTCCTGTAATATTAGATGGTTTTAGACAACCCTGGTGAGGTCCCATGACAATTCTGTATTTGTGTTATTACAAAGCAAGAGATGTTTCCATTATTATGTAATTTCATTTTCATTTCATCTAGTGATTTAGCATATATTTCCTGAATTATGGGCACCAATTGTCCATGATTTTTTAGAGTTATCATTACTAGACAGAGACGATATACTTTTCTAAAAGTATTCAGAGGCTGGGAGCATGGCTCAACAGTTAAGAGCACTTTCTATTTTTCCAGGGGACAGTGGTCAGTTCCCAAAACCCGAGTAAGACAATGCACAACTGGCTTTAAATCCTGCCTTTGGTGACACATTTTTCTGGCCTCTGCAAGCACTCACAAATATGAGTTCTACACAGATAAAAAGAAACATATATGCAAATAAATGAAGATAAAGTGTTATGTAGGTAGGGCATCTTTCCTTTGTAAACAGCATGAGTTTTTATTTCTGTATGTCTTACATTAATATACTTACAGAGAAACCTGGCTATCTCATATATTTTTTCATGAATAGTGAGTATGTCTCCACTGGACACACTGGCACATTTCTGTGATCCTGTCACTTGATAGCTAAAAGAGGAGGATTGAGTGCTGGAGACCAACCTGGCCTCTACAGTCAAATTTATGCCAATGTGACATTTTCAGAACACTTAAAAAAAAGAGAGAGAAAAGAGAAGAAAAAAGACTTTAAAAAGAAGAAACCCTTTTTGACAGGAAAACTGACTACAGACCTACTAAGTAAGCTCTTAGTTCATAGCAGTTATAGCACTTGAACTGATTATACATAAACCATGGTAAAGATGATTATTTAGAAATAATGTAGAATTATGATGTGAATTTTTCAAGCAGGTACATATTACTGATTTTTTAATTCAGATTAGGATTTTGAAATAGTTGCACTTTAAGCAGATGTTTTAACACCATGTTTATTTATATCAGGTTGTCTTAGAATTTTCATTGCTCTGAAAATACACCATGACCAAGACAAGTATTATAAAGGCAACGGTATATTTGAGGCTGCCTTATAGATTTAGAGGGTTAGTTCACTATTATCATAGCAGGAAAAATAGCAGTATACAGGCAGATATGGTACTAGAGAAAGAGCTGAGAGTTCTGCATCTTTATCTGAAGGCAACTAGTAGAGACTGGCCTTCACAGCCAGCTATGAGGGAGGTATCTTTCTCACTAGGTGGAGCCTGCACATTGGAGGACACCTTCAAAGCCCACCACCACAGTGCCACAATTCTAACAAGGCCACACCCCCTAACAGTGCCACTTCCTATGGGCCAAGCATACTCAAACCACCACATTCCATTCCCTGGCCCCCATAGACTTGTTCAAATACATGTCTATGAGGTACATGTACAAAGTACATTTGGTGCAACTTTGAAATCCCCATAGTCTATCACAGTCTGAAAAGTTCAGAGTCTTTTCTGAGGTTCATGCAATTTCTTAACTATAATCTGCTATGAAATCAAAATAAAAAAGCAGATCACATACTTCCAACATATCATGACAGAAGATATACATTACCAGTAAAAATTATCATAGTGAAGAATTACTCTACCAAAACAAGACCAAAAACCAGCTGGACATACTCCAACCTCTATGTTTCCATGTCCTATATCAAAGCCCTCTTCATCCTTGTTGACTGCTATTGACAGAATTGACTTTCGGCAGCAACAAACTCAAGTTCTCTTGGGTTGTTTCTACTCTGATAGCAGCTTTTCTCAGCAGCTATCTCACAGTTCTGACATCTCTAACATCTTTGGGTATACAAGGCAACTTCAATCTTATAGCTTCTTGTTCCAACACCTGTGGTCTACACATGGTCTTCTTGGCTTCTCCAAAGGTCTTGGGTCATAACTTCAGCTCAACCTTCTATAGCACTTTAGTCTGTGGTTGGCTCTATTCCACTGCTGATGCTGTTCTTCATGGCCATCCCATGGAATTAGCATTTTCAATTTGCTAGAGTCTTTCACTATACCTAGGCTTCACCAAAAGCCTCTCATACGTTCCCTACATGGTCCCATGCCTCAACTTCTTTGCATAACTCCTGTAGTCCTAGGCCATCATCAACTGTAAATAAGACTGCACTTACAACAAGGGCCTTCTCTGGCCTCTCACAGAGCTGAGCTTCAGGTGCTCCTGATGACCCCCCTTTTTGCCTTCAAAACTAGTACCACCTGGGTGATTCTTACTCATTGCCAAGTATAGAGCAGCATGAGATACAACCTTGGGTATCTTTGGGACACAGCTTCTTTGTGCTCTCATAAAGCACTTTGAAGAACATCTTGCTTCAGTGATCACTTAATCAATTTTAAAAAAAAATCTTAATCACTGTTAATTTCTCAGAGTCACATAACTAGTATCAGTTTTCCAGTAATCACTTCTCTTTTTGATTGTAGAGCAAGAACCACATTGCCAAAGCTGCTAAAGGTCTGCTGCTTGCTAGAGGTGAAACATGACTCCCTCGTTCAGTTACATTTTTCATTATAGATCTTAAGTTGAAAACCAAGAATTTGCTAATGATTAATGTTAATGTAAAGGGACATTAAATATAAGGAAATTATTTTCATATAAATATGATCATTATAAATATTTGGCAAAAAGTAATTTGAACCAAAAAGTTGACATAGTCATGATTATCTGATATTTATGTATTAATAAATTTAAATTAATATTTTGCTAATTTGGCCATAAATTTTGAGACTTAAGTCCCAATATTAAGACTGAAGGTTAATAGAAAAAAGATAAAGTTATGTAGAGAATATCTTGTGTGGATGATTCACCTGTCAAGTAAAAAACTTATGGCCTATAGGAAAGGGTAGAACAGAAAGCGAGACATTGGGTGACAAAAAGAATTCTCGGATTGAGTCAGAGAAGATTTGGGGAGGCAGGTATATCATACAACCAGTCCCCTGGAAGAGTGTAGGTAAAATGAATGAGTTATTTTAAGTTATATTCTTGTCAAAGAAGAGTCTAGCTATATTGTCAAGGTTTTTGTACATACATTTTGAGTCTGAGTCTTATTTCTGGGAGCATGGGGGTGAGAGGAATAACCAGAACCAACTTCTACAAAGTTATATAATATATAGTTAATCAACACTACACAATTCACAAACATGTTATTTTTTGCCTAAAATATTTATAAGAGATTTGGATCAAATGGTCACACATTTCTATGTACATTAAAATATCATCAGATTTCAGGTGGCAGAGATAGGAAAATTGCTAGACACAGATAGCCTAGGCTTCAAAGGAAAACTCTGTCTTCATGTTCCCCAACTCTCCCTCACCTGACAAATAAATAAGGTTGAAACAAAACTTATTACATACACAAAGAAGAGTAGTTTCAGTTGTAGAGTCTCACTGGGTCCTTTAAAGTTAATATTATTATTTTTTTCCTTGAAATAAGTTAGGTAAAACACTATGTAATGTTAAAAGCAGAACACTCAAAACAGCAGGACTCAAATCATGTGCAACTTGATTAAAAACTAGCAATTTGATGAATTTTCAAAACATCTTCTTATTCGTTAAATACAGACTGAAGATTGCCTTGAACTGCGTAACAAACAGAATGAGTGACTGATAAGGATGCAGAAGTCAATCAACCAAATGCTAAAAATTTCAGCCGGCCGTGGTGGCGCACACCTTTAATCCCAGCACTCAGGAGGCAGAGGCAGGCGGATTTCTGAGTTCGAGGCCAGTCTGGTCTACAAAGTGAGTGCCAGGACAGCCAGGGCTACACAGAGAAACCCTGTCTCGAAAAACCAAAGAACCAAAAAAAAAAAAAAAAAAAAAATGTCAGTGCTGTATATGTCCTTTACCTTTAAGATTCTTAATATCCTGATGCTATGTCATTCCTCAGGTCCTCTTCTAATATCTCTTCAGAAAATGACAGGATTTAAAGAAAGATGCTAATTCAAAAAGGATTAAAGTAGCCTAAGAGTATAATGTATCCATCAGAATTTTCTCAGTATTAACTATAAACCATACAAAAATTGACATGTACTTTGCAAATTAAGCTTCACAAAAATGAAAGAGTACACATGGAGGGTGCTTTGGATCCAGCTGCACATGTAGCAGAAGATTGCCTCATATGGCATCAGTGGGAGGGGATTCCCTTGGTCCTGTGGAGGCTCAATACCACAGCATAAGAGGATGCTAGGGCATTGAGGAAGGATTGGGTGAGTGAGGGAGGCCTCTCATAGTGGCAGGAGGAGGGGGGATGGGATGGAGGTTTGAGGAGGGGAAATCAGGAAGGGGGACTATATCTGAAATGTAAGTAAATAAAATAACAAATAAAATAAAATAAATGAAAACAAAGTAACTACTTCCAGGACAAAAATGAGTCACAGGATGAAATCTGGCATCTAAATCAAAATTTAAAATGTGGCAAATAACAAAAAGTACAAACAAAAAATGAACAACTCTAATCACTTATAAGAACATGAACAGAAAACAGAAATTAATGCAAGTGAGAGTAAGATATTACAGGAATTAGAGCCTGGCTGGGAACTTTTGTTCTTCCCTGATTACCACAGTGAGTTATTTGCAACCAGCATGCGTGTGCCTAACAGCCCAGTTGCCACAGGCTTCTGAAGGAATGCCTACACTCCTGTGCTTTGGCCCAGTTCCTGTTTCCTAGTTGTAATCACATGTTGGCCACATTCCTTTCCCTTCCCTGCAGCTGCTCCTCTGAAGGAACTTCAAGTGTATCACCGTGCTGGGAGCTCCTCCTTGTGCATCTGCTACACGGGAAGCATTTAAGTCAGCTGGATCGTGAAACACTAAGATTTAGAACAAGGCTGTGTTGGACCGCGTGCTGTGAAAATGTCTCTGCTTAAGTCCTCAAGCTAGGAGTCTCTTGACTGTCTTTAAGCTTCTCAGAAGAAGAAACTGAATGCAAACACCTTGCTATGTGCCCCACAGAAGGAAACTAAGGGAGAGCAATACTGAAGTTCCGATCTGCAGCATGTACAGCAGTGCCAGGTAGATGTGGTAGCCTGTCTGTAATGCCACTGTTTGGGAAGTAGGGATACAAGATTCTCTGAGCAAGCTCTAAAGGAACACTAACAAACTTAACCAACTTTCTCTTCCAGTGTGAATTACTGCCATAATATGTAAAGTGGAAAATATACAGACATCAGCCTTAGGCCTCAAAACATACTCAGACATGTACACTTAAACATATGAATATTCACATGCGCATGCATATAACCATATATAGTGACTATAAAAATGGAGACAGTAATAATTGTTATGCCATGCAATGTCTTTTTGCAGATGTTGTTACCAAAAGGAAGAGATATTCCCTAAACCTGTGTAAGCAAATTATGTATGTATTATCAAAGTTACTCTAGATTTGAGTGTCACATAAAACATACTGTATAGATAAATGTAATTAAGATTAATTTCTTGTAATTTAGACAGGAATATGTAAAAATCAGTGGTTCTCAGCTTTCACAGGGTTTCTCTGTGTAGTCCTGGCTGTCCTGGAACTCACTTTGTAGACCAGGCTGGCCTTGAACTCAGAAATCCGCCTGCCTCTGCCTCCTGAGTGCTGGGATTAAAGGCGTGGGCCACCATGCCTGGCTTGGTTCTCAGCTTTCCTAATGCTGTCACTCTTACAGTTTTTCATGTTGTGGTGTCTTGCGCGTGCCCTGACTCGCCAGCAAGAATGACGCTGCAACAGGATCCCTCTGCATATGTTTATTGGGAGACCTTGATTGCAGAGGCAAAGAGACCCCAAACCCAGAACTGGTGCTGCTTATATAGGCCTAGGAGAGGCGTGTCTCACACCCAGATTGGTTATGCATGGGTTATGCTTACCACCTCATTTGCATGCCTACATCTGATTGGTTAACTTGTCTCTCATTTGATTGGTTAACTTGTCTCTCATCTGATTGGTTAACTTGTCTCTCATCTGATTGGTTAACTTGTCTCTCATCTGATTGGTTAACTTGTCTCTCATCTGATTGGTTAACTTGTCTCTCATCTGATTGGTTAACTTGTCTCTCATCTGATTGGTTAATTCTCAAAACCTCATCTTGGCAAAAAAACTTTACTGCCTATGTGTGAGGAGCCACCCTTGAAATCGCCATTACAAGATGGCGCTGATATCCGGTGTTCTAACTGGTAAACAAGTAGTCTGCACATGTGCTGGGGTATTTTTCCATTCCTTGTGCCCTGCCTGTCCCATAGCGTCATCTGGGCTGATGGTGAGCAACCAGTCAGGGTGAAATACGTCTCCAACTGCTCTTGTGGTCTATTTAAGGACCGAGTTCCCTGTGTTCTGGGCCTCCTCCCCAGAAGCTGATCATCTTTCTCTTGAGATGCATTAAAGCTTTGCTGCAGAAGAACCCGTGTGTGTCCTGTGTGTGTGTGTCCTCGCTGGCGAAACTCCTTATCACACAGGGACACCTATGTATGCATGGTGGCCAGCGGTAGCCAGCACCACCCTGCAATGGCACATGTGGCTTCCTACAGTGGTGGCCCCACCCATAATTTTTTATGGCTCTTTGATAATCATCATTTTGCTTCTGTTATCAGTCTTATTTAAATAACAAGAAAGTCGATGATTTCAAGAAAGACACTGATGGAATTATTCCTTCTCAATTATATGGATTATGTACATCACTTCCAAAGTGAGCATTTCTAGGAAGTTCCTGACAGCTGAAATCTGACTCTGTCCAGATAAACAAGGTCTGTTAAGTAAGCAAACAATGTTGTCAAAGCAAACCGGAGAACATGATTAATATACAACTGCTTCCTGTCATTATGCCCTGACTTTGCTCTTGCAAAGTCAATAGGTAGTCTTGACATGAGGTCTTGAATACAAAGATATTCTATAGACCATGGCCTACTATATACATCTTAATCTGTTTGTGAATTTCTGTCATGGATTCCTGTCTTCCTAAAAATGCTTCCACTCAAATTAGAGTCTTATATACACAAATACAAAAACCTATATTGACTTCACAGCAGAAAGGGCATCCTGATAATCCTGGGAAAAGTGGTACTGCTATAAGTTTTTAAGAGCTTTATCTGTTTGAATCAGGAACTGTGATATAAGGTCTTTAGAGAAATTCTGGGTAGAGGACTTCCCTAAAACAAAGCTTCCTTGATTACAGCTTCACAGTCCATGTTAACAAGTCTTGGCATTAAGCTAAAGCTTCGTAGTGACTTCTGATTCCAGTTAGAAAAGTGAGAACATTATTCTGTTAAAACAATGTAACATCATAAGAAAGGCTATCATGATCAATAACGTTCTAGACTTAAGAGACCAAAAACTTAAAGTTGGAAAGTAATTTAAACATAACAACAACTAAGAAAATCATATCTCTATATCACATTTAAGAAAAGTGTGTACAATTAAAGCAGTAAGTGATTTTAAAAAATCTGAAAGATTGCCCTTTCTGTTTACGAAAATTTGGATTTAAGCTAGTCACAGCCATACCACAGTTACATGAAGAATTGTAATATTTAGTGAAATATCACTGAGTAAAGATATTATTTCTTGGCAAGTTAGTACTTAATATTACTTGTTTGATTAATCTAACTAACAGATTATGAAAGATTTTGGTATAAGAAAGGAAACTGAATTCTGGAGAAGAGAGAAATCAAAGTCACACACGATTTAAGCATTTGCTGATTCAATGGCTTTTGACTTCAACTTTGTCATAGCACTCTTTCTTTAGAGACTTTGAGGTAAAGCTCATAAGCTTTCTTGTTTCACTGACTATGTTTGATGGCATATTAGGGGAAGAAACAGATAAACAATCTGAAAAGCAAATATGAAATTTAAAATTGAGAAAATATGGAGGGAGTACAATCTATAACAAAGGAATCTAACCAGGACTAGTATTTGAAAAATGTAGCATTTGAACAAAGTAGATACAAGGTCAAATGGAGGGAGGAACAGGCTTGCTGGGGACAGTGAACATGGCAGGGAAGACAATCCTACATAGTTGACCCAACTCCTTTCTTACCTATGAGCTCACCTCTGCTGACCTCTTGCTACAGAAAGAGTAGTTTTAGCTTACTGACTACTAAAACTGAAGAGAAAGGTGGTAGTATTGACAAATAAATGTTGTCATAGGCATGAAGGTCCTTTTGAGACAATCTCAAGGGTCTGGCTAACTATTACAGAAAGGTTGTATAATGTCGATTAATGAATCTATGCACTGACAATGAGCCTGGCTTTTTCAAGAACATTGTTATAATGCACTTGGATAATCCTGAAATATACTGCGTAACCACATGCAATAATATTTCTTTTTTTAATGTATACATTTTTCATTAGATACTTTCTTCATTTACAATTCAAATGCTATCCCAAAAGCCCCCTCTACCCTCCCCACGCCCTGCTCCCCTACTCACCCACTCCCACTACTCGGTCCTGGCATTCCGCTGTACTGGAGCATATGATCTTCACAATACCAAGGGCCTCTCCTCCCATTGATTGCTGACTAGGCCATCCTCTGCTACATATGCAACTAGAGACACAGCTCTGGGGGTACTGGTTAGTTCATATTGTTGTTCCTCCTATATGGTTGCAGACTCCTTTAGCTCCTTGGGTACTTTCTATAGCTCCTTCTTTGGGGGCCCTGTGTTCCATCCAATAGATGACTGTGAGCATCCACTTCTGTATTTGCCAGGTATTGACATAGACTCAGAATAGAGAGCTATGTCAGGGTCCTGTAAGCAAAATCTCCCACCCAGGGATCCATCCCATATAATATTTCTCAAATCAAATGCATAAGCCTTTATACACGTGAACACATTGAGATTATGTATATATATATATATATATGTATATATATATATATATATGTGTGTGTGTGTGTGTGTGTGTGTGTGTGTGTATGTGTGTATATATATATATATATATATATATATATATATATTCCACAATGGTAAAAATATAAGTGGCATGTATACACAGCCATACACACAAACACATTGACTCTATCTAAGAAGAGTATTTCATGGCTATCAAGAAGGTCCAGGTACTAATTTTTCTAGAATTGTAATTAAAAGACTGAATGAAAGTCTTGATATGATCTAGCAGTGACATGAACAGGTAGGAACATTGTTAGGATTTGAATGTGAATTGTCATGGCTTCTTTGGGCATTGGATATTGTCTGATTCAGGCTGGAGTCGCTCCAGCCTTCAGCTGGGCTACTTCTGGTGTCCAAAGATAGGTGAATCACATTGGATTCTTTTCTGTGCAGATATCAAGGACATCTGCCAGAAACCTCCTCAGAGATGTGGCTGGTTGAGGAAACAATGTGTACTCTTGTTCTAGGGCCAAAGTCAGAACATGGATGGTGATGTTCATATTTAATACTTCTAGTTTCTCTGAGACAAATGGATTTGGGTTTCTATTTTGTTAAGTATGTCCCTTCTCAGAAGGGGATATGAGCATACTGGGATGACCATGAATGAGTGGGTTACACATCCCACTTCCAAGTCTATCTTTCTTTGGCTAGACTATGGATAGGGCTTGGTTCCTGGTGTTCTTTCTACCCACATTTTTCTGTCTGACAATGGCCCCAGCGATGGTTTCAAAACAGAACGTTATGTCCCTGTGCTCACCAGAAGGCCTATGAGCTTCACCTCTGCCTTTAGGGCTACCCAGGGCTCATGGAGGTGGGTTGAGCCTTAATGCCCTCAGTCATCTAGTTTTAGTTTCAGAACCTTCGGACCTTCCCTTTGATTTTTCTTAGGGCATTCATGTTTTCAATGGCTTTTCTCTTCAGAATAAGCATATTATTCTTTCTCTAATTGAGGACAAATTTTTCCTTCAGTAGGGGGCAGGCTTACCTTTAATTCTCTCTCATTAGGACAGCTGCAGTTCATGGCAACAAGTAGCACTTTCCCTAATCCTCTGCTCTGCCAGTTCTCAGAAGTCTCCTGGTTGTTGCAAACCTTCCCAGCTATATCTACCAACACAGTCAATTGTTTACCTGCAAAGCTATCAAGACACTGAAATTTCTGACATTTGTCAGCAACAACTTGATTCACAAAAACCACATTGACACCTGACTGATGTTCTCTGGCTTGTAGTGCAAAGGTCTATACGCTTCAAAAAGTTTCTCAAAATATTGTCTGGTAATCTCATTCTTTCCCTGTATCACCTAGCTTACACTTAGACAAAATTGTGGACTAGCTAGTGTCCTCACACAGGCCCCTTTAACAGAATGTGGTGGTAGACCCAGAGTCTCTCCCTACCTTCAGCCATGTTGACATCTCAGTACAATCAAACCAAAATGAAGGTTGCATCAGCATCAGTCTCAAATGGGTAGGTTGCCCATTTGCTGCCGGAATCAATTTCTGAGCAGTGCTCATCATCCTGTCCCTCATGCCCCTCTACCATTGTGGAAAGGACTAGAAGCAGTTCATGAAAGTGATCCCAGGTGGACTGGTGAGTCAGCATGATTGATTCCGGAAGACCTGTGAAAGCTGATGGCCTTTCTGAGAATGGAGAGTTCTTCAACTTCCAATTAGAAAGGTCATTATTAGAAAATGGCACATATGTAATGATGGGTGCCTCCCTTGAACATCTGAGAGTCCCATAACCCAGATGGCCTGGACTGTAATAGAGTTAGCCCTCTGGGCAATACAGACCTGAGTATGAGGTGGATTCCAAGTGGAAGCAGGAGAATGAGGGGATTCAAGAGCTGGTCCTTTTCTTGAATGTGGTAACTGGGCTAGGTCAGCAGTGGCGGGGAAAGGGAACTATGGAAGGAGACAGAGATCCTCCTAAGAGGCAGAGGGAGGAAGCAAGTCCAGAGGCCAAGGAGTGTGGGGATCAGCATGGCTGATGACAAAAAGCAGCATCTCATCCAATCAAAAAGCTTTGATGGGTGGTCCCTGGATTCATAGAAAACAGCTTTTACCCTGTAAATTTGGGGGAGAGGAAAATTCTCCTCACACGCCATCCTACTTTATAGGTTGGCCATTCATTCTTACAAAAGATGGTTAGTTTGCCAGGATGAACAACCAGACCTGCTATTAAAAACAATGAATTTATGAAATTCTTAGACAAATGAATGGATCTGGATGATATCATCCTAAGTGAGGTAACCCAATCAAAACAATACACATGCTATACACTCACTGATTAGTGGATATTAGCCTAGAAGCTCAGAGTACCCAAGATACAATTCACAAAACACATGAAACTCAAGAAGAAGGAAGATCGAAGTGTGGATACTTCAATCCTTCTTAGAAGGAGGAACAAAATACCCATTGAAGTAGATACAGAGACAAAGTGTGGAGCAGAGACTGAATGAAGGACCATCTAGAGATTGCCCCATCTGGGAATCCATCCCTTAAAAAACAAAGCAAACAAACAAACAAAGAAACAAACAAACAAAAAACCCCAACAAAACAGGACACTACTGTGGATTCCAGCAAGAGCTTGCTCACAGAAGTCTGATAAAGCTGTCTCCTGAGAGGCTCTTCCAGTACCAGACAAATACAGAAGTGGATGCTCACAGCCAACCATTGGACAGAGCACAGGGTCCCCAATGAAGGAGCTAGAGAAAGTAACCAAGAAGTTGAAGGGGTTTGCAGTCCCATAGGAGGAACAACAATCTGAACTAACCAGTATCTCCATAACTCCCTGGGACTAAACCACCAACCAAAGAAAACACATGGTAGGACTCATGGCTCTAGCTGCATATGTATCAGAGGATGGCCTGTTGGGAGCCACGCCCACATTCGCCGTTACAAGATGGCGCTGACAGCTGTGTTCTAAGTGGTAAACAAATAATCTGCGCATGTGCCAAGGGTATCTTATGACTACTTGTGCTCTGCCTTCCCCGTGACGTCAACTCGGCCGATGGGCTGCAGCCAATCAGGGAGTGACACGTCCGAGGCGAAGGAGAATGCTCCTTAAGAGGGACGGGGTTTCGTTTTCTCTCTCTCTTGCTTCTTGCTCTCTTGCTTCTTGCTCTCTTGCTTCTTGCTCTCTTGCTTCCTGCACCCTGGCTCCTGAAGATGTAAGAAATAAAGCTTTGCCGCAGAAGATTCTGGTCTGTGGTGTTCTTCCTGGCCGGTCGTGAGAACGCGTCTAATAACAATTGGTGCCGAATTCCGGGACGAGAAAAAACTCGGGACTGGCGCAAGGAAGATCCCTCATTCCAGAACCAGAACTGCGGGTCACGGTAATAAAGGTTCCCATAAAACAGACTGTTAAGAAGGATTCAACTACATGAATTCAGAACTTTTCAGCTGGGGAACGGTGGATACCAGTAAGTATAGCTTTACGAGGTACGCCTGGCCTTGAACTTTCTAACGAAATTCAAGACAGTCTATCAGAAGTAAAGTGGGGAATAGCTTTACAAGGTACGCCTGGCCTTGAACTTTCTAACGAAATTCAGGACAGTCTATCAGAAGTAAAGTGGAAAATGGCTTTACGAGGTATGCTTGGCCTTAAACTTTCTCTAGTGTTAGAAGCCCTTTTGTTCCTTTTCACATGTTATCAAGTGATTAAGGCAGGGCTAAAAATTCTAGATGAAATTCAGGACAATCTATCAGAAGTAAAGCGGGGAGAGAGAGTAGGAGCAAAGAGAAAATATGGTTCACAAAATAAGTATACAGGCCTTTCCAAGGGTCTTGAACCTGAGGAAAAGTTTAGGTCAGGTAAGAATACCTGGGGAGAGATTAGAAGGAAGGAGAAGGAAAAAGAAAAGAAAAAAGATCAATCAGCGGAGGCTTCTAAGAGAAGGAGCCTATACTCATCACTAGATGAGCTCAAGGAGCCAGTTTTTAGTAGTTCTGAATCAAATGAAAAGGCTATTAGGGCCTGGAAGGCGCTCTCCCGAGCAGGTGAAGCCACTGGACAATAATGACAGAGGCAGGCTCTTGCAGCCTACAAGGTCTTATTGTCTACCCTGGAGTTGTAGATCAGAATTGTAAAGGGGAACTTCAGGTTCTCTGTTCTTGTCCTCAAGTTGTCTTTTCTATATCACAAAGGGACAGAATAGCTCAACTAATAATAATTTTGCCAAGCCTACATGGCTGTTTTTTCTTCTTCTGGTATTCCTTGAGCTGCCAGAGGGATTGGTTCTACTGAAAGTGATTCTGATTACTTAATAATGCCTTTAGATTGTTGTCAAATTTTATCTACTCACGTAGGGGTAAACCCTCGTGGCGTCAGGCCATTACAGGTCTGACAGATGGATGTCACGCATATTTCCTCCTTTGAGAGAAATCAATATTTACATGTTTAGATAAGAAGAGATCACCTCCATACCTTAAATGATTTTCAAAAGCTGTTGGGAGATATTAATTGGCTTAGACCTTTTTTAAAGATTCCTTCCGCTGAGTTAAGGCCTTTGTTTAGTATTTTAGAAGGAGATCCTCATATCTCCTCCCCTAGGACTCTTACTCTAGCTGCTAACCAGGCCTTACAAAAGGTGGAAAAAGCCTTACAGAATGCACAATTACAACGTATTGAGGATTCGCAGCCTTTCAGTTTGTGTGTCTTTAAGACAGCACAATTGCCAACTGCAGTTTTGTGGCAGAATGGGCCATTGTTGTGGATCCATCCAAACGTATCCCCAGCTAAAATAATAGATTGGTATCCTGATGCAATTGCACAGCTTGCCCTTAAAGGTCTAAAAGCAACAATCACCCACTTTGGGCAAAGTCCATATCTTTTAATTGTACCTTATACCGCTGCACAGGTTCAAACCTTGGCAGCCACATCTAATGATTGGGCAGTTTTAGTTACCTCCTTTTCAGGAAAAATAGATAACCATTATCCAAAACATCCAATCTTACAGTTTGCCCAAAATCAATCTGTTGTGTTTCCACAAATAACAGTAAGAAACCCACTTAAAAATGGGATTGTGGTATATACTGATGGATCAAAAACTGGCATAGGTGCCTATGTGGCTAATGGTAAAGTGGTATCCAAACAATATAATGAAAATTCACCGCAAGTGGTAGAATGTTTAGTGGTCTTAGAAGTTTTAAAAACCTTTTTAGAACCCCTTAATATTGTGTCAGATTCCTGTTATGTGGTAAATGCAGTAAATCTTTTAGAAGTGGCTGGAGTGATTAAGCCTTCCAGTAGAGTTGCCAATATTTTTCAGCAGATACAATTAGTTTTGTTATCTAGAAGATCTCCTGTTTATATTACTCATGTTAGAGCCCATTCAGGCCTACCTGGCCCCATGGCTCTGGGAAATGATTTGGCAGATAAGGCCACTAAAGTGGTGGCTGCTGCCCTATCATCCCCGGTAGAGGCTGCAAGAAATTTTCATAACAATTTTCATGTGACGGCTGAAACATTACGCAGTCGTTTCTCCTTGACAAGAAAAGAAGCCCGTGACATTGTTACTCAATGTCAAAGCTGCTGTGAGTTCTTGCCAGTTCCTCATGTGGGAATTAACCCACGCGGTATTCGACCTCTACAGGTCTGGCAAATGGATGTTACACATGTTTCTTCCTTTGGAAAACTTCAATATCTCCATGTGTCCATTGACACATGTTCTGGCATCATGTTTGCCTCTCCGTTAACCGGAGAAAAAGCCTCACATGTGATTCAACATTGTCTTGAGGCATGGAGTGCTTGGGGGAAACCCAGACTCCTTAAGACTGATAATGGACCAGCTTATACGTCTCAAAAATTCCAACAGTTCTGCCGTCAGATGGACGTAACCCACCTGACTGGACTTCCATACAACCCTCAAGGACAGGGTATTGTTGAGCGTGCGCATCGCACCCTCAAAGCCTATCTTATAAAACAGAAGAGGGGAATTGAAGAGATTTTACCCCGAGCACCAAGAGTGTCGGTGTCTTTGGCACTCTTTACACTCAATTTTTTAAATATTGATGTTCATGGCCATACTGCGGCTGAACGTCATTGTTCAGAGCCAGATAGGCCCAATGAGATGGTTAAATGGAAAAATGTCCTTGATAATAAATGGTATGGCCCGGATCCTATCTTGATAAGATCCAGGGGAGCTATCTGTGTTTTCCCACAGAATGAAGACAACCCATTTTGGGTACCAGAAAGACTCACCCGAAAAATCCAGACTGACCAAGGGAATACTAATGTCCCTCGTCTTGGTGATGTCCAGGGCGTCAATAATAAAGAGAGAGCAGCGTTGGGGGATAATGTCGACATTTCCACTCCCAATGACGGTGATGTATAATGCTCAAGTATTCTCCTGCTTTTTTACCACTAACTGGGAACTGGGTTTGGCCTTAATTCAGACAGCCTTGGCTCTGTCTGGACAGGTCCAGACAACTGACACCATTAACACTTTGTCAGCCTCAGTGACTACAGTCATAGATGAACAGGCCTCAGCTAATGTCAAGATACAGGGAGGTCTCATGCTGGTTAATCAACTCATAGATCTTGTCCAGATACAACTAGATGTATTATGACAAATAACTCAGCAGGGGTGTGAACAAAAGTTTCCGGGATTGTGTGTTACTTCCATTCAGTATGTTAAATTTACTAGGACAGCTAATTTGTCAAAAAGTCTTTTTCAGTATATGTTACAGAATTGGATGGCTGAATTTGAACAGATCCTTCGGGAATTGAGACTTCAGGTCAACTCCACGCGCTTGGACCTGTCGCTGACCAAAGGATTACCCAATTGGATCTCCTCAGCATTTTCTTTCTTTAAAAAATGGGTGGGATTAATATTATTTAGAGATACACTTTGCTGTGGATTAGTGTTGCTTCTTTGATTGGTCTGTAAGCTTAAGGCCCAAACTAGGAGAGACAAGGTGGTTATTGCCCAGGCGCTTGCAGGACTAGAACATGGAGCTCCCCCTGATATATGATATATCTATGCTTAGGCAATAGGTCGCTGGCCACTCAGCTCTTATATCCCATGAGGCTAGACTCATTGCACGGGATAGAGTGAGTGTGCTTCAGCAGCCCGAGAGAGTTGCAAGGCTAAGCACTGCAATGGAAAGGCTCTGCGGCATATATGAGCCTATTCTAGGGAGACATGTCATCTTTCATGAAGGTTCAGTGTCCTAGTTCCCTTCCCCCAGGCAAAACGACACGGGAGCAGGTCAGGGTTGCTCTGGGTAAAAGCCTGTGAGCCTAAGAGCTAATCCTGTACATGGCTCCTTTACCTACACACTGGGGATTTGACCTCTATCTCCACTCTCATTAATATGGGTGGCCTATTTGCTCTTATTAAAAGGATAGGGGGAGATGTTGGGAGCCGCGCCCACATTCGCCGTTACAAGATGGCGCTGACAGCTGTGTTCTAAGTGGTAAACAAATAATCTGCGCATGTGCCAAGGGTATCTTATGACTACTTGTGCTCTGCCTTCCCCGTGACGTCAACTCGGCCGATGGGCTGCAGCCAATCAGGGAGTGACACGTCCGAGGCGAAGGAGAATGCTCCTTAAGAGGGACGGGGTTTCGTTTTCTCTCTCTCTTGCTTCTTGCTCTCTTGCTTCTTGCTCTCTTGCTTCTTGCTCTCTTGCTTCCTGCACCCTGGCTCCTGAAGATGTAAGAAATAAAGCTTTGCCGCAGAAGATTCTGGTCTGTGGTGTTCTTCCTGGCCGGTCGTGAGAACGCGTCTAATAACAATGGCCTAGTCAGTCATCAATGGGAAAAGAGACTCTTGTTCCTGTGAAGGTTATATGCCCCATTATAGGGGACTGCTAGGGTCAGGAAGCAGGAATGGGTGGGTTATTGAGCAAGGGGAAGTGGGAAAGGATAAGGGCATTTTGGAGGGGAAACTAGGAAAGGAGATAACATTTGAAATGTAAATACAGAAAATATCTAACAAAAATAAAAATAAAATAAAATAAATAAAAACAAAATAATTTGTATGAAATTCTAAAAAAATTAATAAAATATTTAAAAAATTGCATCCTTGCTTTAGACAGGAAAATAAAGAAAATAAGATACTTGCTTATTGAACTGGAAATATGTCCAGATGGTTTTTTAAAAAGCCTTCTTAATATATTATAAACTATATTAATATAGTTAACTTGTATGAATTCGTTTTATAATTTATATAATAAACATTTATTCCATGAGATTTGACTATTAGTCATGTAAGCATTCTTCTAAGTACTACTCCCTGATGTGTACTGAAAATGATCAATAATATTGTTTAAGTTCAGTTAAAATTATTACTGATAAATACTGAACTTTAACTAGCTTAGAAATATGCTAGTACGTCTGTTAATCCTATATGCTTATCGGGAAGAATCAATATGCTGTAGCCTCAAGATTTCTTCCTACAGATTGATGTCTATAAGCCGCTGTAAATGTTTCTTCTTTTCCAAGTTGAATAACTTTACTTACTTACTTACTTATTTATTTACTTATTTATTATGTACATTTGATTGCTCTTGCCTTCATTCTCCCTATTGTTTGCAACATAAGGAGAGAGATGGAATGTATTAATGTTCAAATATAAATAAACATTCAATGTAATAGTAGAAGATTCAGACAAAACAAAACAAAACAAAAACCTCAAGACATAGAACCAGATAGGCCGACTACAGACCTTCATCTGTCCATCTGTTCCCAAAAACTTAATCCCCAGGCTCATCCTGAGCTCTGCAATAGAACCCTCATGGCAGCCTCCAACCACAGGATCTCTAGTGGATCCCATGGACTGTCCCTTTCAAACTTCCTTCTCTCTACTCCTTGCTTTTTAACAGACCCTAACTCAAACAAGCATTTCTTCCTAACCCATAGGCTACTACTACATGAAAGCAGGGAGGCACAACAGTCAAAGAAAATAGAAAGTGTAAAAAGCTTCTCACACAAAATACCCAGGAAATTCATGACACAATGAAAGGACCAATTCTAAGAATAATAGGAATAGAAGAGAATAAAGAACCCCAGTTCAAAGGGACAGAAAACATCTGCAAGAAAATCATAGAAGGAAACTTCCCACACCTGAAGAATGGGATGGTCATTAATGTAAAGAAGCCAACAAAACACCAAGTAGATTGGAACAGAAAAGAAAATCCTCTCTTTATATAGTAATCAGAACACTAAATGGACAGAACAAAGAAAGAATATGAAAAACAGTGACAGAAAAAGGAAAAACAACATATGAAGGCAGACCTATCAGAATTACACCAGAATTCTCAAAAGAGGCTCTAAAAGCCAGAAGATCCTGGACAAATGTCATGCAGACCCTAAGAGAACACAAATTCCAGCCCATATTACTATACTCAGCAAAATGTTCAATCATCATAGATGAAAAATAAAATAAGATATTCCATAACAAAACCAAATTTAAATAAAATCTTTCTACCAACCCAGACCTAAAGAGAATAATAGAAGGAAAATTTGAGCACAGAGAGTAAATCTACATCTTGCTCCCTCCACCAGGCAAAGAATCTAATCATCTCAAAACAAACCTAAAAGGATAGAATCATATATGCATTTTATCACCTCCAACAACAAAACTGATAGGAACCAGCAGTCAATGTTTTTTAATATATCTCAACATCAATAAACTTGATTAACCAATAAAAAGACATAGGCTAACAGACTGGATACACTAGCAGGGTTCAGCAGTTTGCTGTATACAAAAAACACAGCTCAGTGACAAAAACAGACACTACCTCAGAGTAAAAGAGTAGAAAATAGTTTCCCAAGCAAATAGTCCTAAGAAACAACGTGGATTGACTAGTGATTCTAACATCCATTAAAATACATGTTCAACCAAAAGTTAACAAAACCAATGGGAAAGGACACTTGTCAAAAGAAAAAAATCCACCAAGATGAAGTTTCGATTTTGAACATCTATGCTACAAATGATAGGGTACCCATATTCATAAAAGTAAGTTTACTAAAGCTCAAAACACACATTGATCCTTACGTAATAACAGTAGGAGCTTTAAATAACCCACTCTCACCAACAGGCAGGCCATTAAAACAGAAACTAAACAGAGACACCACAAAACTATTAGAAATTATGAAACAAATAGATTTAACTGACATATACAGAACATTTTACCCCAAAGCAAAAGAATGTACCTTCTTCTTAGCACCCCATGGTATCTTCTTCAATATTGACCATATAAATGGAGACAGAACAAACCTCAACAGATATAAGAATATTGAAATATTCCCATGCATCCTAACATGGACTTAGGCTAGATTTCAGTAACAACGAAAACAGTAGATGCCCACAAACTCATGGAAACTGAACAACTCCCTACTCAGTGAACTACTTGGACACAGAAGAAATAAAGAAACAAATTAAAGACATTCTAGAATTCAATTAAACTGAAGACACAGAATATCCAAACTTATGGAACACAATGAAAGCGGTACTCAGAGAAAAATTCATAGTACTAAGTGCCTTCATAAAAAAATTGGAAAGATTCTACACTAGCAAATTAATACCTGAAAGCTCTAGAAGAAAAAGAAGCAAACACTCCCAAGAGGTGTAGCAGGATTTTCCCCTAATTACATTAGTGCAGAGGAGGCCTGTGAATGGTCAGGGAAAAGGAAGGTGGAACTAAGAGTTACTCAGAGTTGCAGAGACAGGTAGCATCTGGAGGTAGGAGGAGAAGGAACAAGCAAGTGGACCTGAACCTGCCTGGCATTTCCCAGCCACAAGTAGTTGTGATATTGTAAGGTTAGAATAATTGGGATAAAGCTTTTATCATTATCAATTGGTTCTTAAATTATTATATTGGTTTCTTGTACATTGTGATACTATTGAAACATAAATCTGATTGGTTAACTAATCTTTAAGAGTCTTGATTTTACTGGGTTACCAGGTATTGTGATATGCAACTGTGAGGTTGATGGTTCCATTTAGTTACTGAAATGTGGGATCATCGACTACATGAGTTTATGGCTGAGGAAGAACTAGCAGCTCCAGGGACAAGCAAGGGAGCTGGGAACACAGCAATAGGGCACAGCAGGGGCTAGCTTGGGAGAGTACCTCAGCAAGAACTTACAGGTGCTGGCACTAGCTCAGGAATGAGCCAGTCTCTTTCTTAATATTTCCCACTACAAAGAAGAGTAGAAAGCAGGAAGTAAACAAATTAAGGGCAGACATAAAAGAGTTAGAAACAAAGAGATCAATACAAATTATCAAAAACAACAACAACAACAAAAAAAACAAAACAAAACAACAACAACAAAAAAACAAGAACCCCGCCCCCCAAAAAAAATCAAACCCCAAAACAAGGGCTGGTTCTTTGAGAAAATCAACAAGACAGATAAGATCTCAGTCAAACTAACTAAAGGGCACAAAGACAGACTACAAATCCAAAAAATCAGAAATAAAAAGGAGACATTACAACAAACGCTGAGGAAATACAAGAAAATCATAGAAGAAAACTTCCCACACCTGAAGAAATGGATTGACATAAATATAAAAGAAGTGTACCTAGAACAATTAGAAAACAAAAGGAGATAAAATGGATCCAAATTGGAAAGGAAGAAGTCAGGAATCAATATTTGTGGATGATATGTTAGTATACATAAGCAACCCCAAAAATTCTACTGGAGAATTTGTACAGCTGAAAAACAAGTTCAGTAAAATGGTAGGATACAAAATTAACTCAATCAAATCCTCCTCCTCTGTCCCGTCCAGCAGGACTTAGTTATTCTGTGGGTCGAGGAGGACTGAGGCCTGCAAGAGAAATGGGCAGAGAAAGGGAAGGGAGACCAAGCAAAGAGTTGTCAAGGTCTGTTTAATGGAGGCTAGGAGCCTGGTTATAAGCACACAATGAGAAAAAATAGGGAGGGGTGGAGGGGGTATAATAAAATACAGAGAAAGGGATGGACTTCTGGGGCAGATGCTGATTGCAGGCTTCAAACATCTTGCAGCTTATCTTGGAATGTTGGCCCTAAAACAGTCCTGGGCAGCCTTCAAACATTCTGCAGTTTATCTTGGAGTGTCAGCCCTAACTAAACAGTCCCAGGCAGCATTCAAACATCTTGTAGCTATCTTGGAGTGCCATAAACAGTCCCAGGCACCAAATGGAGACATGGAGGAAGAAGTGAAGCTAGTTTTATCTAAGCAGTTCTATGCACCAAGTGGATACATGAAGGAGGGAGTGAAACTGGCAGTCCCAGGCGCCAGGTGGAGACAATGAAGGAGGGGGTGACATAATTCCCATCAAAGGGTCAGGCGGATCTTCAGGGTGAGAGTTGTTGCAGGTCTAGTTTTCCACAGTTTGGTCTCTCACACCTCTCTATACAAATAATAAATGGGTTGTGAAAAACAATATGGAAGCAATATCCTTCATGATAGTCACAAATAATATAAAATATATTGGTGTAACTCTAACCAAGCAAGTGAAAGATCTGTAAGACAAAAATTTCAAGTCTCTCAAGAAAGAATTCAAAGAAGGCCTTAGGAGATGGAAAGATCTCCCATGCTCATGGATGGGTAGGATGAACATATTAAAAAGGGATATCCTACCAAAAGAAATCTATAGATTCAATCCAGTCCACATCAAAATAACACATTTCTTCACAGACATGAAAATAACAACTCTTAAACTCACACAGAAAAAAACAAAACAAAACAAAACAAAACACAGAATAGCAAAAATAACTGCTCATCAGTAAAAGAACATCTGTGGGAATCAGCATCCCTGACATTACACTGTATTAAAGAGCAAGAATAATAAACTACCCATGGTATTGGTACAGAGATAGACAGGTCAATAAATAGAATAGAATTTAATATTTAAAAATAAACCCACACACCTATGGACATTTGACAAAGACTCCAAAACCATACAATGGAAAAATAAGTCATATTCATCAAATGGTGCTTGTCTAACTGGATGTCTGCATTAGAAGAATGCAAATTGATCCATATTCATCACCTTATACAAAGTTCAACCTAAGTGCATCAAGGACCTACAATAAAAACGTTTCCTAAATTGAGTAGAAGATAAAGTGGGAAATAGCCTTGAACACATTGGCACAAGGGAAATTTTTATGAACAGAACACCAATGGCTCAAGTTCTGTAAGGAGCCACCCTTGCAATCATATCCGGTGTTCTAACTGATAAACAATTAGTCTGCATATGTGCTGGGGTATTTCTCCATTCCTTGTGCCCTGCCTGTCCCGTGGCACATCATCTGGGCTGATAGTGAGCAGCCAGTCAGGGTGAGTCACGTCTCCAACTGTTCTTTGTGGGTTATAAAAGGACTGAGTTTCCTGTATTCGAGGTCTTCCTGAGATGTAAGCAATAAAGCTTTGCCGTAGAAGGATCTGGTTGTCCGAGTATGTTTTGCTGGCGAAACATTACAAGGACAAGAAAGTTCTAAGATCAAAAAAAGAAAAAAATGACAAATGGGGACCTAATGAAGTTTAAAAGCTTCTGTTAGGCAAAGGACACTGTCAACAAGACAAAATGGTGACCTACAGAGTGGGGAAAGACCTTCACAAACCCTACATCCTACAGAGGGCTAATATTCATAGTATAAAAAGAAATTAAGATGTTAGAACCTCAAAATACACAAATAACCCAATTTAAAAGTGGGATACAGAGCTAAAAAGAGATTTCTCAACCAAAGAACCTTGAATGGCTAAGAATCTGCACTTAAAGAAATGATCAACATCCTTAGTCATAAGGGGATTGCAAGTCAAAATGACCCTGAGATTCCTATACCTATACCAATCATAATGACTAAGATCAAACACTCAAGGGACAGTACATGCTTGTGAGAATGTGGAGAAAGAAGAATAACCTCTGCTCTCATTGCTGATAGGGTTGCAAACTCATTTAATCACTCTGGAAATCAGTTTGGAGGTTCTTCAGAAAATTGGAAAGATTTCTATCTGAAGAACCCAGCTACACCACTCCTGGGAATATAACAAAAAGATGCCTCCATATCACAAGAACATGTGCTCCACTATGCTCAGAGAATCTTTAATTGTAACAGTCAAAGCTGGAATCAACCTAGATGTCCCTCAAGTGATGAATGGATACAGAAAATGAGGTTCATTTATACAATGAAAACTATTCAGCTATTAAAAACAAGGGCATCTTGAATTTTACAGGTTAGTGGATGAAACTAGAAAATACCATCCTGAGTGAGGTAACCCAGATCCAAAAGGTCATACATGTTATGGACTCACTGACAAGTGGATATTAGCAAAAATGTTAAGAATATCCAACTCACTTAAAAATAAGCTTAACAAGAAGGAAGACTCCTGTGTGGATAACTCAAACCAACTTAGAAGGAAAAACAAAATAATCATAGGAGGCAGAGAGAATGGGGGACCGGGAGGGAGAGGAGAGGGAAAGGTGACAATCAGGAACAGTATTGAGTATGGGGGTTGACAGGAAAGAAGCCCAGAGGGCTGGAGAATGAAGTAAAATATGCAGCAGTATGGGGTGTGGGGCCTGAGAAACCTCTATAAAGTCCCAGAAACCTGTAATGTGAGAACCTACCAGGTCTCTCCATGGGATGACATTAGCCGAAATGCCCAACTGTGGGGAGATTGAACCTAAAAAGACAACATCCCATAGCTAGACAGGACCTCTAGTGGAGAGATGGGGCTACCTACCCATCTTTAAAATTTTTGACCCAGAATTGTTCCAGTCTAAAGGAAATACAGGAACAAAAATGGGATAAAGATTATCAGGAACGCCATAAAATGACCAATCCAAATTGTGATCCATCCCTTGTGTGTATACCAAACCGTGACACTATTCCTGATGTCATATTGTGTTTGCAGATTGGAGCCAGGCATGACTGTCCTCTGAGAGGCTCACTCAGAAGCTGAAAGGGACAAATGCAGATAGATACTTACAGTCAACCATTAGATTGAGATCAGGAACTCCTATGGACCAGTTAGGGGAAGGACTAAAGGAGCTGAGGAGAATTGCAACCTCATAGAAAAAGCAACAATGTCAACTAACCCAGATGCTTCAGAGCTCCCAGTGACTAAGCCACCAACCAAGGAGCATACATGGGCTGGTCCATGGCTCCAGGGTACTGGGACTCTCGTGTAGCAGTGGACTGCCTTGTCTGGCCTCAATGGGAGAGAATGCACTTAATCCTGTGGAAATTGATGCCCCAGGGAAAAGGGATGCTAGTTGGGGTGAGTAAGGGATGAGTGGGTGGGTGGAGGAGCACCCTCTTAGGGACAAAGTGGAGGGTATGGGGTGAAGAACACAGGAATGACGGTCCAGAAAGGGGGTAACTTTTGGAATATAAATAAATAAAATAACTTAACAAAAAGTAAATAAATACAATTGACTTCTAAAATTAAAAAGAAATATATTTGGAAATATAATGTAAAACGTAAAGCCAAACCGAGGAAAATCTGGAAATGAAAACTATGAATTCAAACAGTCAACCTTTACTAAGAGAATGTAAGAGATGGAAGAAATAATCTCAGATATTAAAGATACAATAGAAGAACTGGATATATCAGTCAAAAAAATCTTATATCTAAAAAAAAACTACAAACACAAAACATCCAAGCAATCTGGCACACTATGAAAAGGCCAAACCTAAGAATAATAGGAACAGAATAATGAGAAGAAAGCCAGATCAAAGGCCAAGAAAATACTTTCAACAGAATTATGGAAAGAATTAGATGCCTATAAAGATAAAAGAGGCATACAGGACACCAAATTATTATACAAGAAAAGAAAGTTTTCTTACCACATAATATTCAAAACACTAGTCAGAGAATAAGAGGAAAGAATATTAAAAACTGCAGAGAAAAGACTAAGTAACGTGTAAGGCAGACCTATTAGTTATACCTGACTTTTCATTGGATACTCTAAAATTCAGAAGGACCTGGACAAATGTGCTGCTGACCATATATGCCAGGCCAGAATACTATACTGATCAACGTTTTCAATCACTACTGTTGGAGAAAATGATCATTCCATAATAAAATCAGATTTAAGCAATATTTATCTAAAAATTCACAATTACAGAAGGTGCTAGAATAAGTCTCCATATAAAATTGATAAATACAACCATGAAAGCACAGAAAATAGAAAAACTTAGAACAGCAAGAACATGAGCATACACTCACACACACACACACACACACACACACACACACACACACACACACAGAGGCACACATACCACCATTACTACCACCACCAATAACAACAGCAAAATAATATGAATCATCAATCATTGGTCCTTGATAACTGCAACATCGATGGCATCTGTTCTCCAATAAAAAGACACAGACTAACATGATGGATATCAAACAAGGCTCTACACATCTGCTAAACCTAAAAAAATATACCTCAACATCAAGAATAGGTAATACCTCAGAGTAACGCATTGGAAAAAGATTTCCAAGCAAATAGACCTAAGAAACATGCTGGTTTAGCTATTTTAATATCTCACAAAATAGACCTCACATGAAAAACATTCTGAAGCTATAGGAAAAGATACTATATACACATCAAAGAAAAATCATTTCAATTATTAACATCTATTGCTGAAACTACAATGCCACCTAAGTCCATAAAAGAAACCCTACTAGATCCTAGTTTGCATGTTGGTCCTCACACACTTCTTCTCTGTGTATCATGGACTTTGCTTCAAAGTTGATCCCATACTCAGAAACAAAGTAAGTCTCAACAAATACAAGAAAAGTGAGGTAACTTCCTGCATCCTATCCGACGACCAAGGATTAACACTTGGTATCAAAACAAAACAAAACAAAAAACAAAACCAAACAACAACAACAAAACAGAAACAACAGAAATGTTACAAACTCATGGAAACTGGACAGCTTTTTATTGAATAAAAAAATGTGTTAAGACAGACATTAAGAGTGAAATTAAAGACTTTCTAAAATTGACTAAAATGAATTCACAGCATAATAAAGCTTATGAGACACACTGAGAACAAAACGAAGAGGCATGTTTATAGTACTAAATGCACAGATGAACAAACCAAAAAGGAATAGACAGCAATAAATTGTCAAATGGAGGGTTGAAATCAACAAGACAGAAATAAAAGAAAGAAATCAGTAAAATTGATAAACCTTTATTTAAATTACCAGGTGGGCAGAGAAACTCAAATTACCAAAGTCAGAAATGGAAAGGGAGATATAAGACACATAGGAAATCCAAAAAAAATCACAAGGACATACTTGAAAATTGCCTTCCACCAATTTCACAATCTAAAAGAAATGAATGATTTTTTTAATAGGTACAATTTACCAAAGTTAAATCCAGATTATACAAGTAATTTATATGTACATATAACCCCTATTACAACATCCCACCAAAAATAAATAAATAAAAAAATTAAATAAAAGCCCGGGACCAGATGGTTTTAACACAGAATTCTTCCAGATTTTCAAGAACAGCTAATGCCAATATTCCTCAAACTATTTTATCTACTGCATTTCATGAGACCACAGTTCTAGAAGCTACACCAATTTTTTTGTATTGGTTGAGACTTGCTTAGTTTCTGAGTATGGGGTCAATTTTGAGGAGAGATACATAGAGAAGAAATATTTTAGGGTGAAATGTTCTGTAAATATCTGCTAAGTCCATTTGTCTTATAATGTCGGTTAGCACTAGCATTACTCAATTTAAGTTTTATGTGGATTGCCTGTCTATTGGAAGAGTGGGTATTGAAGTCTCCTATCAGTGTGTGAGGGTCAATAAGTGATATAGGCTGTAATAATGTTTATAGACTTGAGTGGCCATAAACTTGAGGACTTGTGGACTTGTGGTTTGAGCCAGAGATGTTAAGAACTGAAGTGTCATCTTGGGTGATTTTTTTTTCTTTCACAAGTATATAGTATCTTTCTCTAGATCTTCTGATTGGTTTGGATGTGAAGTCTACTTGTGAGATATTAAAATAGCTACCAGATTGTTTCTTATGTCTATTTCCCTGGAAAATCTTTTTGCAATCCTTTACCCTGTTATTAGTGTCTATTTTTTATGTTGAGGTATTTTTTCGATTCAGAATATGAATAGACTCTTGTTTCACAGCCAAACCACAAAACCCAACAAAGAAAAATAATTACAAACCAATTTCCTTTGAGAACATAGATGGGAAACTACTCAATAAAATACATGCAAACCAGACCCAACAATTTACTGAAATAAAGAAGGCTTCATCTAATAGATGCAGGGATGGTTCAACAGGTGAAAATTAATAAACGTAAACCAACATATAAACAAATGAAAGAAAAGGGCAAGATAATATCTCATTAGAGACATAAAATGCTTGTGAGAAAATCCAACACCTGCAGAGGATTTTTAATCCAGCAATATGGCTACTCTCACAAGGGATCACATCCTAAATCCTATGTCTGTGTGATCTGGATGGAATACTGGCGAGCATTTAGTTCTAGGATACAGAGGCAGGCAGATCTCTGAGTTCAAGGCTAGCCTCGTAAGAGCAAGTTTCAGTTAAAGAAAAGATTATGTCCAGGCATGGTATTACAAGGGATACAAGGCACATGCCTAAACATAATAAAGGCAGTTTATTGTAAGCCAATAAGCCAACATCAAGCTACATGAACAGAAACACAAAGCAATTCTACTAAAGTCAGGATTAAGACAAGACTGTGTACTCCCTCTATGCCTAGTTAATATAGTACTTGAAATCCTATCTAGAGCAATAAGACAAGTGAAGATCAAGGGAGTTAGGAATTAGAAGAGGTCAAAGCTCTCACCATTCCCAATTTCAAGTTGTACTGCAGAGCTATAATAGTTAAACTGGCAAGGAATTGGCACAAAAACCAGTCAGGTGGATCAAAGGAATTGAAATACCAAATATAACTCTATACACCTATGTGGGCCTGAGTACCAGAGGCCTTCCACTGAGATCTCTGGCCAGGCCTGGTGCAAGGGTTTCTGCTAAGGGAAGCGAGTGTGGGCAGGGAGAGGAAGTTGCTTTCCTGTTTCTGCTGCTCTACCTCTGTCTCTGCCATGCCATAATTCCATGCTGCCCTTCACTGAGTCCGGTCAGGCTGGGCCAAAGAGAAGCTGACTAGTAAGTGAGGAGTGCTGCAGAGCCTCAGGCAGCACTTCACTTGGGGAGAGCAGATCTCTTCCCAGGTGTTACAGCTCTTAGGACAAAAGACTCAGACTACAGAGTTGTTCTCGCACACCTTTTATTCCCTGGATAGGGATTTATATACAGTTTTGGGGATGATTCAGGGTTTGACAGCAAGTACTTCTCATTGACTTGGACTGAGAGTTTGGGGAAACCTTATTTGTGTGTCGGAGGGCTTGGTGCAGCTACAATTTGATTGATGCCACATACCTTTCTGCAGGGGGGCTGTTGGAGGCTGTAACTATGTGACAGGAACCAGGTGCCCAGGAGGCATGGCCTAACTCCTTCAATCCCATTCAGGTGGAAATCACCGCCTGATGGGGCTCCAGGTTCCAGATCTTTGCTCTACCAAAAACCATGCTGTTGATGCACAGCCCACCACCCCACACACCTATGGACACCTGACTTTTCTTTTCTTAGAAAGAAGTTAGAAATACACACTGGGAAAACACAGCATCTTCAACAATTGATGCAGGTCAAACTGGGTGTTTACATGTCAATAATATGTAATATATATTTCAATATATTCACAACAATATATTGCAGAAATGCAATGATATATCCATAATCATCACTTTGCACAAAACTCAACTCCAATGGATCATAAACCTCAAAACAAACCCAAGTACTCTGAACTTGATAAAAGAGAAAGTGGAGCATTCCATAGAATTTATTGATGCACTTTTTATTCAATAAAATTCATTAAATGAACAAAGTCAAGATGACAATAGAGACAATAAATATCATTAGTTTTGCATGTTAGTAGTGTGATACTTAAAAGCAGAAATACATGGTATGTGAGTAGGTCACAGAATATATATATAAAATAGTGATCAAAGTTTAAGACAAGAGAATCCACTGGAGGCTTGCCACAGGCATCTCCCTTTGTCGGGGAGCCCTGTTTTTTCCTTACACTTTTGTCATTAGACCTTTGTCCCATATATTTTGATATCTCCAAATGTGGCTTTGTTGTTGTTACTACCAGATTCATAGAATGAATTTTTAAAAATTTAACCTAGGAAATGAAAAAAAAAAGTCTGAATAAATCATGCTAGAGTAGTAAACCAAGTTGCAGTAGTAGTATAAGAGTCCATGCCTAAAAAGTATAAAATCTGTATTAAATTCTACCATTTACATTGATGGGATTGATAAGGCTTTACTGAGTAAGATGTTTTTGTTTACTTTAATGTCTTAATTTTCAAAGAGATGCTATATTTTATATAGTTTATTACACCAAATACCACTCAACTAATAATATTTATAGACACTGAATGCCACTGGGTCACATCTGTAGACTTAAAAGTTATTAGCATCCTATTTGCTATACCCTTTCCATTAGTGAATATTCATTTTCTGAAATGGGTGCTTTGCCATGCATGTGCCTAAATTATTTCATGAATTAATATTAAAACACACAATATAAAATATTTTTTCTTTTCTTTCCTTTTTTTTTTTCATTTTATTCGTGTACATATCTCCCTTCCTGGTATCCCTACACAAATTTCCCATCCCATCCCCCCTCTCCCTTGTCTACTTTGCCTCTATGAGAGTGCTCCTCTATTTTTCATCCTTTCCTGCCTTTCAGCTCTTGCACTTCCTAATGTAGGGCCTCCACTCCCATTGACATCAGATAAGGCCATCGTCTGCTACAGATGTATCTGGACCTATAGATACCTCCATGTGTATTCTTTGGTTGATGGTTTAGTCTCTGGGAGCTTTGGGTGGTCCAGTTAGTGGATATTTTCTTCCTATGGGGTTGTAGTCCCCTTTAGCTTCTTCAGTCCTTCCCCCTAGTTCTTCCATTGGAGTGCCTGAGCTGAGTCCAAAGGTTGGCTATGAGTATCTGCATCTGTATTGATCAAGTGCTGGCAGACACCCCCAGGGAACAGCCACACTATGCATGGCCAGCAGTAATGTTAGGTTTTGGTGTCTGCAGATAGATTGTACCCTAGGTGAGATGGTCTCTGGATGGCCTTTCTTTTAGTCTCTGTTCCATTTTTGTCCCTGTCCTTTTTTTTTTTTTTTTTTTGCACAGGAGCATTTATAGGTTAAAATTTTTGAGATGGGTGGGTGGCCCCAATCTCAACTGGGGGCCGTGCCTATCTACTGAAGATGGCCTATTCATGTTCTCTCTCCCCTTTGCTGGGTATTTATGCTAAAGACATTACCCCATTTTATACATAGAAAAACATATTTAGATTTTAGTTCTCTTTTCTGGAATTGTGTGCTTTTCTGTGACAAGTAACCTCCCTCATTTTAAATAACTAGTTTCCTAAAGACATGTTACATTTTGCTACTTATATACATATGCATGCTAGTCTTTAACATGACTTGAGATTATCACTAATTTTTTTCTAGTTTATCTATAAGTTGGCTTCTGTACTATTCACCAAGTAGATGTTAAATATTCTCTGTGACATCTGGGTGGATTTTTTCCCCCACAGTTTGATATTTCTTACAAGTTAATTGATTATGTGTTAATGGGAAGATTTTTCTTGTGGGTTTTTGTTATATGACATTGCCTGTCACTGAAATGTATAAATGTGTTCATCAGGAACAAGATATCTATTACAAAGTCAAGTGTAATAGACATGTAGAATATCATTCTTTCATTTATACGATACCTGGAAGTAAATTACACATGGAGGCAATTGCTCCTTACAAGTTGCGTGTTTTTACCCTCTCATACATTAAGATCTATCATAGAAATGGACAAGGTACCTGGTGGGATCATTAGGTAATTGTACTCAGTCACATCATAATTAAGCAAATTAACTAAATGAACATATTGAATTAGAAAACATAAAATTTGTAATGAGAAAACTTAGACTTATAGATATTTACATGTAATTAGGTATCATTTTACACGTAAAATGTGAGATAATATAAATTATATAACTCAGAACACCTAGTTATGGAGAATAATAAGCCTGTGATATATGATTCCTCATTTATTGATGTATGTCTTTACATTATTTATTCTTCCTCATAATTTGTGAGGTAAGAACAGTTCTTACTTTTATTTTGTTATATATGTAACCACTCATGTAGAAATTGAGTGATATACTCACATTTATAGTCAGAAAATGGTCAATATGTATCTTGAAAAGAAGAAAATGTAACAGTTTAATAGTTTTGTCTAAGTTTTTGAGATCAAAATATGTCAAAAATTCTAAATCTTTCATAGCTTGCAAAATATTTTTCTGCATGTTTATGAATCCAATGGAATATAAAACCCTAAGACCAAGTTATTGTAGAAAGTTGTAAACATTCTAACATACTAAAAAAATAGAATATAAATCATATTTTCCATATTACTGAATAACATTTAGAAACGAATTTAAGTCAGGCATATGTTATCTATCTACTTTCTGATATTTCTTTTACTTTTGTAAAATTTTATTTTTACACATAGGAGAAACTTGCCAGCATGTATTCATGTGAACCATGAGTCTACAGGCCCTGTATAGGACAAAAATGTGTGGCAGATTCTTTGATATAGATGGTATGTGCTTATCGACTGGAGGTGGTCTCTACAGGTTCTATCTCTCCTTTGCTGAGTATTTTATCTAAAGTCATTCACCTTTGGGCATAATGGTGAAAATTATTCTCTTCTTCCCTTTGTCCCTTCACCCACTTCCTTCTTTGCTTTTTCCATTCTTCATTTGCTCTTCCTTCATCTCCCCTTCCTTCCTGTCTTCCTCCCACTTTTTATTTTTCCTTTCTTTCTCACTTTCTCCTCTAAATTATTCATTTTTCTTTCCTAGCCTCTCTCCCTCCTGCTTTTCCCCTTCCTTTCTCTTCTCCATATTCCTCCACACTTCTCTTTTTTTTTTCTTTTTCTTTTTTGCTATAACCATCTCTATTGTGCTTCCAGAATCTGTTCACTTTGATTGAGCGTCTGGAGCATAACCAAAGAGTTGATTGAAATCACCACGGCTCTATGCTGACAATGACTGGCAGATACTCAAAAAGCAAATTCACAATAGAAAGAGGGATGCCCATGTATAGGCATTGCATCTATGAAATGAAAAGAAGACATGGAGTATAAGTCACAAAGAACAAGAACTACAAGTTCTATAGAGAACAGTTGGCACCTATTTCCATTTGCGTCTGGCCCTTGTTGTTACCAACCAGGAGATTCCATAGAATTATATTTAATGTTTCTTTACTCCACTCTACTTTTTCTCTTTATAAAAAATTTCGAGGTGGTAAGATTTCCAGGGTTCTTTATGTGATGATGAACATATTTCATGATCAATTATTATATGTGTATCATCATCATATATGTATATGTTTTTCAGACTGTATATATTTAATTAAATAAACTCATCTATTTATTTAATTATATATTATATATTTAGTATCTACAGTCAGAAATATATGTGTATATACATAAACATATCATGGTAATATACATCAATATATTGATATCAATAAAATAACACAATATATCAATACATATAAATATATGTTTAATATATATTGAAACAGATTTTGGAATAAAAGTATTTTTTTCTGAGAATCTAACTAAAGACTGAAGATTAATATTGAAATCAAACTTAGTGGGTCTAGATTTTTACACTACAGCTCAGTATAGAGAATAATAGCTTGTGCTAGTGATGTTGTTAACATTGTTGGAAACTAGAACACTTCTCTCCAGGTTTAGGACTTGTGATTCAAGAAATTGAAATGAAGACTTCCACAGTAGCAAGAAAATTTATACATCAAGAAGAGTCATAGTGGAGGTTAAAAAAATACACCGGCAAGATTGATAGCAGGTCACATGAGTGACACAAAGGCCCCGAGTTTGATTCATGAAATCTAAGAAAAGCAGTAGTCTGAATGCAAAGGACATAATTTGTTTGTTCATTTTTGTTGGCAGAAAAATTATGTGATGTCTTATCTCTGAGCATGCTCTTTCCGTCCTATATATGATTTTAATCATATGTACACTCAATTATATACCTACATAAGATGTTAAGTATGGAATTTTCTCTAAAAGTTCCTAAAGGTACAAGTTTCCTTAGGGCAAAGTATTCAAAATTTCTAGGCTAACTGATTCCTCACCTTTAGTTCCTAGGTGTCCTCTGTTGTGTGCTTAAGTGGAAATGGTTTGTTATTAAGGAATTGATAAAGGAGTAAGTTAGTCCCATTACTTAAAACAGGCATACGTGTAACCCTGTGCACAGGGTAGTCCTAAGTCATCATGAGGTTGCTAAGTGCCTTACTCGGGAAGGTGTGTGTGTGTGTGTGTGTGTGTGTGTGTGTGCATGTGTGTGGATGTGACTGTATGTGTATGTCTGTGTGAAGATTTGTGTATATGTGTGTGAATGTATGCATATGTCTCTGTGTATGTTTATGTGGGTATGTGTGCATCTCTGAGTGTGTATGTGTTTGTGTATGTGCGAATGTGTGTATATATGTGTTTGTTTGTATGTGTATGCATATATGTATGTGTGTGTGCATGTGTGCATGTGTGTATGTGTGTGAGTGTATCTGTGTAAAGATGAGGGTCTCTAGTTGCATTCTTAGAATACACATAGTCCAAAGAACGTGGAGCCCTAGATGTGATTCTCTTCCATAAACTTTACAGCATAAGTGTAAGAACAAGCTTCAGGGTTTTTTTTTTTTTTTAAATAACTTTTAACTTATTTCGTTTCTGTTGAAGGACTGTACTCAATTGACAGTAGTTCCTTGGACTTTCAACTTTGGGCTTTTTGATGGTGGAGTAGCTCTCCATTTGTAGCATAAGTGGTATTGGTTAACCATTTTAAACTCCCTACCATATACCATGTTCATTTAATTATTAGACTAGGTTTCATAAAGCCATTTTCCTGAAAGTCTGTAATATACTCAAGTATGGGACTCTGATAGGCAGCCTATTTTGGTTGAATGGGGCTTGCTCCAGTGACCCAATAGAGAAATCTACAAGGGACCTAAAGGTGAGTCAGGTGCCGATCCATAATTCTGTGACTCAGTTACGCAGACAATGTCCCAAGCTCCTGGCATTCTGGCTAGACTCCACCCCCACAGTTACCTGACAATAGCCAGGTATGCTCCTCCCCACAGTTACCTGGCAACAACAAGATAGCCCATCCCACTATAAGAGGGGCTGCTTGGCCTCTCCTAGCTCTCTTAAGCTCTCACCTTTCTTGCTCTCTAACCCTCCTTTTCTCTCTCCTTTTCCCCCTCTCTCTAGGTGGCCATGGCCAGCCTCTCTCTTTCTACTTTCTCTCTGCCTTTCTACAATAAAGCTCTAAAACCATAGACTGTCTCTGATCATCAAGGTCAGCCATGCTTGAATGATGAGGTGGGCTTTCTCCTAACCAGCCACCCCTAACCTCCCTGCAGAAGGCCATCCTGTGCTCTAGCCATGGACCTGAACAAGGACTCACTCCCCTGTGGGAAACATTCAATACCCCCTCTTCCGCTGCCCCCTCCCCCCTTCATCCCCAGGGACAAGTGCTGCCCTGGGGCTCCTATTCTATTCTCAGCTCCTCCACCTGTCCAGCATGGGATGATGGAGGCTGAGATCCTGGTACCTGGAGCTGCCCCTTGTCCACCACCTGCCGTGTGGGGTCAGTGGCTTAACACAGCCCGATGCCCATCCAGGGCCGCGTGGAAACTTTGCACAGTCCTCCCTTCTCCACCTGCCCAGAGCACCGGAACTCTGGCAGGACGGGAGTTCTCTGGGTTCTCTCTCTCTCCCTTCTTTTCCCCACAACCAGGACCCCCCCCCCCCCGGAAGCATATTTCCCATTCCATAGTAACTCCCTTTCTTCATCATTCCCCTTCATCTAGGCAGTTTCTCATCTTCTGTTATGTTATATCTGCATATAGGATTTTATCTATTATGCTAGAAGAGCTTATAGTATATACACACATTAGAATTTTTTAGCCATAATGAAGAGTGAGACTATATTTACAAGAAAACATACACAGCTGGAGAAAACCATGCTAATGGAAATGACTCAATCAAAGACACGTTAAATATCACATATTTATTCTCATGTGTGGGTCTTATATTTTATACCATTAACAATATCATACTCTTAATGCCAAATAATTTTAGAGCTAGAAGTCAAAGGCAAATTCAATTGAATCAGCCTATGCTGTTTTTGTGCATCCCTTGTGGCATGATGAATTAAACAACTGGAACCAAGTGAAAATTGGAAATGAATCTTTACAGCTAAAATTTGAGTCAATATTCCAGATAATAGAGTTATGACTTCAATTTCAGTTATTTTTAAATACTCTATATAATCACTTCACAATGAGATTATTTGCTTATTGAATGTAAAATATTATTTAAAGCAATGACCCTTTCACTTACTATCTCTGAAACATTTTGGCAGATAAACTATATATCTGCAAAGTCTATGCAGTTGTTGTCTTATTTCCACATGTTAATTATTTTTGAAGTGCTCTTGATTTCTGTTAAGAGCCAAATGATAATAATCTGGAGTGCCAAAAGTCTCACTTATACAAATGTTTGACATTAAAAAATATAACTGTCAATAATAAGTACCAAAATCATTAAATTTTATACTGTCTAGCATGCGAAGTATTCTGGGTTTGATCTCCATTATTCAATAAAAACAATTACAAATATCCAGACATCACTATATATATAATAATAAAAATTTACTTACATTGGTTCATGTTTATAGCCTTTTTCATATGTTTCTAACAAGAAATAATTTCAATTCCAAATTTTTATAAGGTAGTCATTATCATGTTTTTCTTTTCTTTATTTTTCACTCTTTCACAACTGAGATTTTATTGGTCAAGGACCAGAGTACACAGACATTCCTCTTCTTATCACAGTTACCCAAACTCTGAAGAGTCATGTATTATGTTCACAAACTTGATCTCTGAAGACTCACATTGTGTTCCTGTACTCGAATGAAAACCTGCATATTGTTTTTCTTGGAACTTATTCCAGTGATGTTCCGGCTGCAATATTGACAAGTTAAAACCTGTCATTAACAACCAAATGCTCATAGTCCTCAGCTCTGCCACGTCACAATGCTACGCCACACACAGAACAGACTCAGGATTTCCATCTTTCACAGCACATTATCACAACAGTTAGGAAAATGGACTGCCATGACCACAGACACCACAGTTCTGACAGGGCAAGGACCAAAGACTGGCTTTCTTACAAAATGGTTCTACTAGATATAACTGAAAATATTCCAGATACGAATGCATGACTGAGACTCCAAATTGCCATTTAGTATGCTTTGGATTGTAGGATATAAAACTAGCCCCTTCTATAGAATGTTATGGTGACATCTGAGACAGTTACAACATCTCCTGATTCAGTATTCTGCTATCTTCTTGTTGTAGCAAAAAATAAACAACCAGCAAATGATCTTACCTCTTAAAAAAAAAAAAAGTCACACTTAAAAAAAAACTGGGATGAGGTGGAATTCCCTCACCTTTTAAAAATGTTTAAAAAACTAGCATTTACAAAATAGTTGATAAAAATATTCCTCAGGATTGTACAAGAAGGGAGCAGGGATCACTGACAAACTTGATTGGCTTCTTTCTCTTCATCAGAGGCTTTCATTGCCCTCTTCCTTTTTATCTGGACTTTTTGTCTGTTGTTTCATCCTTTCCAGCAGGCTTTTTCAGCTTCCACCTTGGCAGGCTCTAGCTTGGCTGAGAGCCTCATGGAGCAGTGCTTGGGCTCCACCTTCACTACTCTATCTGCACTTGACCACGATGACCATTTTTTCAAGTTGTAATATAAAGGTATCTTATGTATTGATTTTAAAGTTTAGTTGAGTTTATTAATGGAAACTACAGAGCTCAGAACAAGTTCTCCTCAATCAGTTTCTATCATTGTTGTGGATCAAACACTGGATATAAACAACTTATGAAAATAAAAGTTTTAACTTTTTTAAAAAATTTTTATTGGATAAATTTCTTTATTTGCATTTCAAATGTTATTCCCTTTCCTGGTCCCCCAGCCCCCATGGTCCCCTACTTCTTCCCCTGTCCCTTGCTTCTATGAGGGTGCTCCCCCACCCACCCACCCACGTCCACCTCCACATCCTCAATTTCCCTACATTGGGGCATTGAAACGATGTCACAGGACCAAAGGCCTTTCTTCGCATTGATGCCTGACAAGGCCATCCTCTGGTACATATGCAGCTGGAACCAAAAGTCCCTCCATGTATACTCCGTGGTTGATGGCTTAGTCCCTGGGAGCTCTGAGGGTTCTGGTTGGTTGATATTATTGTTTTTCCTATGGGGTTGCAAACCCCTTCAGCTCCTTCAGTCCTTTCTCTCACTCCTTCACTGGTGACCTCATTGGGGACACCATGCTCAGTCCAATGCTTGGCTGTGAGCATTCACCCAGTATTTGTCAGGCTCTGGTAGACCTCTCAGGAGAAAGCTATATCAGGCTCTTGTTAGCATGCACTTTTTGGCATCCACAGTAGTGTATGTGTTTGGTTACTGCATCAGCTATTAAAAACAATGAACTCATGAAATTCTTAGGCAAATGGATGGAACTAGGAAATATCCTGAGTGAGGTAACTCAATCAAGAAAGAATACACATGGTTGGTACTCACTGATAAGCAGATATTAGCCCAAATACTCAGAAGACCCAAGATACAATTCACAGATCATGGTGATTCTCAAGAAGAGGTAGGACCAAAGTGTGGGTGCTTCAGTCCTTAGAAAGGGGAGCAAAATACTCATGGGAGCAAAAATGGAGCCAAAGTGTGGAGCAGAGACTGAAGAAAAGATCATCCAAAGACTGCCATGCCTGGAGATCCATCCCATATACAGTCACGTAAGGCTTAATTTTTTAATCATGGTTTCACCAATGTCTCTTCAGGATTGGGGGCAAGCTATAGCAAAGCAGATTATCTGAAATCCTGGTACAGGAAAGACAGAAAGTGAATACAGATGAGCCAGAGCAAGCTTTAGAACTCAGGAGATCACTGGAGTGACATTTTTCCTCTAGTGAGACCCAGTTCCTGATTTTTGCCACTCCATAGTATCACTGCATTATGAATCTACTGATTAAGTCAGAGGAACAATAATTTAATCATTACTGAGAAAAAAAACCAAAGACTAAGAATGTCCCAGGAATCACTAACCCAACAAACACACCACAAAAGACAAAGAAACAAACAAACAAAACCCCACTAAAATTTAAAGCAAGTTATGGATTGTAGAAGATAGGAAAGGCCATCAAATCCTTTAAAAAAATGAATCATGCTACTGTGCAAAATAACTTTCTTAAAGAACTTTTATTCTTTACAGTTTGATGTTTGATTGCTCTGGTTTCTCAGTATATAGAAAGATGCATTTACTCATAAAGTCTTCAGTGTCTTCCATCTTAGTAAAAACTAAGGTTTTATTTTTTAGACGACTTAATACTCAAAATGTTGCAATTATAGGTATACCTTTCATAAATTAATAGATACATGGTTATTTCATAAAGTTAGTAGATACAGCTGGCTATAGAAGTGCATGCCTTTAATAACACACTCAGAAGGCAAAGGCATATGGATCTCTGTGAGTTAGAGGCAATCCTGTCTACATAATGAATTTCAAGACTGTTAGGGCTATGTAGGAAGACCAAGTATCAATGCTGCTTCCCCCTCTACACACTCAAAATCAGTGGATTCCTATTTAATAATTTTCTAGCATGACAAACAAAATAAATTTAGTTCTCATAGTTTTTAACACTAGAAATCCTGGATCACAATGTTTCCAGATTTTCTGTCTTTTGAGTTCTCTCTTCATTTGCAGATACTTGTCATTGTTGTTTCTTCTCCTGAGAGTGTCTTTTTCCAAACACACATCTATGTATCTTATTTACCAAACACTATTATGATCTTATCTTATCTAGTAACTTCTTCAAAAGGAGTAGCCATCACATACTCCTCTTCTGAAATACTGTAGGTTAGATATTAAGTACAGAAGTTTATAGGAGACATTGTTTAGCACATGAATAAATACCTGATATTGGATATATTTTTTTCATTTCTTTTGTGGAAAGCATCGTTTGACGATATACATGATGGGTGTCCCTGAAGCTGCACTACCAAATTTAAAACACTATTATGTCACTAGTTTTCTGTTGTTTCTGGTGGACACTACACTTGTCTGGTTCGCTATCCTCTTTACCTCAGTAAAGACAATTTTAGCACCTACCTCATAAATAAGTGAAATAATATATTTCATTTAGAAAAACAAAACAAAGCACATGAGACAGATTAAAGGCACTCTGGCTCCCTGGATCATTTAATAGGAGATTAAAGACACTTCAGCAGTTTAAGAACAAAACTCAGGTAATAACTTTTAAGAATGTTGAATTCATGCTAATTCTTTGATGCATATTATCCTTGAAGCCTTTGTTCTTCAAAATGAAAGCACTGCAAAGAGGACTCTCAATTTTCCCTGTAGAAGTTGTCAGAATCCTTTCTATAGTGTATGTTAAATGAGGAATTATTAACTAAGCATCCCCTTAGCAACCAATTTCAAGGCCTCCACCATATTCAGGCTCTTTTAGGCTCCCTAGTATGATTGTGAATAATACTTCATTACTACCACTAGTAGTCCTACAACGGAAGCCTTCACTCAATTCAAGGGGGCCTTACTCCAGGAAAGACCATTTCACACATACCAATCATAGAAATAAAATACTGGAAGCGTGTATAACTGATTACCATTCATTAGAGAAAAGGAAAATTCTCTTAGTTACCCAAAGGAAAGTCCATGATTTTCCTATTGCATAACTGAGAATGTATGTTAGTCAAAGTTCTGCGACTTTTCCTTACATGTACACTGTTGATAGACTTAGAAGCTATGGTATGGTTGGCATGAGCTAAAATATTCACTTGTATGCCTCATGTGAAGGTCATGTTTGTTGTTAATCTGATTACATAAAGAACTACCTAAAACCAATGTGGGTAGTACACTCACAGGGAGTTTTTCTAATTGAGTTATTAAAGGAGAGAAGACCCATCATTAATTTAGACTACAACTTTTGGTGGCAACCGAAAGAAGCTTTTAGTCTTTGCCTATTTGCCTTACTCCCTGCATCTGAGGCATTCATTTAGTGGTGTTAGAGCCTACCTCTTTGGGATTCCTAAGTATTCTGAAGACTGTCTGAGACATGCAACTTTTGTTGACTGAAGAACTATTGAATTCTCCGTCTTTCTGTGAAGAGAAAAATATTCTTCAAATAGTTGGATCATAACCTACAAGCCACTCTAGGAATACACACACACATACACACACACACACACACACACACACACACACACACCCACACACACACACACAAACATACACACACAATCAGCTCAGTTTCTTATGGGCACCTTGACATATATATTTTGGTATGCCATGTTCTTTTTTAACTATTAAACTCAGTTTTTTCAGACATCTTACCTTCTGTGTTGAATCATAGTGATACAAGATTAGGTTTAATTGGCTTCTCCTTAATGGTGTTTTCTTCCCTAGTATGCATCTTGAATAGAATATTGCCATGAAGAGGAGCAGCAGCATAAGGTGAAGCCATGGAGAGACAGCAGGAGGAGTGGAGGCGAAAGCCAAAGAAAAGTAGAGACAGCAGCAATGTCCTATAGGTAACACTGGCTTTTGACAAATAGCAGCTAAAGAATTTTAAAAAGCTGCTATGGAAGGTGTCCCTGAAAATAAAAGAGGCAGAAATGATGAATGATGATCAAAATTTAGGCAAGAGAGAAGAGATTCAAGATACCTGAATCTACAAAGCAAAAGGTGGTGGGTGAGAAGCTGTGATTTCTTGCAAAGATTCTGGGCATAACTAGGATTAGAACATCAGACTCTCAAGGACTATATACAGTAGCTTCTATAGGGGATGGAAGAATTAAAACCAGAGCACAGGAGCTATGTAACATTGGTTGTTTGCTATGGTCAATTGCTGATGGTTTTGGCTGCTGCGTATTGTCCAATAGTCTATTCTCTTTTTCTTTCTTTTTTTTTAATTAGATATTTTCTTCATTTACATTTCAAATGCTATCCCAAAAGTCCCCCTACCCTTTCCCCATCCTGCTCCCCAACCCACCAGGTCCCACTTCCTGGCTTTGGCATTCTTCTGTACTGGGGCATATAATCTTCTCAAGACCAAGGAAGAGCTTGTGTCTCTGGCTGCCTATGTAGCAGAAGATGGCCTAGTCAGTCAGTATTCTATTCTCAAGTAAGTGTTATGAGCTCTAATTTGAGCACCAAGTGTTGTGTGAGTCTCTGTGTCCCAAAGTCTTAAGTCTATAGTTTTGAGGGCCTGGATCTTCAAGCCTGACTCTGTTAGAGCATCACACATGTATTCAGAATATGAACAATTACTCAATAAGGTGTTATTTCTGTCTAAATCCATCAAAAAAATCATCCTAACAATAGTCTCTAAAAGTATGTAATAATTTACATACAATATTAAATTTTACCTTTCATTTTTATTAAATTGTTCATAAATTAGGAACTACCAAGTATGTAAAACACAAATCAACATGAAATATTTCATATTGAAAATAATAAAATTATACACACTTTTTCTGTATTCTATATATATTGATAATTTAATTTTTCTCCTTTTCAACTATATTTCACTAATAGGAAATTACAATCTGTGCAATTATTTGCCATCAGGTTGAACCGTATAAGTATGTATTTTAAGAACTAAGACTAAAAATATTCAAATTCCTATAACTTGCTCAAAAAAAGGCTAAGCAATTTTTGCTTAATGATTAATAAATACATCTCTTCAGTGGTACATACTAAATCAAATTGTAGAAAACAACTCTGTCCAATTTTACATGTTACTCTTACAATTTAGTCATCTGTGCTACAAACAGAACTGTCCAAGAATTATATTTTTTGAAGCCAAGATAGAGCTAGTTTCAGTGTACAGTACTAAATTCATACTCAGTATGTGATAAGGAGCACATCGATAAAATATATATTATTTTATAAATACTGCCCATAGTTATTTGATAAAGAGTACTTTATATTCAGATAAAAGTTAAAAAGTGAAAAAATTCACCCTGAGGCATTTCTCTTTAAAATCATTTATTAAAACTTAGTATGTCTATTGTCACCCATTGTAATTTTGTCATACATTGAAGAATAGGAATTATCTTTATAAAACTCTGTTCACATTATCATGCTGCTTATTTACATATTGTGCCCTAAATCAAAATGTTAACAATGCTTGCTGGTACTTGTAATTCTGTGTTAATGATGCCAGATACTATTTTTACAGTTTCCTATTTTATATTTTCTTTTGTCTGTCATTAAAAACATTAACATAAAAATTTATGTTATGCATTTATGGCTGCAATGTAAAATTTAAAAGTACCATGAAGGTATTTGCCTGATTTAATAGAGTTTTCTTCCATTCTCTGACTCTGAGTTTATTGAAACCCTTTGAGTCAAGATGTTGTAAATATTCAGCACACTGGATCAAAAGCAGTGTCTGAAGTGCCATCTCTCTCACATACAGTCAAATAATTTTCTACCATGCCCTAAGTTATAATGGCACCTTCCCATTTTACACTATGACTTGATTTTCATTATCATTGGAATTCATCTGAAAGGTTGAAAACTATCCTATATTTCTTCCATGAGGAATTCAATTCTTCAAACCCTTTGCAGTGTTATACTAGAGATAGAGTTCTACTTTAACCAGTAGCTATCTTCTAACTGTGAAGACTTGCTGAGGTGATCCTGTTGGAAGAGCAGAGCTCTGTTTCCTATTTCCTGCTTATGGTACTTATCTGGCAAGTAAATACAAATGGGGAGATTTATTGGCAGTGAAGGATGGCTGTGAAATGCATACGTTAAAAAAATTGACTTGCTTATTTAGCTCAATTTGAAATGAAATATATAGCACAGTGCAATGAGGGCCAGTGTTAAACTAAATAAAAGACTGGGGAGTAGAAATATTACCTAAGCATTAACAAATAGAAAATAGATATGCTGTCTATTTAACCAGCAGCTTGCCTTATCTTTTCCTTAATGAATATTATCATTTCCCACTGGGAGAAAATGGTGCTGTGAAGGCATTATTTTTAGAGCTTGAAAACAATTTCATTGGCACCAATGAATAGAAATGTTATTGATTTTCATACTCAATATGTTTCATAATTAATCTTGGTACTATATGCATGAGGCTAAAGGTTTCTATTAATGTCACTTTATTAACATTATATCTGTAGAAATGTAATAATGCTATTTAAAATGTAGTGGTCCAGAAATCACTTGCAAGAAATATTTATACCAGGCTATACAGAAGAAAGACATGTTGGACATATAAATCTAAATATTGTCTATAATTTCCCCTGTAGATAAAATATCTACAGAAGACAATAAATGCAAAAGGGAGGAAGGTTCAAATGTCCAACATCATTTTGATAGGAAGCATATTTAGGTATTCATATGGTTGCTATTTATACTGCATTTCCTACTAAACTTCCCACATTGGCAACACATGTGAAATATACACAACTACATGCATTTACAATATTTATTACCTTGAAAATGCATAGAGGTTCTCATGTGTCAGAGATTTTTTTTTTTCTGTATCCTGAATAAAATGACATTTTCTTGGGAAAATAGATCATGGTTTTTTTTTTTTTTTTAACTGCATTTCTTATATCTTGGAACAGAGGCTGTGAAAGCATGTATGTGAGCTCTGTATGAACAAGCCAGACAAAAGCCAACCATGAGAAGAATACAGTCAGTTGATACATGTTGAGAGAAGAGCAAATCTTTTTAATGGATGTGGCTCACCGAGGTAGAATAGCTATGCTTAGTAGAAGGCTAAAGACCCAATAGGATATAGGAAGTATAAATTTTAGTCATGTTATGTTTATTTGTCTGTTTGATTAAAAGAGGACATGGCATTAGGTTGATAGAGAAAGAGAGTAGATCTGGTAGGATTTGAGATAGGGGTGTATATGATCAAATTCCATTGTGTGAACTTCTCAAAGAACTAAAAAAATTAGAAAAAAAAAGAGGGTGTAGAGAGATGGCTCAGTGGTTAAGAGAAGTGACTGCTCTTCCAGTGTCCAGAGTTCAATTCCCAGCTACCATATGGTGGCACAAAACCATCTCAAGAAAAATATGGACACAGTATAAACTTGAACTAGACTAAAGATGCAAAACAAAGAACTATAACTAAAATACAAGTGGAGGTAATGGTGTTTAAAGGAACAAACTGAATATGTGGAGATGAAGAATAAAATATGTGAATTGAGCAATGCACAAGAAGGTTCAGCTGCAGATATGAACAGGCAAGAAGAGAAATGAGGTGGATGATTTACAGTCACGTTACATAAAAGTATTACATTTATGGTGCATCAAAGGTAATGAAGAGAAGAAAAGAGGTTAAAATAGTTTATGGGTTATCTAAATGGAAGAGTTTGCATGTAATGAACATTTCAGAAAGAGTAAGTAATGAAAGAAGATTCAAAAGTACGATAACCCAAAACTTGAAACTTTTAAAAATATATATAATCTAAAATTCCAAGAATTTGTACCAACTCAAGATAATATAATTCATAGATCTACATTATTATACAGAATAATAAAATTTCAAAAACAGAGGCAAAAAGGAAAATCAGACATCAAGAAAAAATGACTTGTCTCCTGCAATGTGTGCTGAATATGATTCTCAGCTGACCTTTTAGTAGAAAGTTGGGAGATAGAAAACTAATGGGACAATCCCTTTAAAGCACTAATTGAATGAACACACAAAGTAGCTCCACCAGCAGAATTCTCAAACTGGTTAAAATTAACTGCCACAGTGTCAGAATTGATGTTCACAGATCAAGTAAGACATGGGAGTTCACTCCCCATGTCAAATTTTCCAAATGAAATCCCAGAGGTTGAAATTAACAGTAAAGCTGAATACACAAACATCCCTGTTAAAAATCTAGACACTGAGATCAGAAATCCCTATAGAAGAGTTAGGGGAAGGATTGAAATAACTGAAGGAGATGGAAACTCCATAGGAAAACCAACAGTATTTACTAACCCAGACCCCTCCTGGCTCTCTGAGACTAAGCCAACAACCAAATAGCATACATGGACAGTTTGTGGCTTCTGAGCACAAATTAGCATGGGCTGTCATCTCTGGGCTCAGTGGGAGAGAACGCACCAAATCCTGTAGACAATGGTGCCACAGAAAAAGGGATTCCTGGGGATCACCCTTTCAGAAGCAAAAGGAAGGGGCATCAAGTGAAGACTCTGGGAGGGGAGACTTGAGGGGGCAACATTTGGGATGCAAATAAAAAATAATTAATTTTTAAATATCTAGGAACTAGCAAGTATAGAAGCAGCAGCATTCCAATATAGATACATAATACTGCTTTTTATTTTCAAAAAACCCCTAAAAGATATATGTATAAAGTATTCAGTAACCATGTTAATGGGCATCAGTATATAATTAAAAGTATGATATGACACAGATTATGGGACAATTTTATATTCAAATGTTGTAACTCCAAGGCAATGTATATTCCCATGACAATCATGGAGAAAATATTTATAAGCCTGTCTATTTACTTAGCTATATAATTAAAAAAATGTCTCCAAAGTTTTGGCCTATAGGCAAGCTGGTAGGGCATTTTCTTAAATAGTGATTGGTCTTAGGTTGTATAAGAAAGCAGGCTTGGCAAACCATGAATAGAAATGCAGTACAATGCTTTATGATTTCTGCATCAGGTCTTTTTTACAAATTACTGCCCTACTAGAGTTTCAATCCTGGCTTCATTTAATGATACTTACCCTGATATGCAAATTTAAGGCAAATAAACTCTTTCCTCCCAGACTGTTTGGTCATGGTGTTTTATCATAGCATATAAATCCTAACTAACATAGTGTACTCAACATTAACTTAATTTTTAACTCCAAAAGCCCAGAAAATAGTGAAGCTTAATAATTCTGACACTGAAAACTGATTTGATAGTTGCTTCTCATAAAAATGTATTAAAGCATAAAACTGAGATCATTCAGTGTCTAAACAAACATACCTGAAAATAGTAACTAACAAAGTGACATCACACCACTATTCAAATGTTTGTTTGCTAAGCTGTGACACATGGGAGGCTAAAGTCAATGTTAAATGTGAATATAGTAAGCTTTGATATTGAGAAAAAGGGAGAAGAAATTTGAATTTGAACAATTTTGAATAGCAAAATGTGAATGTAGAGATTCCATAATCTAGAGCATGAAATATATCCAGGGGTTTGTAGAGCCTTGAAAAGATGAGTTCTCAACTAGGGAAGCTACTCAGAAATGATAACAAAACTATGTGGTTCAATGAGTTGCAGGGAAAAAAAGGACATCAAGTTCAAAGGCTGATATAATGTTGTGGTAGGCATGGGGAAGAGTTGGAATAACGGATTTCATTTGGATAGTTTCAAGCATCTGTGCTAGTCTTTGAGTTTTCTCCTGTAATGATCCTGTTTTGACAACTCTGTGTGTCCTGCTAAACAAACTCTTTCTTAGAAACTCCCAGTGAAATAGCATTCTGATTTGTTTTCTTTTGTTTGTCTGTTTGGTTGGTTGGTTGGTTTTGTTGTTGGGTTTTTTGGTCTTTCGAGACAGGGTTTCTCTGAGTAGCCCTGGCTGTCCTGGAACTCACTCTGTAGACCAAGCTGACCTTGAATTCAGAAATCTGCCTGCCCCTGCCTCCCAAGTGCTGGGATTAAAGGCTTGTGCCACCAGTGCCAGGTAGCATTCTGATTTGTAATTCTACCCTATACACTCACTTTTCCTACTTGGTATTCTCAGCAACCACGTTTACATAGCAGTGTAGGCAATGGTTTCTTGAAAATAGTATCACTGTGTGTGTGTGTGTGTGTGTGTGTGTGTGTGTGTGTGTCTGTGTCTGTGTGTGTCTGTGTGTGTCTGTGTGTAAAGTGTTACAACATGCTTCAGTTGAACTGTATGCTGATAGAGATTTCTGCATGAATGCATAACATACAACATAGTAAAATAACTATGATTGATTCACACTGAGGTTCTCATGGAGCATAAAAAATTAAAATGATTACTGTGTGCAATATTATTAGACATCCTAAAGAAAATGCCAAATAGATGGATAATTTTGCCTAGGACTTTTGAGTCCTGAAGACAAATTTGGCCTTGAGATATAGGATTTAATAAAATTTAAACATATGAGAATTGACGGTATTTCTTAGAAGATGAGAATCTGCAGAGATCAGGAAAGTCTCTAGAATTGTCTCTCAGGGAAATAGGTGAATATATATATATTTCTCTGTATAATATATAGGTACCTCAATGCATCTAGATTTTATAGGATAAGGCGGGCATACATTCTTATAGTTTCATATATCATATAATATTAAATATCTGATGACTTAGAGTTAAAATAATGCTGCTATGATACAAAATCATTTTTGATACATTGTAGGACCACAATATGAGCACACTTTTGATGTCATTATTTAGACCATAAGTATATAGTCCAAAATGCCCAGTATTTGATCCTGGGGTAAAATGATCATTGTAATCCAGGATAGAATCAGTAGCAAAAACAATGCAACATTTTCCAGGGAGAAATGCAGTTAAAACATAAACAGGATATAAAGTGATTCGGTGTGAGAAAGGGAAAGGTATTTGATGGAAAGCAAATAGCTGTTTTTAAAACAAAGTGGAAAATGGGGGAAGGGGAAAACTCATGATAAGCATGGTATTGTAGCTAAAATTATATTGATAATAGCAATATCAGCACCAACATACATGATGTGAGGTGTTGGTTCGTGGCAGGAAAAATTAATTTTTCACAAGAATAGCGAGCTAAAATGATGGGTAACACAGATTGAGCAGGCAACTGGGAGAATGCATTACAGGAAGTTACTGTGGAAGTGGAGGACATGAAATGAGTTCCAGAGAAAATAAACTTGAAAAGACTGCATTCATTTAAAAGTTAAGGTAAGTGGTATATTGATATTGACATATGAGTAGTAGTCAGAAATGAAAATTATAATCTGTGTTTTTAAGGAAACATACACACTGCCAATTATGGAAAGAAAACAAATTTGTCATGGAAATAGACAAGTAGTCAGTGGCTATGTAGGCAAAACTCAGTAACACTTTTGTGACGCAGTGGGTGTTCATTAATAGAAAATGCTTAGTTTATTTGGCTGAGGACATTGTTTCCAATAATCTCAATCACAAAATTGTCCTCAACAAATGTATGTTGTCTATGAAAATATATGCCTTAAACTTTCTGTGCTCTTAAGTACTTCTCTGATGTTCAATGAAGGTAGAACACATAATTCCTGAACTCTAAATATCCATGTATACTGAGTGTCCTGTATCCCACCCATGTTGTAACACTCTACACACACATACATTAAAAGTTCAATATCTACAAATACCCAATCTTGTGCATTCTAATGGTTCTCCCCAGCTCCCCATCCCCACAGATACATATTTCTATTTATTTTCCTGACCCTCTGGCCTCTCTCCTGTCTCTTCCCATACTGATCCTTTACCCTCTTTTATCCTTCCTCCTCCTCTCTCTCTCCCAGGTCCTTCTTTCCCTCTAAGAGACTTTGGTCTCCCTTCTTGTTAAGCTTTAAATGGTCTGTGAGTTGTATCATGAGTATTCTAAGCATTTGGGGCTAATATCCACTTAGCAGCATATACATACAAAGTGTGTTCTTTTGTGTTTGGGTTACCTAACTGGTGGATATATTTTCTAGATCCATCCATTTACCTGCCAATTTCATGAAGAAATTGTTTATAAGAGCTAAGTAGTTCTCCACTGTATAAATGTACCATATTTTCTGTATCCATTCTTCCATTGAGGGACATCTGGGTTGTTTTAAGCTTCTGGCTATTATAAATAAAGCTGATATGAACATAGTGGAACATGTGTCCTTGTTATATGTTACAGCCACTTTTGGGAATATGACCAGTAATGGTATATATGGGTCTTCAGTTAGAACTATTTCCAATTTTCTGAGAAACTGTCAGAATGTTATTTGAAGTGGTTTTACGAGTATTGAATCCTACCCACAATGAAGGCGTGTTCCTCTTTCTCCACATTCTCACCAACATCTTCTGTCACCTGAGTTATTGAATTATTGATTTTATCCATTCTGAATGGTATGAGGCTGAATTTCAGTTAGTTTTGATTTGCATTTCCCTGATGACTAAGGATTTTGAACATTTTTTTAAAATGCTCCTCTCCCTTTGGGATTCCTCAGTTGAGAATTCTTTGTTTAGCTCTGTATCCCATTTTTAATATGGTTTATTGGTTCTCTAAAGTCTAACTTCTTGAGTTCCTTGTATATTTTGGATATTAGGCCTCTGCTGTATTTAGGGTAAATAAAGATCTTTTCCCAATATGTAGGTTGCTGTTTTGTCCAATTGGCAATGTCATTTGACTTACAGAGGTTTTCAACTTTAGGAGATCCAATTAGTCAATTGTTGATATTAGAGCCTGAGCCATTGGTACTCTGTTCAGGAAATTTCCCCCTGTGCCAATGTGGTCAAGGGTCTTTCCCAGTTTCTCTTCTACTAGATTCAGAATATCTAGTTTTATGTGGAGGTCCTTAATCCACTCAGACTGGAGATTTGTTTAAAGAGATAAGAATGGATAAGTTTGCATTGTTCTACATGCAGACTGCTAGTTGAAACAACACAATTTATTGAATATACTGTTTTTATCCCACTGGATGGGTTTGGAATCTTTGTCAAAGATCCAGTGATCATAGTTGTGTGGGTTTAACTCTGGGCCTTCAATTCTATTCTATTGATCTACCTGTCTGTCTCTGTACCAAGAACATGTGTTATTTTTTTTATCACTGCCTTAGGCCACTCCAGTCGGGTATAGGGGTCCCTGAATGAGGGTCCTTGAAGCTAGTTTGGTAAGGATTCGGAGATAACAGACAGAAACTAACACAGAGGCAGTTTGAATCTGAATGTATTTTGCAGCTCTCAAGCAGGGGATTATACATTAAAAAATCCAAACATTACAACTCTTATAAACTGTATCCAGCCAAACAATCACAAATACCAACAAAAATCCTTTGACACAGAAAAGTACAAAAAGCATCCAAACATTACAACTCTGAAACTATGAAACTATGTATTCGGTGAATCACAAACAGAACAGGTAACATCATTATTAATATACATCATCAAAATATAGCAATTCTAAAAGGATGTATTCAGTGGGGCAGTCTTCCAGGGTTAGTTGCATATTTCCAAGAGCAGGTTAATAAATCTTTATGGTCAGTGCTCTGAACCACTGAACTAACTTTCCAGCTCCATATGGTAAATTATTATTTAATATATAATCCCTGACATTTTTTAATAAATCTTCAACACATAAATTTAAACTCTTTCAATACTTCCGATGACACACATGTAGCCATATGAAATTTTATTTTTGGGAAAGTTTTTATCTACCATAATAGTTTTGTAAATGATTTAAAAAGTAAAGCACTGGTTTCCCCTGGGATAAGGTCATGTTAGTGACCCCATCTCAAGGGATGGTTTCTTGCCCATTATACTCTCTTAAGATATTCAGTTTGGAGGTTGTTTATAAGATGGAACCCCAGGTTGAGCAGTCTCTGGAAGGTCATTCCTTCAGTCTCTGCTCTGAACTTTATCTCTGTAACTCCTTCCATGGGTATTTTGTTCCCCCTTCTAAGAAGGAATTGAGCTTATGGGCAAATATCCACTTATCAGTGAGTGCATATTATGTGTGTTCTTTTGTGATTGGGTTACCTCACTTAGGATTATATTCTCCAGATCAAAAAAATTGTCTAAGAATTTCTTGAATTCATTGCTTTTAATAGATGCTTAGTACTCCATTGTGTAAATGTACCTCATTTTCTGTATCCATTCCTCTTTTGAGGAACATCTGGGTTTTTTTCCAGCTTCTGGCTATTATAAATAAGGCTGATATGAACATAGTGGAGCACATGATCTTATTAAAGGTTGGAGCATCTTCTGGGTATATGCCCAGAAGTAGTATTGCTGGATCTTCCAGTAGTACTAGGTTCAATTTTCTGAGGAACCACCAAACTGATTTCCAGAGTGGTTGTACCAGCTTACAGTCCCACCAACAATGGAGGAGTGTTCCTCTTTCTCCACATCCTCACCAGTATCCACTGTCACCTGAGTTATTGATCTTAGCCATTCTGACTGGTATGAGGTGGAATCTCAGGGTTGTCTTGATTTACATTTCCCTGATGATTAAGGATGTTGTACTTTTTTTTTTTTTTTTTTTTTAGTTGCTTCTAAAGCATTCGGTGTTCCTCAGTTGAGAATTCTTTCTTTAGCTCTGTAAAGAGGGTTATTTGGCTTTCTGGGGTCTAACTTCTTCAGTTTTTAAATATATTAGATATTAGCTCCCTATCAGATTTAGAATTAGTAAAGATATTTTTCCAATCTGTTGGTGGCCTTTTTGTCTTATTGACAGTGTCCTTTGCCTTACAGGAATTTTGCAATTTTATGAGGTTCCATTTGCCAATTCTTGATCTTACAGCACAATCCATTGCTGTTCTGTTCAGGAATTTTTCCCTTGTGCCCAAGTCTTCGAGGCTTTTCCCCACTTTCTCCTCTATAAGTTTCAGTGTCTCTGGCTTTATGTGGAGTTGCTTGATTCACTTAGACTTGAGCTTTGTACAAGGAGATGAAAATGGATCAATTCACATTCTTCTACATGCTAACTGCCAGTTGAGCCTACACTGTTTGTTGAAAATGTTGTATTTTTTCCCACTGGATGGTTTTAGCTCCTTTGTCAAAGATCAATTGACCATAGGTGTGTGGGTTCATTTATGAGTCTTCAATACTATTCCATTGATTTTTCCTGTCTTTTGCAATATCATGCAGTTTTTATCATAGTTGCTCTGTAGTACAGCTTGACATTGGGCATGGTGAATCCACCAGAGGATCGGTTATTGTAGAGAATAGTTTTCCTATCCTAGCTTTTTTTTTTATTCCAGAAGAATTTGCAAATTGCCGTTTCTAACTTTGTGAAGAATGGAGTTGGAATTTTGATGGAGATTGCATTGAATCTATAGAGAGCTTTCAGCAAGATAGACATTTTTTACTTCATGGGAGATCTTTCTATTTTCTGAGATCTTTGATTTCTTTGTTCAGAGGATTGAAGTTCTTTCCATACAGATCATTCATTTCCTTAATTAGAGTCACACCAAGGTATTTTGTCCTATTTTGGACTATTGTGAATGGTATTTATTCCTTAATTTCTTTCTCAGCTTGTTTATCCTTTGTGTAGAGAAAGGCCACTCATTTGTTTGAGATAATTTAACATCCAGCTACTGCACTGAAGTTGTTTATCAGGTTTAGGAGCTTTTTGGTTGATTTTTAAGGTCACATATATACTATCATATCATCTGGAAATAGGGATATTTTGACTTCTCCCTTTCCAATTTGTATTACTTTGATCTACTTTTATTGTCTAATTGCTCTGGCTAGGACTTCAACTACTATATGGAATAGGTAGGGAGAAAGTGGGCAGCCTCATCTAATCCCTGATTTTAGTGTGATTGCTTCATGTTTCTCTCCATAGTTTGACATTGGCTACTATTTTGCTGTATATTGCTTTTATTATGTTTAGTTATAGGCCTTGAATTCCTGATCTTTCCAAGACTTATATTATGAATAGGTGTTGGATTTTCTCAAGAGCTTTCTCAGCATTTAATGAGATGATCATGGGGTTTTTGTCTTTGAGTTTGTTTATATACTGCATTATGTTGATGGATTTCTGTATATTAAACCATCCCTGCATCCCTGGGATGAAGCCTACTTGATCAAGATGGATGATCATTTAGTTGTGTTCTTGGATTCAGTTTGCATGAAATGTATTTAGTATTTTTGCATTGATATTCATAAGGAAAAATGGACTGAAGTTCTCTTTCTTTGTTGGGTCTTTGTATGGTTTAGGTATCAGAGTACCTTCTCTTTCTATTTTGTGGAACAGTTTGATGAGAATTGGAATTAAGTCTTCTTTGAAGGTCTGGTATAACTCTGCAGTATACCCATCTGGTTTGTTTTTTTTGTTGTTGTTGTTGTTTTGTTTTTTTTTTTTTTTTTGTTTTTTTTTGGTTGGGACACTACTAATGACTGCTTCTATTTCTTTAGGGGATATGGGATTGTTTAAATAGTTAATCTAATCCAGATTTAACTTTGTTACCTGGTATTTGTCTAGAAAAGTGTCCATTTCATTCAGGTTTTTTCAGTTGTGTTGAGTATAACCTTTTTAGTAGGATCTGATGATGTTTTGGATTTCTTCAGATTCTGTTGTTATGTCTCCCTTTTCATTTCTGATTTTGTTAATTAGGATACTGTCCCTGTTCCCTCTAGTTAGTCTGGATAAGGGTTTATCTGTCTTGTTGATTTTCTCAAAAAACAAACAAACAAACAAATAAAAAACCGTCTCCTGCTTTGGTTGATTCTTTGTATAGTTCTTTTTGTTTCCATTTGTTTTATTTTAGCCCAGAGTTTATCTTGCCATCTACTCCTCTTGGGTGAATTTGCTTCCTTTTGTTCTAGAGCTCTTCTGTGTACAGTCAAGCTGCTACTGTATGTTCTCTCTAGACTCTTTTTGGCAGCACTCTGAGGTATGAGGTTTCCTCTTAGGACTGCTTTCATTTGTATTCCATAAGTTTGGGTATGTTGTGGCTTCATTTTCATTAAACTCTAAAAAGTCTTTAATTTCTGTTTTTATGTCTTCCTTGATCGTGTTATCATTTAGTAGAGTGTTGTTCAGCTTCGATGTGTATGTGAGATTTCTATAATTTATGTTGTTATTTGAGATCGGCCTTAGTCCATGGTGACCTGATAGGATGCATGGGATGATTTCAATAGTTTTGTATTTGTTGAGGCCTGTTTTGTGTCCAATTATATAGTCAGTTTTGGAGCAGTTACCATGAGGTGCTGAGAAGAAGTTTTATCCTTTTTTGTTAGGATAAATGTTCTATAGATAACTGTTAAATTATTTTGTTTCATAACTTCTGTTAGTTTCACTATGTTTCTGTTTATATTCTGTTTCTAGTATCTATCCATTGATGAGAGTGGGGTGTGGAAGTCTCCCACTATTACTGTGTGTGGTGCTATGTTTGTTTTGAGCTTTATTAAAGTTTCTTTAATAAATGTGGGTGTCCTCGCATTTTGAGCATAGATGTTCAGAATTGAGAGTTCTTCTTGGTAAATTTTACCTTTGATGAGTATAAAGTGTCCTTTCTTATCTTTTTTGATAATTGTTTGAAAGTTGATTTTATTTGATATTAGAATGGCTACTGCAGCTTGTTTCTTGGAACCATTTGCTTGGAAATTTGTTTTCCAGTCTTTTACTCTGAGGTAGCATCTGTCTTTGTCACTGAGGTAGGTTTCCTCTATGCAAGAAACTAATCTTTCAACAAACCTAAAAGAAAATAGCCACATGAACAAAATTCCAACTCTAACAACAAAAATAACAGGAAACACAGGAAACAATGACTTTTGGGTCCTGTTTATTGTGGTTAATATAAGGGGATGGTGAATAAGGGGGAAGGGAGTATAGCTCATGTTCCATCAGAGTTCCTACTATGCTCTGGGCAGGCAGACATGGGAGGGCTGCCATATACTTTACACCCATCCTATGCCACTGACCTCACTTAACAGGGGGTGGACAAGGGGCAGCCCCCGAAACTAAGGGTGACACCCTGTACCCCAGGGTTATGGGAGAGAGGGCTGAAGGAGAGACAGCCCCATGCAGGCTAGAGTAAGCTCAGTGGGCCTTAAGGAACAGAGACCATCTACAGTTTTACAGCTTTAGTACAGAAAGGCAGGGAGAAAGGAGAGAAGGTGGGAAGAGAGAGAGAGACTGGCCATGGCCAAGAGAAGAGAAAATGGAAAAAGAGAGAGAGAAGAAAGGCTAGAGTAAGAGAGTGAGAGGAGAGGGGGAAAGAAAGTAAGGGGAGTTAGAGGAGTAAGAGCAAGAGAGCAAGAGAGTGAGGAAGGGCCAAACAGCCCTTCTTATGGTGTGGTGTTATCTTTACTGTTGCTAGGTAACTAGGGAGGAGTCTAGCCTGAAGGTAAAGTTGGGACATTGCTTATGTGACTACTAACCATGCTTCTCTTGTGGGGGCTGAGGGGGTGGTAACTTTGACAGGAGCCAGGGTTCCAGGAGACATGAGAGAACTCCTTCCATCCCATGTAGGTGAATTATCACCACCAGGTCCCATGGTTCAACATCTGGCCTCAACTGGAAACCAGGCTGTCTGTGCATAGCCCAATGTGCCACAGTTTATGTGTCCAGTCTGTTATTCTCTGTCTTTTTATTGGGGAAATTGAGTCCATTGATATTAAGAAATAATAAGGAAAAGTCATTGTTTCCTGTTATTTTTGTTGTTAGAGTTGGAATTTTGTTCATGTGGCTACTTTCTTTTAGGTTTGTTGAAAGATTAGTTTCTTGCTTTTTCTAGAGTGTAGTTTCCCTTCTTGTGTTGCAGTTTTCCCTTTAGTATTCTTTGAAGGGCAGAATTTGTGGAAAGATATTCTGTCAATCTGGTTTTGTCATGGAATACTTGGTTTCTCCATGTATTGTAATTGAGTGTTGTTATGCTGGGTATAGTAGTCTGGTCTGGCATTTGTGCTCTCTTAGGGTATAGATGACATTTGCCCTGGATCATCTGGCCTTCATAGTCTCTGGGGAGAAGTCCGGTGTAATTCTGATACGTCTGACTTTATATTTTACTTGACCTTTTTCCCTTACTGCTTTTAATATTCTTTTTTTTTTCTTGCATTTGGTTTTTTGATTAATATGTGATGGGAAGAATTTCTTTTCTGGTCCAAACTATTTGGAGTTCAGTACTCTTCTTATATGTTCATGGGTATCTCTTTCCTTAGGTTAGGGAAGTTTTCTTCTATAATTTTGTTGAATATATTTACTGGCCCTCTATGTTGGAAATTTTCCTTCTCATCTATACCAATTATTCTTAAGTTTGGTCTTCTCATTGTGTCCTGGATTTCCTGGATATTTTGGTTTAATATCTTTTTGCGTTTTGCTTTCTCTTTGATCGTTGTGTCAATGTTTTCTGTGGTATCTTCTGCACCTGAGATTCTCTCTTCTATCTCTTGTTTTCTCTTTTTTATTCTTGCATGTATGGCTCCTTACTTCTTTCCTAGGATTTTATTTCCAGAGTTGTCTCCCTTTGTGTTTTCTTTATTGTTTCTACGTCCATTTTTAGATCCTGGATGGTTTTGTTAAATTCTTTCACCTGTTTGGATGTGTTCTCCTATATTTCTTTAAGGGAGTTATTTATGTCCTTCTTATAGTCCTCCATTATCCTCATGAGACGTGACTTTAGATCTATGGTGTATCTGGGACTTGCTATGGTGGGAGAGGAATGTTCTGATGATGCCAAGTAACCATGGTTTCTGTTGCTTCTGTTCTTATGCTTGCCTCCTGCCATATGATTATCTCAAGTGCTCCCTGCCTTTGATATATTTGATTGAAGCCTATCCTTCCTGTAATCCCAGTTGAGTCAAAGTATCTCAGAGTCCAGCTTTCTTTGTGATCCTGTCCTTCTAGGATCCTGTGATGCTGGCATTCTGGGTGTGTAAGAGTTCCTGACAGTCAAGCTTCCTTTAGACCCTGAGATCCTGGTGTGACCAAGCTCCTGTGATCCTGACTTCCTAATATCCTTGGTGTGTTATAGTGCCTGGAGATGGTACCTCCTCTGGAGATTGTGGGGCTGTCTGCTGAGTTCTAAAGCAAGGTAGACCAGCACTGACCAGAAAGAACCTGAGTCACTGATCGGCAGAGTTTCTGTGTCTTTCCTCAGCTGTCCCCAGGCACCCCATTTCTGTTGGAAGAGATCTTGTGTTCCACTCACCAGTGATCCTAAGATCCTGGGCATGCAAGGGTGCCTATGGAGTAGAGAGTTCTCTAGTGACCATGGGCCTTGTATTTCTTTCAGTGAATTATTTATATCCACCTTAAAGTCTCTATTATATTCATGAGATAGAATTTTATGTCACCATCATTCTTTTCAGGTGAGCTGGGGTATCCACAGCTAGCTGTGGTTGGAGAACTGAGTTCTGCTTGTGTCAAAGTAGATTCGCTTCTGTTGCTCATTATTGTGCACTTGCCTCTCAACATCTTGTTATATCTTTTGTTAACTGGCCTGGGTGTCTCTGTCTAGAGTCTGACTCTTGTGTCCCTGGGTTGTAACAGATCTCCTGGGAGACCAGTAGCCCTGGATGCAGTAGATATTATTCTGCGATGCCTACAGACTGTAGGGTGTTGAGAGGAGCATAAATGCTTATCTGCCCCTGTGAGCGCCCAACTTGCCAGCAAGAATGACACCACAACAGGATCTTTCTGCACATGTTTATTAGGAGAGCTTGATTGCAGAGGCGAAAAGACCCGGAGCTCAGAACTGGTGCTGCTTATATAAGCAGCCTAGGAGAGGCATGTCTCACACCCGGATTGGTTATGCATTCTACCTCATTTGCATGTCTCACATCTAATTGGTTATACTCTCAGTACCTCACAGAACCTCATTATCATACCTCATTTGCATGTCTCACATCCGATTGGTTATACTCACAGAACCTCATTATCATGCCCGGGCCAGGCAGTGACTTGGCAAAAAAATTTACTGCATATGTACACATTGGTTGTTTACTCAAACTTATACATGGTGGTCAGTGGTAGCCAACGCCACCTTGTAATGGCATATGTGGCTTCCCACATGCCCCAATATAGTAGTAGACTGGAAAGAAAATGGCATCTTCATGTAGTAGTGAGGGTCGTCTGGGCACCTTGGGGAGTCCCAGCTGCTACAGTTATTTGGTTGGGTATCTTACCTGTTGTCCTGGCTCCAGTAAATCTGGGAAATCTAGAGACTGTAGGATGTTGAGGGGGCAGACATGCTGATTTTTCTCAGTCAAGGTGCATACAAGAAGTATCCTCAACTTTTTAAAATCTTCTCATATCCAACATAATAGCCCACTCTCCTCTTAACACTCAATGGGTCTTCTAGCAAAAAGTTCCAAAGTCCTTCCACAATCTTCCCCCAAACACGGTTAGGTCTATTACAGTAATGCTCTACTAACCTGGTACCAACTTCTATCCTAGTGAGGGTTACTATAGCTATCATGAGCATAAAAGATGAAAGAACTTGAGGAAGAAAAGGTTTATGTGGCTTAAAGGTCCATATTGCTGTTTATCACTGAAGGACATTAGTGCAGGAACTCAAACATGATAGTAACCTGCTTATAGGGGCTAATTCAGAGGTCATGGTGGGGTGTGGCATACTAGCCTGCTTTCTATTACTTCTCAGTCTGCTTTCTTATAGACTTAGGACAATCATCCCGGTGATGGTACCATCTACGATGTACTGGGCCTGCCCCCGTCAACTCTACTCTCTGATTTGTCACAAAGTGAAAACTGATAACCTATTACAGTACTAAGGACTCAATCAAGAAAGATGCTTTTGTTATTGTTGTATTTTTGCCAATTTCGCGTGATTATTTTTTTGCAAAATACAGGGGTATGCATCCTCACAGGTACTGACAGAACCAATCTGGTCTAGTGTTAGAAACTCTCATCTTAGTCTCTATGAAATGCTTCCTTAATCATTCATTCACTCATGAGAGGAGTTTAATTGCTTTGCATACTGCACAGACTTTACAATACTATGGTGAAAACCACTCATTATCTAGATTTCTTCTGGGACTTTACATTAGAACATAGAGTATGAAAATCGTAAGTGTGTTTTTAGTGCACAAATGCAAATGGATCACCCCTTATATCGTTCATTTTATTTGTCTATAGGAAGCAATATCAAAGTTGTGACTCTATATTCTCCAGGGATGGCAGGATAGAGTGGACCAGTATAGTGACATATTTGATTATATATACTACAATCCTTGGAGTAGAGTGGGAAATCCACTCTTAAACATTACTGCTGAAGGAATGTAAAAAAAAAAATAATAAAAAACTTTACTTAAAATCACCCACCCATTTCCCACTCTTAATGAAAATAAAGTGAATTAAATTCTTTTAACATGGCCAAAATTAGGAAAAGAGGGAGATGAAAAATGAATATATCCTCGACTATCATGTCATTATTGTACTGTATAAAGTCTAATGCTTTACTAGATTTTGCCTCTCCTCCCTCAACAGCCAGAATAGCACCTTCTGGCAGTGGGAGTGCTTGTTATTACTAGGTCTGTTTATTGTACTGTTACAGACTGATTCTTCCATGTTCTATACATTTAGAAGTGAGAACTCTTCAGCTTTTGAGTCTTGGCATCTCATTCTGGTAGGCAGCCTAGAGCAATATCAGTTGCTTGTGCTATTTCAGGCCTTTTCTTACTGGTTTCCAGTAATTTCTCTACAAAGGAAACTGGACATCTGATAGAAGTTCCATCTAGCTTTAGTGGATTTCTGAATCCTAGCTTCTGATGCTTTTGTTTGCTTGTTTGTTTTGTTTTGGTTTTGGTTTTTAAATTTTCAAATCAGATAAAAAAAAATCAAACATTCAGAGGGGGAAAAGCACATTTATTTATTTATTTACTTACTTACTTACTTGCTTATTTGTAAAAGCAATTGAAACATATACATAGAATATGGTGTTGACTTAATAATTTTATTGATTCTCAATTTATAATACTCTGGCTTCTGTACAAGTTATTGTAAAAAAAAAAAAGCACTATAAATTCTACATTTCCTTGCCTTTTGGTGACCTCACTTACATAAGAAGAGCATATGGTTGCAGTGAGTATGAAAAGTGAGTATGATATTGAACTGTTTTAGAATATGCCAAAAGCAAACATAATGAAAACTCTTCCCAGTGTTTTCTAATGAACAAAAATGATAATTGACCAGATGTTCCAAATTCACAATAATTAGACCCATAAAATCTCTCCAATAGAATCAGGCAAGAATATAAAAGCCTATACTTTATGTGCTTATGCTACAAATTTGGAATGTAAATTAATTTACTATTGTTTTTAATTGAAAACTGCATAAAATCATATAACATTGATTTTGTTTCTTAAATGGGCTAAAATGTACCAATATTTATAATTTATGGAATACTTCTGTTATAGCTCTTACATATAACATGCTAAAAAATCTGTTATTTAAGGAACAATTAGCCATTCTCAGTTAGCTACACAATAACTAGTTAGTTTCCTAATTAAAAGTTTATCAAAAGGATATATATTTTATTTAGTTATCGTTGCCAAAATTCTAACAGAGAAAACACTTAAAATAATACCAAAATGATTAGAGAATGTATTGAAAATATAGTTCTTACAAATATTTTACATTTTAATATAATTAAAAATAAAATATCTGTTGGATTTTTCATTAAAAATTAGCAATTAACAGGAAAAGTGTCTTGTCTATAATAGTCTACTATACTATATACTAAAAACATATTCTCTCTAATGATAATATTATCTTTTTATTTGTAAAAGGAATATTGGTTATATTTGAAAATAATTAAAAATTATGGAAAAGAATTCTACAATTAATCTACTACTTTGGGGAAATATTAGAATGGAATATTTTACTGTATACATTAAGATAATTTTAATTCATTTATTCATAACAATAAGTTAAAAATGGAAGAAAGAACAATGTTAGCAAATAGTGATGTATTTTTTCTAGATTTAGGAAAGGCAAAGAGAAAAAAAGAATGAGATAATATATATTTTAAATTGATAAAATAACCAGTGAGAAATGAGAATAGAGAAAAAGCAACAGAAAAATTGGTTAAAACAGTGTATATTTTTAGTCAGACTTTACACTTTCTAAGACACGGTCCACTCAGTTTTCACTACTTTTTTAGTGATGACTTCTCTTTTGCAATTATTTTGTAACAGAAGTTCAAACAATGTCTTTACTCTCTTTTTTTTTTTTCTTGAAATTTTTACATTGAGTCCTTGTTATCACACATTTCTATGCTTTTTTCGTGAGAAACAAGCAAGTGTCAATAAATTAATGTGTCAGTTTGTAATGGCAGTGCCACACTGTTTTATACTTGCATTTCTATTTTATAACATGGAACCAGAAATTATGAACCTTCAATCTGTTATTATTATTCAGAATTGATATGGTTATACTAGGTAATCTTTATTTCTATATAAATTCCAAGATAATTTGTCCAGATTCTACGAATAATTGGTTTAGAGTTTTGTTGAAGATTGTCTGTTTGCTTGTTTTACACCAAACCAGAAGCCTGTACTATTTATTTCTGATACTTTAGCAGCTGAATTTTTTTGTTGTTGTTTTTTGAGACAGGGTTTTTCAGTGTAGCCCTGGCTGTCCTGTAGACCTGTCCTGTCCACTCTGTAGACCAGGCTGGCCTCGAACTCAGAAATCCACCTGCCTCTGTCTCCTAAGTGCTGAGATTAAAGGCAGGCGCCACCACTGCCCAGCTTAGCAGCTGAATTTTTAATCATGTCTGAAGCTCAATGAACAAATATAAAAAGCATCAAGTGATGGGTCTAGATTTAGGAAAGGCAAAGACAAAAATAAACATGAGATAATATATATTTTAAATTGATAAAATAACCAGTGAGAAATGAGAATAGGGGAAAAAACTGAAAAATTGGTTAAAACAGAGTGTATTTTTAGTCAGACTTTACTAGGGCATATAATCTTGTATCCTTTTTAAGTTTACTAGCTTTTCATTTATATATTTGTGACACATTGTGGTATCTATGTAATATTATTTTTCCTTGCTGAGGGGACCTAATGAATGTGAAATCCAATTTCTTGATATCTGTCACTATGATTCCTCAGATGTACATGTGTTTCATGAAATCAACACATACTTGGACCAAGATGTTTGTTGTTTATTCAGTTCATCTATATCTTACAATTGTGCTGTGAAGCAATAAGTCCGAGGACAAATCCTGGTGGTTCATAGCATTTTCTACTCCCATATGATGGTTTTTATGGAAAAGATCAGGCAGTCATGTGATATCTATTTTGATTCTCAGTCTGTTTTACTTGAGCCTCATAATCACAAGGACTTGGAGAGTGTTGAGTAGTACAAAGTTTGCCATGACTGTGCTGTTAGGATGAAACCTCAGTATGCTAAAGAAGTATAGCCTTTCTCCTGATACAGGATAATTCTCTATATCTATGTCTAAGAACCAGTTGTTGTTGTTGTTGTTTTGTTTTGTATGAAGTTGGGGATAGATGGAAGAGACAGTCATTTGGCCACCAGTGCTAATAATAAGATGACTTACATGAGACTCTTATAGCTGCCTTATCCTATATGATCCCCACAGAATCATATACATGATTCATGCACACTATATACTATTGGAAATAATATCTATAAAAGTTCAAGTGAGGACCTCTGGCTAGTGAAAGGACAGCCTGAAGCCTATGAATTCTATCCTACATTGAACAGTGTTCAGTCAATGGGTCAATGAGTTTCAATGGTTTGGAATTATCACTGGGAGTCAAGACTAAGAGCTCTGTGTTAGTTTTTCACACCCTCTACTATAAAAACTGGAGACCTGTTAATATCTGTGCAGCCTGAACCTGTATGGGGATAATTAGTGTAAATATAAATGTCATTTTATTTCCTCAGATGTAGTCATGAAATGAGAGCTGAATGCAAGCTTTATGAATATAGCTTGGGCTGAGCCCAGAATGTTTCTATGTAACTGTCCCTAGACCTACATGTGGCAACGTACATAGACCTTTGAACCTTACATAGGTCTTTGAATGTGATCCCCTGCTAGAGCAGCCATATTAAAGAATTAAAATTCCTCTACAGATGAATATTTCATTTGCCTGACCTTATAGCAATTTTAGCATCTCATTCCATGGGAATTAACCCGGAGTCATAGGTTCTGAGACTTTGACCATTTCATTATAAAAAAACATGGTAACAACATTTAATCTAAGTCCTAAGTCTGTGGCTTCATTTTTCCCTCCCTGTACATGAAGAGTGTTTCTTTGTCTGATGGATTATTTTGTTTTAAAGGAGTAATGACGATGTTAGCTCTTTCTTTCCTGTCTTCTTCAATATGGTCTCCCAAGATTTTATACTTAAATCAGATACCCAAGTCTTCCATATGGTATCATTACGTTCTTATGAAGAGTTTGCTCCATTACTGTCTAGTGTTTTTGTTGGAAAATAATTATGGGAGCATCGATTGACCTCAGATATATTTTGTTCCACAATACCCAAGATTCTTGATTTTTAAGATTATTTATTTTCTTTTAATATGGATGAATATTTTCTTTGCATGTATGTATGTGCACTATATACTTCTGGTATGAGCAACAGCTCAGTATCATTTGTTTACCTACAGATGGAGTTAGAGTTTCTGAGTGGAGATGAAACTCAAACCATAGTCCTCCAGAGGTATAAGTGAGTTGAATCATTGATTTATCTGTCTAGCCCAACATTAATGAAACTTTCAAAGGATAAGAATCTTTCAGTTCTGGTCTCTGAAATATGTTGGTGATACCAGGTATCTTGATCAATCTGTAGCATTATAACTCTATGATCATAACCTAGTAGCAGCTTAAAGGAACAAAGAGCCAGATATTGTAACTGAATATTTGTATCAAAAAAGAAAAGAAAACTAAGATAGTTCTACAATATCATTTTCAAATGCACATTTTTAATATGAGATATTATTTCTAACAGGCAAATATCAATATTAATGGATACATGAACATTGTATGTTTGTTATTTACTTTTTAAAATTATTATATTATTGTTCTTTTAAATTATTTTACAAACTTGATTTAGAAAGCATTATGTAAAATAGTAAAAATGTGTTATTTACAAAGCTTAGTTAAAATAATTTTCTTGAAAATTTGATTTTATCAAACTTAATTTTATAGTATAATGTTAAGAATTTAGGAAAGAAGATTAGAAATAACACAAGTTTACCTGTTAGAAATAATATAAAAGTTGAACACACACTGATCATGCAACTATATATATATATATATACAGACATACACACACACACAAAAGAGCATTTCTCTGAGCATTTCCTGAGAAGGTATTGCCAAGTGATGTTCTCATTATTCACAGTATGGAGTATGGTAAGGCAAACAAGATAGCTCTTGGAAATACTATCTTATGTTTCTATTGTTCTAGATCCCCCTGACTGTCTTTCCCTAACAACACCATTAAAGGCTACAGCTAGAAAAAGAAGGAATATATTGAAATAAAATCTATTTCAGTTATGAAATAGTCATGGTTGGAAAATCACCAGTTAAGATTTAAAAGTATTAAAGAAGAATCCAAATATCAGCTGACAAGCTTTAAATAAAAAAAATGAAGTAAAATAAAGCCAGTATTTTCATTGTGAATTTCTTATGACCATAAATATAGGTTTTCAATGTCTTTCATATGAACACAGCCTCCAAGTTATGGAGCTGATGAAGCTTAAGCTAGGCAGCAGGATAACTCTATATTTAGAAATAAATATCACAATGTGTCCTGAAAAATCCTAATTTTTAAATTTAAAGATGCCAATATATTTTAATCACAGTTTAAAAGACTATATGTTTTTTCTGGTTTTTACCTATCATACAACTTCTGCTTTCTGAAATTTCCTTTGTTGACTTCAAGTGGCTTCAGGAATTTTTAGGATTGAGCTAAGCAAGGATATGCTTTCTGGCAAATTTAGTTTAAATTCATTTCCTTCATAATCAGTTTTCTGTGTATGTTATTCTTAGTAATCTCAATATTAAAATGATTCTAGGAATTTGAGTCCCTCCCGCTTTACTGATTCTGTAAAATTCAAATAGGAAAGCTGAAAGCCAGATGTGTTCTTTAAGCGTTCTTTGGAGCGTGCAAAAGAAGAGGGATGAGATTTCACTTGTCTCATGCAAGAGCATAGACTCCAATTGCTTCCTCTCATGAGATGTGTAGACTTGTGAGCAGAGCCGATAAATTCAGCAATGCTATTAAAAGTAGAAATACTTGCTTATAAATATACTTATTCATGAATGCAACCAGTTATAAGGAATAATATATTATTTCTTATTTCAAGTAGAAGTTCACTGCCAATTAAATTTCGTGGTAAGCAACTTTAACTGCAGATTTGTATGATATTTTGAGGCACTTTAATAAAACAAGAAAATCTTGATCACCAGTTTGAGTATAAGAAATACAAAGAGGTAACTATGCAATTGGGATGAAAAGTTTAATCTAAGTACAGATAGTTGAATAACATAATTATATTTTCTAAGTACATTTCCTATGTGCAAACAGGTGGTTGGTATAGGCAACAAAAGCAAAGAGAAGAAAGAGTATTGACAGAACCCAACATGAAAAAGAAAGGAAGGGAGGAAGGAAGATAAAGAAAGAAACAAAGAGTGAGACAGAGACAGAGATAGCAACACAAAGACAGAGAAAGAGAAACAAATACAGAAAGAGACAAACAGACAGACAGTCAGACAGAGAGAGAGAGAGAGAGAGAGAGAATTTTACGAGATTTATAAATTAGAGAATTGTGAAAGAAGGAAGGAAGGAAGGGAGGGAGGGAGGGAGGGAGGGAGGGAGGGAGGGAGGAAGGAAGGAAGGAAGGAAGGAAGGAAGGAAGGAAGGAAGGAAGGAAGGAAGGAAAGAGGTTTGGTCTGTTGCTATATATTGTAATGCTAAATCATGTACCTAAAGGTCTATAAACCTAGTTCCTTAATTTAAAATTGTTGGTCAAATAAAAATGGCTATATTCAGTTACTGGAGGGATTAGAGGTAGGTAGGCATTGAGTTGCTTGGTGGAGTGGGACAGAAAGAGGAGAAGGGTGAGAAGGACAAAGAGAGCAGTGAAGGCACCATGAGAAGAGAGGTATCTTCATGGTCAAGAGACAGCAAGTATCTGGGGTACACTGCTGGGGAATTAGCCATGTTAGTAGTTAGAAAAGTAGATTAGGGGTTACCCATAATAAGTGTCAAAGCCAAATAAAAGTCTCATTTATTTAAGTTGGTTATACTCCAAGGAAGATAGGAAAGAAGGAAGGAAGGAAGGAAGGAAGGAAGGAAGGAAGGAAGGAAGGAAGGAAGGAAGGAAGGAAGGAAGGAAGGAAAGAAGATGACAGGCAGGGAGAGAGAGAGAGAGAAAGAGAGAGAGGGGGAGAGAGAGAGAGAGAGAGAGAGAGAGAGAGAGAGAGAGAGAGAGAGAGAGAGAGAGATTAGGATCTTTAACTATTGGGTAAGACACACTCTTTTACCTAGTTTCTGAATAGAGAGTTTTAAGGGATGCTTACTTTGCTTAAAAATGCAATTTGGAATTCTTTAAAAATACACAGCCTTCCCCTATCATGGACCCATTTTTTTTTTAGTTTTTCTGCTTGGTATTAATTTTTATTTTCTAATTTAACGTCAAGTAAACACTGTCAATGCAGCACAGAACAGCACCAACATGTTCCTGATCCTTTCTCAGAATAGTTTTTACTCAGAGCAAGGCTCTAAGAGCAGTCAGATCCTGTCACCTGATAGACCATCTTTAAGAGAGCATTGTTTTCCCAGATGTCTCTGTCACTAATTCAAGAGTTCTTGTTGCTTCTTTAAGACAATGTGAATTGTTTTTGCATAAGACTGGTAACAAGCACTAACTTTTACTCCACCTTTTAAAAAGGCTTTGCTTTTCAAGGATCCTTTTGGAGGTAAGCAGTTGGTGAATCTTTCAAAGGGTAGAGACTTGCTTTGGTGCAATGACATTTAGTTCAGACTGTTCAGGTTGTAACTCTGTCTTTCACCAGGTACTTTACTTTATTGGAGTCAGTTATCTGAGTTCTCATGAACCTTGACCTATAGAGAGGGGATGCGAGGGAGGAATGTTTATCTCAAGGACCAGGGTCGTTATTACCAACTGCCATGCATGGCAACACCAATGTGGCTTTTCTGAGGACATGTACATGGGGGTTAGTTAATTCCATTTGGAATGAACATACTTGCCCAATTTTGTCTCTAAAAATATTTTTCTCTTCATTTCATTTCCTTTTCTGGGCCATAGATTTACAGATCACTTAAAAATCCATTACAAAACAGCTAGTCTGCTGAAAATACAGACACTGGACCCTCTATTACAGAAGCAAAGTCCATGAATTGTGGTTGTGCTGTTGATTTTTGCATCCACAGTGGCACTCTAGAAAAGGCTTTATCTTCTTTAACTTCCCTGGCACTCTATAAAACACTATAGTGTGTTTCACAACAGAGATCTATGGCTTCTTTAGGGTCAATTTGAATAAATTTGCACCCACTGTTGCTGAGCCTCACGCTCAAATCATTCCCCCAAATAGTCACTATATCATTGTTAATTTCAAGGGACCTCAAAGCTATAGGAGTCAGAGCAAAATTCCAGCTTAGCGCTTTCCATATGAAGAACTTGGGCAGTCCTATGACTCACAAGGTTTATGGAGTATGCCCTTGATGGGAGCAAAAGTAATCCATGCCATTATCTATACTTGTAGGATGAGTCCAGGACTGATACAGAAATGTATCTATCTCTTCAAATTATGCAAATATTCTTTCTATTTTAGTTTAATGGGTTCTTTACTTTTGAGGGAAGAGAGTATTTTGATGATAAATATTATCTTATTTGACTATTGTTTAAACTGTTGGATTTTAGTGGTACTGAAGATTGAACCCAGCACCTTCCCAGGATAAACTGGCTTTCTAATGCTGAGTCACATTCCTCACATAAAATATTGTTTTGCTGTATCTGGCACCAGGAACTACAAATCACATACTCTCAGTATTTTGGATCCTGTGGTCAGTTCTTTTAGATTTTTGCAGTTAGCTTTAGACTTACATAATCCAGGAGGCTAGAAAGGGGAGATAACAGAACACAAATGCTATGAATGGGAAAGGGAAAAAAACAAAAGGGTTAAGTGAGGAGAACTGGGAAGACTGGGGCAGAGGAGGAAGTCAGGAGGGACAACTAATTCTAAGATGTCTTAAAAAGCTATATGTGAATGTAAAATTCTATAAGATATATATACACACATACACCACACACACACACACACACACACACACACACACACACAGGAGCTTAGCATGGCTGTCTTCTGAGAGGCCTAACAAGCAGCTCACTGAGACAGATGCAGATACTTGCACCCAACTATTGGACTGAAGTCAGGGACCCCTATGGTTGAATTAGGGAAAGGCTGGAAGAAGCTGAGGAGGATGGTGACTCTATAGGAAGACCATGAGTCCCAACTAACCTGGACCCCTCAGATCTCTCAGACACTGAGCCACCAACCAGGCAGCATAAATGAGTTGGTCCAAGGCTCCCTGAATCATATATATCAAAGGATTGCCTGGTTTCACCTCAGTGGGAGAAAGTGTGTCTAATCGTTGAGAGACATGAGGCCCCAGGGAGTGAGTAGGCCTGGTCAGGTAGGAGGGCCATCCCCTTGGAGACAGGGGAAGAGGAATGGGATAAGGAACTGTTGAAGAGGGAGCCACGAGGAAGGAATAGCTAGGCTGTAAAAAACTAAAAGTAATTAAAAAAAAAGAAACATACACAGACACACGCAAACATACATGCACAATGTATCACCCTCACATTTTAAATGATAGTGATAAATTCGAAGCACAGATCTCTAGAGTTTCCCTTCTTATAATTGACTGTAAGAACCATTGATGTAATCCCTCTTGGATTTCTTCGCTAAACATTTTAATACTATATTCATAGGTACAGCCATATGGCACAATTGTTGACTATTTTTATCTAATGATTATTTTACTTTTAGTACTCTGCAAATGTGTGATTAGGAACAAATCATTTCAATTCCAAGACGTTCTGATAAATTTTAATCTCACATTTTTGCATTTCCTGAATAAATTATAAATACCGTAGATTTTCTTCATATTCATTTTCAGTTAATTTACACTTTCTTTTTCCTCTTTGAACCCAAATACACTGGATGTAGAGAAAAGTAATACTGACTGATAACTATGACCACATTGTTGCATTCAATCTAAAAACTTGGTGCTCTTTTCCTTAAATGTTAAACTTTTGACAATTTAAAATTATCTAAATTTTATTGGAGACATGGCAAAGCACCATTTAATATAGACCATTTGAGGACTTAACCTGTAATTTATATTTCACTTTTATAGAAATTGCTTCTTCGATGTGTGAATTCTTCAAAATTGTTGTTATTTAAAGCATATATATTATCATACAATGAAATTAATATTATCTGGTAAGATATCCCAATGAAATTTTGTACACATACAAATTCTTGTAGCCTCTACAACAACTAGAATGGTACAGGGTTCTACCATGCATTAGGCCCTGCTATACCACACATTACATGTTTCCATAAAATTTATCTATAATATACTAATATGTATTTCTTCAACAACAGCTTTTCTTCCCAAGATTACACTGTAATGAAACCACAGGGCATATGATTTTGCCAGACTGGTCTGCTCGTAAACTATTCAGCCTAGAGTTCATTCCCACAGTCACATCAGGCATCAGTCTCTTTGATAAGTGATTAGTTGATTTTCTTACCTATCAAAGGGTAAAATTGGCATTTAAGATTCTCTCTGTGGCCCAGCTTTGTTCTAAGACAGGGTCTGTGCCACAATGCTAGAAAATAAGGTGACCTGTGGATGAATCTCCATTTCAGTGAGGAAACATACTGCTTTGTGACCTTCCCTGTCAATCCACCTATGGTCAATGGATCCAAAATTTTTATCTAGGAAAGTAATTGGAACTCTTCTTTCTCGGTATTATTTTCCTTTAAATGAATAAATAAGAGCTGAAGCTAGATTATAATACTGTATCTGAATGACTGAATGGAGGTGTATTATTTTCCTGAAGTTGTAGGAAAGTACAATAAGATCATATATTGAGATAGGAATAAAGTTATTGTAGTAATTACCTTTCTCATTTCCTTAACCAAATAACCTATAAGAATAAGATGTAAGGAGGAGTTTATTTGGCTTATGCTTTGAACAAGTAAAATCTACAATGCCATATAAGGATAGCAGGGCTCATGGCGACAGAGGCACTTTCAGAGCAGTGCATCAATTGTGGGCTAAAGGTTCAATCAAATATGCCTCTGGGGACAATTTCACGTTTAGATAATAAACAAACAGAATTTGCATAGAGGTTTGTTTTTGTTTTTGTTTTTTTCATATAGGCTACCTTTGAGACATTTCTTTGTGTTTCAGAAATCATTTCTGGGATTGGCAATAAAAAAAAACTCTCTATACAAATTCTGTTTGTTTATTATCTAAACTTGAAATGTGTTTGATGCACAACAAAGCCATCCTCTACTACATATGGGGCTAGAGCCATGGGTCCCTCTGTGTGTACTCCTTGGATGTGTCTTAGTCCCTGGGAGATGGGGGTGGGCATCTGATTGGTTGATATTGTTGTTCTTTCTGTGAAGTTGCAAACCCCTTCAGCTCCTTCAGCATTTTTTTCTAACTCCTCCATTGGGGGCTCCATGTTCAGTCCAATGTTTAGCTGCAAGCATCAATCTCTGTATTTGTCAGGCTCTGGTAGAGCCTCTAAGTAGACAGCTATATCAGACTGTCACTATGCACTTCTTGGCATCCACAATAGTGTCTGTGTTTGGTAACTGTATATAGGATGGAATGCCAGAAGGAGCATTCTCGGGATGGCCTTTCCTTCAGTCTCTGCTGCACACTATGTCTCCATATTTCCTTCCTTGAATATTTTGTTCCCCTTCTAAGAAGAACTGAAACACTCACACTTTGGTCTTCTTTCTTCTTGAGCTTTATGTGTGATGGGTATTCAGAGCTTTTGGTCTAATATCTGTTTATCAGTGAGTGCATACCATGAGTGTTTTTTTTTTTTTTTGTGTGTGTGTGTTTGGGTTATTTCATTCAGGATGATATTTTCTAGTTCCAAACATTTGTCAAAGAATTTCTTGAATTTATTGTCTTTAGACTAATGGCTCTAGCTGCATATACAGCAAAGGGTGTCCTAGACAGTCATCAATGGGAAGAGAGACCCTTGGTCCTGTGAAGGTTCTGTGCCACAGTATAGGGGAATGCTAGGGACAGGAAGCAGAGTGGTGGGTTGGTGAGCAGTGGGAGGAGGGGCATATAGGGGATTTTTGGAGGGGAAACCAGGGAAGGGGATAACATTTGAAATGTAAATAAAGAAAATATCTAATAAAAAAAGAGAAATTTCCTGGAAACACACACAAGCTGAATAGTATTACATTGTGTAAATGTACCATATTTCCTGTATCTATTCCTTTGTTGAGGGACATCTGGGTTATTTCCAGAGTCTGGCTATTATAAGTAAGGCTGGCATATGAGCATAGTGGAACATGTGTCTTATTATATGTTGGAACATATATTGAGTATATGCCCAGGAGTGGTATAGCTGGGTCCTCAGGAAATACTATGTCCAATTTTCTGAAGAACTGCCTGAATGATTTCCAGAATGGTTATATCAGCTTGCAATCCCACTTTGAAGGTCTGATAGAAATCTTCACTAAGTCCATCAGGCTCCTGCTCCCTGGATCCTGCTGGTCCCAGTTACTCCAGGTATTGGGACAGATGTTGTGGCTTCCTCACCTATGATTCTATGATCCTGGGCGTGTTAGAGTGTCTGGGAGTCGAGCTTCCTCTGGGTGTTGTGGTACTAGGTGTGAAGCTAGCACCCCAGGGCTGCTCAGGGCACTGTCTCTGACTGGAAGGCCATATTCTTTTTATTTTTTCATGGTGCATGAACTTTTTATTCTTCATAAAGTGTTCAAAACATGAAGAACAAGTTCTTTATAGACAAGAGTTTTAAAGGAAGACAAAGGGCAGAGAAGAGCTGTACCTGCTCACTGCCTGTCCAGCTGCACACTGCAGTGTGTAGTAAGGAGCAGACATGATGAGCAAAATCCTGGCCTCAGTTTGGAAGAAACACCTGCCCTGGCAATGTAGGGAAGCCAAACAGCAGGAATGGATGAAAGATGAGAGACAAGGCTGGGACCAATTAAAGCTCAGAGGGCTAACCTAACAGAGGGACTCAGTTCCTCAGGAGACACCTCAAGGACTACCCCCACCCCAAAATTCTGGGAACTACTGGCAACTTTCCTTATCTTTGGTTGACATATAGTTGGTAACTGCATAGTGGTGGGCCCCACTGTGGTTCATCTGTTCTATGCTAGCAGAAGACTGACATCATCCATTGAGAATAGTGTACGGAGGTGTTCTGAGTGAACACATGACCTTGTCATTAAGAGACAGCGGGAAAGAAATTACTGCCTCTCCACTTGGCCCAAAGCATCTTTTTACTGCATCTCACCTCCTTCACACACACACACACACACACACACACACACACACACACACCAGGGGGAGACTGGCTGTATTCACAAGCAAGCTAGAAGTTAGTTGGACCACAGGGCAGATACTTGACTTCAAAATGCACTTCAGCCCTGCCAGACAAGGCAGGAGGGTTTGGTGAGCAGGAGGGACTATACAACAGCTGCAGAGCCACAGGCATTTTCCTAAGTGTCTCCTAAGGCCAAGTGAAGCCTCCTACTTCCAGACAAGCTCACTGGTCCAACACAACTGGGACCCAAGGCCAGACACAAGAAGGTGCAGAATAGCTTCAGACCTACTGTGCACTAGATTTTTATCCCAGGATACTCAATATAAGGGTTAAGGGAGGACCAGGAAGTGGGAAGAAGGCTTAGGAGGTGGCAGCAGGTTTGCCAGAGTCTTAGCTGCGGTACTTATCAGGGAAGTAAAAAGCCTGGTCCACAGCCCCCTTTCAGGACCCTATCAGCCATTTTCATGTGCTCAACAGGACGGAGGGGACACCATGGCCAGAAATACATCTACATCCAGAGGCTTTTGTCTTCACCCACAAAAGGCACATTTTTAATTGCTGTCCCAACATTCTGAGCCCCCAGCAATACAGTTTTGGCATCAGACATGTGACAACAACAGACATGGAGTCCTGGTCCACAGAACATGAGCAGACCAAAACCCCAACCTGGAGGGTCTCAGGTTAGGGAGGTAGGGAGGAGCTCAGGAGCAAGAAGTCATTCTTTTCCACCCAGCCCCACCTCCCACCACTCCTGGGACATGGTGTGGGAAGGTCTGAAGGGGGGCATGTAGCAGCTGAAGAACACACAGGCACAAACCACCACCACTACCACCATCCTGTGAACATGCACGCTCACACACAGCTCTAGACAGAGAAACAAGACTAAAACACATAGGCTCCTTGCTCTTAGGGTACAGGTATAGGTTCAAGCGTAGGTACCCTGGTTGTCTATGGTGCACAGACAAGCAAGCAGCTTAGTCCCCATTCCTGTCCCAGTGGCCTAAGAGGCCCTCAGGTTCCAGAGGCAATGGAGATGAAGAATCAGCCAAGAGAAGAAACAACTGAGCAGCCTCATGGGGTGACAAAATCTCTGCTGTCAACAGTGTTGGCCTAGATACTACCCAGAGCTCACTGCTGCTACATCTTGACAGCAAACTACCTTGTTCCATTCTCTGGGTGGAGGGAGGGGGCATAAACTTGAGTGTGAAAATGGGCGGGTAGGAAAGACCCAAGGCTCCAGTGGGAGTTCAAGTTCCCCTTCCAGCAGCCAGAGCAGAGGCAGGGTGGGGAGGGGAGCAAAGAGTGACTATGAGAGCAGGCTTGCCCTACTCAGTTAAGAGCAGTCAGTGGAAGGCATTCCACAGGTCCTCACCATCCCTCCAGGAATGGAGTGAAGACTTACTTGGGGGGGGGGGTCTTGCAGCTCATCCTCCTCCAGCCCCATTCCTGCAGGGGCCAGCATCCTACTCCTGGCCTCTCGTTGCAGCCTGCCTGCAGCACAAATGTTGAAGGTGACCTCCCATTCAGGTATTGCTTTCCGGGAGTGCGGCAGAGGGGCCAGACTGGCCCTCCAAGCACTGGGGAAAGGGGAAGCAGGTGAAAAAGAATTCAGTGCTATGTCAGTTTTGAGATCCTCAAAGAGGGAGTTGCTCTGCAAGAAGTTGAGAAACGAGTTGGTGATGCCCAAGAACCTGGGTTGGGTGGCTTGAAGGACAACGGTGGCAGCAGCAGCAGTGGCTGGGCTTCTGAGTTGGTTCCATGGATTCTCTCAGGCCAAACCAGTTAGCCTTTTTCTCCTGTACTGGCTAGTTTTGTGTCAACTTGACCGAGCTGGAGTTATCACAGAGAAAGGAGCTTCAGTTGAGGAAACGCCTCCACGAGATACAGCTGTCAGGCATTTTCTCAATTAGTGATCAAGGGGAAAACGGCCCTTGTGAGTGGGGCCACCTCTGAACTGGTAGTCTTGGTTCTATAAGAGAGCAGGCTGAGCAAGCCAGTAAAGAACATCCCTCCATGGCCTCTGTAACAGCTCCTGCTCCCTGACCTGCTTGAGTTCCTGTCCTGACTTCTTTCAGTGATGAACAGCAAAGTGGAAATGTAAGCTGAATAAACCCTTTCCTCCCCAACTTGCTTCTTGGTCATGATGTTTGTGCAGGAATAGAAACCCTGACTAAGACACCTCCCCAGGGGATCAATGATGGGGGAGGATCCCAGAGAAGGATTCCCTTTCTCCCCAACCAAGCCATGATGCCCCAACTCAATCTGATCCAGCAATTGGTAGTGGTGGTGGTGATGGTGATGGGAGAGCCGAATTGGGGGGTTCTGCTCCTTTTCTGCTGCCACAGCCTCAGAGAGAGCCCTTGGGTGTGGCAACCTGGATTGGCTTCCCCTCAGGTGGTCGGGCCCCTTCCTCCTCTTCAGAGCAACTGGCCCCTGGAGCCAGCTCGGCTCCTCCTGTCCAGGAACTGCCTCTAAGCTGCTGGTGCCATGGCTGCCTCTGCCCCAAGGGTCATCCAAGGACTGAGACCCAGTGCTGTGGCTTGGTGAGCTGGTGAGGAGTTCAGCTCCAGGGCCCTGGTAGACCAGGGCTGCACTAGTGGAGGATAGGGAGCCCAGAGAGGTATTGGACTGTGTGAGCAAGGACTTACAGAGCTTGTTCGTAGGAAGAAAACTGGCTTTGCCCATATTGCCCAGGCTGCCTAACTCAGGGTCCTCCAAGGCACTGCTTGGAAGAATCGTTGAGGCAGATTCAAGATCATATTTCTTGCCCTTCTCTTTGTCCTTGAGCTTGCTGAAGGGAGACTGTGGTTTGCCCTTCATGGAGAAGTCAAACATGCTGGCACTCAGCTTGTTTCACATGAACTGGATGGCCACCTGGATCTCACCATGCTCCTTCTCCTTCTTGCCTGGCTTGGGGTGTAGCTTGTACCACAGCATCTTCTGGGCTTGGCCTGCGCGGAAGACCTCGTCTAGAGCTATGTTTGCCGGGCCCAGAAACTTGTCCACGCTGATGAACGAGCGATGCATGGAGGTAAGCAAGAGCTTGCTAGCAACACTGGGCCGAAGATCTAGGGCGCAGGGCCCTCGTCTGCCTCCTGTGCCCACAGCAGGCCGTCCAGGGCGCCAGGCTGCAGCTCGAAGGAACACTCTTCGCACAATCCCGGGCAGCCTTGCATCTTCTCCACTACTGAGGGGTTGTACTTCTCTTGGCCTACCTGGATCACCGTGTACGCGCCGGTGCGCCCGAGCTCTTGCCTTTCAAGCCGCTAGCCCGCTGTACAATCACCTGGACGTGCGTGGGCAGCTAGCGGGAGCATCCTGCCTCAATTTCAGCGCGTCCCACACGAGGGCTATGGAGGACCCTGGGACCAAGTGACAGACGTGTCAATGGTGAAATGCGTTCAGGATCCTGCTCCCCTCGCCGCCTGCAGTGCACCCACATTACTCCCTGCCCAGGCCTCCTGTCCCCAGTTCAACCAAAGCCTCAGAGCTTAAGATCAACATAATGATTTGCATAAAGTGATAGAATATTTTTATTCAAATGATCTTTAATAGCCATTTCTTTAAAAATGTCTTTCCCCTTCCCTAGGTCCTCTGTAAGCTAGTCTTAAATTTTTCTTATGCTTGTCAATATTCATTAGACTAGCAATAGAGGCAATGCATTCAACCCTGCTCTCTATTAGAGCTTCTTCTTTTCTATTTTTCTTTTAAAAATTAGAAAGAAAAATATAGAGGACTCGAGGCCCTTGTGCTCACAGAGAAAACCAAGAATACGAAACATGCAGACTTGTCATTTCAAAGAAGATTTTTTATACTGTGCTGTTTACACGACAAAGATCACATCAGATCCTCCCACAGTCCCTTAAGATGTTATAAGTAATCAGTCTATGGAAACTATTTTTATGAAAGAGGTCACATGTACTTTGCAAAGAACTTCAATATAAAGCTCAAGTAGCTGCAACATTCATTGTGCACGGTGTATTGAGCTTTCCCTATAAAGCTATTTTCCAGATTGTACAGTACCTAAAGATATCTAAAATAACCTGCCTGCTGTCATGGCATAGAAATTTGAACTAACACTCACTCCTGAGTCCTGTTGAACCCAGTTTATTTATTTATTTTTTTTTGCATCATGGGAATTGATCCTCATCTAGTCTTTGTGTTTGCAGAGACCCCCCACAAAGTTGCTACTGCCATATGAGGTCAAAAGAAAGGCTCTCTAAAAGAAGCTGCAAGACCAAGATTCTGATATCAAAGACTGAGAAACTGTCAAGTGAAACCGTTATGTTGTACCACAGGGTAAGTGGCTTCCCTAGCTACTGCTAGTTGTTTAAATGTAATGGTACCATTTTGCCTGGTGCTCAGGTTTAGATGGTAATTGGTTATATAAAGTTCAGCACTCTGGTTTCTTATGAACACTCATTCATACATGAAGGAACCAGCTTCAGATCAATTAAATGCACATACTTCAACCCATGAAGTTCTAGTCTATGTGTCTCACAGGTTTGTTTTGTAACACAATTATATCCATATATACCTAAGTATTTTAAATGTTTTAAACCACTTTCACAGAGTAAGTTAACGCCATCTAAAATATTTTAAAAGATGATTTCCTGAAATTAAAAAAATGGGTTGTCTCTTGTGTTTTTATTATATTTGTTTAGCACATAATTATGTTTTCTACGGGGACCTTTCTGAACTTAAATGACATTTTACCTTCACCCCCTCCAACTGATGACTTCACTCCAAGATTTGGGTTTCTGATTCAAAAACAGTATCAATCTGTTTTTATTTGAAGGGCTATTAAACAGAACTCTGTTGAATTGTGTGAATTTTCTAAACTCTCTGTTTTACTGGCAGCAAAGAAAGGCCTTCAAGCTCTCCAGTCTTCAAGGGAAGGAGGGCAAGTCTTATGCCAGTGTGACAAAGACAAAGCATGTGAGAACCAAAATTATTTAAATTGGGTTGATAGCTTTTCAATTTGCATAAAGCTTTTAGCCTGCTGTTATCTTTGCTTTTACCAATTTAAATGCATTAACTCCAAGGCTCATTTTAAATTGAACGTTTAAATTAATGCATTGTCAATTTGTCGTTATGGTAAATGGGTAAAAATGAAGCTAGAAGCATGGATGTGGAGAAATAATGACCCACTCTTGATTTGCTATTTTAATCCAGATATGCTCTGCAGTTCTCCAGTTGCCATTACCCATGTAGACCTAATGGCATCTGAAAACAGGACTGGCAATGCCCGTTAACAAGATGTTCTTTTCTAAAGTGAGAGCTTCGTGTTCAATGCAAGCCACAACATTGTGTATGACTGACTCGGTATGCATGTGCTACATCTGATCACTTTAGCTAAAAGGAAGAAGAGAAGGAAATATAATGATCCTAATTAGCATCAAAGCCAAGCTGAAGTGATTTTCTTTTAGCTATTCAGCTCTACCTTAAATGAAATATGAAGTAAATGGGTGGCAGAGTGTTTAAACATGAATGAGCTGCAAAGAAATCAGCTCCTTGATGTTTTCTTTTTCCTGAGAAGAATTTAAGTGATATATACAAAAAATAAATTACAGCAGCAAGCTTAATTTTGTTCTCTTTGGGTTTGGATATCCTTGGGCAAGGAAGTGGCAATAATAATCATCACTTTTTTCCTGTTTTTAATCTTCCTATTAACCTCTGTAACTGAAATTAAAGGAATACAATGTCTTCTGAGGAACCTTGAAGTATTGTAACATCTATATATATATATATATATATATATATATATATATATATATATATATATGTTCGTGTGTGGGGGTGGTCTGTGTTTGTGTATGTGTATACTCATGCTGCTTACATATTGAACCCACTGAATATATTTGGTAAGCAGTGAAACACTGTGCTTCATTCCTAGCCCTTCCGATCTTGGAACAACAAACAATCTCACTAACCAATAGAGCCATGTCATATTTTTTTCATGATGATTGAATGTATCATTAAAAGTATATGTTAAATATAAATCAGAATATGTAAAGACGTCTGTGGAACACACAAGTTTTGTGCTATAGTTTTTCTGATGGCATCAGTAGTTATGAGTCATGAAATCTTCTGCTATATTTCATACCCTCCCAAAAGAAGAAACCTCCTATAAATCTATTTCCTCACATTGAAACTAATCAATTTGGAGGCAAGTACTAGGCATATAGCCAAAAGATGCTCTAAATCTCCATTATGTTTTTCAAAATGTACAAATATAATAAAAGTTTTGAATAGATCATCATTCAATATTACTACTATTTATTTTCTGAATAAATATTATGCTTTTACCTAAATATGCTATTAAGTGGCCAAGGCTACCTGAATTGTCTGTTTTCTTTTACACTTTTAAGATAGTACTCAAGTTTAAAAGTATCCTTAGGACCTTGTAAGTGCAAATTTTGACTTAGTACCTTTACAGTATTGTCAGTGTCTGCATTAGGAACAGGTTGGTCCATTTTGTCAGCTTTGCTTGTTATGGGTTATATTCCGTAAAGGAAGAATTCAAGGCAGTAGCCTTCTGAACTTGTGATGAGTTGTCATGCTTGGCTTTGAAAATCACAACTTTTATTTTTAAAGAAACTTCAACTTTATAGATATTGTTTATTTCCACATACTAAAATACTTTAGTTTATTAAAGCCACACATGTTGATATCTTACATCATGTTTGACTCTGACTTTGGAACACCATGAGAGGTGAAAAGGATAGATTGGAATGTGGCTTTCTAAAGCAAAGCTTTGGTATGTTTTTCCAAAGGACATCACTCACATGCTTACTAAAGGTCTGTCTTCTCCATGCAGAGTTGTTTGTGTGGCTATAACAGATCCCTTCCATCAAAACAAAACATTCCTGAGAAGGAAAGCTAAAAGTTATCTTCCAGTAAGTGTATCTGACTACTGCATAACACGATTTTGATGTTATACAATTCAATGATTCAAGATCTGATACTGTTTCACAAAAAGTACCATTTTGTAAGAGATTTTTCAGTCTTCATTGGATACTTACATCAACCATTGCTGTAAATATAAAGCAGCATGCCCAAGAGCAAACTGAGACAATTAATATTTTCCTGATTATTTAGAAATTTACCAGGAGATGGTACAAAACCACTGATTACTGATAAATATTGGACTATGCAAAAGTATAGGTAACAAGAGTGAGACTCATTAGGATGAAGTTCAAGCTGAAGTTAGTCCATCTCAGTCATTAACTAGATAACTAAAACTAATTTTACCATGTAATAATTTCACTCTAGTGTTTTTCAATAGTTAATGTTCTACTATATATTAAAGAATTCATGCCTTTAGTCATTAAACATAGAAGGCAGATTTTATTTTTAAATATATAATGCATTATATGCTGTATTATATTTCATGGATTGCTAATGTAAGAGTGACACTTAGAATACTCCTTTCTGCAAACATTCCCAGGTAGCTGTGGAACCAAACAATTCGTTTCAAAGTGTTTGGAAAGAAGATACAAAAATTTTGCAGATGTAGAAAACGAACTTTCCATCAGGTATGTCTTGCAGTGAACTATTTCCCATTTCTCATAAAGATTTTCTCAGTTTATTTCAATCTTGCTGGTTTTCAAAGCTCCTCTATAGCTCTAGCTTCAGCGGACACTCAGTGACTCACAGTACGGGTATACTATGGCCTTTTGAACTAAATCTCTGAGCTGTTCAAATGTTCCTTATGAGGACACGAATTCTTGGAGATCAGGTGGCTAATTCACACTACTTTATTCGCTTACATGCACTAGTCGTTAAAACATTAACTAATGTTTCCTTAATGCTAAGTACTCATTTCTTACTCAAATTTGTGATTTGAAATCCTCACTTAGTAGATGATGGTACTAGTAGATACGGAAATTGGCAGATGTCTGCACCCTGAGAACAGAAACATTAAGAATGGAGCTACCACCTTTAAAAACACGTTGTGGAGAAACTTGTCTTTTGCATCAGGTAAAAGCACAACCAGGTCATAGTGTCTATAAGCTAGAAAATGGATCTTCAGCAGATGTGGCATTTGTTATTGCCAGTGTGGTCCACTTCCCAGACTCCTAGATGTTGAGAACTAATTTCAACTGTTTATGATCATCCTTTTCCATTGATATTTTGTCACAGAGGCAAAAAGGGAGCATACATACTAAAGGAAACTTTCTCCAATTCTAAAGGAGAAAATACAAATGCTGTGTCAACTAAATCTTGGGTTTAAAGATTTAATTGCATGTTCAATTACAGGCATGCATGTGTCTGTGAGCAGATGCCCAATATGTGTCTGGCTATACAGGTCAGAAGAGGAGTTGGAGTTACAGGTGTTTGGGAACAACCCAACTTAGGTGCCAGAATGCACATTTGAGCCCTCCACAAAAGCATCACGTGCTCTTAACCACTCTGTTAGCCAGGCTGCTGAATCTTTTACTCTTTTTTATGAAAACAATAGTACATTTCAAAAAACAAGTGCTGTAACACCACCAAAACCACCCTCTCAGTTCTCTCATAGGAGCTGCTATAAAAAATCCCTATAAGCTATTACTTCAGCTTCTTTCCAACACAACCCCTTTTGGAAAATATATAGTTATTTGTTTAGAAAGTCAGTTCAACTTGACTGAACCTATTTCTTCAAGTAGATAATGAGAACAAAAGTGATATCCCATACAACTGCTATGAGGAACACACGAATACATCTGAATTGCTTGGACAGAAGCTTCAACCATATACAATCCTCAGCGATTGAACTGTTGATGGCCTGGAAGGGTGAGCAACACAGTAACTTCACTTAGTTCTAGAAGAGTACTGTTTTGAACATAGTCTAAACTGCTGACGGTTTGATCCTTGAACTGAATTCATTATATTTATCATTGCTGCATTTTAAAACATAAAACAGTTTCAGGATTAGCAGATATTTTTGGATCCTGATTTGAAGGAATCTCAGAGGATGTTTGCAATAGTTGATCACATTGCACCCCACAGTCAAGAAGCTAAAATGAATGCTGGTACTTAGCTGGCTCCCCTTTTCTCTTTTTATTCATTTGGGACATTAGCAGTACATGAGAAACTGCTTCCCATATTCAGGATATGTCTTTTATTCTTGAACATCTCTGGAGTCATGCTCACACACAAGGGCAAAGGTGTGTCTCCTAACTTATTCTAAATCTTGTCAAGTTAACATTGAAGGTTCATCCCTGCAGAAGCCATCAGAGGTCAGACTTGAGGGAAGGGATTGACTCATAATGATGTGCTGTTGAGGCAATGGGCAGTTTGGATATGGGGTCTGGTTGAAAAGAGTTTTGGATATGGGGTCTGGTTGAAAAGAGTAAGTGTGAGTTCTTGGTGGGTATGTTTTGTCTTTCACCCCTCTTTCTCTTCCAATCTTGTTTCCTGGCATCTTTTTTTTTTCTCGCACTGTTGTCCTCTGCTTTCTGGAACATATAAAATAGGCAGTTCTGATCTGTTGTGTGTTCATTTCCTCAGTGCTCTACTTTATTGGAAGTCTAAGGAGAGGGGACCAAGCACCTATGTACTTTATTCCCAAGGCCAGAAAAAGCTTTCCTGTTTTTAAATTGTTTCTTACAGTTACTCAGTCACAACCACAGAAATGAAGCAATACATTTTTGCTTATTTTATTTCTTATTTGTTCTCCTAAAACAAAATGAAAGAGAGAAAGAAAGAAAGAAAGAAAGAAAGAAAGAAAGAAAGAAAGAAAGAAAGAAAGAAAGAAAGAAAGGAAGGAAGGAAGAAAGAAAGAGAGAAAGAAGAAAGAGTACAGTCAGAAAAATACAATTTTTGCTATCCATCAGAAATCAGCAATATAAAGAGGATATTCGACTACTTCCTGTTGAGAATCTTATGTTAGACTGTATTAATTTGTGACATCTGTGAATTGGCCAGGCTTGAAGAAAATCTCATATTAAATCAATAGCTATAAATGGCATGGATCCACTCATTTGTTGATGCCCCAAAGCACCCAGCAAGCTCCTGAGCTACAGGGCTGACGTCACAACTGAGTTAAGGCCATTTTCAGGGCAGATAGCTGGAGCCAAGTTGAAGCTCTGCAAGGAACATATGGAATCTCAGTAGGGAGAGATATTCTTTTGGCAAAGAACATAGAGATTTCTACTTTTATGAAATATGCCTTGGATGTTTTAAAAATTCATTTATAAGACAAGATAGCATAAAGAACAGAGAAATTTCTAGCCATGCTAATAAATGCCAAAAATTCCAGAAAATCAGCATCTTATGTTGAAATAATATCTTCTGGAAATTTTTTCTGTTAAAATAGATTTGTTCAAGCAGGTACTTCTCCTTTCTGCTTTCTGAAGCCCAAACTGCATTCACAGGAAGGTGAATTTCTATAAATGTGGAGTAACTTTTATCACTGACATGAATACAGTAGATCAAAAAGTTCCTTGCAGGTGCATTTGAACCTCTCAGTGAAAAATGACAAAAGACATAATAGAAGTTTCAAGCTATGTTAAGACATCAGCACGGTAAAGTGACATGTGAAGGTGTTGTGCAGCACACAGCAGAGAATTCCATCCTAATGGGAGTACGCATTTGCTTTGAAGTGAATTGAGGTGCTTTCCCACCACTTCTCTATACCCTTCTGCTTGGATGTGGATCAGTACTTTCATGACAGCCTCACAGCACACTTGTCCTGCGGTTTTCAATGTCAGGTATTATGATTCTTATCCTCAAATAGATCCCAGTAGAAACAGTCAGCTGCTTTCTGGTAGTGTGCCAAGTGAATGAATGTTCCTGTGATTTTTCTCTCTGAACATACAGTTTTTCGTCTTGCATAATTAACCTGTGAGTCTAACACATCCAGCAATACTATATCCAGGTAATGGGAAGTATATTAAACCCCAAGAAATCCAGTGGTAATATTTACAAATTTTCTTTTGCATATGAATATATTAGTTTTCTGGGCAGAGAAAAGATCAATTTAATTTTTGGTATCATGTGTTTTCCTATTCCACCATGATTATCATTACAAAAACTAGAAAGAAGTAAAAGCAGTCTGCTATGACATCTGTGAGGCAAACAATCAGAATTTACTTGAGGTGAGAATGTCCAGAAAAGAAAATGAGGAAGGACTTTATTATAACAACTTATGCCTGAGATTTCTAAATCAACATGGCATAAGTTTATAATTATTAATTGATCAAACAGAATGTTAGCATGAGTGTTATAGATCCAGTTAATTGAGCCTTATTTCATATATGACCTTATTCCTTAATGCAAATAAGCCTGTGTTTAAGTTTGTGCCCCAGGAACATAGCTCAGTGATCACTAGCATTTCATTTGAAATTATTACATCAGAAAAGCTTTATAAGGAAGACTTAAACATTGCAAATGAGGGGGATTGGATCTAAATCATTTGCTTAGTTATAGTAATTTTCATTCTCTTTTCTTTATTTTCTTATCTTTCTATATACCTATCCATCTATATATATTATACATATATATATGCATATATATCATCCATTTATCTATCTACCATCTATCTATCTATTTATCTATCTATCTACCTATCCATCTATCTATCCGTCTATCTGACTATCTATTTGCTGTTGACTGTTCTGGTAGTGATGTTTTGGAAAGAGATGTTTTTCTGAACCCCTGTTGTGGTAAGTTCTACAGGGCAAATGGCAGAGACATAGAAACGGAACAGAAGTGAAAGGCCTTGGTCCATTTTTAGATATTATGGGTGCAGTATATGTTTGCAAGAAAAATGATAGAAATGAGAAGAAATCCAACCTCAGTAAAAACATATGAACATAAAATTTATGAGTGTATGAATATAAAATTTAGCCTTAAACCACACACAACATTTTGAAGGTAATGCATAGAATATTGCAACTGGTAGTGCTGTGACCTCTGTCTATTCAAGATAAACTCATGAATGATACTTCAGGGCATAATTTTGTACGTCATTTAGAGGAAATATACTATGCACCCATAGCTTAATAGTTTATAGAAACAGACAATTGGAGTTCAACCTCCATAAATGATAAAAGTTAACTTCCCATCTCAAAATGAAGGAGCATAAACACAAATCCTGGGATGAAGAGATAAATGTGTGCAGGTCCCAGGCCTTTCCTAAATTAATAAGTCGTTCTTTTTGTTCTGTATGAAATGACACATAAGTTTCTTCACTTCAAAAAAAAGCCACTCCCATGTGTTTTTAAGGTTTCTTTGATTTTCTTTTTATGCACCACTGATGTCTTTGTGAATACAGGTGGTCAGCACTCTGTACACATCACCAAAGAATAGTCCTAGAGACTATCAGAAAAGTAGTATTACATTCTGAAAAGTAGTCTAAAGCTACAAGTTACTCAAATCAATTTTACATGGCCATGGTCTGCAAACAACTTCTAAACAAGTCTATAGATTATCACTCAGGACTGAAATCAATCAAATATAAACAAAGAAAATAATACAAAGAATCAACAAGACGAAGGGCTGGGTCTTTCATAAAATCAACAAGCTGGGCAAAGACCTAGCAAAAATAATTAAAAGGCACAGAGACAGTATTCAAATTCACAAAACAGAAATTAAGAGAGACAGAACAACAAAAACTGAGGAAATAAGATAAAAACATTAGACCTTACTTCAAAAGCCTGAACTCCATGAAACTGGAAAATCTAAATGAAATGGATGAATTTCTTTTTTTTAATATTTTTTATTACGTATTTTCCTCAATAATATTTCCAATGCTATCCCAAAAGTCCCCCATACCCTCCCCCCACTCCCCTACCCACCCATTCCCACTTTTTGGCCCTGGCATTCCCCTGTACTGGGGCATATAAAGTTTGCATGTCCAATGGGCCTCTCTTTCCTGTGATGGTCTACTAGGCCATCTTTTGATACATATGCAGATAGAGTCAAGAGCTCTGGAGTACTGATTAGTTCATAGTGTTATTGCACCTACAGGGTTGCAGATCTCTTTAGCTCCTTGGATACTTTCTCTAGCTCCTCCATTGGGGGCCCTGTGATCCATCCAATAGCTGTGAGCATCCACTTACCTGTTTGCTAGGCCCTGGCCTAGTCTCACAAGAGAGGGCTATATCAGGGTCCTTTCCGCAAAGGTTTGCTAGTGTATGCAATGGTGTTATCATTTGGAGGCTAATTATGGGATGGATCCCTGGATATGGCAGTCTCTAGATGGTCCATCCTTTTGACTCAGCTCCAAACTTTGTCTCTGTAACTCCTTCAATGGGTGATTGTTTCCAATTCTAAGAAGGGGCAAGGTGTCCACACTTTGGTCTTCGTTCTTCTTCAGTTTCATGTGTTTTAGAAATTGTCTCTTATATATCATGTATACTAAGTTTCTGGGCTAATATCCACTTATCAGGGAGTACATAACATTTGAGATTGCGTTACCTCACTCAGAATGATGCCCTTCAGGTCCAACCATTTGCCTAGGAATTTCATAAATTCATTCTTTTTAATAGCTGAGTAGTACTCCATTGTGTAAATACCACGTTTTATGTATCCAGTCCTCTGTTGAACGGCATCTGGATTCTTTCCAGCTTCTGGCTATTATAAATAAGGCTGCCATGAACAGAGGAGAGCATGTGTCTTTCTTACCGGTTGGGACATCTTCTGGATATATGCCCAGGAGAGGTATTGCGGGATCCTCCGGTAGTACTATGTCCAATTTTCTGAGGAACCGCCAGACTGATTTCCAGAGTGGTTGTACAAGCTTGCAATCCCACCAACAATGGAGGAGTGTTCCTCTTTCTCCACATCCTCGCCAGCATCTGCTCTCACCTGAATTTTTGATCTTAGCCATTCTGACTGGTGTGAGATGGAATCTCAGGGTTGTTTTGATTTGCATTTCTCTGATGATTAAAGATGTTGAGCATTTTTTCAGGTGCTTCTAAGCCATTCGGTATTCCTCAGGTGAGAATTCTTTGCTTAGCTCTGAGCCCCATTTTTAATGGGGTTATTTGATTTTCTGGAGTCCACCTTCTTGAGTTCTTTATATATATTGAATATTAGTCCCCTATCTTATTTAAGATAGGTAAAGATCCTTTCCCAATCTGTTGGTGGCTTTTTTGTCTTATTGACAGTGTCTTTTGCCTTGCAGAAGCTTTGCAGTTTCATGAGGTCCCATTTGTCAATTCTCAATCTTACAGCACAAGCCATTGCTGTTCTATTCAGGAATTTTTCCCCTGTGCCCATATCTTCAAGGCTTTTCCCCACTTTTTCCTCTATTAGTTTCAGTGTCTCTGGTTTTATGTGGAGTTCCTTAATCCACTTAGATTTGACCTTAGTACAAGGAGATAGGAATGGATCAATTCGAATTCTTCCACATGATAACCACTAGTTGTGCCAGCACCATTTGTTGAAAATGCTGTCTTTCTTTCACTGGATGGTTTTAGCTCCCTTGTCGAATATCAAGTGACCATAGGTGTGTGGGTTCGTTTCTAGGTCTTCAATTCTATTCCATTGGTCTACGTGTCTGTCACTATACCAGTAACATGCAGTTTTTATCACAAATGTTCTGTAGTAAAGCTTTAGGTCAGGCATGGTGATTCCACCAGAGGTTCTTTTATCCTTGAGAAGAGTTTTTGCTATCCTAGGTTTCTAGAAAGATGCTATATACCAAAGTTAAATCAAGAGCAGGTAAAATATCTAAACAGTGCCATAATACCTCAGGAAATAGTAGCAATCACTAAAAGTCTCCTTACCAGGAAACAGATGTAAAACTTAAGTAATAAGATTAACTAAATTAAGAATGATTCTACACAACAAAGAAAACAGTCAACAGACTGAAATGGCCAAATTTTTATGTTTGTCTGATAATTAATAGAATATATTTCAAAAGTGCATGGAAGAGACATGACTAAATTTTAATTTTTTTGAATAACAAGTTATCTTAGTATGCATACTTTTAAAAAATACAAATAGAAAACAAATATAGGAAAATATGTCAAATATCATTAGATACCAACACTGTTGGTCAGTCAAATCTACAATGAGACATATGTTATCTAATTAAAATGACTATAATCAAATAATAATATGCAATTGAGGATTTTATGGAAAAGGAACACATACATGATGTTAATAGAGACATAAATTCTATAATAATTATGGAAAGCACCATGGATTGTTTCCAAACTCAGAACTAAATTATCATCCAACTCTAATTCCTGGGTATGTAGTGAAGAACAACATCCACATACAAAAGAAATAATGTTATGTCTGTTTTAACTGTGGCACTATTCACTTAGTTATGACCTCACCCTAGGTGCATATCAATACTCAAATAATATATTATTACTTTCCTTGTCACTAAAACAAAAGACCTCAGAAAAAATATTTTCAAAGTTTATTTTGCACCATAAAAAAGGCTCCTAACCAAAAATTGCCCAGGGCCAGATGGTTTCAGTGCAGAATTCTAACAGATATCAAAAAGAAGAGGTAATATCAATACTCCTCAAATAATTACACAGAACAGAAACTGAAAAAACACTACCAAATTCATTCTATGAGGCCACAGTTTCCCTGATATTTAGACAATACAAAGTATCAACAAAGAAAGAGAACTTCAGACTAATTTCACTTATGAAGATCAACACAAAAATACTCAATAAAAATCTTGTGAATTGAAACTGAGAACACACTAAAAATATCATTAGCCATGATCAAGTAGGCTTCATCACAGAGATGCAGGGATGGTTCAATATACAAATATTCCATCTACATGATCCATTATATAAAAAATAAACTGACAGAAAAAAATTATTTCACTACACACACACACACACACACACACAACCTTTGACAAAAACCAAAACATTTTCATATTAAAAGTCACATATGTACACATACTAAAAGCAACATGCAGCAAGACAATAAACAAAATCAAACTAAATGGAGAAAATTTTAAAGCAATTCTATTAAAATTAGGGAAAAGACAAGGCTGCCTCCACCCTCCATTTATTCAGTATAGTTTGTGACGTTCTAGCTAGCATAATAAGACAAAAAAAAAAATCAAGGAAATACTAATTGGAAAGGAAGAAGTCAAGGATAACTATTTGTTTTTTGTTTGTTTGGGGTTTTTTCTTCTTTTAAAATATTTTTATTAGGTATTTTCCTCATTTACATTTCCAATGCTATCCCAAAAGTCCCCCATACCCCTCCCCAATCCCCTACCCACCCACTCCCACTTTTTGGCCCTGGCGTTCCCCTGTACTGGGGCATATAAAGTTTGCATGAACAATGGGACTCTCTTTCCAGTGATGGCCAACTAGGCCATCTTTTGATACATATGCCGCGAGAGACAAGAGCTCCGGGGTACTGGTTAGTTCATATTGTGGTTTTAAAAACCTCAGTTCATCTAATTATTAGTTAATATCTTTTTCCATTTTTTATTAGGTATTTAGCTCATTTACATTTCCAATGCTATACCAAAAGTCCCCCATACCCCCCCTCACTCCCCTACCCACCCACTCCCCCTTTTTGGCCCTGGCGTTCCCCTATACTGGGGCATATAAAGTTTGCAAGTCGAATGGGCCTCTCTTTGCAGTGATGGCCGACTAGGCCATCTTTTCATACATATGCAGCTAGAGACAAGAGCTCCGGGATACTGCTTAGTTCATATTGTTGTTCCACCTATAGGGTTGCAGTTCCCTTTAGTTTCTTGGGTGCTTTCTCTAGTTCCTCCATTGGGGGCCCTGTGGTCCATTCAATAGATGACTGTGAGCATCCACTTCTGTGTTTGCTAGGCCCTGGCATAGTCTCACAAGAGACAGCTATATCTGGGTCCTTTCAGCAAAATCTTGCTAGTGTATGCAATGGTGTCATCGTTTGGAAGCTAATCATGTGATGGATCTCTGGATATGACAATCACTAGATGGTCCATACTTTCGTCACACTTCCAAATTTTGTCTCTGTAACTCCTTCCATGGGTGTTTTGTTTCCTATTCTAAGAAGGGGCAAAGTGTCCACACTTTGGTCTTCGTTCTCTTAAGTTTAATGTGTTTAGCAAATTGTATCTTATATCTTGGGTATCCTAAGTTTCTGGGCTAATATCCACTTATCAGTGAGTACATATTGTGAGAGTTCCTTTGTGATTGGGTTACCTCACTCAGGATGATGCCCTCCAGGTCCATCCATTTGGCTAGGAATTTCATAAATTCATTCTTTTTAATAGCTGAGTAGTACTCCATTGTGTAAATGTACCACATTTTCTGTATCCATTCCTCTGTTGAGGGGCATCTGGGTTCTTTCCAGCTTCTGGCTATTATAAATAAGGCTGCTATGAACATAGTGGAGCATGTGTCCTTCTTACCGGTTGGGGCATCTTCTGGATATATGCCCAGAAGAGGTATTGCTGGATCTTCCAGTAGTACTATGTCCAATTTTCTGAGGAACCGCCAGACTGATTTCCAGAGTGGCTGTAAAGCTTGCAATCCCACCAACAATGGAGGAGCATTCCTCTTTCTCCATATCCTCACCAGCATCTGCTGTCACCTGAATTTTTCATCTTAACAATTCTGACTTGTGTGAGGTAGAATCTCAGGGTTGTTTTGATTTGCATTTCCCTGATGATTAAGGATGTTGAACATTTTTTCAGGTGCTTCTCTGCCATTCGTATTCCTCGGGTGAGAAATCTTTGTTCAGTTCTGAGCCCCGTTTTTTAATGGGGTTATTTGGTTTTATGGAGTCTACCTTCTTGAGTTCTTTATATATATTGGATATTAGTCCCCTGTCTGATTTGGGATAGGTAAAGATCCTTTTCCAATCTGTTGGTGGTCTTTTTGTCTTATTGATGGTGTCTTTTGCCTTGCAGAAGCTTTGCAATTTTATGATGTCCCATTTGTCAATTCTCGATCTTACAGCACAAGCCATTGCTGTTCTATTCAGGAATTTTCCCCCTGTACCCATATCTTTGAGGCTTTTCCCTACTTTCTCCTCTATAAGTTTCAGTGTCTCTGGTTTTATGTGGAGTTCCTTAATCCACTTAGATTTGACCTTAGTACAAGGAGATAGTAATGGATCAATTCGAAATCTTCTACATGATAACAGCCAGTTGTGTCAGCACCATTTGTTGAAAATGCTGTCTTTTTTCCACTGGATGTTTTTAGCTCCCTTGTTAAAGACCAAGTGACCATGTGTGTGTGGGTTCATCTCTGGGTCTTTAATTCTATTCCATTGGTGTACTTGTCTGTCGCTATACCAGTACCATGCAATTTTTATCACAATGGCTCTGTAGTACAGCTTTAGGTCGGGCATGGTGATTCCACCAGAGGTTCTTTTATCCTTGAGAAGAGTTTTTGCTATCCTAGGTTTTTTGTTATTCCAGATGAATCTGCCTATTGCCCTTTCTAATTCGTTGAAGAATTGAGTTGGAATTTTTATGGGGATTGCATTGAATCTGTAGGTTGCTTTTGGCAAGATAGCCATTTTTACTATATTGATCCTGCTGATCCATGAGCATGGGAGATCTTTCCATCTTCTGAGATCTTCTTTAATTTCTTTCTTCAGAGACATGAAATTCTTGTCATACAGATCATTCACTTCCTTAGTTAGAGTCACGCCTAGGTATTTTATATTATTTGTGGCTATTGAGAAGGGTGTTGTTTCCCTAATTTCTTTCTCAGCCTGTTTGTCCTTTGTGTAGAGAAAGGCCATTGACTTGTTTGAGTTAATTTTATATACAGCTACTTTATTGAAGCTGTTTATCAGGCTTAGGAGTTCTCTGGTGGAATTTTTAGGGTCATTTATATATACTATCATATCATCTGCAAAAAGTGATATTTTGACTTCTTCCTTTCCAATTTGTATCCCCTTGATCTCCTTTTGTTATCTAATTGCTCTGGCTAGGACTTCAAGTACAATGTTGAATAGGTAGGGAGAGAGTGGACAGCCTTATCTAATCCCTGATTTTAGTGGGATTGCTTCAAGCTTCTCACATTTACTTTGATGCTGGCTACTAGTTTGCTGTAGATTGCTTTTATCATGTTCAGGTATGGGCCTTGAATTCCTGATCTTTCCAAGACTTTTATCATGAATGGGTGTTGGATTTTGTCAAATGCTTTCTCAGCATCTAATGAGATGATCATGTGGTTTTTGTCTTTGCGTTTGTTTATATACTGGATTACGTTGATGGATTTCCATATATTGAACCATCCCTGCATCCCTGTGATGAAACCTTCTTGGTCAGGATGGATGATTGTTTTGATGTGTTCTTGGATTCGGTTAGCAAGAACTTTATTGAGGATTTTTGCATTGATATTCATAAGGGATATTGGTCTGAAATTCTCGATCTTTGTGGGGTCTTTTTGTGGTTTAGGTATCAGAGTAATTGTGGCTTCATAGAATGAGTTGGGTAGAGTACCTTGTGTTTCTATTTTATGGAATACTTTGTGAAGAACTGGCATTAGATCTTCTTTGAAGGTCTGATAGAACTCTGCACTAAACCCATCTGGTCCTGGGCTTTTTTTGGTTGGGAGACTACTAATGACTGCTTCTATTTATTTGGGGTATATCGGGCTGTTTAGATCATTAACCTGATCTTGATTCAACTTTGGTACCTGGTATCTGTCTAGAAACTTTTCCATTTCTTCCAGGTTCTTCAGTTTTGTTGAGTATAGCCTTTTGTAGAAGGATCTGATAGTGTTCTGGATTTCTTCAGGATCTGTTGTTATGTCTCCCTTTTCATTTCTGATTTTGTAAATTAGAATGCTTTCCCTGTGCCCTCTAGTGAGTCTGGCTAAGGGTTTATCTATGTTGTTGATTTTCTCAAAGAACCAGCTCCTTGATTGGTTGATTCTCTGAATAGTTCTTCTTGTTTCCACTTGGTTGATTTCACCCCTGAGTTTGATTATTTCCTGCCTTCTACTCTTCTTGGTTGAATTTGCTTCCTTTTGTTCTAGAGCTTTTAGGTGTGTTGTCAAGCTGCTAATGTATGCTCTCTCTAGTTTCTTTTTGGAGGCACTCAGAGCTATGAGTTTTCCTCTTAGGAATGCTTTCGTTGTGTCCCATAAGTTTGGGTATGAAGTGGCTTCATTTTCATTGAACTCTAAGAAGTCCTTAATTCCTTTCTTTATTCATTCCTTGACCAAGGCATCATTGAGAAGAGTATTGTTCAGTTTCCACGTGAATGTTGGCTTTCTATTATTTATTTTGTTATTGAAGATCAGCCTTAGTGCATGGTGATATGATAGGATGCATGGGACAATTTCAATATTTTTGTATCTGTTGAGGACTGTTTTGTGACCTCTTATGTGGTCAGTTTTGGAGAAGGTACCATGAGGTGCTGAGAAGAAGGTATATCCTTCTGTTTTAGGATAAAATGTTCTGTACATATCTGTCAGATCCATTTGTTTCATAACTTCTGTTAGTTTCAGTGTGTCCCTATTTAGTTTCTGTTTCCATGATCTGTCCATTGGTGAAAGTGGTGTGTTGAAGTCTCCCACTATTATTGTGTGAGGTGCATTGTGTGCTTTGAGGTTTACTAAAGTTTCTTTAATGAATGTGTCTGCCCTTCTTATTTGGAGCATAGATATTCAGAATTGATAATTCCTCTTGGAGGATTTTACCTTTGATGAGAATGAAGTGCCCCTCCTTGTCTTTTTTGAGGACTTTGGGTTGGAAGTCAATCTTATCAGATAGTAGGATGGCTACTCCAGCTTGTTTCTTCATACCATTTGCTTGGAGAATTGTTTTCCAGCCTTTCATTCTGAGGTAGTGTCTATTTTTTTCTCTGAGATGAGTTTCCTGTAAGCAGCAAACTGTTGGGTCTTGTTTATGTAGCCAGTTTGTTAGTCTATGTCTTTTTATTGGGGAGTTGAGACCATTGATGTTAAGAGATATTAAGGAAAAGTAATTTTTGGTTCTTCTTATTTTTGTTGTTAAAGTTGGCATTCTGTTTTTGTGGCTGTCTTCTTTTAGGTTTGTTGAGGGATTACCTTCTTGTTTTTTCTAGGGCGAGGTTCCCGTCCTTGTATTGGTTTCTTTCTGCTATTATCCTTTGAAGGACTGGATTCGTGGAAAGGTAATGTGTGAACTTAGTTTTGTCGTGGAATACTTTGGTTTCTACATCTATGGTAATTGAGAGTTTGGCTGGATATAGTAGCCTTGGCTGGAATTTGTGTTCTCTTAGTATCTGTATAACATCTGTCCAGGCTCTTCTGGCTTTCATAGTCTCTGGTGAAAAATCTGGTGTAATTCTGATTAGCTTGCCTTTATAAGTTACTTGACCTTTTTCCCTTACTGCTTTTAGTATTCTATCTTTATTTAGTGCATTTGTTGATCTGATTATTATGTGTCGGGAGGAATTTCTTTTCTGGTCCAGTCTGTTTGGAGTTCTGTATGCTTCTTGTATGTTCATGGGCTTCTCTTTCTTTAGATTTGGAAAGTTTTCTTCTATAATTTTGTTGAAGATATTTGCTTGTCCTCTGATTTGAAAATCTTCATTCTCATCCACCCCTATTATCAGTAGGTTTGGTCTTCTCATTGTGTCCTGGATTTCCTGGATATTTTGAGTTAGGATCTTTTTTCATTTTCCATTTTCTTTGATTGTTGTGCCGATGTTGTCTATGGAATCTTCTGAACCTGAGATTCTCTCTTCCATCTCTTGTATTCTGTTGCTGATGCTCGCATCTATGGTTCCAGATTTCTTTCCTAGGGTTTCTATCTCCAGTGTTGCCTCACTTTGAGTTTTCTTTATTGTGTCTACCTCCCTTTTTAGGTCTAATATGGTTTTGCTCATTTCCATCACCTGTTTGGATGTGTTTTCTTCTTTTTCTGTAAGGACTTCTACCTGTTTGATTGTGTTTTCCTGTTTTTCTTTAAGGACTTGTAACTCTTTAGCAGTGTTCTCCTGTATTTCTTTATGTGAGTTATTAAAGTCCTTCTTGATGTCCTCTACCATCATCATGAGATATGCTTTTAAATCTGGGTCTAGGTTTTTGGGTGTGTTGGGGTGCCCTGGACTGGGCAAAGTGGGAGTGCTGGGTTCTGATGATGGTGAGTGGTCTTGGTTCCTGTTAGTAAGATTCATACATTTACCTTTCACCATCTGGTAATCTCTGGAGTTAGTTGTTATAGTTGACTGTTTAGAGATTTTTCTTCTGGTGATTCTGTTACCGTCTATCAGCAGACCTGGGAGACAGACTCTCTCCTCTGAGTTTCAGTGCTCAGAGCACTCTCTGCTGGCAAGCTCTTCTCTTACAGGGAAGGTGTGCAGATATCTTGTGTTTGGACCTCCTCCTGGCAGAAGAAGAAGACCCAAAACAGGACCTTTCCCAGAAGCTGTGTTGCTTTGGAAGGTCCCAGAAGCTGTCAGCTTCTGTGGTGCACACTCCCACCTGTGCAGACTAAGTTCCTAAGTTCATTGGAGCCCCGTAACCAAGGTGGTGCCTGCTGCTCCTGAGACTGAGGGCTTCCGAGCCAGGCGGACACCTGTCCTCTGGTCAGAACGGTGGCCGGCTGTCTGTGGCCCGAATGGGGTGCTGCCTCAGCGGCTCTGTGGCTCAGCATGTCCCAGAAGCTGTCCGGTTCTGTGGTGCACCCTCTCATCTGTTCAGACTAATTTCCTAAGTTTGGCGGAGTCCCAGAACCAAGGTGGCGCCCGCTGCTCCTGAGGCTGAGGCCTTCTGAGCCAGGCGGACACCTGTCCTCTGGGACGGTGGCCAGCTCTCTGCGGCCCGAAAAGGGTGCTGCCTCAGCGGTTCTGTGGCTTCGCTTGTCCCCGAAACTGTCTGGTTCTGTAGTTGTTTTTTTTTTGTTTTTGTTTTTGTTTTTGTTTTTGTGGGTTTTTTTGTTTGTTTGTTTTTGTTTTTGTTTTGTTTTGGTTTTTTTTTTTTTTGAGACAGCGTTTCTCTGTTTCTCTGGCTGTCTTTGAACTCACTTTGTAGACCAGGCTGACCTCAAACTCAGAAATCCACCTGCCTCTGCCTCTTGAGTACTGGGGTTAAAGGTGTGTGCCACCACACCCTGCCTGAGGATAACTATTTGTGGATGATATGATAATATACATAAGCAACCCTCAAAATTTTTATAGCTGATAAGAACATTACCAACATGGCTGGATATAAATTTATCTCAAAGAATATCAGTAGCCCTCATTTACATAAATGATTAATGGACAGAGAAAGAAATTAGGGAAACAACACCCCCTCACAAGAGCCAAAATTAATATGAAATACATTGATATAACCAATGGTGCTCATATAACTGGATGCTTGTATGTAGAAGAATGCAAATATATCCATATTTATCACCTTCCCCAAAGCTCAAATCCAAGTGGATCAAGGGCTGCAACATAAAATGAGATACATTGAATCTAATAGAAGAGAAAGTGGGAAATACCCTTGAATACATTGGCACAGGGAACAATTTCCTCAACAGAACACTGATTGCTCAGGGTTTAAAATCAACAATTGACAAATGGGACATCTTTAAACAGAAAAGCTTCTATAAGATAAAAGGCATTTTCAATAGGACAAAACAGCAAACCACAGGTTTGGAAAAGATCTTCACTACCCCTACATCTGATAGATGGCTATTATCCAAAATATACAAAGATGTCAAAAAGTTAGATTTCACAAAAAACCAATAACCCAATCAAAACACAGGGTACAAAACTAAACAGAGAATTCTCAATAAAGGAATTGCTAATGTCTGAGAAGCACTTAAATAAGTGTCCAACATCCTTAGTCATCAGGGAAATGCAACTCAAATTAAACTAGAGCTTCCATTTATATCAACCAGTCTGAATGGCTAAGATGAAAATCTCAAGGGACAGCACATGCTGGCAAGGATGTGGAGAAAGGGGAATGCTTTTTCTTTACAGGTAGGAATGCAAATTTGTACAACCATTCTGGAAATCAATGTGGAATTTTCTCAGAAAATTGGAAATTGTTCTACATGAAGACCTAGCTATACCACTCCTGGGCATATTCCAAAAGTTATCACATTATACCCACAAGGACACTAGCCCCATTTATGTTCTCAGCAGATTTATTTGTAATTGCCAGAAACTGAAAACAATCCAGATGTCATTCAATAGATACAGATGTCAAGAATAGATACAGAAAAATGTGGTTCATTTATACCACAGAATACTATACAGTTATTAAAAAAAAAAAGAGGAGGCATCATGAATTTGGTCAGCAAACGGATGAACTAGAAAATATCATCCTGAGTGAGGTAACCTTTGACTCAGAAGGACAGGCATAGGATTTACTCACTGATGTTAAGTGGATATTATCCATAAAGTACAGAATACTCATATACATACACCCCATTGACCCAAAGATATTAAATGAGAAGGAAGGAGAAACAAGGATGCTTGAATCACACTAAGAAGGGGAAACAAAATAGTAATAGTAGGCAGAGGGAGGGAGGAATCTAGGGGTTGGGGTGGCAAACACCAATCCCTGACATTATTAATGACACTGTTATGCTTGCAGACAGGAGCGTAGCATAATTGTCCTCTAAGTGGCTATACCAAGCAGTGGATGGAAACATATGCAGATAGTCACAGCCAAACATTAGGGGAAGGTTTGACACACTCGGATCAATCTTCATGTCTCCCCTGTTTGGACTCAGCAGGAGAAAATTCACCTAATCTGACAGAGAATTGATATGCCAGTATGGATGCATACCCCGGGGTTCCCAACCTCCAATAGGAGAAGAAGAGGGAGGATGGGGGTAAGGTACTTGATGAGGGAGGGACTGGAGGAGGGAACAGCATTTGGGATGTGAACAAAAAAAAACTATATAAAAACAAAGATTATCACATAGCTATTCTATCTATGATCAAGATTACAAGAACTTCTATACCAGCTTAATGTTGGCCATGAAAACTGCCAAATATTGCTTGATTCTTACTATGAATTGGGTTATTTTTTTTTAAAGTTTAATTTATAATTATGAAGAAACTATGAGTAAAAGCATTGGCACTTTTATTACTGCCACCTTGGAGATAAAATGGGCACTTCCCAAAAGTTCAACATGTACTGAATTTTAGCAAATTACACATATGGAAATGTAGCTTCTCAAATTTAAGCTGGCTCAGCTGTTAGAAAATCACATTTCTGAGGAAGACTGACCTCCAGAAATGCATCACAGGCAGAAGGATTGTGCTTTCTCTCAGCCTATTATCGAGGAATGCTTACTTCTTAAGCTACTCATAGACGACAAAGAAGACTGCACTAGGTTATGATCACCAACTCTGTCATGTCCTCTTGCATATCAAGAATCCCTATGGGCAATGCCATCCTAGGAATATCTCAAAAGATAACTACAGAAATGTCAGCAGAATGGTTTGTGTGTCCTCTACTTCTTGGCAGCAGGGTTTGTTGATTTACCATGTGCCCTGAGATCATGACATGCCCCATTGGAGCCTTGGTTTCAGAGGCAGCTTTAGCTGTATATTATAGAAAAAAAGTCACAAATTTTGCCTCTGGCAGTGACTACACTTGAAAAGCCTCTGTCTGGAGAAACCAGCCATTTAGATTCTAAGCTAAATAATGAAATTATAGAAAATAAGAGTTATTTGAGCAACTCCTAAATATTGAATGTTTGTCTTGGATTTTTTAAAAAGTTTTATGATAAACAGCTAATGTTTTGCAGAGTATTTCTTATAGTAACATTTTAAACAATGCTTTCTCTTCTTTTTAATATTTTTTAAAATGCACGCATATGTGTCAATTCAAATTGTCAAGGTGTTTCTAAGATGCTTGTTACCACAATATAATTCAAATAAGTATCAGCAAAGCTACTTTTAATGACCATGTATAGTATATAGACCATGATATACATCCCCTTCTTAACAAAATGACTTATCACAGAACATGCTAAGTAAAACACTGGGGTTTCACCCATGATTCTGTTTTCTTGGCTAAAGGTACATCATTATCTATTATAGGATGCTTTCTAAGTGGGAGCCTTCAGGTCAATTCTGTTAGTGATAAAGGATATAAGTGAAGGTGTGTTCATGACCCTTAGGACATAGCAGTCAAGAAAAAAAAGCTACAAAACAGCTGTAAACTATGTAAAGTCAGATTAGTGACATTTTGAGAGGTTCTGATTAAACCTGACAATGGTTCAAATACAGGAGATAGTTTATACTTCTGAACCATAAAGCCATATGAAAAGGATATCAAAGGAAATGAACAAATGGTAATTGGGAGGCCAGAAACCTCATTTCCAGATGCATCTAGCTATTCCTGCTTCCATCGAAGAATAAAATTTAGGCATTTATGCAGCGTTCATTAGCATCAAGCATAATCATATTTACATTTGTTTGGTGTATTTAATCAGTGGAGATGATGAAATTAAACAATGAACTTAGGATAGATTGTCAGCTTGAATTACCTCTCCATACAACATAATGCAAAAGTGCACTTAAGAGAGTCATTTCCTCATGGCATTTTTGTACTATTTTAATTCAATCATTATATATAAATAGAAATGCTTAATGAGTTTGTTTTTAACAGTAAAATGGTTACTGTTAATATCTGAATGGTGATATAGTGTCACAGAATCTTACCTACAAGTTTGTCATGTGCTCAAAGACGTTCAACTTTCTTTTAAAATGAGCACTATATGCACACAAAGTATTTCAAACAATGCTATTTAAATTTACATTGATAAAAAACTAATTTTACTTTAAATGATATTAGAGATAAAAATTTATGTACATATAATGTTTAAATACAGTGAAATGAACCCCACTGAAAACCTTTATTATGCACAAGACACAAAGAAAATTTGTGTCTTGTGCATAATAAATACTATAGAATACTATAGAATTTCTTGAATTTTCTTTTTTCTTTTTAAAAAAATTTTATTAGATATTTTCTTCATTTACATTTCAAATGCAATCCTGAAAGTCCCCTATACCCTCTCTCCTCCCTGGTCTCCTACCCACCCACTCCCACTTCTTGGCCCTGGCATGCCTCTGTATTGGGGCATATAAAGTTTGCAAGACCAAGTGACCTCTCTTCCCAATGATGGCCGACTAGGCCATCTTCTTTTACATATGCAGGTAGAGACACAAACTCTGGAGATACTGGTTAGTTCATATTGCTGTTCCAACTTTAGGGTTGCAGACCCCTTCAGCTCCTTGGGTGTTTTCTCTAGCTCCTCCATTGAGGGCCCTGTGTTCCATCCAAGAGATGACTGTGAGCATCCACTTCTGTATTTGCCACGTACTGGCATAGCCTCACAGGAGACAGCTATCTCGGGGGTCCTTTCAGCAAAATCTTGCTGTCATATGCAATAGTGTCTGTATTTGGTGGCTGATTATGGGATGGATCCCTGGGTGGGGCAGTATCTGGATGGTCCATCCTTTTGTCTCAGATCCAAACTTTGTCTCTGTAACTCCTTCCATGGGGATTTTGTTCCCTATTCTAGGGAGGAATGAAGTATCCATGTGTTGGTCATCCTTTTTCTTGATTTTCTTGTGTTTTACAAGTTGTATCTTGGGAATTCTAAGTTTCTGGGCTAATATCCACTTATCATTGATTGCATATCAAGTGAGTTCTTTTAAGATTGTCACCTATGCTTCAATGAATGAACTTCTATCATGTGAGTATTAAACTTCTATCCATGAAAAAGCTCCAGATTAAACTACTATCATGATGACTAGTTACATAGATTAATTTTGTTGAACTCAAAAATTTCATGTGGTGTTATTCAATGTTATTCTTTTAGATTCTACTTACTTAACACAGTTTTTTTATTAAATGTTATCTTTAACTCAGTTATATTTTTGAAGTGCAATTATAGTTTCTCTGTAGCTTTAACCAAGGTTCCTTCATTGCTGCAGATTGCTAAACTGTGCTCACACACAATGATGTTTATGTCTATTTAATACTGATGCACAGTAGAGGATACTTCAGGCTACAGTCCTTTGGAGCAATGTCATCATTAACATTCTAACAGGAATCATATTTTGTTACATTTTAAACAATAGGTATCTATTTGTCTTGCATTGAAACAGTCTTTCTCATAACTAATATTTACTGAATTGTTTTATATTTCTATCTTATCTTATTCCCATTATATGCATCATTCTATCCATCATTACTACACTTTTCATTGAGGTCTTACTTTTTCTAGTACTTTATTAATGTTACTTTATCCAAGGATACTTTCTTTTGGCTTCCTGATGGTAATTTTAGTTATCAACTTGGCACAGCATACAATAGGAAAAAGTGTCTCAATAATGAAGTGCCTGCATTGGGTTGGTCTGTTGGTATTTGTTTGTGTTAATTGCTGTAAAAACACCCAGGGTACCATGGGTGGCACAATTCTCTAGGAAAGGCAGTCCTAGCTGGTATTAAAGTAGAGAAATCCATGAGTACAAGAATATAAGCAACTGAATTTTTGAGCATTAATTTAATTTTAATTTAATTTGTGGGTTTGATGTGACTAGATTTTAAAAGCTCCTGGAATTTTCTACCTGATGGACTCTGACTTAGAACTATAATCTGAAATAAACTCCTTTATTCCTACATGAAGCTTTTTGTCGGGATATTTTAACACAGCACAGTAACAGAAATGAAACTTGTGAAATCTCTGTCTCTCTGTCTCCTCTCTCTCTCTCTCTCTCTCTCTCTCTCTATATATATATATATATATATATATATATTTATATAGCAATTTTTCTCCTAGCCACAGACCTTCTCAAAGAGGAATTTACTTTCAGATATCTGTGTTTTATATAAGAACTAGAATGTGATTCTTTCTCAAATAAAACATTCCTTTATATAAAAATGTCAAATATACTGAAAATATACTGAAGTGACAAAAATATTTCATTATTTCTCACAGGGTTTATCTTATAATAATTACTTCAAAGTATAAAACTGCAATCTGTAATGTCCTTTGTATTTTACAGCTCCTTTAATTTTTAATATAAATATTTCCACATTTCAAAATTTAGAGAACTATCTATTTGTATGCCATAATCAAAGAGATGGTAGACTGGTGGTGAATAAGTAGATGGATTGATATTTAATGATTACTTGTAGTATTATAAAAGAGTGCACTTTTCTGTACAAAATACTATTTAAACTAAGTGCTTAAAGCATCAGAAATTCCCCTTGCCCTCCATAAGAAGACAATAAAACACTCAGATACAGATATAAATATCACATAAATCTGGTGTCTTTTCGCCCACTTATATTGTTTTGTTACCCTTGGTAGTACAGTTTCAAAAGTCATAGTTGGATTACATTTCTAGGGACTTTTAATTTCTACCTAGTGAAACCTTTGATCAATTTTCAAGGTAAAACAGATTAGTAAAAATTTCTTTGAACTAAAAAAAGTTACATGAATGCACATGGACCGTTTTGTCAGACGGGAGTAGAAGTCATAGGCAACTTCACTTCCATCAAATCTTTGACTAACTCAGAAGGTCCCTCTAATACCCCTGTCCCTACGTCTTTCTGCCTCTCTCCACCCAGAAACTTCCATCTGAAAATAAAGAGTAATTATATAACATTCTGTAGTTACATATTGATCATCTTTGGGAACAAAGGGAAAGTAATATATTTCACAGGTCAATGATTTTAAAGTTTAATACATTAGCAATCCATTTGGAATGTTTCATTGTTCTATAGTAGTAATCACACACATCTTTGTTGAATTAAAGAAAAATGAATAATAAGAACGCTTTGATAGGTATTTATGGGGAAGATTCACCTGTCAGGACATTTCAGAGCTCTTGGAAAGACCTTTGGGAGAAAGAACAAAATGTTTTGCCCAACCTCAAATAAGAATATGCAATCATCATGTTTGGTGGTTTGGATATGCCTGACCCAGAGAGTTGCAAGATTTGAAGATGTGGCCTTGTTGAAGTGAAGCCTTATTGGAATAGGTGTGCTACTGTGAGCATGGGATTTAAAACCCATAACTGCCTGGAAGCAAGTCTTCTCTTTTTGCCTTTGGAAAACGATGTAGAACTCTCAGCTCCTCTTACACCAGGCTTGCCTCAAGTCTGCTATCCTCCTTCTTTGATGATAATGGACTGAACCTCTGAACCTGTAAGCCAGACCCAATTAAATGTTGTCCTTATAAGAATTGCCTTGGTCATGGTGTCTGTTTACAGCAGTGATACTCTAACAAAGACATCTTGTCTGAGACTTTGTTATGAAACCCACTGAAGAACACTGAGTTGTAGGTGACAGTATAATTATGATTAGGCTTAGTTGACAGCATCTAATGTAATCAGACTTGTTTCCTGATGAGAGTAAGAGTGAAAATGCACACAAGAGAATTAAATTGCATTCTTCTTCAAAAGTGGCATCCTTATGATTTGGTTTGTTCTAAGTGTTAAATAACTGTAACAAACAAGTACCAAAAACCAGGCAGGTAATCTAGTGGTGAATATATAATAGAGATTAGGAAATAAAATAAAATTTACATGGTGTGAAATAATTTGAAAAAATAGACATGAATAGCCAGGGAGAGGTTTATGTATCATGACTTTGGACATTGAAACTTTTGGAGGAGGAATATGCTATTCCACATCATTTACTAAACTGAATGATTAAGAGTCAAGAAGAAAATAATATGCTAAATCATTTCCAGTACTGAATCTCTCATGACAGGCCCAGAAACCTGAGGTGAAAAGCTCACAGAAACTTAGTCTCCTGGAACCATGGCATTCCGTATAATGAATGTTCCAAACTTGTCCTTGCAAATGGATCTGTGTGCTTTCTTTCAGTATTGTATTACTATAGGTACCTCCAAGCAATGACTTGCCAAATGCCTAAGCAAATTTGTATTTTGCTTCCTGGTCTTCACCAATGCCCTAGGTAGTCCTTGAGCTGATGCTGGGCTTGGAATTCAGTAAGAATGTTGCCTATTCAGTGACATTCAGAATTGCCTCTAGTATTTTAAGAGAGATAGTGAAAGAAATCAGGAATTACTATCTACTGCATAGAGTTAGAAATCTCAGGGCAGGCTTAGCAAATTAAGTCTAGAATTCTTATTATAGTTATGTATGGCAGACTATATTACTTATTAGTAGAAAATTTCCCCACACTATCACTTAGAATAAAAGCCAAGTCGCTCCCATATGCAGGAATTTACAATGGTTTAGGAAGTAGATCTGGCTGTGGTTTTAGAGTATTGCATTACTCATGAGAAGGTTAGCTAGAGCAGAACTCCCTAATTAGAACCAGGACTTGGGTGTGAAAGCTCTTGCCTGGGGACTGTAAAGACCTCACACCTGGCTTCTAAGAATATGGCTGACCTTAGATAGAGCTGACTTTGTCTCAGTTGTTTTATTTCCCAGTTTCCACTAGTCTTTATATTTTCATTCCTCTGTTTTGTGTAAGAGTCATTAAGTATCCTGGTCCATTCCTGGAGCTTAGGCAGGGTAGCAAGGTTACATACAACAATAAAAGACATTGAATAATTGCAAGATACTTCTTGAATTAAGTTGATTGCAATCACTGTGAACTATAGGGTTTAAGGAGTGCACAAAATTTAGTCTGATGACCTAGGCATTGTTTGACAAGCATCTACTACCAGGGTCATGTGTTTAAACAATCCTGCCACAATGAGAGCAGAGCTGAGACAGAAAACATTGCAATACACATAGTTTTTATGTATATGGAGAAATAAAGAAAAGTGAGTGATCTCTTCTATCACCATTCTTTGACCTCAGAGCTTCCAACATCATGTTTAACATTTTACCTAACAACATATAAATTAGAGGTTTGGTTTATGTGGGAAACACGCTATATAAATTAGTAGGCAATTCAGTTGTTTTAAATTGGTTCCACCTGACACACAAAGTTGAGTATGTTTTCTGGGAAGACTCTAGTGGCTCTCACTTTTGTATGGTCATTGTACTAAATCATGGGCGACAATGCTCAAGTGATTTGTGGCTGACACTTGGCTTTATAGTTAGTTAGTCCAGTAGAATGATTCAAGCAAATCTCTGCAAGGGACTTTGAAATGGAGTAAAGAGCCCCATTGACTTTTAAGTACAAACCGCCCTGTTTTGGAATAAGTGGCAACACATCTGGGCTAGAGAGATACTTATTCTTACACAGTTAGGAAGTGAATTTTTTCAACATTCTTGAAGTGCTTCAAAAGTTTTATTTTCCAATCAACCATCATTGTTAAAGAAGTGCCCAAGGTTATTGAATTTTGAATTCCTCAGTAGAGATCCTTGTTGAGTTGGGTCTGTATTTTGATAACTGCTTGTTTTCAATATTTAGGTAATAGTTATAGTACTTGGTAATTGATCCTGTTTCAATTTTATCTTTTATTGAGATTATATTTTTTAAAATATATTTTGATTATAATTTCTGCCCTTCCTATTCCTCATAGTTTCTCTTGATCTCTCCTGTCATCCATATCCATAACCATTTTGTCTCACCTTAGAAAACAAATGGGCATCTAAAAAAAATAATAAAGTGAAATAAGGTAGAGCAAAACAAACAAATTGAAATATGATGAAATAGAAAAAGAACCCAAGAAAAAGCATTACATGCATGTTCACACAGAGAACAATCCCATAAAAATACAAAATCAGAAGCCATAATATATACACCAAGGACCTATGAGGTTAAGTAATAAAAATAAATTAATAAATGGAGGAGCTGACTCAACATTATGAGACAAGTACATCCAAAGATACTGTTGAATTCTCTTTTCATTGGCCATCTACTACTGGACATGGAGTCTACCATGAAGAGTCCTTTGTTTTTCCAATGAGTTCCCAATGAGACTCCCTTGGAGAAAACAAAATTTTCATTGCAAGTTGACATTTGGAGATTTACTTCTGTGTTAGGAATGTGAAAGTGTGTCTCCTTGTCCTTTCAGCTCTAGAAATAGTGCCATTTGCCATGGAGCATGCATATTCAACCTCAAATTCAACTACTTGGTCCCCATAGGCTTGTTCAAACATATAAGTCTATGTGGGTCATAACTAGCCATAGCATAATACAAAATACTTTTAACCTAAAGTACATCTAACTTCAAGTCTCCATAGTCTATCGTAGTCTTTACAACTTTATTTCTTTTAATATTTTCTAATTAGGTATTTTCTTATTTTACATTTCAAATGCTTCCCCAAAAGTCCCCCATACCCTCACCCCCCACTCCCCTACCCACCCGCTCCCACTTCTTGGCCCTGGTGTTCCCCTGTACTGAGGCATATAAAGTTTACAAGACCAAGGGACCTTTCTTCCCAATGATGGCCGACTAGGCCATCTTCTGATACATATGCAGCTAGAGACACGAGCTCTGGGGCTACTGGTTAGTTCATATTGTTGTTCCACCAATACGGTTGCTGACCCCTTTAACTCATTGGGTACTTTCTCTATCTCCTCCATTGGGGCCCCTGTGTTCCATCCAATAGCTAACTGTGAGCATCCATTTCTGTGTTTTCCAGGCACCGGCATAGCCTCACAAGAGACAGCTATATCAGCATCTTTTCAGCAAAATCTTGCTGGCATATGCAATGCTGTCTGCATTTGGAGGCTGATTATGGGATGAATCCCCCGGTGCAGCAGTCTTTAGATGGTCTATCCTTTGTCTAAACTCCAAATTTTGTCTCTGTAAATCTTTCCATGGGTGTTTTGTTCCCAATTCTAAAAAGGGGCAAAGTGTCCACACTTTGGTCTTTGTACTTCTTGAGTTTCATGTGTTTTGCAAATTGTATCTTGAGTATTCTAAGTTTCTGGGCTAATATCCACTTATCAGTGAGTACATATCATGTGAGTTCTTTTGTGATTGGGTTACCTCACTCAGGATGATACCCTCCAGATCCATCCATTTGCCTAGGAATTTCATAAATTCATTTTAATAGCTGAGTAGTACTCCATTGTGTAAATGTACCACATTTTCTGTATCCATTCCTCTGTTGAGCAGCATCTGGGTTTTCTCCAGCTTCTGGCTATTATAAATATGGCTGCTATGAACATAGTGGAGCATGTGTCCATCTTACCTTTGGAACATCTTATTGATATATGCCCAGAAGAGGTATTGCTAGATCCTCGGGAAGTACTATGTCCAATTTTCTGAGGAACCACCAGACTGATTTCCAGAGTGGTTGCATTCCCACCAACAATGCAGGAGTGTTCCTCTTTCTCCACATCCTAGCCAGCGTCGTCTGTCACCTGAATTTTTGACCTTAGCCATTCTGACTGGTGTGAGGTAGAATCTCAGGGTTGTTTTGACTTGCATTTCCCTGATGATTAAGCATGCTGAACATTTTTTCAGGTGCTTCTCAGCCATTGGGTATTCCTCAGTTGAGAATTTTTGTTTAGCTCTGAGCCCCATTTTTTAATGGGGTTATTTGATTGTCTGGACTCCACCTTCTTGAGTTCTTTATGTATATTGGATAATAATCCCCTATCTGATTTAGGACAGGTAAAGATCCTTTCCCAATATGTTGGTGGTCTTTTTGTCTTACTGATTGTGTCTTTTGCCTTGCAGAAGCTTTGCAATTTTATGACGTCCCATTTGTCAATTCTCGATCTTACAGCACAAGCCATTGCTGTTCTATTCAGGAATTTTTCCCATATGCCAAATTCTTCGAGGTTTTTCCCCACTTTCTCCTCTATAAGTTTCAGTGTCTCTGGTTTTATGTGGAGTTCCTTGATCCACTTAGATTTGGCCTTAGTACAAGGAAATAAGAATGGATCAATTCGCATTCTTCTACATGAAAACCACCAGTTGTGTTAGCACCATTTGTTGAAAATGCTGTCTTTTTTCCACTGGATGGTTTTAGCTCCCTTGTCAAAGATCAAGTGACCATAGGTGTGTTGGTACATTTCTGGGTCTTCAATTCTATTCAATTGGTCTACTTGTCTGTTGCTATACCAGTATCATGCAGTTTTTACCACAATTGCTCTGTAGTACAACTTTAGGTCAGGCATGGTGATTCCACCAGAGGTTCTTTTATCCTTGAAAGAGTTTTTGCTATCCTAGGTTTTTTGTTATTCCAAATGAATTTGCAGATTGCTCTTTCTAATTTGTTGAAGAACTGATTTGGGATTTTGATGGGGATTGCATTGAATCTGTAGATTGCTTTTGGCAAGATAGCCGTTTTTACTATATTGATCTTGCCAATCCATGAGCATGTGAGATCTTCCATCTTCTGAGATCTTCTTTGATTTCTTTCTTCAGAGAATTGAAGTTCTTATCATACAGTATTTCACTTCCTTAGTTAGAGGCAAACCTAGGTATTTTATATTATTTGTGACTATTGTGAAGGGTGTTGATTCCCTAATTTTTTTCTGAGCCTGTTTATCCTTTGTGTAGAGAAGGGCCATTGACTTGTTTGAGTGAATTTTATATCCAGCTACTTCACTGAAGGTCTTCATCAGGTTTAGAAGTTCTTTGGTGGAATTTTTAGGGTCACTTAGGTATACTATCATATCATCTGCAAATACTGATATTTTGACTTCTTCCTTTCCAATTTGTATCTCCTTGATCTCCTTTTGTTGTCGAATTGCTCTGGTTAGGACTTCAAGTACTGTGTTGAATAGGTAGGGAGAAAGTGGGCAGCCTTGTCTAGTCCCTGATTTTAGTGGGATTGCTTCCACCTTCTCACCATTTACTTTGATGTTGGCTACTGGTTTGCTGTAGATTGTTTTATCATGTTTAGGTATGGGCCTTGAATTCCTGATCTTTCCAAGACTTTTATCATGAATGGGTGTTAGATTTTGTCAAATGCTTTCTAGCATCTAACCAGATGATCATGTGGTTTTTGTCTTTGAGTTTGTTTATATAGTGGATTACATTGATAGATTTCCATATATTAAACCATCCCTGCATCCCTGGAATGAAACCTACTTGGCCAGGATGGATGATTGTTTTGATGTGTTCTTGGATTCAGTTGGGGAGAATTTTATTGAGTATTTTTGCATTGATATTCATAAGGGAAATTGGTCTGAATTTCTCTATCTTTGTTGGGTCTTTCTGTGGTTTAGGTATCAGAGTAATTGTAGCTTCATAGAATGAATTGGGTAGAGTACCGTCTGTTTCTATTTTGTGGAATAATTTGAGAAGAACTGCAATTAGATCTTCTTTGAAAGTCTGATAGAACTCTGCACTAAACCCATCTGTTCCTGGGCTTATTTTGTTTGGGAGACTATTTATGACTGCTTCTATTTCTTTAGAGCATACAGGACTGTTTAGGTCATTAATCTGATCCTGATTTAACTTTGGTACCTGGTATCTGTCTAGAAATTTGTCTATTTCATCCAGGTTTTCCTTTTGTAGAAGGATCTGATGGTGTTTTGGATTTCTTCAGGATCTGTTGTTATGCCTCCTTTTTGTTTCTGCTTTTGTTAATTAGGATGTAGTCCCTGTGCCCTCTAGTGAGTCTGGCTAAGTGTTTATCTATCTTTTTGATTTTTTCAAAGAACCAGCTCCTCCTTTAGTTGATTCTTTGAATAGTTATTCTTGTTTCCAGTTGGTTGATTTCACCCCTTTGTTGATTATTGCCTGTTGTCTAATCCTCTTGGGTGAATTTGCTTCCTTTGTTCTAGATCTTTTAGGTGTGTTGTCAAGCTGCTAGTGTGTACTCTCTAGTTTTCTTTTGGAGGCACTCAGAGCCTTGAATTTTCCTCTTAGAAATGCTTTCATTGTGTCCCATAAGTTTCGGTATGTTGTGGCTTCATTTTCATTGAACTCTAAAGTCTTTAATTTCTTTCTTTATTCCTTCCCTGACCAAGGTATCATTGAGAAGTGTGTTGTTCAGTTTCCACGTGAATGTTGGCTTTCTGTAATTCATGTTGTTATTGAAGATCAGCCTTAGTCATGGTGATCTAATAGGATGCATGGGACAATTTCAATATTTTTGTATTTGTTGAGGCCTGTTGTGTGACCATGAGGTGCTGAGAAGAAGGTATATCCTTTTGTTTTAGGATAAAATTTTCTGTAGTTATCTTTTAAACCCATTTCTTTCATAACTTCTGTTTGTTTCACTGTGTCTTTGTTTAGTTTCTGTTTCCAGAATTTGCCCATTCATGAAAGTGGGGTGTGGAAGTCTCCCACTATTACTGTGTGAGGTGCAATGTGTGCTTTGAGCTTTACTAAAGTTTCTTTAATGAATGTGAATGCCCTTGCATTTTGTGCATAGATATTCAGAATTAAGAGTTCCTCTTGGAAGATTTTACCTTTGCTGAGTATGAAGTGCCACCCCCCCTGTCTTTTTTGATAACTGTGTTTTGGAAGTCAATTTTATTCAATATTAGAATGGCTACTCCAGCTTGTTTCTTCACACCATTTGCTTGGAAAATTGTTTTCCATCCTTTCACTCTGAGGTAGTTTCTGTCTTTTTCCCTGAGATGTGTTTCCTGTAAGCAGCAAAATGTTGCATCCTGTTTGTGTAGCCAGTCTATTAGTCTATGCCTTTTTATTTGGGAATTGAGTCCACTGATATTAAGGAAAAGTAATTGTTGCTTCCTATTACTTTTGTTGTTAGAGTTTGCATTCTGTTCCTGTGGCTGTCTTCTTTTAGGTTTGTTGAAGGATTACTTTCTTGCTTTTTCTAGGGAATAGTTTCTGTCCTTTTATTGGTTTTAGTCTGTCATTATCCTTTGAAGATCTGGAATCATGGAAAGCTATTGTGTGAATTTGGTTTTGTCATGTAATACTTTGGTTTCTCCATCTATGGTAATTGAGAGTTTGGCTGGGTATAGTAGCCTGGACTGGCCTTTGTGTTCTCTTAGTGTCTGTATAATATCTGTCCAGGATCTTCGGGTTTTCATACTCTCTGGTGAAAAATCTGGTGTAATTCTGATAGGCCTACCTTTATATGTTACTTGACCTTTTTCCCTTACTGCTTTTAATATTCTATCTTTATTTAGTGCATTTGTTTTTCTTATTATTATGTGTCAGGAGGAATTTCTTTTCTGGTCCAGTTTATTTGGAGTTCTGTAGGCTTCTTGGATGTTCATGGGCATCTCTTTCTTTAGGTATGGAAAGTTTTCTTCTATAATTTTGTTGAAGATATTTGCTGGCCCTTTAAGTTGAAAATCTTCATTCTCATCTACTCCTATTATCTGTAGGTTTGGTTTTCTCATTGTATCCTGGATTTCCTGGATGTTTTGAGTTAGGATCTTTTTGCATTTTGCATTTTCTTTTATTGTTGTGTCCATGTTCCCTATAGAATCTTCCGCACAAGATATTCTATCTTCTATCTCTTGTATTCTGTTTTTGATGCTCTCATCTATGGTTCCTGATGTCTTTCCTAGGATTTCTATATCCAAAGTTGTCTCCCTTAGGGTTTTCTTTATTGTTTCTATTTCCCGTTTTAGATCCTGGATTTTTTTTTCAATTCCTTCTTTTTGGTATTGTTTTCCTGTAACTCTCTAAGGCTTTTTTTTTTTTTTTTGTTTCCTCTTTAAAGGCTTCTAGTTGTTTACCTGTGTCTTCCTGTATTTCCTTCTCCAAGTCCTCCATCATCATCATATAAGAAGTGACTTTAGATCCATGTCTTGCTTTTCTGGTGTGATGGTGTATCCAGGACTTGTTATAGTGGGAGAGTTTGTTTCTGATGATGCCAAGTAACCTTGGTTTCTGTTGCTACTGTTCTTATGCTTGCCTCCTGCCATCTGATCATCTCAAGTATTTGTTGTCTTCAATATATCTGATTGGAGCCTGTCCTTCCTATAATCCCAGTGGATTCAGGACTCCTCAGATTCCAGCTTTCTCTGTGATCCTTTGCTTGTGGGCTCCTGTGAACCTGAGATTCTGGGTGTGTCAGAGTTCTTGACTGTCAAGTTCCTCTGAGACCCTGAAATACTGCTGTGACCAAGCCCCTTTTATCCTGGGATCCTGTTGTCAAAGATCCTGGCCGTGTTACAGTGCCTGGAAGTGTTGTCTCCTTTGAGGAGTGTGGGACTGTCTGGTCATTGGTCCTAAGATCGCATGGAGAGTCCTCTAGGGACCTTAGGGGTGTCTGCTGACTCTGCGCCCAAGGAGACCTGGTGCTGGTGCTGACTGGAAGGGACTTGTGACCCTGGTAAGGCCGGGTTTTCTGCTTTCCTAATGCTGTCTCAGTTCCCGTGGGATTGGATTGGAAAAGAAGTTGTGTTCCACTCACCAGAGGTCCTAAGATCGCGTGGAGAGTTCTCTAGGGACCATGGGGGTATCTGCTGACTCCGTGGCCAAGGTGACCCGGTGCTGGCCTCTTTACAACTTTATAAGTCCAAAAATAAAATTCATATTAATTCATATAATCTCTTAACTGTAATTCTTTATAAAATCAAAAGCAAAAAGGAAGTTAAATACTTTAAACATCATGGACAAAACATTGGTTTTCCAGAACATAGGGAAGGGAGTATAGTAAGGAAATATTGGACTGAAGCAAAACTGAAAACTAGCTGTCTAAACTCCAAACTTTGCATCTCCATGCCTGATGTTAAAAGGCTTTTCAGATCTATAACTCCTTTCAGGTTTGTTGACAGCAACACACTTCTTCCTCTTGAACTAGATCCTGTTTGCATCTCTTTTCAGCAGGTATCCCATGACTCTGACATTTCTAACCACTTGAGGTCTACAAGGAAATCCTGGTTTCATGTTCACATCTTCTGGAACACAGTTTTTTCAGTTACTCTTCTTGGTGGTCATTCCTTGGTACTGGCTTCACCAAAATAATGGAGTCTTTTGCTGCACTGGGGATGCACTTTCACCCATAGCCTCTCATAGGCTCTCTTGTCATTGGAGAGAAAGTATTTAGTAAAATGTGTCATGTTTGGACTTTGAACATATTTTCTGTTGGTCATGTTATGGCCATGGTTCAAAATAGATTTTTTTCCTTTCTCATAGGTAGTATTTAAAACTAGATGTATACCTGTTACCCTAAAATTTAAAGGACTACATCACCTGTTTATTGTATTGAAATAAAAATATGCACAGTCACATCACTTAAAATGTTGCTCTGGTGAGCACATTTTTGCTGCTGTTACCACCCCTTCCTTTTAGAATACTAGAAATATAGTTTTCTCTTCTTCATGAATTCAATTATTCTGTTTTATCAAAGTTCTTTTTCATCTCAGCACACATTTGATCTTCCTTCACATACTTAATTTTTTTTTCAAAATAATGCTTCAAAGATTTTGTTCATCATTTCTGCTCCTTCAAATTCATCAAACTGTTAACTTTTTGATAAACAAGGTGAGCTTTATCTGGAATAAAAACCAACACATGTAGGCTTCATAAATATGTTATTTACTTTAATTTCAAGGCACAAATGAAATTAATAAGAAAAAAGTTTACCTTAAAAAATAACATATCATTAATAGATAAAGAATGTTTATCACACAAGTACTATTGTGTAATTGTAGCACTTGATTCTGAAGATAATCAGCAATGGTGTTCCTTTTGAGTATTGGGTACACATATATTGGGTGGCTGAGATCATGACTCAAATCCCACCAAGTCTGTACATGGAGAAAAATACTCCTGAGAGATTCTGTAATTAACAGTCTTTAGAAACCTTTCTGTGATCTTACTGTCTATGTGTAGGTAAAAACTTTCAAAGAATTCCAAGGGTGCAGTTCATACTTCTGAATTTATGAATCTTTCAATATGGCTATGATTTAAAACTCATGTCTGTATATCTCTTTTATCATTGTGTTAATAAAGCATACCAAATTTAAACTAATAACAAAAGCAGCTTTGCCTAAGACAATAAATTTAGGAATTTCTGGGCCTCATAATCTTACCGATGATACTGTCTCCCTTTAGCACAGAATTGCTACATCCAATTTGTTGCTAAATGTGAGTCGTTTTGAAAACTACAGAGTATCATGCAAATATTGATTACCACTTTTAGTCCCTTAGATCTCTAAAAATCAATTTGTTCCTGTTTCACACTAAAGGAGTTATGTAACTATATAAAATACATCTTTCTGTTTTTAAGAGGAATGTAACACTACTTCTGTATTTATACCTAACTTTACAGAGAAATACAGAGACAGTCCTTTTATAAACAAAGGTAAGACACTTTTATTCCCAATGGTGGCACACACTTGTTTGTTCCAGATGCTAGCTTTGCTACCTACCAAAACTGAACCTAGAATATGACACTTAAGAGTATAGGAGAAAATCAGCGTAGTTTCATGCCTTGAAAGCCTTTGGAATACATGATAACATATATTCTGAGAAGCAAGAAGAGACTTGGATATAAAGATATTCCAAGTGAATGTGATCTTTGGTGATGAAGCTGTTCAAAGCTTTAAAACCCAAGAAATATTTACAAAATCAGAAGTTCTCAGAAGATCTTATTTCAGTAGCAAACTTAACAGCCGCATAGTTTAAGTGGGATTAAAATTTATTCAAAGTATATCTTACCTTCTGGGCTGATAACACATTCGGCAAAGCAATTTATATGTAAATATTTATTTGAAAAAAGTACATGGCTATTGAGATAAACACCCAGTGCTACTGAATGTCAGCACCATTTTTAAGACCAAAGTAAGATTCATTTGGTCCACCTAATACAACTTGCTTTGGGTTTCATGGTTGTTTATTTCAGTCTTAAGTTCCTACAGTCCAGATTTTGGAGTTCCCATTAGAATTGACTCATTCAGACAAGTTGAATAGCACTGTTCACTTCACTGCTTTAATGATAACTAAATATCTTGTCTCTATGGACTTTGAATAGAGGAATATAAAGATGTTCAATGCTTGGCACAAATATTCTACATGCTTACTTGCTAAACTGAGTAGTCAGTGAATCAAGAAGCATATATTCTGGTGTAATAATACTAATGTCCTCTGACAGGTCCCCTGTGCTCTGTGTTTCTCGATCTGAAAAACGTATTAGTTCTTAAATGTATTAAATTGTAATTAACATGCTATGTAGTCCATAATGTGGCAAATTAATCTGCCACAATGCATGTTTGCTATGTGTTAGGTTAAGAGTAGGCTGCCTCAGTTTCTACAAATTTCCTAATTTTACTTGTTTTTATTGTTGGAAAGAGATTGACTGATTCTCTAGTTTTCCCTTTTGCACTGTGGATCACTTAGGAATGAGGGTATGACTCTGCTATTGGTTAATATCAATAGCTGGAAACACTCTTTCTTCCATTCCTCTTTTTTCTCTCTCCTCATTTTGTTTTTGTTTGCTTATTTGTCTTTTGGTTAGAGAAAGGATTGTGCTGTGCATCTGAGTCTAGCCACAGACTCCTTATCCTCCTGCCTTAGTTCAAAAAGTACTGTGATATAGGCATGTAGGCTGCCACTAGATCTAGTTTTGAAATATTCTCTTTATTGGAGAAGTTGATATGACTTACCCATGACTGGATTGTTTTCCAAAAGCCACAACCTACCATCTCCCTTCTTTTCTACTTGTTAGAGGTTGTAGTATACACACAAGCACTTACTGTAGCCTTCTTTTACAAGCTAGACTAGACTAGAGAAGTATGTCACTGACAGAATTCCAGCCAGGACTAGGTTTTCCTATTTTCTATTCTGTTGAATACGTGATAAGTACTTGGGCATTGGAATGATGACATATTTAATTTGTGATCACAGAGTTAAGTTTTCACAAAGTATCCCTCAGTGAGCCTTGGTTTCTAAAACTAAATTTAAGTTTAAGTCTATTAAAAACAAAACAAAACAAACAACAACAACAACAAAAACCCTTGACTTTTGGTTTCCAATGAGTTTGCTTGGTGTGATGGAAAAGACTGTGCTTCATGTGCAAATCAATGTGCAGCTGATGTGTTGCCAAAGCTGTTTGCACTTTGCACTGGATAGTTTCACAGATAAACAGATGACATGAGTGACAGTCCACTGTTGTAAACCAGTAACAGAAATGCTGAACTTGAGAAGAACTTGAATCAACAACAACAACAACAAAACCCTCATACAAACCAATTATGAGTATTTCATTTTCTTCATAAATATAGGTATTCCTCTTGATTGTCTTAAGCGTCTTTTATTGTAAAGTTTTCACATCATTTTGATGCTATCACTCTCTGTAACAGAGGCAGATTATGTTCTCTATTGCCTCCCAAATGCATGTTCATATCCATAAGGAAAAATTGTGCACAATGAGTTCTGTCTCTGACTAGTGGTAGACATTTGCAATGCCAAGACAATCTATAAAATCAATTTGTAGAAACCAGTACTCTGATGTTCTGGGAAGTGGCTTTTAATGCAAAGAAATAAGATAAATGTGGCTGGTGATATTTTTCCTAATTGGGTGTGGTAGGTGTTAGGAAAAGACCTTACGTTTAGGTTATTGTTGAAATTGACTATTTACTGGATATCAGCTTCTACATTGATTTTTTTTTATGGGTTATGTTGAAAATACTTGTCTTTCTTCTATTAGATCTCTCTCTGAGAGTGCTGCCAGGCCTCTGACATGTTTATATTAGAAATTATTTTCTTTGGTTTGCTGTGAAAGTTTTTTTAGGGTTATTTGAATTAAGAACCTCGCTGTGTCTTTGGACAATTTTGGTTTGGAATCCTTCTTGAACAGTGATTTACCCATGTTTCCTTTATTTCTTGTAGTCTGAAAAACATTATGTATAGCCTGTCTCTACTCCGTTTATAGTATTTTAATTACAGTATAATAATATATCTGTCATGTTAATGATACTGTATTTTCTATAAATTTTAGTGTGGAATATGATTTTTGCCCTATGTCTGGTTCAGTAATTCCATTTTTGTATGTGTCTACCATACCACTAAGCTTAAACCCCTTAAGCATGTTACATAGCTAGGTATTACTTCATAAAAGTGTATTTTTCATTTCCATTTCTCTGTACATTTTCATTGTAAAATTTAACAGAAAATTTGAATAAAATTATATTGGCATCTATATCTTAAATTTGTAAAGAACTTTCTAAGTGTCCTATATTATGTGTTCTCATTTATAAAATGTCTGCATTGTGGTATGCCTGTTTATTTGCTGCAATGTTGATGGCAAACTATGATTTTTGCTCCAATTGTGCAGCCCACATGGCCATGTTCTATTGGTCTTTAGCCCATCGTGGCTCAGGCTCTCCCTCCTGCACATTCTTCTTCCATAGCTGCTTCCTTCTTTTTTTCTTCTCCCTCCTTGTGGTCTCCACTCTTCAAATCTGAGAAAATGTCCTGCCCATCTATGTCTCTTTTCTCCAGTTACAGGCTGTTGGCACCTATAGTTACCAATCAAAATTAACTTAGGGGCAGGGTCCCAAAGACTATGTGCAGATTCTAGGTCTTGGGGGCTCACACTTTAACGTTACAATACACAGAAAAAGACAAACTTTCAAAAATTCCCCCTTTTACTCCAATTAAAGGCTCTTTTCTCCCACATGTAAATTGAATACAACTATAACAATTATGAAAATTAAAAGGCCTGATATACACTTACAATGTTCAGTCCTTCATATTTGGCAATTTAGATAAGTATTCTATAGTCTATCCTAAGTTAATGAGTTTACAATTCTTTTTTTTTTTCTTTTTTTTTTCTTTTTTTTCCATTTTTTATTAGCTATTTAGCTCATTTACATTTCCAATGCTATACCAAAAGTCCCCCATACCCACCCACCCCCACTCCCCTACCCACCCACTCCCCCTTTTTGGCCCTGGTGTTCCCCTGTACTGGGGCATATAAAGTTTGCAAGTCCAATGGGCCTCTCTTTCCAGTGATGGCCGACTAGGCCATCTTTTGATACATATGCAGCTAGAGTCAAGAGCTCCGGGGTACTGGTTAGTTCATAATGTTGTTCCACCTATAGGGTTGCAGTTCCCTTTAGCTCCTTGGGTACTTTCTCTAGCTCCTCCATTGGGAGCCCTGTGATCCATCCATTAGCTGACTGTGAGCATCCACTTCTGTGTTTGCTAGGCCCCGGCATAGTCTCACAAGAGACAGCTACATCTGGGTCCTTTCGATAAAATCTTGCTAGTATATGCAATGGTGTCAGCGTTTGGATGCTGATTATTGGGTGGATCCCTGGATATGGCAGTCTCTACATGGTCCATCCTTTCATCTCAGCTCCAAACTTTGTCTTTGTAACTCCTTCCATGGGTGTTTTGTTCCCACTTCTAAGGAGGGGCATAGTGTCCACACTTCAGTCTTCATTCTTCTTGAGTTTCATGTGTTTAGCAAATTGTATCTTATATCTTGGGTATCCTAGGATTAGGGCTAATATCCACTTATCAGTGAGTACATATTGTGTGAGTTCCTTTGTGAATGTGTTACCTCACTCAGGATGATGCCCTCCAGGTCCATCCATTTGGCTAGGAATTTCATAAATTCATTCTTTTTAATAGCTGAGTAGTACTCCATTGTGTAGATGTACCACATTTTCTGTATCCATTCCTCTGTGGAGGGGCATCTGGGTTCTTTCCAGCTTCTGGCTATTATAAATAAGGCTGCTATGAACATAGTGGAGCATGTGTCCTTCTTACCAGTTGGGGCATCTTCTGGATATATGCCCAGGAGAGGTATTGCTGGATCCTCCAGTAGTACTATGTCCAATTTTCTGAGGAACCGCCAGACTGATTTCCAGAGTGGTTGTACAAGCCTGCAATCCCACCAACAATGGAGAGTGTACCTCATTCATATTTTATTTCAACTTTTATTTCCATCTGAAAACTATGCTTTCAAATTTTGAATGTCTTCTTTATTGCTAAACAACTTAAGCCCAATTATGAGACTATAAGTAGTCTTCAATTCAATCAGAGATTTGAGAAGTTAAATATTACATGAATATGTATGAAGCACAAAGAGACAGCCTCCAAAACTTTAAGAATTGGCCGAGACAGCTGACTGCCTGGACTGTCCCCAATATTCCTTATAACATTGGAGCATCTATCTTCAGCCTTAGTCCAATAACATCTGACAGACTTTAAATGAATCAGAGATTATGAAGGACTAGCTTAGCCTGTATTGGCAGAGCTCAGCAATCCACCATCCTACATCCATTTGTCTTTTTTGGACACTATTCTGTCTGTAGATGAAATTATGACATTGTTCTTTGGCCAGTGGCTAGCTTGCCACAATTGAAGCAATGCAACATGGAGGTATTGATATTGAATATCTTCTTTGAAATGGAATAGGGATATTGTTAGGAGCATATCTGTCTTGTAATCAAAGATCTTTTAATAATGAATTAATTTTAAATGCCATATGTAGATTTCTGACATTTTTGAAAAATATCTATCTATCTATCTATCTACAAGCCAATGTCGTTAAACATTAATTATTTTTAGCTATTTACTATTTGAATGAACATTAAAATATTTTATTGCAATTAACTAAATTAGAGTCTAATAAGACCATGAGTTTCCCAAACTATTAAATGCATTAATTAACCATCCTAAACAGTTTGTAATAGCAGCTAATTTTTTTTCTTTTTTTTTATTTTTATTGGTTATTTTATTTATTTGCATTTCAAATGTTATCCCCCTTCCCAGTTACCCCTCCACAAACCCTGTATCCTGTCCTGCCTCTCTTTGCCTCTATGAGGGTCCTCCCTCACCTGTGCACCCACTCCTGCCTCAGCATTCTATCATTCCTCTACCCTGGATCATTGAGTATCTACAAGATTGCTACATATGCAGCAAGAGCCATGAGTCCCCTTGCCTCCCATGTGTACTCTTTACTTGGTGGCTTAGTTCCTGGGAGCTCGGGGGGGTGTGGTCTGGTTGGTTGATATTATTGTTTTTCTTATGCTTTTCTTATGTTTTTCTTATGCTTTTCTTATCTCTTCAGCTACTTCAGTTTTCCCCTAACTCCTCTATTGGTGTCCCCTTGCTTAGTCGAATGTTTGGCTGCAAGCATCCACATCTGTGTTGGTCAGGCTCTGGTAAGGCCTCTCAGGGAACAGCAATACCAGGCTTTTGTCAGCAAGCACTTCTTGGCATCAGCAAGAGAGTCTGGATTTGGTGTCTGCAGATGGAATGGCTCCCTATGTGGGGATAATTCTCAACTGAGGAATCTTGAATGGCCGAGAAGCAGTTAAAGAAATGTTCAAAATCCTTAGTCATTAGGAAAATGCAAATCAAAATAGCAGGTATTAAAAGGACTGAGTCTAAGCCTTGTATGCTTAAATGAGTTGCAGAGGTACAATGCCTATCTAAGAATAACAGAAACGACTATGTGAATCTACTCTTTGTATTTTTTTTTTCTGGAAAAAACTGTAACCCCCAGTATAGTTGAATTAATTTTGCCTTAAAGATAGTCTCTAAATCGTGTTCATCAGAGTCAACCAATAAAATATTATCCTTTGAAAAAATTGCTTATGAATTATTTCTAATTGTTGTTGCACAAAATATTGACATAAAGTTGGATCATTTAATATTCCCTGTGCAGGTAATTTCCAAAGGTACTTTTTATTGGATGACCATTGTTCAGACTAGGTACTGACAAAGCAAAACTTTCTTTATCTTGCTTATGCAAGGATATTGTGTAAAAGCAATATTTCAAGTCAATTATTATTATAGACCATGATCTTGGTAACAAATATAGCAAAGGATATTCAGTCTGTAAAGAACCCATTGGTTGAGTTACTCTGCTCATAAATACATGATCATTTTACATTTACCTGATTTAGTTTTGTTTTGTTTTTATTTTTGTTTTTGTTTGTTTTTTTGTTTGTTTGTTTGTTTGTTTTTATCATACACAGGTACACAGGGCAATTCCTTGTAATGGTGGACTCTTCCATTTGGTGAGCATCCAACTGGTCTTGTACTAATAGTTCAAGTGCCTGAAAATGTTCTGCTGTTATAAGCCATTGTTCTTGCCATACAGGTTTTTAGATAACCATTTTTAGTGGCAAGGCTATTGGTATGTATGCAATGCCTCCTTTTTTAAAGTTGGAAACTCAATCCCTGTGATGATTTATGTTAGTAAAATGGGCACAAATTTTGATATTTCTTGATCACTTGCATCAATATCTTTTCTAGGAGCATCTACCAAATCATCACTAATTTTTACATTTGCTGTCTTTCAAATTTCAGGAATATTAGTTTGAGTACCACATTCTTGTAAAAGATCCCTTCTCCATAAATGTATGGGTATGCCAGCCATATCAGATCTCAACCTGTTTGTCCTTCTTTTCCAACACACTTCATACATAATGTTGGAGTTTGTCAAAAGACCTTCACTCAGAAAGACCACAGAGACCACCATTGCTGCAAACTGCATGAGGATTTTTATAATTCCAACATGTTGGGGACTACCCTATCCGCATGCAGGCCAGAGGATAGACACTGAACAAAGAAAGAACACATTTTTTTTATACCTTTCTAAGGGGCATATTTGGGTAACAGGGTTCTTATTGGTGTAGTGAGTAATCCTTTCGGGCATTGGTTGGTTTGTATAGTGACTAAGTAACCCTTTGGCCTAGTGACTCACTTTGCCTGCCCCCATGGTCAGCTTTTAGCTATTAACTGTCACAGGGAATTTTAGCAAGGTCAGGGTGGTCTGCAGTCTTTTTCAGAATTTAGTGTGGGGCCAGGTAGGGGGATTTCTCTGAGAGCTGCTATCTTGTTATGGTTATTTCTCTGAGAACAGCTAATATTATTTTGGCAGCTTGTAGGTTTAATTATTTTGACCAAGACAACCATGTTTTTACATTTGTTTAGTCAGCCAGCTTCCTTATCTGGCTGTGCACTTGGCCTGCTAGTACAGTTCGGAAAGTCCTTTTGGAAGGGGGAAGGTACTGGGTAGTCTTGAACTCATTTTGGATATTACAGTAGCACAATTTGTCTAATATGTGATAATTTACTAAGTCCAATAACTGTATTTAAACTTTCTAAAGTGGCCAACCTGTAATCTAAGTCTTTTGTGAAATTACACTAATGGCAGCTTCTGTATCCACTTCTCTTTCAACACTACTCATTTGTATGATTGTACAATTTGGGTCTCTGATCATTAACCACTGTTTTCCAGAACACAAATTTTCTAGTACGCCGAACAACTCCAGTTCTTTGTACTTGAGTGGCTTTACCCCTTAGGTATGGAATCAAAAATATTTGACTAATTCTATCCCGTACATTAATTTGCATCTCCCTTTTCATGTATGCCATGATTTTAATTTCTACCTTATTATCCCCATCTATTATACTTGGATAAACAATAACTCCTTGAGAAGTTAAACCATTTCTTCTCAAGATTATTCCCATTGTCCTGAAGGAAAAGGTCAATAAACAGCAGAGATTAACTTGTAACATTCAACTTTTGGGGAGAATGTAGGAGGCATATCTGTGGCTAAATCTAAATCTGGACTTCCTTCTGTAGCTTGTATAAGATCATAAATACTTAGTTTTGATTTTCTTGCTTACTTGATACCTTCTAGCTGACCAAAGGAAGACAGCTCATACTCTTTGCTGCAGGGCCTCAATGTGACAGTTCCCCCTGTTCAAATCTTCATGGCAAGAGGTTATCTTGTATGTCTTGAACTGACAATCCTTTGACCAATATTTGACTTTTCCATAGGAGCTATAATACTCTGGAAGCTTTTGAGGTTCATAGCAGCCAGAACCTGTTGTTTCTCTTCTATGAATACCCTATTCTGCTGAGCCAATGTACCTGCTATTTTGAGCTCTGTGGCTTCTATCCTTACAATTTCTTTGGAAATGGCAAACTTAAACACAATTAAAGCATTGGGCAATTTGGTTCCTGAGATTTATAGCTACAATAAGACATTGTACTGTTACTACATTATCGGATTAGATTTGTTCTTGTAGGTTAGCATAATGCTCTTCACCGAGCAATTGGTTTTTAGTAATATTTTTCCCCTTGTCTTATGACATTGTTCTATTTTTGGGACTTTGTACCTCCACCACAACACCTATTGTAATTGTTGTCCAGTTTCTAACACAGCTGAAACCAATCCCTTCCAATCTTGTAGAATAACTCTATGCTGCTTAGCCCCATTATTTAACGGTTCTTTAAAAAATGGAGAATGAAAGCCATACAATGCAATAGCCTATTTAAAATGCTTTAAATGTAACATTTCTGTGAGATACCATATCAAGTCATTATAAGCATGATCATCATTGTTAGCAGGCATATGCAGCACAAGGACTGGTAAAGCTGAAGATCCCTGTGTATCCCCAAGGAAATTCTTTGGTGGTGCACTTGTCTGAACACTAATCCACTGTCCCTGTACTGCCAACTACACTTACTTGTTAGTTGTAAGCATTTAATTTTTTTTTTTAGTTTTTCATATATCCCCTTTCTTATGTGGTGAAAATAATGCATTAATCATGTCAAAATGAAAGTGCCACACATAATGTGTCTTGAGTCTAGGAACAGAAATTGTCCAAACACTTATAGGCATTTTCTTCTACTATATAAATCCAAATGAAACATAAAACGTCCCCATGAGCTAATATGTTTGAGCACTTGTTTCCCAGCTTCTGATTCCGTTTGGGGAAGTTGTTCATCCTTTGAAGGTAGAGAATTTCTGAATAAAGCCATCATTGAGTACTTTGAAGTGTTATAACCTGGCTTAACAGCCTATTACCTCTCTGATTCCTCACTGTCTGGCTAGCACCACAGTTTTGGTTTCAGGTCTTTCTTGTCATTATAGACTATATCTCTCTGGAATTGTGAGTCAACACTAACCCTTTCTCCCATAGCCTCTTTCTATGGACGGTTTTATCATAGTAACAGTAAAGAGGCTAATACGGGCAGATGAGGTTATTTCTAGTGATGTGGCAGTAACTCCCTGTACATATATTATGCTAAACTACACCATGTGTGTTCTACTAAGCAGACATCAAAACTAACAACTTCATCTGTGACATCATAATTAACACATTCTTTGGGACACAAGGCTTACAGCTTTGAAGTGCCCCACAGTGAGATGACTCTTCTATCTCACTTAAGAACAGGAAATTAGTGTTAGTTCTACATCTAGGGGCTGTCTGACAACCTAACAATCACTTAGTAGAGAAAATAATAATAATAATAATCTATAAAATACTTCAATATTTTATTTTACTTCTTCTTATTCTTTCTTTCCCTAAAGGTACAGACATCTTTCTAAAATCCAAATGAAATCCATGCTATTTTCTTCCCTTTGTACTTGTTTTACCATTTTTAAAGATAATATGTACAATTTTTGACTAGTCAGATTTCTCTTAGACAATACCCTTGAAACACAAACCATAGAGTATATACTTCTATTCTCTAATACTTCGTGAAGTTGTTCAATAGTATCACTTATATATTGTCTCAGTAGAATATCTTTGTAATAAAAAAATGTTCTCTCTGAGTAAATGCTTTGTCATTTACTTCAGAATATTAGAGCATGAACCAGCAGTACACATCCCCACTCTGATATTCAACATATTATTTTCAAAACAAGAACCCCATTGCAGGTTGTCATTGTTGCTTTAGAGAATATTTAAATAAATTATTTGGCAAAAATCCATTTATCAAATACTTAGTATATATATCTAATGCACTTTAGATTTAACTTTTCCTGTTAGATTATGGAGTCATGTTAAGTTAAAGTCGGCAATAATCGTCTCTTAGTGTCGACCTAGCCACAATTTTTATTTTTGTGTTTTATCAAAACACACTGAATTCCATGTGTCCATTTAATGAGGCACAAAAGTAAATACAGTTCACCTTTCTCTTTAGCCTGGGGATATCCTTTTTAAGTGTGATCTTGAATACAGCTCATGGTGAGTACTTAATGAGAGCCACAGTTGGAAACTACACCCCATGGTGAGAAAGCAGCAGGGAAGACTGCCCCATAATTTTGCAACATTTTCCAAGACAACCTAGACAGGATTCTTTCAGCCTTCTTACTCTGAGTAAATGTGGTATTCTTCTCCACTTCACAATCAGTTCATCCAACCATGCCAAGGTTTTGCTATGTTTCCCTCAGCACAGATGTCATCAGGATACCATAGTTGCCATAATATGATGTCATGATGACCAAAGGATTAAATAATTTCCCACCGAATTTAGGTTTTATTTGATCAGGATTTCCTAACTCTTAAGCAGCTCTCAAAAGCTGTAGGATACTATTCTAGACTGTTAAATTTTCTCTACCTTCTGCCCTCATTAAGAAAATAGTTGCAATTTGTTTCTTGAAAAATTATTTTGCAAATGTGCATTATATAATAAATATATGTATGCATGTACACACATACACACACACACACACACACACACACACACACACATATATATATATATATATATATATATATTGCAATTGTACAGGTTTTGTTTGTCAGTTTACTGCTACTATTTTTAAAAATGTTATTGATTACAACTGTGCCTGTATGGAGAAAACACAGAAATAAATCTATTTAAAGTGAAAGGCTCTATTCATAACAAGTTCTTAAATATTTCATAACCTGGTAATTTTCTTTCAATATTTTAGGCCCCATGTGGTTATGCCTGGGAGTTAGTATTCATCTTTATCCTACAGCTTAGTGAAAGCAAGAGCAGTAGCTTATGACTGAAATCCCTAATCCTGCTATACAGAGCATATAAATCATTGAGAACTATTCTTCTTAGGAAAAGTTTAGTACATTAAAATATAATTATTAACTATGTATAGCTACAAGTTGTATTTTTGAAAAGCTAAAGCCATTTGAATGTAAAGTAACTGCTAGAAACAGATGTATTTTGGAAAATTAAAATCTTTAACAATTGTAGCAAGTATCTCAGCATTGCTGCCAATTTGTGTGCAATGGGACAATCAGTCTCCATTGTAACATAAGAGGATTTAGGAATGTCGAATGTTCAATGTGATTTGGATTCCTAGATGATTGCGTGACTATGCTACAATGCAATGTCCCTTGTTGCTCTCTGAGAATATTTAATAGTAATTTTGAAGGGACTAGGCAATGTTTATGATGGACAATATTTTTTTCATAAATTAGAGATTGAATATTTTTCACAACAAAAATTATACCAAAACACTATCAATTCCCTTAACACACTATGTGTAGTCTAGAAACTCTGTGGAAAAAATGGAATTATTAAAAAAAATCCACATACCATTTGTGACAAAGGTAGGCACTGAGTATTACCATATCATCACCTAGGCAAAGATAACATCTATTTTTTTATCTAATATTTTTATTAGATACTTTCTTTATCTACATTTCAAATGCTATCACCTTTCCTGGTTTCCCCTCTGAAAATCCCTTATGCCCTCTCCCATCCCCTGCTTCTATGAGGGTGATCCCCCACCCTCCCACCCACTTCTACTTCCCAGTCCTGGCATTCCCTTACACTGGGGCATTGAGCCTTCACAGTACCAAGGGCCTTTCTTTCCATTTATGTCCAATGAGGCCATCCTCTGATACATATGCAGCTGGAGTCAGGGGTTGCACCATGTGTGTCCTCCTTTGGTTGATAGTTTAGTCCCTAGGAGCTCTGGGGGATCTGGTTGCTTGATATTGTTGTCCCTCTTATGGGGATGCAAATCCAGTTAGCTCTTTCAATCTGTTCTCTAACTCCTCCATTGGTGACCCCATGCTCAGTCCAGTGGTTAGCTGTGAGCATCAACCTCTGTATTTTTCAGGCTCTGGCAGAGCCTCTCAGGAGACAGCTCAATCAGGGTCCTGTCAGCAAGCACTTCTTGGCATCTACAGTAGTGTCTGGGTTTGGTATCTATATATGAGATGGATCACCAGGTGGGGCAGTCTCTGAATAGCCACTGGGTATGACCATATCATCAAGAAGGCAAAGATGACATCTGTTTTTAAAGACAGTATTTTAGTGAAGCAATCACTATTTTAATGAATTAAGAGTAACGTGGGTTCGGTGTTCTTTACTAGAAACAGTGAAAAAAAGAAAAAAAACTTACATAAAATGCTGGCCACAATAGTCAGAAAAACTAGAGAGCTTAATAGTGACAGGACCTGCCAACAGAAGATTTACTGTAAAAAAAAACCAAACAAACAAAAACAACAACAATAACATAAACACTGGGCAAGAGACTGCTGGGCGTGGTGGCCCACCTGTTGAAAAAGCTAGAAAAGAGACTGTGTTTCATATTCCCCCACTAACCAGTATAAAATAAGTTAAAAAAAAAAGTTTCTGGGCACTGCAGGCTTTTGCAGATTGTAGATTCTGGGTTTTGCTGAATTAAAGAGATAAACAGCCTTTCGTATAGAGAAATAAAAATCAACAGTCCTTGGATGCCATTAAGACTGCCCTAATTTCGGCTCCAGTGTTAGGCCTCCCAGATGTGACTGAGAACAAAGATATTGCCAAAGGGGTTTCTTACCCCTGGAACCCTGGAAGAGACCTGTAGCATACTTATCTAAGAAATTGGACCCTGTGGCTATAGAATGGCCTGCTTGCCTACACATAGTGGCAGCTGTGACCTTACCGTTCAAGGGCAAAAATAACTGACTCTGGGACAGAACTTAGTGCACACCCTAAAAAGTGTGGTTCAGCCCCCCTGTTGATGACTGACTAACGCTTGCATGACTCATAACCAGACTCTGTTGCTCAACTCTCATAGTCACTTTTGCCTCCCACAAGTATGAACTCACCCGCCCTGCTCCCAGACCCGTACTATAAGCAAGTTCTTGCTGAGACACATAGGTGGTGTAAGATTCTGACAGTCCATTCACTAGAGGGTGCAGACATTACCTGGTTCACAGACTGAAACAGCTATCTAGAAGAATAAAGAAAACATGCTAGAACAGCTGTGGTAGCTAGACACAGGCCCTTCCAGAGAACACATTGGCTCAAATGGCAGAACTGATTGCCCACACTAAGGCTTTAGAATTAAGGGGAAAAAAGACTATACAGATAGCAGGTATACTTTTGCCACAGCCCACATCCATGAGGCCATATATCAACAGAGGAATCTACTGACATCAGGAAAAAAAATAAAGAAGAAGAAGAAGAAGAAGAAGAAGAAGAAGAAGAAGAAGAAGAAGAAGAAGAAGAAGAAGAAGAAGAAGAAAAAGAAAAAGAACAACAACAACAACAAAATAATAATAATACTGGCTCTACTTAAGAGTTTCCATGACCCTGCCAAGGTCACCAGAAGAGAGATACTGTGATAGCAAGGGGCAACAACATTACAGACTGAGGGGCATGAGCAGTTACAGCCATGGCCCTGCTGGTGCTCCTGGCAACAGAGCTCGAGTTTGCCTATACAGCAAAAAACTTAGCCCTCATTTCCAAAGATTCTAGTCACCAGTTCAAATAATAATAATAATAATAATAATAATAATAATAATAATAATAATAATAGACTGTGGTACACCTCCAGGAAAAGAAAATCCTGCCACAAAGAGAAGCAGAGGCTGTGATCAAACAGATGCACCACTGGACTCATTTAGGGGTAGGCAAGCTCATCCAGACATTTTCCAAGACTAAGTATCATGTACTAGGTTTAAAAAGTAGGTGGCACACAAGTGTTTGCCCTGCCAAAGAGTCAGTGTCTGCCACACCATGGTGGATCCAGAGAAGAGGTACTGGGAAGACAGACTTGGTCTCTACTGGGAAGTAGACTTTCCAAAAAAAAAAAAAAATCGAGTATAAATACATACTGGCTTTTGTGGATATGTTTTCGAGATAAATAAAAGGTTCTCCCTATAAAATAACACTGCTCAAATGGTCTTCAAAAAGATTATTAAAGAAAATTTTCATGGTTGCCAAAAGCAATTGAGTCAAATAATGACCCTGCCTTTGTTGCCCAGGTAAGTCAGGGTGTGGCCAAGCATTTAGAGGTCAAATAAAAATTACATTGTGTATACAGACCTCAGAGCTCAGGACAGATAGAAAGGACAAATAGAACCCTAAAAGAGACCTTGCCAAAATTAACCATATAGATTGGCGCAGACTTGCCCTTCCCCTTGCCCTATTTAGAAGGAGAAATACTCCCTCTGATTCAGTTTTATTTTTTTGAGATCCTTTATGGGGCTTCTATGCCCATCACTTTCTTTTTTTCTTTTTTCTTTTTCTTTCAAGACAGAGTTTCTCTGTGTAGCCCTGGCTGTCCTGGAACTCACTCTGCAGACCAGACTGGCCTCGAACTCAGAAATCCTCCTGCCTCTGCCTCCCAAGTGCTAGGATTAAAGGCGTGTGCCACCATGCTCGGCCGCCCATCACTTTCTTAAATAATGTGTTTAAACCCAAATGTTTTGTAATAATGATCTGTATGTTAAGTTAAAGAATTGCAGGTGGTACAAAAGGACAACTGGCTACATCGAACAAGCCGGGTACCCCAAAGACATCTCACCAATTCCAGGTTAGAGATCTGATCTACATGCACCTGCATAAGGCCCGAACCCTCTAACAACGCTGGAAGGGCCCCTGCCTAGTCCTGTTTACTACCCCTTCTTATTCTGTTTTCTGTTCTTAACTTTTGGTCCATGCATCCTTAGTTGCTTAAATACAATTCAAGTTTTAATACTCAGACAATAATATCAGTATCTACAACAAAGTGAGACATCATTTCAGTATTGAAATGTACCAGAAAGAAGGGGGGAATGTAATATCCAAAATAAATTCAAGACTACCCAGTACCTTCCCCCTTCAAAAGGAATGTTGAAACTGTACTAGCAGAACAAGTACAGAGTCAGATAAAAACCTTGCTGACTAAATAAATATAGAAACATAGTTTTAACAGTCAAAATTACTAAGCTTCCAAAACAAGATTAGCAATTCCCCTGCCCTGCCTCACACTAAAAACATCAAGGACAGACAAAATGAGAGACACCCTATACAAACCAACCAATGTCTAAATAGGTTATTTGCTACACCAATTAAAATAAGCCAAACTACCCTGTTGCCTATATCTGGCCCTTACAAAGGTGATAAAGAATATGTTCTTTCTTTGTTCTGGGTCTCTCCTCTGGCCTGCGTGCTGAAAGGGGGTTCCCCAACATGTAGGATAAATAAAATCCCAATGCGTTTTGCAACAATGGTGGTCTCTGTGGTATTTGTGTGAGTGAGGGTCTTTTGACAAACTACAACATTTATACCAGCTTTCAATCCCACCAGCAATGGAGGTGTGTTCCTCTTTTTCCAAATCCTTACCAGCATCTGCTGTTACCTGAATATTTTACCTTAGCCATTCTGACTGGTGTGAAGTAGAATCTCAGGGTTGTTTTGATTTGTGTTTTCCTGATGACTAAGGATGTTGCACATTTTTTCATGTGCTTCTCAGCCATTTGGTATTCCTAAGTTGAGAATTCTTTGTTAACACTGTACTCCATTTTAATAGGGTTATTTGATTTTCTGGAGTCCAGCTTCTTGAGTTCTTTGTATATATTGGATATTAGTCCCCTATCAGACTTAGGATTGGTAAAGACCCTTTCCCAATCAGTTGGTGGCCTTTTTGTCTTATTGACAGTGTCTTTTCCTTTACAAAAGCTTTGCAATTTTATGAGGTCCCATTTGTTGATTCTCGATCTTATAGCACAGGCCATTTCTGTTCGGTTCAGAAATTGTTCCCCTGTACCCATATCTTTGAGGCTCTTCCCCACTTTCTCCTCTATAAATTTCAGTGTCTCTGGTATTATGTGGAGGTCCTTGATCCACTTGCACTTGAGCTTTGTACAAGGTGATAAGAATGGATCAATTCGTATTCTTCTAAATGCTAACTGCCAGTTGAGCCAACACCATTTGTTTAAAATGCTCTCTTTTTTTCCAATGGATGGATTTAGCACCTCTGTCAAAGATCAAGTGACCATAGGTGTGTGGGTTCATTTCTTGGACTTCAGTTCTATTCCGTTGATCTACATATTTGTCACTGCACTAATACCATACAGTTTGTTTTTTGTTTTTTGTTTTTTTTTTTTTTCCACAATTGCTCTTTATGTAGTACAGCTTGAGTTCAGGAATGGTACTTCCACCAGAAGTTCTTTTATTGTTGAGCATAGTTTTTTTCTATCTCGGGTTTTTTGTTATTCTAGATGAATTTGCAAATTGTCCTTTCTAACTCTGTGAAGAATTGAGTTGGAATTTTGATGGGAATTGCACTGAATGTATAGATTGCATTCGGCAAAAGAGCCATTTTTACTATATTAATCTTGGCAGTCCATGAGCATGGGAGATATTTCCATCTTCTGAGATCTTCTTCGATTTCTCTCTTCAGAGACTTGAAGTTTTTATCATACAGATCTTTCACTTCCTTAGTTAGAGTCACTCCAAGGTATTTTCTATTATTTGTGATTATTATGAAGGTTGTTTCCCTAATTTCTTTCTAAGCCTGTTTATTTTTGTGTACATAAAGGTCCCTGATTTGCTTGAGTTAATTTTACATCCACCTACTTTGCTGAAGTTGTTTATCAGGTTTAACTGTTCTCTGGTGGAATTTTTAGGGTCACTTAGGTATACTATCATATCATCTGCAAATAGTGATATTTTGACATCTTCCTTTCCAATTTGTATCCATTTGACCTTGTTTTGTTATCTATTTGCTCTGGCTAATACATCAAGTACTATATGGAATATGTAGGGAGAAAGTGGGCAGCCTTGTCTAATCCCTGATTTTAGTGGGATTGCTTCAAGTTTCTCTCCATTTAATTTGATGTTGGCTACTGGTTTGCTGTATATTGCTTTTGCTATGTGTAGGTATGGGCCTTGAATTCCTGATCTTTCCAAGTCTTTTATCATAAAGGGATATTGTCAAAGCCTTCTCAGCATCTAATGGGATGATCATGTGTTTGTTTGTTTTTTTTTTTCATTTTGTTTATCTAGTGGATTATTTTGATGAATTTCTGTAATTGAAACCTCCCTACATCCCTAGGATGAAGCTTACTTGATCATGATGGGTGATCATTTTGATGTGTTCTTGGATTCAGTTTGCAAGAATTATATTGTTTATTTTTGCATCAATATTCATAAGGGAAATTGGTCTGAGGATCTCTTTCTTTGTTGGGTCTTTGTGTGGTTTAGGTATGAAAGTAATTGTGGCTTCATAGAATGAATTGGGTAGAGTACCTTCTGTTTCTATTTTGTGGAATAATTTGAGGAATAGTTGAATTAGATGTTCTTTGAAGGTCTAATAGATAGAACTCTTCACTGAACCCATCAGGTCCTTGGCTTTTTTTTTGGGGGGGGGGGGAGACTACTAATGACTGTTTCTATTTCTTTAGAGGACATGGCACTGTTTAGATCTGATCCTGATTTATTTTTGGTACCTGGTATCTGTCTAGAAAATAGACCATTTTATCCAGGTTTTCCAATTTTGTTTAGTGTAGGCTTTTTTAGAAGAATCTGATGATGTTTTGGATTTCTTCAGGTTCTGCTGTTATGTTTCCCTTTTCATTTCTGATTTTGTTAATTAGGATACTGTCCCTGTGCCCTCTACTTAGTCTGGCTAAGGGTATATCTATCTTTTTTTTTTTTTTTCTCAAAGAACTATCTCCTGGTTTGGTTGATTCTTTGTATAGTTTTTTTGTTTCTACTTGGTTGAATTCAGCCCTGATTTTGATTATTTCCTGCTGCGTACTCTTCAGTTTATTTGATTCTTTTTGTTCTAGAGCTTTCAGATGTGCTGTAAAGCTGCTAGTGTATGCTCTCTCCAGTTTCTTTTTGGAGAAACTCAGAGCTATGAGTTTTCCTCTTAGGACTGCTCCCATTGTGTCATGTAATTTTGGGTATGTTGTGCATTCATTGTCATTAAATTCTAAAAAGTCTTTAATTTCTGTATTTCTTCTGGACCAAGTCATCATTGTGTACAGTGTTCTTCAGCTTCCTTGTACATGTGGGCTGTCGCGTCCGCTCTCAACCAGCAAGAACTACACGACCACCAGTCCTTCTAACAGCAGTTTATTCAGCAAACTTCAGTCTTCCTCTCTCTTCTTTCTCTTTGTTTATATCTCCCCCGAACCCCGGGCCTCTCACTCTTATATACTCTCAGTTCCCGTCCACTCACAGCAGGCCATGCCACCTCACTAGGTACGCAGCAGCTTCAGCTAATCAGGGCAGCATTGGCATATCTCCACCAAAATGGATTCACCAGTATCCTGGTACACATGCGCAGCTCTCATGATGGTTGTGGCTTATATTTAAGTGAGGAAGTCAGGTGCAAGTCATAAGACTTCGCTGCAGTCCCTGGCACCTTCTTGGGACTGCCGCCACACCCGCTCCTCACAGTGGGCTTTCTATTATTTATGTGGTTATTGAAGATCAGCCTTAGTCTGTGGTGATCTGATAGGATACATGGGAGTATTTCAATATTTTTGTAACTGTTGAGGCCAGTTTTGTTGCTGATTTTGTGGTCGAATTTGGAGAAGGTACCATGAAGTGCTAAGGAGGTATATCCTTTTGTTTTTAGGACAAATTATTTTATAGATATCTATTAAATCCCTTTGTTTCATAGCTTCTGTTAGTTTCCCTGTGTCTCTGTTTAATTTATGTTTCCATGATCTGTCTATTGCTGAGAGTGGGATGTTGTAGTCTCCCACTATTATTGTGTGCAGTGCAATGTGTGTGTAGAGCTTTACTAATGTTTCTTTAATCAATGTGGATGCCCTTGCATTTGAAGCATATATGTTCAGAATTGAGAGTTCATCTTGGTAGATTTTTACCTTTGATAAGTATAAAATGTTCCTTCTTTTCTTTTTTGATAACTTTAAGTTGAAAGTTGTGTTTATTCAATATTAGAATGGCTACACCAGCTTGTTTCTTGGGACTATTTGCTTAGAAAATTGTTCTCCAGCTTTTTACTCTGAGGTTTTGTCTATCTTTGTCTCCTTGGTAGGTTTGCTCTATGCCGCAAAATATTGGTTCCTGTTTATGTAACTGGTCTGTTAATCTATTTCTTTTTACTGGGGAACTGAGTCCACTGATATTAAGAGATATTAAGGAAAAGTCATTGTTGCTTCTTGTTATTTTTGTTGTTAGAGTTGGGATTCTCTTCATGTTGCTATCTTCTTTTTAGGTTTGTTGAAAGATTACTTTTTTGCTTTATCTACAGGGTAGGTTCCCTCCTCGTGTTGCAGTTTCCCATTTATTATCCTTTGAATGGTTGGATTCGTGGAAAGATATTGTGTGAATTTGGTTTTGTCTTGGAATACTTTGGTTTCTCCATCTATGGTAATTGAGAGTTTTGCTGGGTATTTAGTCTGAGTTGGCATTTTTATTCTCTTAGGGTCTGTATGACATCTGACTAGGATCTTCTTGCATTCATAGTTTCTTGTAAGAAGTGTGGTGTAATTCTAATAGGTCTGCCTTTATATGTTACTTTACCTTTTTCCCCTTACTAATTTTAATATTCTTTTTTTGTTTTGTGCATTTGGTGTTTTGATTATTATGTGACAGGAGGAATTTCTTTTCTGGTCCAAACTATTTGAAGTTCAGTACTTTTCTTGTATGTTCATGGGCATCTCTTTCTTTAGGTTAGGGAAGTTTTCTTCTATAATTTTGTTGGATATGTTTACTGGCCCTTTATGTTGAAAATATTCCTTCTCATCTATACCTATTATTTTTAGGTTTTGTCTTCTCATTGTGTCCTGGATTTCCTGGATGTTTTGGGTTAGGAACTTTTTGCATTTAGCATTTTCTTTTATTGTTGTGTCAATGTTTTCTGTGAGTGGGCTTTTATTTCAAAAGTCTCTGACATTTTAGTTGGCTGTTTCTCTGCCTCATGTTTATGGATCAGATGTGAGCTCTCAGCTGCTGTTCCAGTTCCATGCCTGCCTTTCTGATTCTATGGTGCCCATATGATGGTCATGACCTCTACTCTCCTCTTGAACAATGAACCTAAGCTTAAATGCTTTCTATTATGTGTAACCTTTGTCATGATGCTTTGTCCTAGCAGTAGAAAAGTAGGTAAGAGGGATTCTTACCTCTCCTAGATGATTGGCCCTCTAGAAACTTATGTCAAAAAATCATCCATTTTCACTATTCCTCACCTTGTTCTCTTCCATTTCGTTTCTCTTCTATAGCACTTAGTTGCTTTTGTTTTACGGTCACAGGTTTCTGTTCTTTTCGTCTCTATCCTAGCATAACCATTGGGCTCAGAATGAAAACATGCATATCTATGGAATGCAGCAACTCTCATGACTAGCATCCAGCAGCTATCCTAAGGAGGACAAAAAAATCCTGTTTTATTTTGTAATCTTTAAGATTATCCTGCTTAATAATTATATGACTGTATGCTTTCTAACTTTCAAAAACGTTTAAACCTACCAGCAAGCACATCATGAGTAGAGGTCAGGTAGCTGTCTGCTCATATGTTAATACACACATGGGAAACAGAAAGAACAGGAAGCGGGATTAGGTTAAAAATCCCAAAGACCAACCACCCAGTGACATCTTTTTTTTTCTACATAGCTCCAAGTCATAAAGGGTTCATAACTTTCCCAAGCAGTGACACAAACTGAGGACCAAGTGTTCAGATACATGAGCCTCTGGGGGAATTTCATATTCCACCACAAAACTACATGATTTTGTTTACTTCCCACACTTCAAGTAAAACTTGCTCTTCAGTTGCCTTTATTGTCTAATACACATACAATATCACAGCAAAATATGATATATTTGACACTAATATGTTTTATTTTAAATTTATGTTTCAGTTATTTTACATAAAGAACAAACTGTATCTAAATCTCAATTTATCCTCGTTTCAAATTGTTCTGGAATATTTTTCCTTGTTTTTTTTTTCACACTTTTGTCTCACTAAAACATCTCCAATATACATTTCTTTCCTTAGAAGAATAAATGTTGCTCTTGTGACAGTAAAAAATTCCTATACAACTTCTCTGTAGTAGAAATATACATTTCTAAATCTAAACATGTGTATGTAAACATGTGTGGCTTATTTCACAGATTTTATAGCATATAGATAAGGCCTCAAATTCAAGAAACCCGCTAACAAATATGATGCTTTTAAAAATAGAAATGCAGAACACCTGCAGATGTGTTTTATTTGCAAATTAGTCAATTGTAGCATGTGACTATGGTCCCACTTTCAGAAGATAGCTATCTATTGACCCAGACAGTGATAGGTTATGTGAACCCAAATTAGTCCAAGTACTTAAATTATTAAATCCCAAAAGTCAAGACAAACCAAAATTCAAGTGTACTTTATCCTGAATGATACAAAAGGTACCAAGAGCTTCACACCATCAAATTTGTACACATTCCAGTTATTTCAAGGCAAGACAAAAGTTAAGGAGAGTGTCTATCAGAAGTCTCAGGGAGCTGAGGGAAAAAAATATCTTGGTATTTTTGTTTTTATGAGTTCCTATGAACTTGTGTTTGTCACTAATTTTCCTTTCTTGTTCCTACCTTCTGCATAGTTTTCCATAGAATTATATAACAGGGACATCAACTCTGAGTATTCTCAAAACCTAGACAAATGGTCAGTACTCAATTTGAATAGAATTAGTCTTTTATGCCTAAGATTTCAACAACAGGCCACTTTAAATAATGTGTGTTCACATATATTTATAATAATTGCATATGTTTGCATGTGTTTATTTGTGCACATGTGTGTTTACATATGTGTTTATAGGTGTGTGCATGTGTGTTCTACATAGTATGTCCCTTTTTATATCAAAATGTTGAGGCTTTTTTTTTTTTTTTTTACTATATCGCTTAATCGATACTCTTCACAAAGCATTTTCTTAAGAAAAAAATCATTCTATGGAGCTTAACTAAATGTGAAAAATCTGTAGCAATGAGTTTCCTACCTTAGTGACACTGAACAAACAGTTATTTTAAATTATGAAACTAGGGTTTTGAGATCTAACATTATAGAGTCCTGCATGCAATCTCAGTGAAACACACACACACACACACACAAACACTTTTGGCAATTTACATAACATCCTGAGATTCATCATGTATTCCTAATATCATACTCTATATTTTAAAAGTCACAAAAATAATATTTGTACATTAAATTAATTGAATCTTTCTGGAGGGATAACATAGAACCTCATGTACAATTGCCTTTATTCTTCGGTTTAAACAATCCATAAGTCTCAGCTTTCCAAATAGATAGGACTATAGAAACATGCTACTGCATTCCACTATAATCATGCATATAAAATAAAGTACTTCATAAAATATTTTGGAATGCAAATATCATATACTTGTAAAAGATATTGTAAAGGCACATAGAGAAACACACTTCTACAAGTTTGTTAAGAAAAGTTTTTGTTTGTTGCTTGGTTGGTCTTTGTTTTGTTTTGCCAATCCACCAAGTTATTGTTTATTTTTTGTACTTGGTGCAGTAATTTGAAATTTCAATCATTTTATATCAAGGAAACTAAAACGACCTGCTGGCTGGTGTTCAATATCACTGATAATAAAAATTAACTCAGGAATCAATTCAATTTTGTAAAGAGCCCCCCTTCCAGCCTGCATTTACTGCTGAGGATACAGGACTGTGATGGTTGCTGCCCCTCTGAGGATCCCAGATAATTAAAACTCAAGTAATGAACGTGATTAAGAGCTTTTTACATTATCTTCAGAACAAGTGTGAAACAAAGTCCAATGTTACAAGGAATTTCTTAGGAAATTTGTTTTCTTATGTTTGTTGTTGTTCTATAGTTGGTTAAGTTTCCTTCCCCCTGTAGAGTGAAGAAAAGTGATCAAGGGGGGAAATGAAAACAAAAAATAGAGAGCATGGATAAATGTGAATGGGTCTCCAGACACTAGGATGAGATTACTAGGGAAACATGGAGAAAAAGAATATTTAAAATACTATAAGTAAAGGGAGCATGGAAATACATGCCTGAAATCACAGCATTCCAAATGAGGCCCAGGCATTTTTATGAGTTCAGGGTTATACAGTGAATACTAAACTACATAAAATAATCCAGTTGATTATAGTAAACAGCACAATATTATGAGAAAAATAGTATGAAGTGGTAAGCATCTTGGTGATATATGTTGCAACATATTAAAAATAATAATCTGGAGGGAAAGAATGAATTAGTAGTCAGATGAAATCCCAAAACAAGTATATTATAACTGAATACACTAAGTTGCTATGCAACACACATTTTGTCTCAGTAGACTAACACTGTAAATCTTTGTATGTGAAACATAGTTTGTCCCTGAAGTGGTGAGCCACTCCTGTATATTCGTGAAGCTAAACCATTTAGAACATAGGTTCTCAAGTGAGCAGCAGATGAGACTGGCACTGGATAGCTGTGGTGTGCTTCATCCTCTGTTCCCTCCCTCTCAGGGTATACAGACACTACTGCACACTGGGCTGAAAGGACAAAACAGTTTGGAATTGGTGGGATTCTGAAAGATCCTCATTCAGCTGGGATAGAAGGGAGAGGGCTTCTCCAAAGATCTTACTGTTAAGGCCTTCTCTGATTATTATCAATGAAACAGTTCCCTTAGTTTATCTTAGCTTATGCAAATAACTTTATTTGGGGTTGACTTGTATGCATACAGTTTATTCAGTAAACTAGGGTTATATAGGGGCCTTGGAGAATAAGAAGGCATTCTCAGGATAAATGAAATGCATTGGCTAGTGTGTAAAGTTCTGTGAATGCTTAATTTGCATTGAGAGGCCTTCTAGGAATCTTAAGTACTTGCTAGGCAGATTCTTATGAGGGAGGGGGGAGAGGAAATTTACAGGTCTGGAAGATGCAGGAGAGATTGGGCTTCTCAGACAAGGTCAGACAAGGGATAAAGGGAGTACTGCTGGTACTGGGAGCACTCAGTTTTTGGTGAGCTTAGATGAGCTGTCTGGTCATGGTAGAATTAGACCTTAATTACCTGAGTTCCTACAGATAGCTATGCTCAAGAGCAGCCCAGGCTAGAAATGCCTTGCCTTACATTTACTGTCTTCTAATGTTCCAATGATCAGCATAAGGTACCTCCATATGATTCAGATGTGGTTGTATGACTGGGAATGTATTGCTTATGCTCAACGGATGGCTATTTGACAAACAACTTGGTTTTGCCTATGTCAAGAAACGCTAAGGATTATAACCCTTGTTTGAAATAAACTTGATAGATGATATATGTTTCGTTGGAGACTCTATGGTGAGGAACAGAATATGCCATCTGAACAGGGAAATGTTCTTTGTAAAGTTCCCTTCCAATTAATGTGTTTAATTTCTCCATTTAAAAGTCTCATGATTTATATGTAATTTTATGGGCGTACTTATAAGCAAATTTAAAAATAAGTAGTATGTTGTCAATGTTTACATAGTATTCAGGCCAAACCGTGACTAAAAACTGTCAGAATGAGTTAACTAGGAGCACAGAACAACTGGCATTCTCTTGTAGAAATTCTCAAGAAAGAATGGGTATGCTAGAACATATATAAAAATTACTTATATACCAGCCTCAGGAGTACATATGAAAATTGCTATCAGTTCTCAGCCATTGTATATTTCTAAAGAAGAGAATGTATAACTGAGAATGACATTTGTATCTTACTTTGAAAGGGAAAAGACAAGCATGGAAATATATGGGGAACATATACAATTGACTAGTCCAACTATGTATGCATTAGTCAGTAAAAATTTATTTCAATGTATACATGATTGTAAATATACTCTTGCAGTGCTGGTGGCTGGGGGTGTAACTCAGTGGTAAAACACTGGCCAAACAGGTGGGAGGCTTGAGCAGAAACAAAATCAGTCAGGAGTGGTGTGAAAGACACATGACACCAAAATCATTGTATTTCTAACCTTGAAAGGGTATAACTTAATAAAGGGTGGTTATATTTTGTATTTATTAAAATATATTATTCAGAATCCACTTGACCTAATCAATAAAGTTATAGTGATATGAAAATTGATATTTATCAACCTTGATAAGAACTGCATCTGATATAGATGAACATTTATTTTTAAGCTAACTAGAGGGAGAAAGATATGTGGCTTGTATCTTTTCAATGAATTAATAAACTTTTTCTCTCACAAATACATTGATCAAATATGGTGCCATCTCCACTTTGCATTTTGTTGTATGCACACAATATGTGGAGGAGACTGCCCTACTCCTGCAGTTTTGCATCCTGTGTTCTTTGGGTGGATACGTTGGGTTTTACATAAAACTCACTATTTGTCTGAAGATATACAAGCCTCTTAGAACCTGCCTACCTTAGTCTCATGCAGCAAAGATCAAATGCAAAATCAATGTCCTGTGGAAAAATCGGGACATTGGGGTTTGGGCTTTTTCCTAAGCCTCTCAGCATCCTGCCACCCTTACAGTCTCCTTGTTCAGGGCCTTTTATAAAATCTGCCAGCAAATCTGTCAATAGCCAGGCTTTTCTTTTTATTATGAATTTGCTCAAGACAGTTGCCAAAGCATTCAGCTCCTGAGATACACCCAGATATCTGAAACATCATTAAAATACAGCTTTTTAAAGTAATACAGTGAATTCTGTTTTCAATAACAGTCCATCACACTAAAACACACAATGAAAAAGCAGAACTTAGGAAATTAGTCTGAACAGGTTAGAGGGTGCGCCAGAGAACCAGACAGCTTCTGGGACAGGCGGAAGCACAGAGCAGCTGAGGCAGCACCCTTGGCGGGCCGCAGACAGCCGGCCACCATGCGGACCAGAGGACAGGTGTCCGCCTGGCTTGGGAGGCGGCCTCAGCCTCAGCAGCAGCAGTCGCCATCTTGGTTCCAGGACTCCCTGGAGCTTAGGAATTTAGTCTGCACAGGTGAGAGTCTGCACCACAGAAACTGACAGCTTCTGGGAACTGCCAAAGCAACACAGCTTCTGAGAAAGGCCCTGTTTTGGGCCTTCTTCTTCGACCAGGAGGAGGTCCAAAAACAAGATATCTGCGCACCTTCCCTGTAAGAGAGCTTGCCAGCAGAGAGTGCTCTGAGCACTGAAACTCAGAGGAGAGAATCTGTCTCCCAGGTCTGCTGAGAGAAGGTAACAGAATCACCAGAAGAACAATCTCTAAACAGAGTCAACTATAACTACTAACTCCAGAGATTACCAGATGGCGAAAGGTAAACGTAGGAATCCTACTAACAGGAACCAAGACCACTCACCATCATCAGAACCCAGCACTCCCACTTCACCCAGTCCAGGGCACCCCAACACACCCGAAAACCTAGACCTAGATTTAAAAGCATATCTCATGATGATGGTAGAGGACATCAAGAAGGACTTTAATAAATCACTTAAAGAAATACAGGAGAACACTGCTAAAGAGTTACAAGTCCTTAAAGAAAAACAGGAAAACACAATCAAACAAGTAGAAGTCCTTACAGAAAAAGAGGAAAAAACATACAAACAGGTGATGGAAATGAACAAAACCATACTAGACCTAAAAAGGGAAGTAGACACAATAAGGAAAACTCAAAGTGAGGCAACACTGGAGATAGAAACCCTAGGAAAGAAATCTGGAACCATAGATCTGAGCATCAGCAACAGAATACAAGAGATGGAAGAGAGAATCTCAGGTGCAGAAGATTCCAGAGAGAACATGGGCACAACAATCAAAGAAAATGGAAAATGCAAAAAGATCCTAACTCAAAATATCCAGGAAATCCAGGACACAATGAGAAGACCAAACCTACAGATAATAGGAGTGGATGAGAATGAAGATTTTCAACTCAAAGGACCAGCAAACATCTTCAACAAAATTATTGAAGAATACTTCCCAAATATAAAGAAAGAGATACCTATGAACATACAAGAAGCCTACAGAACTCCAAATAGACTGGACCAGAAAAGAAATTCCTCCCGACACATAATAATCAGAACAAAAAATGCACTAAATAAAGATAGAATACTAAAAGCAATAAGGGAAAAAGGTCAAGTAACATACAAAGGCAAGCCTATCAGATTACACCAGATTTTTCACCAGAGACTATGAAAGCCAGAAGAGCCTGGACAGATGTTATACAGACACTAAGAGAACACAAATTCCAGCCCAGGCTACTATACCCAGCCAAACTCTCAATTACCATAGATGGAGAAACCAAAGTATTCCACGACAAAACCAAATTCACACATTATCTCTCCACGAATCCAGCCCTTCAAAGGTTAATAACAGAAAAAAACCAATACAAGAACGGGAACAATGCCCTAGAAAAAACAAGAAGGTAATCCCTCAACAAACCTAAAAGAAGACAGCCACAAGAACAGAATGCCAACTTTAACAACAAAAATAACAGGAAGCAACAATTACTTTTCCTTAATATCTCTTAACATCAATGGTCTCAACAGAAAGATTGAGAATTGACAAATGGGACCTAATGAAACTCCAAAGTTTCTGCAAGGCAAAAGACACCGTCAATAAGACAAAAAGACCACCAACAGATTGGGAAAGGATCTTTACCTATCCTAAATCAGATAGGGGACTAATATCCAACATATATAAAGAACTCAAGAAGGTGGACTTCAGAAAATCAAATAACCCCATTAAAAAATGGGGCTCAGAACTGAACCAAGAATTCTCACCTGAGGAATACCGAATGGCAGAGAAGCACCTGAAAAAAATGTTCAACATCCTTAATCATCAGGGAAATGCAAATCAAAACAACCCTGAGATTCCACCTCACACCAGTCAGAATGTCTAAGATCAAAAATTCAGGTGACAGCAGATGCTGGCGTGGATGTGGAGAAAGAGGAATACTCCTCCATTGTTGGTGGGATTGCAGGCTTGTACAACCACTCTGGAAATCCGTCTGGCGGTTCCTCAGAAAATTGGACATAGTACTACCGGAGGATCCAGCAATACCTCTCCTGGGCATATATCCAGAAGATGCCCCAACTGGTAAGAAGGACACATGTTCCACTATGTTCATAGCAGCCTTATTTATAATAGCCAGAAGCTGGAAAGAACCCAGATGCCCCTCAACAGAGGAATGGATACAGAAAATGTGGTACATCTACACAATGGAGTACTACTCAGCTATTAAAAAGAATGAATTTATGAAATTCCTAGCCAAATGGATGGACCTGGAGGGCATCATCCTGAGTGAGGTAACACATACACAAAGGAACTCACACAATATGTACTCACTGATAAGTGGATATTAGCCCAAAACCTAGGATACCCAAGATATAAGATACAATTTCCTAAACACATGAAACTCAAGAAAAATGAAGACTGAAGTGTGGACACTATGCCCCTCCTTAGAAGTGGGAACAAAACACCCTTGGATGGAGTTACAGAGACAAAGTTTGGAGCTGAGATGAAAGGATGGACCATGTAGAGACTGCCATATCCAGGGATCCACCCCATAATCAGCATCCAAACGCTGACACCATTGCATACACTAGCAAGATTTTATAGAAAGGACCCAGATGTAGCTGTCTCTTGTGAGACTATGCCGGGGCCTAGCAAACACAGAAGTGGATGCTCACAGTCAGCTAATGGATGGATTACAGGGCTCCCAATGGAGGAGCTAGAAAAAGTACCCAAGGAGCTAAAGGGATCTGCAACCCTATAGGTGGATCAACATTATGAACTAACCAGTATCCCGGAGCTCTTGACTCTAGCTGCATATGTATCAAAAGATGGCCTAGTCGGCCATCACTGGAAAGAGAGGCCCATTGGACACGCAAACTTTATATGCCCCAGAACAGGGGAACGCCAGGGCCAAAAAGGGGGAGTGGGCGGGTAGGGGAGTGGGGGTGGGTGGGTATTGGGGACTTTTGGTATAGTATTGGAAATGTAAATGAGCTAAATACCTAATAAAATAATGGAAAGAAAAAAAAAAAAAGAAAGAAAATCCAAAGAAGCTGGGCTGTTAGAATATGTTGAGCCCATTAGGAGCACTTTAACTTGTTTATTTATTTATTTATTTATTTATTTATTTATTTATTTATTTACTATGGGACCCTGATCCCTAACATTTGGTATATGATGAGAACAGGAAGGTGGGTAGTGACCTTGTGTTTTCTGTACAAGGGATTTGGACTTTTGCAAATCTTAGCAATTCAAAGAATGGCAGAATGCTTAATTCCCTTAGTTCACATTGGAGGAGGACTGTCTGTGACTACAAGTGTCTGTGAGTTTTCAACCTGCTTTTGATAATATATTTCAAAGGCCTGCTACGTTCTAGCAAAGCTTTGACAAAGGCTTTGAAGAAAGTCTTTCAGCAACAGTTTGACAGTAGTTTCCAGACACCTTCCCCTAGCTATGCATGCGCATACAAACAATCACTTTCTCATTTTCCACAGTTTGTGTCTGAGAAGTGGCTACTTATTTAACCCATCAAAACATTTGTTATAAAGGAAAGGACAGCAAGAGAAGATTCGCTCAGCAGCCTCAGAGGAGTCTGATATTCTGTTTCCATGGTATACATCTCCAAGTCACACACAGTTTGAACTCAGGCATACAAAGCAATGGGAATAAAGAACCAATGTTCTCAAAAGTTCAGGTTTAGGAGAATGAAAGAATGCATTATTGATGAGGACTCATGTTTCATAATGTTGAAAGTTTACCTGTAGTGACTTTTTCTCAACTGTAAGAACCTTCTTCCAGGATCCTTCTACAGAATAAACCAAGTAAACTAATAAACTCCTGCCTTGTTTTTTAATCTATACACATAAAAGCACACACAGACACACAGAACACACCCACATGTGCACATACACACGCATGCACACTGCACAAACAAACACACACAAGCACACACATGTGTAGATAGTATTTCACAGATACATGGAATTTGTTTTTTTTTAATTAGGTATTTTCCTCATTTACATTTTCAATGCTATCCCAAAGGTCCCCCATACCCACCCCCCCCCAATCCCCTACCCACCCACTCGCCCTTTTTGGCCCTGGCGTTCCCCTGTACTGGGGCATATAAAGTTTGCAAGTCGAATGGGCCTCTCTTTGCAGTGATGGCCGACTAGGCCATCTTTTGATACATATGCAGCTAAAGACAAGAGCTCCCGGGTACTGGTTAGTTCATATTGTTGTTCCACCTATAGGGTTGCAGTTCCCTTTAGCTCCTTGGGTAATTTCTCTAGCTCCTCCATTGGGGGCCGTGTGACCCATCCAATAGCTGACTGTGATCATCCACTTCTGTGTTTGCTAGGCCCCGGCATAGTCTCACAAGAGAGAGCTATAACTGGGTCCTTTCAGCGAAATCTTGCTAGTGTATGCAATGGTGTCAGCATTTGGAAGCTGATTATGGGATGAATCCCTGCATATGGCAGTCACTAGATGGTCCATCCTTTCGTCACAGCTCCAAATTTTGTCTCTGTAACTCCTTCTATGGGTGTTTTGTTCCCATTTCTAAGAAAGGGTAAAGTGTCCACACTTTGGTCTTCATTCTTCTTGAATTTCATGAGTTTGTCAAGTTGTATCTTATATCTTGGGTATCCTAAGTTTCTGGGCTATTATCCACTTATCAGTGAGTACATATTGTGCGAGTTCTTTTGTGATTGGGTTACTTCACTCAGGATGATACCCTCCAGGTCCATCCATTTGCCTAGGAATTTCATAAATTCATTTTTTAATAGCTGAGTAGTATTCCATTGTGTAAATGTACCACATTTTCTGTATCCATAAACAATTTATTCAAAAGTAGAAACAGGACAGGAAGTATTGCTTATTGATTAAAGGTGCTTGCCTCCAAGATTAAGAACTTGATGTCAATACCAGGGACCTAAATCATGTAGAGAAGAACTGAATGCTGCAATATTTCCTCTTGATGCCACATCTTGTGGATCATATCATCGCTTTGTACACACACACACACACACACACACACACACACACACACACACATTTAAAATGTAAAGGTAGAAATAAAGGAAAAATAAGATATGGGAATTTAATTTTAAAATTCAAAGGATTAAGAAGTTATTAAATGTCCATCTAACATTGACTACCAACAGTACTGTCTGAAGAGCCAGTGAAGGAGATAGTCTAGTTAATTGGACAATTTTTTTTTTCGTGTTGTTCAGTTAACCAAAGTGATTCATAATTTCCTGAGACGTGTAATGAAATTTCCCAGCTGCACACAATGTCATGGTTACGGTGCAAAGTGCTGACTTCAAGAGAGTGTTAGGAAAAGACAAGCTAGCACACAACCTTGACCGAGTCCTTGTGAATATCTTTATCAGGAAACAAGTTGGTTTGAAAAGTACCTTCTGTAGTCATTTATTCAGTCTGCGTCACTGCAAAAGATATGGCAATCAGCTAAACTAAGTGTGGATTGATGTTACATGGCAACCCTTCCTTATATAGACGGCACATAGTTCTGTCCAATTTCACAGAAGAGCTAGAAAACAGAATACTGTTCATTTGGTAACTAAAAAGATTACTTTACTTAGAAATGATGAGCAGAGGTTTAATGATGCCTTATCTGTGTTTTGAACCAGTTTGAAATATACGGAAAAAAAGCAAACCACAGATGAAGTTGGAGGCATCCATATGTAAGCTATGGGACAGGCAAGCTGAGAACATGCACCCACAGTTCATGTTCTGTAGAATTAGAAACATTTTTTCAGATGTAAAATTTCTAGTCTAGGCTGACCTTAAACTCACTGTGCATCCAGTCTTGATTTCCTGACCATCCTAACCTCACCTTCCAAGACCTTTAATTAAAGAACTTTACCACTGTACCAAATTGATGTGATGCATAGAAGAGAAAACAGAGCTATCCCTATGCTCAGAAAGCACACTATCAACCAAGGTATAGCCTCAGGCTTCAATAAATGGCTTTATAGTTCACTTCTTTCACATATTCAGTTTTCCACCAAAATGTGTGTATGTGTATATTCTTATAATACGTGAAACATATTTTATGTAGTTATGATTTGCTGTTACAAAGTACATGCCATTTGGTGTCTTTTTTTTTCCTACATTATATTAACCTGTCATCTGTAAGTTATCTGACTCTGCTGATGAATTTCTGTAGCTTTCATTCTCCCCTCTGTATGTCACCATGCATAGCCCATCTTTGGCAATGTGCTGATAGGCATGCCATTTGAAGATAAATGTAAGTTAGAAAATGATATATTTCCTGCTTCTAGAATAAGATTTTCCAGAAGCACAGTTGGACTAATCCCAAATAAGGTGATAAACCAGCACGTAATTGCATTCTCTTCTGGAAAGGTACTTAACATTGATTTAAAAGAGAGTGAAATTTGTCATGGAGAGGACTGTCTAGTCTCAAGGTAGCTCATGAGAGTACTCTGAAATAATATAGCATACTAAATTCATCATCTTAGCAGTGAGACTTTGTATTCACTTTTTACTTTTGGAATACCCTTGAGCTTGCCTCCTCTTCTCCTTGGAAAATGAAGAAACCCTCTTCTCTCTTCCTGCATCCTGTGGTTTGGGAAAGGGAATTGCAAATTAAGAAATGGCTGAACTGCTATAATCAGATTGGGCAGCTTTCTTTATAGATAAGTGTCATCTGCTTCTGATGTAATAGTCCTATATTTGAATATTATTTGATTTATTCGATTATTGAGAAACATAGTGTTATTTATATTAATGAGCAATTCCTTGGAATAGTTTCTAATATATAATAAGTAATAAGTAATTTTTGGTTTATTGAGCACAAAAAACATAGTAAACATTATGATATATTGATAAAAGAGAGATAATGGGAATATGAGACAGTGCTGAAATAGAAGAGAATTTGTCATGTGAGCTGAGGTAGATCATGCAAAGATAGCATTCAAATGTAGCTGGGAGTCAGGACATTTCACACTCAATGGAAATGAGATATCACTGAGCATAACCTTTCTTCAACCACTGTTACATAAAATCAAATCTCAACTTCCGCCCGACACGAGTTAAACATGAAAGATTATAAACATTTCATATAACTAGCAAGCAAACTTTTAACTAAACGTTGAAGACAACATTAATTTTTCTAAAGCTTTACTTGGGAGAGTTATCATTAATTTCCACAGAGAGTAGAAGGCAAGAAGAAGAAATGAATAAAGCTGCCTTGCATAATTGGAGTAAAAGTGGGTGACACTCAATGATTTTACGATGCTAACATGAAGAAAAAATGCCAGTCAAAGGGGTATTTTCTAATGAGATACTGAAGTAGAAAAGTGTCTCTAAGTTGGCATTTCTAAGTCAGGCCCAAGAAGGCAGTGTAGTATTGACTAGATAGCAGATTATCCTCAACAATTGCCAAATATCAAGACTTTAAGAGCTTTGTAAGGATCCCTGGGGAAACCCTTGCCTCTTTTACTCAAGGCCTGGTGTTCAGTCCCCTGCATCTCAACATCTCTAATATTGTCAGTAGTAGCAAGGAGAACAGATCTCGATCTCCCTCTGCGTAATGAGGGAATAAAAATTTTACATCAAATGGTACAATGATGGAGGGCCTATGAAAGCATAGAGAAGATCAAATTCATTTTATAAATATGATACAAGTCTCAATGTTAAAAGTTAAATTTCACTTTTAACATATTTATAAAATTTGGATTGATAAAACATTTTAAGAAGTTAAAATTCGACCTTGGGCACAAACTCTGATGACAATCTCTCAGACCCCAGAGAACTCTCCACTCCCCAGGTGCCCTAGCACACCCAGGATCTTAGGATCACTCGTGAATGGAACACAACATCTGTTCCAACACAACCAAGATTGCCTGGGGCCAGCAGGAACAGAGACACAGGATCCCTGCCAGGCTTGGTCTACTTCCAGTCAGCACAGGTCTACCTAGGTTTTTAACTCAGCCCCATGGTCCCCAGAGGAGGTACCATTTTCAGGTCCTGTAACATGCCCAGACTTTTAGAATCCCGGGATCCTAGGATCTGGGGAGCTTGGACACACCAGGATCTCAGAAAATCAGAGGAAGCTTGATTCACAAGAACTCTGACACATCCAGGATCTCAGGATCACAGAAAAATCTGGACCCAGAGGAGTTCTGTCTCAAATACCAGTACAGGAAGGACAGGCTCCAATCAGATATATGCAGGGAGCACTTGAGATAATCAGATAGGAGGAGGCAATTATGAAAAGAGAAGCAACAGAAACCAAGGTTATTTGGCATCATCAGAACCCAACTCTCCCACCATAAAAAGTCCTGTATACACCATCAAACCAGAAAATCAAGATATGGATCCAAAGTCACTTCCCATGATTATGATGGAGGACAATAAAAAGGACATAAATAACTTTTAAAAAGACAGGAGAAAACAGGTAAACAGGGAGAAGCCCTTAAAGAGGAAACACGAAATTCTCATAAAGAATTACAGGAAATCACATCCAAACAGGTTTTAGATCCAAAAGCATCCAGGATCTAAAAGTAAAAGTAGAAAATATAAAGAAATCACAAAGGAAGACAACTCTGGAGATAGAAAACTTGGAAAAAAGTCAGGAGCCATAGATGCAAGTATCAGAAACAGAATATGAGAGATAGAAGAGAGAATCTCAGGTACTGAAGATTCCATACAAAACATTGACACAACAATCAACGAAAATAAAATGCAAAAAGATCCTAACCCAAAACATCCAGGAAATCCAGGACAAAATGAGAAGACCAAACCTGATAATAGGTATAGACAAGAAGATAAATTTCCAATATAAAAGGCCAGTAAATACCTTCAACAAAATTACAGAAAAAACCTTCCAAAACCTAAAGAAAAAGATGCCCATGAATGTACAAGAATCCTATAGGACTCCAAGTAGTTTGGACCAGAAATAAATCCCCCCCCGACACATAATAATTAAAATACCAAATGCACCAAACAATGAAAGAATATTAAAACCAGTAAGGGTAAAATGTCAAGTAAAATATAAAGGCAGACCTATAAGAATTACACCTGACTTCTCCCCAGAGACAATGAAAGCCAGAAGATCCCTGGCAGATATCATACAGACTTTAATCGAACTCAAATGCCAGCCCAGGCTACTATACCCAGCAAAACTCTCAATTATCATAGATGGAGAAACCAAGGTATGACAAAACCAAATTCACACAATATCTTTCCATGAATCCAGGCTTTCAAGGGATAATAAAGGGAAAACTGCAACACAAGTAAACCACACCCTAGAAAAAGCAAGAAAGTAATCTTTCAACATACCTAAAAGAATATAGCCACATGAATAGAGTCCCAAATCTAACAACAAAAATAACAGGAAGCAACAGTGACTTTTCCTTAATATCTCTTAATATCAATTGATCAAATTCCCCAATAAAAAGACATAGACTAACAAACTCGTTACTGAAACAGGACCCAACAGTTTGCTGTATAGAGGAAACCCACTTTGGTGACAAAGACAGACAGTACCTCAGAATAAAAGGCTGTAAAACAAATTTCCATGTAAATAGTCCCAAGAAACAAGCTCGAGTAGCCATTCTAATATTGAATAAAATCGACTTTCAAACTAAAGTTATCAAAAAAGATAAGGAGGGACACTTCATATTCATCAAAGGTATAATTTACCAAGATGAACTCTGAATTCTGAACATCTATGCTCCAAATGCAAGGGCATCCATATTCATTAACACAAATAGCTCAAAGCACACATTGCACCACACAGAATAAGAGTGGAAGACTTTATCACCCCACTCTCAGGAATGGACAGATCCTGGAAACAGAATTAAACAAAGACACAGTAAAACTAACAAAAGTTATGAAACAAATGAATTTAACATATATCTATAGAACATTTTAATCTAAAACAAAAGGATATACCTTCTTCTCAGCACCTCATGGTACCTTCTCCAAAACTGACCATACCATAGGTCGCAAAACAGGCCTCAACAGATACAAAAATATTGAAATTATCCCATGTATCCTATCAGATCACCACAGACTAAGGCTGATCTTCAATAACAACATAAATAGTAGAAAGTACACATACACATGGAAAATGAACAACAATGTACTCAGTGATAACTTGGTCAAGGAAGAAATACAGAAATTAAAGACTAAGTTTAATGAAAATGAAGCCACAACATACCCAAACTTATAGGACACAATGAAAACATGCCTAAAAGGAAAACTCATAGCTCTGAATGCTTCTAAAAAGAAACTGGATAGAGCATACACTAACAGCTTGACAGTACTCCTAAAAGCTGTAGAACAAAGGGAAGCAAATTCATGCAAGAAGAGTAGACAGCAGGAAATAATCAAATTCAGGGCTGAATTCAACCAAGTAGAAACAAAAAAGAACTATACAAAGAATTAAGCAAATCAGGAGATGGTTCTGTGAGAAAATCAACAACAAAGATAAACTGTAAGCCAGACTAGAAGGCACAGGGAGAGTATCCTAATTAAAAAATCAGAAATGAAAAGGAAAATATAACAGTATCTGGGGAAATAAAAAAAAACCATCAGATCCTACTACATAAGCCTATACTCAACAAAACTGGAAAACCTGTATGAAATAGACAATTTTTAGACAGATATCAGGTACCAAAGTTAAATCAGGATCAGATTAATGATCTAAACACTCTCATATCCCCTAAAGAATAGAAACAGTCACTAATAGTCTCCCAACCAAAAACAAAAACAAAAAAAAAAAAACCAGGACCAGGTTGGTTTCATGCAGTGTTCTCTCAGACCTTCAAAGACTTTCTAATTCCAATACTCCTAAAACTATTCCACAAAATAGAAACAGAAGATACCTTACCCATTTCATTCTATGAAGACACAATTACTCTGATACTTAAACCACACAAAGATCCAACAAAGAAAGAGAACTTCATACCAATTTCCCTTATGAATAATACTTATGCAAAAATACTCAATAGAATTCTCACAAACTGAATCCAAGGACAAATCAAAACCAGCATCCATCATGATCAAGTAGGCTTCATCCCATGGACTTAGAGATGGTTCAATATACAGAAGTCTATCAATGTAATCTACTGTTTAAAAAAAACAAAAAACAAACAAAAAAAAATCTCAAAGACAAAAACCACATGATCATCTCCTTAGATGCTGAGGAAGCATGCGACAAAATCCAACACCCATTCATGAGAAAAGGCTTGTAAAGATCAGGAATCAAGGCCTATACCTAAACATAATAAAAGCAATATACAGCAAACCAGTTGCCAACATTAATATAAATGAAGAGAAACTTGAAGCAATCCCACTAAAATCAGGGGGACTAGACAAGGCTGCACACTCTTTCCCTACCTATTCAATATAGTACTTGAAGTCTTAGCCAGAGCAATTAGACAACAAAAGGAGATCAAAGGGATACAAATTAGAAATGAAAAAGTCCAAATATCACTATTTGCAGATGGTATGATAATATATATATATATATATATATATATATATATGCCCAAAAATTCCATCAGAGAACTCATAAACCTGATAAACGACTTCAGTGAAGCAGCTGGATATACTTAAACAAATCAGTGGCCTTTCTTTACAAAAGGATAAAGAGGCTGAGAAATTGCCACACCCACTCCAGTGAATTCTGGGTGGCAAGTCCAAAACCATGGCCGCAGTCCTAAATCAAAAAGTTTCATGGAAACTTGTCTCCTAGAGAGTCTCTGGTGTCCCATAACCAGATTTGTCCCTGTGATAGTGTGGAGGGTCTTGCATGATTTTTTGCAGTATTTTACTGGATAAGATCTGAAAATCTCATGGCTAGTTCACCAAAGTATAGATTTACAGCCAAGCCATTCCCATATTTAGTAATTTACAGTGGGCTAGGAATAAGGAGGGTTGTGTTTTAAGCAGGAACTAGAGTATTCTATTTTTCATGAAAAGGTTAGCAAAAGCAGAAATTCCCTGGTGGTGGGTTATACAATAGATCAGAATATCACCTGGGCATATTAGCCCATTCACCTGGCTTCTGTGAATAGTTGATTTTAGGTAGGGCTGATCTTATCTTAGTTGTAAACACTGCATGGTTCCTGGTAACTATTATGTATGCATTTTCTTTGTTTTGTGTAAAGAGCAATTATGCATCTCAATGTACCTTGGCTGATGTATTCCTTAGCATCCTTGTTTTTCTCTGTATTATAAGTCTGTTGTTCCATTTGAGAAATTACATTCAGAAACAGCACTCTCTCTGTGTTAGTGTCTGTCATTTTTCACCAACTCCTTGCCCACCCGAGTACCGGGACCCTGATTCTCCTGAGGATTGATGGACCATCTGAGTCTAGTGTGTGTCAAGAAAGAAATTAGAGAAACAACACCCTTCACAATAGTCACAAATAACATAAAATAATATAAAATATAAAATAATATAAAAAGCTTGGTGTGATTCTAACTAAGCAAATTAAAGATCTGTAGGATAAGAACTTCAAGTCTCTGGAGAAAGAAATTGAAGAAGATCTCAGAAGACGGAAAGATCTCCCATGCTCATGGTTTGGCAGGATTAATATATTTAAAAATGGCTATCTTGCTGAAAGTAATCTACAGATTCAATGCAATCCCCATCAAAATTCCAACTCAATTCTTCACAGAGTTAGAAAGAGCAATTTGCAAATTCATCTGGAATAACAAAAAACCCTAGGAGAGCAAAAACTATTAATAATAATAATAATAATAATAGCAACCCTGCTGTAATCACCATGCCTGACCTCAAGCTGTACTACATACAGAGCAATTGTGATAAAAACTGTATAGTACTGGTACAGTGACAGAGAAGTGGGTCAGTGGAATAGACTTGAAGACGCAGAAATGAACCCACACACCTATGGTCACTTGATCTTTGACAAAGGGGCTAAAACCATCCAGTGGAAAAAGAGAGAATTTTCAACAAATGGTGCTGGCTCAATTGGCAGATAGCAAGTAAAGAATGTGAATTGATCCATTTTTATCTCCTTGTACAATGCTCAAGTCTAAGTGGATCAAGGAACTCCAAATAAAACTAGAGACACTGACATTTATAGAGGAGAAAGTGTGTAAGATCCTCGAAGATATGGGCACAGGGGAAAGATTCCTGAACAGAACCCCAATGGCTTGTGCTGTAAGATCAACTGTAGACAAATGGGACCTCATAAAATTGCAAATCTGTAAGACAAAGGATACTGTCAATAAGACAAAACAGCAACCAACCTATTGGGAAAAGATCTTTACAAATTATAAATCCAATAGGGGGCTAATATCCAATATATATAAAGAACATAAGAAGTTGGACTCCAGAAAAACAAATAACCCTATTAAAAATTTCAGTACAAATCTAAACAAAGAATTCTCAACTGAGGAATACCGAATGTCTGATAAGCACCTAAAAAAAAATATATTCATCAGGCAAATGCAAATCAAACATCTCTGAGATTCTACCTCACACCAGTCAGAATGGCTAAGATAAAACACTCAGGTGACAGAAGATGCTGGCGAGAATGTGGAAAACGAGGAACACTCCTCCATTGCTGGTGGGATTGCAAGCTGGTACAACGACTCTGGAAATCATTTTGGTGCTTCCTCAGAAAACGGACATAGTACTACCAGAAGATCTAGCAAGACCACTCCTGTGCATAAACCCATGAGTGGGTAAGGAGATAGAACCAAGTATGGATTCTTGCCACCCCTCCCCCATTTCTAATCACTGATTGGTGACTTGCAAAAATAAGCTTAGGAGTCACTTTTACAGCTGTTTCTTTTCACAGCAATATTAATATCAAGTATTTCTAAATGGGATGAAAAGATATCTAATAAGGACACATGCTCCACTATATTCACAGTAGTGGTTATTTATAATAATCAGAAGCTTGAAATAACCCAGATGTCCCTCAATGGAGAAATGGATACAGAAAATATGGTACATTTACACAATGGAGTACTACTCAGCTATTAAAAACCATCAATTTATGAAATTTTTAGACAAATGGATGCATCTAGAGGATATCATCCTGAGTGAGGTAACCCAATCACAAAAGATCACACATGATATGCACTCACTGATATGTGGATATTATACTAGAAGCTCAGAATACCCAAGATACAATTTGCAAAACACATGAAACTCAAGAAGAGGAAGACCAAAGTGTGGATACTTCAATCCTTCTTAGATGGGGGAGCAAAATACCCATGGAAGGAATTACAGAGATAAAGTGTGGAGCAGAGACAGAACGAATGACCATCCAGAGACTGCCCCACCTGGGGATGCATCCCATAAACAACCTCCAAACCCAGACACTATTGCAGAGCCCAAGAAGAGCTTGCTAACAAGAGCCTGATATAGCTGTCTCCTGAGAGGCTCTGATGGTTCCTGACAAATACAGAAGTGGTTGCTCACAGTCATCCATTGTACAGAACACAGGGTCCCCATTGAAGGAGCTAGAGAAAGTACCCAAGGAACTGAAGGGGTTTCCAGCCCCATAGGAGGAACTTCAATATGAACTAACCAGTACCCCCAGAGCTCCCTGGGACTAAACCAACAATAAAAGAAAACACATGGTGGGACTCATGGCTTTAGCTGCATATGTAGCTAATTATGGCCTAATTGGTCATCAATGAGAGGAGAGGACTGTGAAGGTTCTATTCTGTAGCATAGGGGAGAGCCAGAACCAGAAAGTAGGAGTGGGTGGGTTGGGGAGCAGGGCACTGGTGCGGGATTAGGGGATTTTCAGAGGGGAAATCAGGAAAGGGGATAATATTTGAAATGTAAATAAAGAAAATATGTAATAAAAAAGAAATTAAAATTTATTATACAATCTCACAATACTATCTATTCATCAAATTATATGTTACAATCATGAATATGTCAGAGTCAGGAAAACTGACAAATTATTTGAGTGGATTGGTCGTAAGTCCTAAAAGAAGTACTTAACATTAAAGTAAACAGAAAAAGTTTATGAGAAAATTGAAACTTCCTCTTCTAAAGGAGTTCAGTCCTGAGTGGGTAAGGAGATAGAAACAAATATGGATTCTTTCCACCCCTCCCCCATTTCTAATCACTGATTAGTTACTTGCAAAAATAAACTTAGGAGTCACTTTTACAGCTGTTTCTTTTCACAGCAATATTAATATCAAGTGTTTCTAAATGGGATAAAAAGAGAAACTGGAATTGATTGTGTGTGTAGGGATGTTGGAAGATATAACTAAATAAAAAAATAGTTCAACAAACAAAGTCACATGGTTTCTCAAAGACACACAATGATTCTAATCAAATAATTATTTCAGTTAGAAGAAAGTTCAAAATAAGAAGCACACATTTGAGAACTTGTCAGTCGGCAATGTGGTTTATCTTGAAGAAAGCTTTAATCTAAAGTAGTTTTTATCTGAAGAAGTCAGTAAAAGCTATTCAAAAGTTACTATTTGACCATTTTCTTTGAGGAATTCATTCAAGTCTAAACTAACGATGATCAACTTACAGATTCCAGTTACTGTCTAACAGATGGACAGACTATAAGATACTAAACCATGCTAAGACAATTATTACAGAGAATCTTATGAAATCTTATGAAGTCTTATGAAAATGTTTCTCATTTCTTGTAATTGTGTATAAAATGGGTTCATTATCATATATTTTCCTGTGTTTCCTAGTTATGTTCTTATGAAGAAGGCAAACTTCAAAATGACAACAATATTCTGAAAAGGAAAAGTTGAAAACACAGCAATACTGAAACATATCAGTATGCATATTACTGAAAATATATAGTTAAATTGTTTTATGTGAAAATAGCAAATGCAATGACATTCTTCTCATTGTTATCTGATGAATATGTAGGTTTTTAACTGATTCCAATGCTCACTTGCATGAAGTTTTTCCTTAAATAACTAACTCCAATGCCCATTTGCATGAAGTTTTTCCTTAAAGAATTTTTTTGTTTTGTTTTGTTTTGTTTTGTTTTGTGTTTTGTGTTTTGTGTTTTGTGTTTTGTGTTTTGTGTTTTGTGTTTTGTGTTTTGTGTTTTGTGTTTTGTGTTTTGTGTTTTGTGTTTTGTTTTTTGGTTTTTTTTTTTGTTTTTTGTTTTTTGTTTTTTGTTTTTTTTGTTTTTTTTTTTTTTGGAGACAGGGTTTCTCTGTGTAGTCCTGGCTGTCCTGGAACTCACTCTGTAGACCAGGCTGGCCTCGAACTCAGAAATTCACCTGCCTCAGCCTCCCAAGTGCTGGGATTTTTTTTTTTTTTTTGAGAAAGCACTGATTGTTCCTACTAAAAATAAGGCAAATAAAAATAAGTATTTCTCTGCATGAGAAATGATTCTCAAAACAATGGAAGGAAAGCCTGAGGTAGACATATATCACATCCCTTCAATGTGCTCCACCTTATCCATAGAAACATCTCAGACATATGTTTACAGGATCAGTAGGAATCTATCAGTGTTATATATCAGCTGTGTAGAAGTATGGTGATCCTGAGGAGTACAGGATCAGAGAACAGGAGCCTCTGATACAGTATGAGCTATGTAGCTTACAAATTAAAACAGATATAGTAATATTTCCACAAACATTTTGAAATTTAGTCATTAATATTCTTTTATTTAAATATTACTTGTAATGTCCAAGGCTACCAATACCAAAGTTAACTCAAAAATGTGAACTAGGAGGAAACAATTATTAACAACAACACATGTATATAATACAGAAGACAAAGAACATAATGTTGAACACATGAAAACAGAAGATAGGAGATACACGGGAAACAAATGGAGAAACAAATGCAAACCCTATGACTTCAGAGCTTATAGAGAAAATACCTTGCTTGGATATACCAATAAAATGATGGAAACTGTTAGGTTGTAATTTCACAAATTAGCTGTTTAACATGAAAGACACCGAAATGTGCTTTCAATTCAGAGTTTCAAGAAAGATAGAAATAAAGTGATGACAAAGTCTTTCCCCAACCTGTCACAGAGTCTTTTAAAGACAGGGCACTAGTCTCTGCATATTTTCTGCAGCTGTTGGAAATTGTAGTTACCTTGTAGCCCTTACCAGAAAAAATAAGGGGAAAAAATGAAGAATGAATTTTGACTGTCAACACATGCAAACCATAACAGGATGACACATTATGACCATGAGAATTTAACCATAAAAGTACAAAGTTCATTTAACCTATAGAAGTCAATATTTTACAAAATGCATAGTTATAAAGAGAAATTAAAATGGCATTCTCATTGGAATTGACATAGAAAAGGCACTTGGTCAATCTCAACACTTTTCATGATTAAAAAATACACATGTTAAAAAATAGTATTTAAATTTCTGTAACTTGTAACCAATACTACGAAATCAGCAGCAAACAAAATGGTGCACACATGCATCAGAGGATGATGAAGCAAGAAAAGTGAAGAATAAAATATATTCAGGATGATAAGAAGCAAACCCAGCTTTTTTGTTTGCTGATTAAGTTATTTTATATATTTTAAAGAACACTTAAACTGTTGCATGTGAAAATTTCCTTCGAGATTATAAGGATGTTTTATTCTATGCACCAACAATGACAGGAAGAAAATAAATACAATGAAGCAATGATGTATGGCAATGAAAAGGATAAATTATTTCATAATCTCTCTCTCTATGTGTGTGCCCTATATATTATATATCATGTATCATATATCAAACATATATTGTGTACTGTGTATTATGTAGTATGTAGTATATAGTATATGGTATATTGTACATGGTATATAGTATGATGTACATAGTACATAGTATATAGCATATATACTATGGACTGAGGATGTGCCTCTCCCAAATTCCAAAACCTGGAAGGCTAAGGCACCAGCACAGTGACGTTAGGAAACAAGGCACACTGACATATGACTGATACCATGAGAGAGCTCTTAAAGGGTGAATTAACTCCTTTCCTAAAGCTAAAATCTCCACTGTTCATCTTGGGAGGATTTAATAATAAAAGATCTTCTGCTGTTTTCACGTGAAGTCTATAGTCACCTGCTAAAATTAATGGAATTGACACTTGAGGCAACAAGGCAACTATAATCAGAATGAAATCTCAGCAATTCCATGTTCCTTTGTTTCCATATCCTTGACATTGGTCCAAATTCCCATGTCTCTACACAGGCTTGATGATCATTAGAAGTATCTCTCTACATGACCTTTCTCATTCTCCATCAACACTGAAAGTAGAGAGACAAGTCATTATCCTAATTCTACAGTCAAATAGCAGCATCCTATCAAGAACAAAACCTTGCAGAAAAAAAAATATTTCCTATAAGACAATTACCTATGGTGAGAAGACTGCAACCTTGATAATGGCTCATCATCTTCCCGGAAGCTGAGTGTGCCACTGTATGACAAGACTTATTCTGATCATTCTGCAGAATCCAAGCTGAGACAGCCATGCCTCAACTTGAGTAGGACTGCTGAGTTATAATATATATCCTCAATTAGCTCTTTATTTTGGCATAGGTGAAAGGACCTAGCCCATTAGGACTGCCAGAGCTAGAGCTGTTCTTTTAAGGCTCCAGACATACACAGAAAGAAGACAATCTCATTAACAGGGCTTTCAGAACACATAGATAGATGGCAAGTATCCCACAGTCCTGTATTGGAAGACTTATTAATATTCAATATATGAGGATTCCTCTGAAAATTCAGGACAGTACCTAATAGTTCCTGTGTCATAGATAAGGACGAGTTGATTTTTAAGCAAATATTGGAGTGCTAATATCTAAGTTATTTTGATGAGTACTAGCAAAATAGAATCTGGAGACATGGCCCAGAAGCTAAGAATGTTTGATGCATTTGATAAGGGCCTGTGTTTAGCTCTTAGTACCCAAGTTCAGTGGTTCAAAATTACCTGTGACGTTAGTTCTAGCATGTTGAACTCACTCTTAGACCTCAATAAGCACCTACACTAATGCCTGTGTAGCCTCACCCCCAATACACATGCATTTACATATAAAAAGAACCTTTAAAGCAATGTTATATATAGGACTCAAGCATTCCGATTTTGAAATTTAATACAAGTCTACAATAAAGAAAATCCTTTAGTACTGAAGTACAAATAGGCTAATAGAATATAATTGAGATAATAGGAATATTGAAATACTGGCTTATTTATGTTAAATTGATATTTGACATCAGATCCCACGGCAGTTCAATTTGAGAATCATGGTTTTTCCCAGTAGAATTAGAACTAACCAATATTACCATGGGCAAGAGTGGAATAGAAACTAATATTATATACAAAAGTTAATTCAAAGTGAGCCACATATCTAACTGTAAAAGCCAATACTATTAAATAATGTAAAAGTGAATTTTTGTGAATTTGGATTAGGTTCATGATGTTATATGTGGACAAAGCTCAGAAGTCAAAAAAGGTAAGAAAATTAGACTCTCTTAAAAAGAAAATGAAAGTTTTGAAAATGGCAAGGCAGACCTTTAAACCATAAAACAGCATGAGAAATCTTTGCTTTACCCTCTCTCTCTAAACCTTTCCCTAATCTTTAACAGTGCTGAAGTAACTGATTTATCCCATTGTGATTTACCACTTGGTTTTATTAGCAGCCAAGTGTAAGGCTGAATAGCAAAGAGTACTGTCTAGTTATGGAACTTGCACAGTTGCAGCTTTAAAATCTATTGAAGACGACATCATCGCATCTCCTTATTAGTTTTGTAACACTTTTGTCAGGGAGGGCAGTGCATGTGTGCCACAGCATGACTTTGTGGATAGAGGACAACTTACAAGACATCAATTTTCTCCCTCCATCATGTGGGCCCTAGGAATTAAACCTAAGTCAACATGCTTGGAGGCAAATACCTTTGCCAGCTGAAGTACTTTAATAGTCCTCAATATAAATGTATAACATTTTATTTGAATGATTTCTGGAGTGTGTGGGGCTCTGCAAGAGAAGGAATAACTAAAAAGTATATTACCGTATAAAATTCACTTAAAATATACATAATCATTATGTAATATTCAGTTTCACTCACACTTTAAGTAGTCTCTGGATCTGGCTTTCTTTGATTTTCAGTAATGTGAGGATTTACAGCAGTAGTGTAGCTTCTACTCTATTTACTCTTCTAGGAAATGGCCCATGTCTCTTTTTAAACATAATCCTAAACCCTAGGTCCTTCCATACCCTTCCTTACAGTGTCTCCCCTCTAAGCTATTCAGGAAAACACATAAATTTTAACACATGCTTTAAATGTGCATATAGCAAGTTCATGTCTAGGTACCATCCTCTGAAATGACCCGCTTCACAAGGAAAAAAAAATCGCTTAGCAATTAGAAATTTTCATTTGCATTGCTGTACGCAAAATTATAGTAATTGTACAATTTTTTGTTTGTATGTATGTATGTATATATGTATGTATGTTTGTTTGTTTGTTTGTTTAGTATGTGTGTTGTACAATGGTGTGCATTTAAGTTTCTGCCTTTACCTTGACGGTCCCAAATGTCCATTATAGGTTTTCTGAGAAGGTAGCAGGTACCTTTACTAGTTGAACCATCTCATTAGCCTTTGTTTAGGTGTTTTCATTGACTCTACTATGCCCAGTACTCAAGATCACTACATGCTGTTCCTATATAAGTATAGATTGCATATCTTTCTATCTTGCATCTTAAGGGAATCTTTTTCTGAATATTTTGTATGGATTATTTCACGAGTCCTTCTTACAAATTTAGTTTCTCTGATTCATTCTTCTCCATCCATAAACAGATCAGCCCACATAATTATTATGTTATTATTTTTTTGTAAATATTTAATTCACTCAGACTTTTCTCTGAACAAAATAAGTAGAGTACTCAGTGTTGCAATAATATGTGAGCAGTGGATGTTGCAATATTTCAATTTTATTGTGACTGCATTCATTATTAAAATAGTTAATTGTATGTGCTGGAAAATATTCATGTTACTTAAGACTAAGACACTTTCAAAATGCCTATAAATATAAACATAAACCTATTTGCTTTGACTATGAGGCATTTTTCCATACTTCATTCCTTCAAAAGGTATTATTTAAAAAACTGAACAGTTTTTAATACTTTTCATAACAAGAAATAAGCATCATCAGTTGAGATGCAAAACAACAACAACAACAACAAAAGCACTGGATCAAGGCTGCAACAGGCAGTTTCATCTGCCAGTATTTCTTCTGTCTCTTACAAAAAGATGGTATTTACTTCTGCAAAATGTTCAGGTATTTTAATGCAGTCTTTCTTGACCATGCATCAAGGAGTCATCTGGATTCCTTCAAAATATGTAAGCCTTTCCTGTGAGGTCCAAATGAAATTAGAAAATTAAATACGAATATTATTGACTAAAGGTTATGATATAATTTATTAATTTATGCAAGGTATTTTCTAATACTTGCCTAAGGCAAGAAAAATGTAATCAAAAGAAATAAATATCAAAACAAATATATTAACAAATACAAAACATAAACCAGACAAGATGACTTGAACAGAGCTTAGAGTTCATTTTACCTGTGCAACTTTAGCTTCCTTCATTTTTAAGTTATATTAGTGATTTTATTTTCTACTTGTCTATGTGTTATGCCTACTGTGTCAATTTATGTTAGTATTAGTGTTTGTGTGTGTGTGTGTGTGTGTGTGTGTATGTGTAGTTTAATGAACACATTTCTGTTTATGCTTACAGTTATCAGAAGTTAACACTATGGGTTGTCTGTGTTTATTACACATTTTAAGCACTGAAGTAAGCTACCTCGTATTTGAAAGCAGAGATCACTGATTCTACTAACCTTGTTATCAAGCTTGCATGAGAGATTGCTGGTTTTTGCTCCAAAGAGTACAATGGAGTTACAGATGGGCTCACATACCACTCCTAATTTATACAGGTACTGGCCTCAAGTCCTCCATATGTAAACACTCCTTCCTCTCTTGATATATTGTGTGTGTGTGTGTGTGTGTGTGGGTGGGGGTGGGGGCTGATAATGAAAAGCAAAGCTGTTAGATTCCACTCCTTCTAATGAGACACCAGGTGATAAAGGTTTGGGTTAAGGCTGCCTTGGAAGAAGATATTGCTTTCAATCCATGACGTTAGCTGAATGTAAAATCACTCATGATTGCTGTTCTTCTGTTTTATTCTGCTTCAGTTAGTTCAGCAATGTTGTACTAAGAATTTCCTGTCACCCAGGGCCTCTTGGCACATTTATAATGGTAAATGAGGTATTGACTAAGGATTTTGTACAATGTACACATAAAGTAGTTTGTCATATGTTACACAAAAATTGTTTGGGTTCATTAGCTTAAAAGGAAATGAACTAGGTTAGTTTATTTTAAAAATCTCAGTTTTGTTTCTACAATACTATCCCTCTGTTCACTCCAAATCCAAAATGAAGAAAGGAAAATTATTTCCATTGACAAGGCCCATTATTTTCTAAATTTCTACAGAATGGCCCTAGATAGCATTACTGGTCTTAACATTAGAAAGTAAATTAAAACTATTCATTTTCACATTATTTTAACTGTATCTATTCAGTTAATTTATTAATAAAGTAAGGAAGATAATTAGATAATCCCTTTTTGTCATTGATTTCTAAATGGACTTTAAAATTTCCAATAACTTCAATTTTCATAATTATAGAGAAAACCAAGTTATATTAATTTCTATTTCAGCTGATCTGATGTGAGACTACAGAGCTACAGCCTATTAGAAACCAACCATTTGATACTAAGGGAATAGAATGTTAAAACCATCGGCTTGAGAAATACTCTGCACATAAGTGTACTTTCTTGGCAAAAAGCCCATTTCTCTATTCCTGTCTTATTCCAGGCAGCTTACACCCACTTATAACTCCAGCTCCAGATGATCTAACATCCTCTTCTACATGCTGCAAGCACTGCACTTCCTCGAGACATGCACATAGCTAAGATATTCCTAAAGGTACAACACTATCACTTAAAACTAAGGAGAAAGCATTATAAACTCAGTTAAGCCAAAGGAACCTCAATGGGAGGAAATTCAGGCCAAGCACTACAAACTTATTCAACTTCCTACCTTTAGTGAGGTCACATAATTTAAAGAATAACTTACTAATACAATTTTGTAAGCCAAAATAATCTATAACTGCATTCTAAATACTTACTCTCATCTTTACAGGTAACTGTAGTACTTACTCATCATCAAAATCACTTCAGTCCCATAGCAAACAGAGACCAGTATTAAAAAAAAAATAAACATAACTAGTCAAGATGCATAGATCAATTGATGGTGGGTAGCTGCCCCAAATAGCAAATGCATGAACAGCAGAAAGCCTACATTACACCAGAATTGTAAGGGATGTAAAGATTTTAAGAAGCAGATGACTAGGAAAATCTGATATGAGAGACCATCTTCTCAATGTAAAGGAGATTTGATGTGGAGAAGGAGATAGAAGAAGATGTGAGTCTGGAATGAGCTGGAAGAGGACTGTGGGTGAATGTGAGCAAAATACATTGTATAAATTAACAATAGAATTCAGAAAAATAGTTACTGAAATTTTTAAATAAAAGTGACTCTTTGTCATTTGAGTGTACTCATGTTGTGTAATACTGAGGCTTAAACTATGATAGCAATGAAGATGTCTCCTACACAAGACATGCTTGCATATGCAATTAACACAACTATAAGGAAGGGTAGCAAATCATTACAAGGCAAGTATGTTAAATATTCTAAAAATTATATATGGCTTCATAAGAAAGAAAATCATATGGCTTATCGCTTGCTTTTCTATGCTGATCCAAATTACCTTCATTTTCAGAAACATTATTTAAATTTCTGCATTTATTTCTAGTCTCACTACTTCATTACTATATTCTTCATTTCTGTCTTTTTCCTCCTCTTCTGAAAAAAATGTCAAAGGAAGGAGTGTAACAACTTTGTGTAAAGAGATAATGGCTAGTTTTAAAAAGCTAGTGATTATGATATGTAAACAAAATGAAAACTCTACAGATATTTGGATTGTCAGGATGCCTTGAATCATAAAATGAAGGACTGTGGATAAGAAGTTAAAGTATATTTTTCTTTGAAAATTCCATTGAGACTACAGTCCATGCTATTACACATGTTAAAATATCATTTGGACTATTCTGTCATTGAGTGTCAAAAATAGTTGTTTAGTTTGTTGGTTTTGGTTTGGTTTTTGATTTTACTAGTTAACAAACCACATTTTTATCTCCTCCTTTTTTCCTGGAAGATTTTGATAATTAAGACAGGAACATCTTTCCAATAAGTTGGTAAATGCTGTGGGTTCTACTTTCACTGCTTTTCAGTTTAAGTCAAAAGACTGACACTAGAGGTTTGCTGTTCTTGCTCTAAGAATCCCCCTCTACTAGAGAGCTATCAAACACCAGACTGTAGCCAGTCACATCCTTCTAAGGTGAGAGAAGAGACTGTTCTCAGTAAAAGTGCTAAAATCAAACAGTGTTTTTCAGTTTTTCCATTTCAAAGCTGAGAGCAAATGTGGATCATGGCAGGGGCCAAGAGGATGAACATACATGACTCATCGGGGAAAAAAGAAAGAACTTCTCAAAGTACTCATGCTGGTAAAATCACACACAGCCTTGAGTGACATCAAGGAAGAATATTAACACAATTAAGTTATGTTACTTTAACACTGATTGAAATATTCCAGGAAAAAGAAGAGGAAAATGTTTTATGTTCTTTAGTTAGCAAAGGTTGTTTTTATATTAAAAAGACACAACAAAAGTGAACTTAAAAAAATGAACACCAAGAAATATATTCATGTAGAGAGAAAAGATTGTATTAGATAAAAAATACCTTTAGTGCAAGATAAAGTTAAGAATAATGCATTCATTTCTAGGATCTTAAATGTTGCTATATTTTAAGGCCTCTTACAAAAAAATGCTCTAATATATATTTTTGTTTTTATTTTTTAATATTATAATACAGTTATAAAATTTCATAGCTATATGATTTTTCAGACTGATCACTAAATGCAGGCAGGGAACTCAACTCATAAAAAGGCAGAGATCAAGTGACATTGTGGTGCTCATTTATAGCTTATCCATTTATACAGCACATCTACTGGACATGAGGACTTCATGGAAGAAGATGCAGAAAGTTTATCAAAGCCAGAGGAACAAGACGTTTGCTGCGAGTGTGTCTCTTTGAAATGTCAGGAAAGCTATGAATTATAGTCAAGATGACTTCCTGCAGAAAACTGTGTGAGGGTGATTTCAACAGACATGCTATTTGGAAGGGGAAGGCTCATAGGTTCTCAGACTTACAAAAAGAACTGCAGGCAACTAAGGAATTCTGAGAGTGGGAAAAATGGTCTTCCCTAGGGAAGAGGACCCAATCGTTATCCTTTTGGGAAACTCTATGCACATAATAGATTACTGTCATGAATTGTATACTTTATTGCAGGTTTGTTACAACAGTCAAGTGTAAGGAAGTTGCTAAATTTGAATCATTATAATGATAGGTAAATAAACAAAGAACTTCTCATATGGCTACTGAAAAGGAACTAAACACAGCTAAGCATTCAGCAGTATTTAACCCTCAAGCATAAAATCAAATCAAGGCTAAAATTCACGACATCAAAGGCCCTAGCAAAACAGAAAGCCATTAATGGTAGAAACTAGTTTCTTAAGATGATGGTGGTACACATATTATTATAATTAATGATAAAATTTCAGTGCTTTCATTAAATTTTGATGCCATTGCTGTTGCCATCATCACTATTGGCAGAACTAGGGATTGCATCCAGGGTTTCTTGCATAATAGTATAGATCCTATTAGTGAACATCAGCCCTATCCAATTGTAATTTAGTAGTTTACTAGCTGAGGCAGTTTTGCAGGACATAAATTAACCATTGATTTGAAGAGGTCAGTTCAGGAACTTTGGAAAATTTCACCAGACCCCTCCCCTCCTAGAAGAGAACTTCTCAGGAAGAGAGAGGCTAATTAACATTCCTCAGATGACAATGGGGAACAGACCATCAGCCATCTGCAGGTGGAGGAGGCACAGAACAAGTAGACACATTCCACAGGACAGACAGACCTTTGGCCACCTAGAGACAAGGAAAGTCCTTGCCACCTCATTCCCTAAAAACCAATCCGTTTATAAAGTCACCCTGTTCTGCCAATCACATTGTGGCTAATGGTTGCTACTCTGAAAACTGTATAAAAAGCTCACCATATGAGCTGTGCAGGTCACCACTTCCCCTTCCGGTGTAGGATGACCCCAGCACACTGGAACAATAAATTCCTCTTGCTTTTTGCATCAATTCCAGGCTCCGTGTCATTCACTCAGGGGGTCCCCGGTAAGCTAAGGCTCACCAGAGTCTCGTGAAAGAAATCAATAATTCCCTTGTGAAACCTGCTGGTAAAGGAATATATGGAGTTTTAGAGAAATGTGGTATGAGGGATGACCTAGGTGTTTGTATGGCATGATTAGCATGATAAATGAAATAAGAAAGTTACAGAAGAATTTGGCTATTTTTCTTTCTGTGAAGAAGGCATGTGTAAATTCAAATTTGCCATAGCACACACGTAGTAACCCATACAGACAGGTATAGACTCATCCTGTTTCAAACCATACAAATTCAAATGGAATCTAGACAAAGTTTACTTTACATTATACAGCATGATTTGTCATGGACAATAACATATTTACTGTTTTTTTAAGGCTATTAAAAATCATTAACATGACATTTCTAAAACAAATAACATTTCTTCCTGGTCACTGTGGTGCAATGATCAGAACAGGGATCTAACTAGGCAGTGCTTGGCGGGTCCTCTAACATCCAGATTGGCTTTGTTATTTTAGCATCTACTCTAAAAATAAATATGTATTTATTTGAGTTATTACATTTTAAAATTACTGCTCCAGTTTTACACCTTTCTTTTATAACTCAGAGTCTCATCATATAACCCTAACTGGTTTGGAGCTCACAGAGCCTACCTCTGCCATCCAAGTGCTAGGATTAAACCACACACAGCCCTGCTAGAGCTACATCTTTTATTTCAAATTTCTATGGAATTTTTGGAACATAAGGCTCAATTGTCAACAGTTTTTTGCTATAAATATTATTCCTGAGTTCCTTAAAGTGAAGTTAGTTGAAACTGTAAAGAGGTACAGTCAAGAATCATAAGACTGGGGTATGTGGTTTATAAAATAATAGGTATAGATAATTACTTTTCAATTACAGTAAATATGTGGCCTTAATGTTCTTTAATAAGATAGATTAATTCTATTATCCCAGGGTAAAAGTTTGTTCTCTCTCTCTCTCTCTGTCTCTCTCTGTCTCTCTGTCTCTCTCTGTCTCTGTCTCTCTCTCTCTCTCTCTCTCTCTATATATATATATATATATATATATATACACATATGTTAAAACCTGAAAACAAAGGAGATCAATGGTCATTTCCAGATTTTGGATGGTGATATTTTAAAAACCTGATTAAATAATTTTTGATGAGACCAAGAGGCAAAAAAAATCAATTACTTGGAGATAAAACACTAAATAATTGAACATCACCAGTTGTTATCAGTGTGGGCTCCTTTCCAACAGATACAGAGGCAATGCTTGCATTTTGGAGAGGTCTCATTTGTGCATCATTGTGATAAGTCAGCCATCTTTTCACATTTTCTTAAACCCACCTTGAAGATCAATCTCTGTCTTGATGAGTGCAATGTTCCAAGACACAGCTTTGCATGACCAGTCTCTGAGGGAGAGCCTCTGCAAGTATCCCAAGCATAGTTTCCCTCCAGGCAACATTTTCTTAAATGTGTCATTATAATTTGTCAATTTTTTTTCATTATAATGACCCTTGGATGCAGAGAAATTTACAGCCTTAGTTGCCATTAGAATGAGACAATGGAAAATTAGCAAGAAAAAAATGGAAAATTAGAGTTCACAGTGAAAAGTATTTATTCTACATTATCTTTGCAAAGTTATACAAAGGCATTGAAACACACATCAAAATGATTGTAAAGTAGACACATATTCATGATCATATTCAATAGTCTTTTGTAAAGAAAACTATTTATAAACAAATAATGAAAAATTAACATGGAACAGTGCATAATATTACTGTACAGCTAAAATTATTTTAAATTTTTAAAAAAATAGCATTTTCTAGAAATTCACATTAAAATCTAAGTGGGTGTTCAACTAGACACTGTCACTGTTACAAATAAATAAAATGAACAAAGAAATAAATAAAAAATAAATATAAAACAAATGAATAAATTTTAAATCCCTTTCCTGACATAGAGTTTATTTAAATCCCAAGTTGTACCTCTAAGGAAAATGAAAACAGTAGCAAGAATCAATGAGAGGTTCAGAAGCCAAAGTCAATGAAGAAATAATTTGTTGTTTTCAAAGCCCAAGATACCAATTATCATCAAGGTGAGAACATTTCCCACTTACTGAAAATTATTTGAACCTAGGTTCCCTATTAGGTGTCACTGAAATGCATATTAGTTGACTCGAAAATCAGAGGCAATTGAAGGAAGAAAGGTGCCTTAATTATAAAACCTCCCACTCTGGGATCTTGGAAAAATCAAAACTTCTAACTTCCCACTTGACTGCACTGCACATATAAAGCTCATTTTTCTCATTTGTCTTCGTTTTGATGAGTTTAGAATAGTGTTGAAGTATTTTGTCACACCTGTTACTATTTCATTATGAAGGAAATAAGTCATAGGAAAATGCATTCAAGTAGACAGAAATAGAGTTGAATATTTCTCTGTACCACATAAATCAATATTGATTGTCTGTGTCGAAAAGTGCACCTTATCATGAACAACCAGAGCAGTTTCTAAAGGATCATTTTACATTGAGTATAGAAATCCTAAATTTCCAAAAATTTCCAAGGTGAGCAGGTGTTGAAGTCGCTGACCTAAGGATTAATCTGTAAGAAATAAGGCAAGGATCCTTTGTTTTGTTGTTCTGTGCTTTTAACCACGGAGTTGTATCCCCAGACATGCAACCTCAAGTTCAGACACAGGATCCATCATTGACCAAACCACTCAGTGGTTCGGCTATTGTTATAGGGTACCCAGTCCCAAGGACTCACCTGTCTTTACCTCCACAACAGTGGGACAGTAGGTGTGTACTTCTACTGTGCACTCAGTCCCGGGCACTCTCCTGTCTTCACCACAACAACAATGGGGACAGTAGGCATGTATTGCTGCTGGGCATATCAATCTTTATGTGGGTATTACATCATGATACTTTTATAGAAAACACCTTATTCTTAATTTTAAAGATATTACTTTGAAAATGTCATAGTTGAAAAATATTGTTTTCTTTACCTATTCATTTTGTTTTGTAATTCTTTGTTTTAAATTTTGGGTTTGGGGCCTCATTTAGTCCAGGCTACCCTCAACTTCTCTAGGCATTCAGTACTAAACTTGAACTTCTGGTCCTCTGCTTCTACCTCCTGAAAGTTGAGTAAATAAGCATGTAAAAGCAAAGTGATTTCTTCAAGGATCAAACCTAAGATGTGCTTAGTGGTAGATGAACACCTTTATCAAGTGAGTTACAACCATATTCCTAGGCAGCTATACATTTTTTAGACAGGGTCTCACTATTTATCACTGATTGTCCTGAAATTTTCCAGGTATATCAGGTTCCTTAAACTCACTCAGATAATCTTAAACTCACAGAGATTCTCCTGCCTCTGTCTCCTCACTGCTGAGATTAAAGTTACTTACATGCCACCAGGCCTAGTTCAGCTACATATTTTTAATGACACTTTTAAAATAGATTAGGATAGCCTCTTTCAAGTTGTGATTGGAGAATTATATCTTACATAAAGTTATGCCTAATTTTTTCAAGTGATTATGTATTATATTTTCACATTTATTAATATCTTGAGTGTTTGTTCTCTGATAAATCAGCCACATACTCTTTAAAATATTTGTCATTAAATTAGGTACTTGGTTACCTAATTTGGATCATTCATTTATAAAATAATGGGATAGTCCTATCTAATTCACTATCATGAGTGATTATCCACAAGCTAAGCATCTACCATCATGGAGAGTTCAGCTGTGCTCTCCCCTGCAAAAGATCATCAGAGCTGAGGACCTTGACAGTGGGCAACCCCTCAAGAGGAGTGGAGTAAAATGGACCCACATCTGAGAACCAAACTTCTCTGTACCACTTGCACCCTGCACAAGGCCTGGAGTGTATAGAACATTAGAGGATAGGGAAGGTGTCTACCAGGAAGCCTTCCTAAGTTGTGGGTCAGGCTTTCAAAGGCAGACTTTTTGGACAGCCATTATAAATAGCAGCTCACCTAGGCTTTGAAAAAGAAGCCCAACAAGTTAATTGGTATCCAGAGTGAATGGTAGTGAGAATGGGCCTCTGTTTGTTCAGTCATTTTGAGAATTTCTTATTAATATATCATTAAGAAAATATTTTCTGGATCTTAATTATATCAGCAATATTGTAAGCCATGCTTTTTCTTTAGCATTATAGTTTAATGGCATTATTATAGTCAAGTTTGGTTACAAAGATTCTCATTTCTTGACATTAGTTGTGATTTTTATGCGTTTTAAAGATTTAAGTTTTCTGTGCATGAGTGTATGCAAACAGATGTACCATGTGCATGCAGTTGTCTTGCTGAGCAGGCCTGAAAACCATATGAGAATCCCTGGAATAGGAATTAAAGGCAGTTGTGAGCCTCTTAAAGTAGGAGCCTAGGAGCAAACTCCAGTGTGCTGAAAGAGCAGTAAGTACTCTTACCCACTGAGTCATCTTTTCAGCTCCATGAATGAAATGCAAAACCAACAGATTTTGTCATTATCAGCTTGAAGGGGTTAGAATTGAGCAGGAGCTGAGAAGGGAATCGTGAATTTCACATAGGCATTACTCGGGGTGGAAATGATTAAATGTGGGCTAGTGGTACCAGTTCTCTTTGAAAAGGTAAATTTAGTTCCTAGATCCCTATCTACATCTTCCCCTCACTTTCATGCCTCTGCCCTCCTCCCTTGCTCCCCTATCTCCCTTTCTTGGGGAACCTGTTATTAAGATAGCTGTCTCCTATGACTGGATGGCTTTCTGAGCCTGATGCAAAACAACAGGCCCTTTCTTAGCAATAATTCTCAGCCCCTGCTTGTCTTTGTGTAGAGATTGTCCCTGAACACAGGTGGCTGGTCATTGGAGACCTTGTCTGAAAAGTGTTCTCTTACAGAGCTCTCTGCTAGGTTGCATAACACACACATCCCCCTCTGCTTCCACCCACATAGTTAAGTGCTGTATAAGAACCAATTAGCGCTTCCTGCTTGCTTTATATATTTTAAGTGTGTGTGTGTGTGTGTGTGTGTGTGTGTGTGTGTGTGTGTGTGTGTGTGTATCTGTGTGTCTGTGTGTGTAGTGTATATATACAATAAAGTAGACTCATCTTGCTTCAGCAGTTCCCGGAGGTAATTCAGTGCATACTCACAGCCTTCAGTCTGAACTCTGCTCTCTGTCTCTACCAACTTTATCACCTCAGGCTGCTAGCTAATAGCCTCCTGGGAGAATGGAGGGCTATACTTCTTAACAAACAAACAAAATGCAAAAGCAGATTCTGGTTGAAGCTCCTTCTTTTGTTGAATTCCAAACAGTTGATGCTTTCTGGCTATTTAAATAGTACTGGCTCCAAAGGTGCCATTTTCTGTTGGTCATCTATTGCAGGGTAAAGCCTGAAAATAAGTTCTTTCAAGGTTTCTCTCTCTCTCTCTCTCTCTCTCTCTCTCTCTCTCTCTCTCTCTCTCTCTCTCTCTCTCCCTCCATCCCTCCCTCCCTCCCTCCCTCCCTCCCTCCCTTCCTTCCTTCCTTCCTTCCTTCCTTCCTTCCTTCCTTCCTTCCTTCCTTCCTTCGGTTGCTATTTAAAAATTGTATAGTATTTTTATTATAAACCAGGCATGGTGGTGCACGCCTTTAATCCCCGCACTCGAGAGGCAGAGGCAGGCAGATTTCTGAGTTTGAGGTCAGCCTGGTCTACAGAGTGAGTTCCAGGACAGCCAAGGCTACACAGAGAAGCCCTGTCTCAAAAAACAAAAAACAAAAATTATTTATTATATATATTTATTTCATATTATATATATATATAATTTTAGTATTATCTCATGAAAATCTGTTCATTTGCTTTTTTTTCCTGTATTGAGAACAGACTTTTTTCTCATATAATTTATCCTTATTAGAGTTCTCTTCCCTGTACTCCTTCCAGCCCCTCCCCCATCAGATCTCTGTCTCTCTTTAAAAAGAAAAAGGCTTTGAGGGACAATAATAACATAACATAAAATGTAATAAAATAAAATATAGAAGAAGAAACAAAGATTAAAAGATAGAATTTCACAGAACAAATAGAGAAGAGTCTCAAATAAGGCACAGGAAACAGACTCACTAGTCTGCACGTTCAGGAATCCCATAAAAACACTAAACGGCAATACAAAAGGGACCGTTTGTGGGCATCAGGACACTCCAAACCTATGAGAAAACAGCGTGACCTTTGACCTGCAAATAGGTTGCCCAGACAACAGCCACCATATTTCCAGTATCCATTTGGCCTACCTCCCAACTTTATTGTGTTACATCATTTTCCATATAAATAAGGAGAATGTCCCTTCCTTGCTCTCTCTTTCTTCTCTTTCTCCTCTGTCTACCCCTCTTCTCTCTCTGACACTACCTTGTCTCTCCCTTTCAATAAAACCTTTTCCACGTGGAACTGCTTTGACCTAGAGTGCTGCTGTGGTGCCACCTGCAATTCTAACACATCACGTTTATTATTAAAAGTTAGAATATTCATAAAAAACAAGATACTAAAATATAATAAGTTATGTTCAAATAACAACAACAATAATAATAGTAATAATTTAAAAATCAAAAAGGGAAATCCCTAACAAGACAGTCAAAAAAGAACCTGGAAAGATAATGTTAAGTTCATTTTCCATTATGTACTTCCTGCTGGGCATGTAGAAGGTAAAAATGTAAGTTTATATTTGCAAACAGTAACCAGTTATAATAGTTTCTGGGTTAGGGATGGTGGCTTGTGTCTACCTCTCCTTTAAGCTCTTAGACTATCTGACAAAGACCCTGTGCATGCTGATTCAGTCCCTGTGAGTTCATACGTGCCTCAATTATGTTGAGGCCTTGGTTTCCTTGGTGTTCTCCATCCCTTCTGGCTTTAATATTCTTTCTACTTCTTCACTGGTGTTCTCTGAGCCCTGAGTGGAGTGATTTGACTGAGACATCCCCTTTCTTTAACTCACTGCACATTGTCTGGATATAAGTCTCTGTATTTGTTCCCAAATGTCTCTTTTCTTTTTTTTCTTCTTCTTTACTAGTTGTGTTTGTTTTTACCCTGGGTCCACTGACTATCTACTCACAAGTTCTTTGTCACTCCAGTATTGTCAGGTGGGTTTCATTTTGTGGAGGTGGTCTTCTATTGGTTGGTTACTCCCACAAGATTTGTTTCACATTTACCATAGCATATTTTCCAGGCATTGCAAGTCAAAGAATTTGTAGCTGGGTTGTTTTTTACATTTCTTCCTTAGTAGTTTTCAGAGTACATTCCTGTAACAAAGAAGTTATCCCCTATGGGTAAAGGCTCTATGTAGGCACCAGCTCAACTTCTCCATGTTCAATGAGTTGTGTAGACGTTGACTTCAGTAATACAGCTTTTTTGTCAGCTTTACAGAGCAATATTTTGTGTTGGTAAACACCTGGGTTGCTTGAGGGTTTATGTAGTTCCTCTTTAGTGAACAACTTAATTACATGTAATCCAGTGTCAGGATTTGGAACTTCATTTGATGACAAAGAATGGTCAGTTTCATCCTATTATTTGGCAACATATATTTTGTAGTAGATTTCATCTGTATGAACTTTCCATGCTATCCCTCAGATGGCCCTTGCTTTTAGCTGTCTCTGAGCAATCCCTCTTTCAACCTCCATATCCACACCATTCCTTTCTCATCTCTATGTGATCTTCCTATTCTCGGCCCCCATCATCACGGCTGTTTATTCTATTTTACTTTGCTGGGGTGATCTATCTGTGCCTCTTTAGTCCTTTACTCTATACCTAACTTCAGTTGTTCAACAGATTGTAGATTCATTATCATTGACCAAGAAGCTAATAAGAGACAGAAAGGGAGTGTTTCTGAATGGGAGCAGAATTGTTGAAAGGCAAAATGGAATAAATGGAGTGAGGGAAGTCTGGTATCAGCATATATTTTGCAAGAAAAAAATTGATTTCCAGTAAAAGAGAGGAAATTAGCACTGTTTTGGGTGACTCCCATTACCTGGACATTGCATGTCTATGTGCTTAAGAATATTCTTTCTAATTTTTGATGAATAGGATAACTCATAACACTATGAGATGTTTGTCAATGTTCATATTTTTAATAGTTTGTTTTTTCATGGAATATGTATTTTCCCAGTTAGAAACTTTGCCACCTGCTGGGAAAAAGACACTTAATCACTATATTAGGAACATCTTTATCTTTGGTGTCTTTTGTGGTTGGATTTATTACTGACAGCTACTTTAATTCTTCAAATTTTTTGCTTGATATCCAATGATTTGTGGCTTTTTATTTCTTGGTTTTATTTAAACATGGAGTTTTATTAATAAGATACAAAAGGATACTTTGTATTTAATCTAGGCTTAAAACAGCATGGTACTATGGAATTAAGGTCTCTTGCCTTTTGCCTCTCCTGGCATGCTGTTTATTTTACCAGCTCTAGCCAGTGTGTTTCATTCTTCTTTCTTCTCTTCCTTGATCTTTCACTGTTTTTAAATAAATACTATAGTCTTATTATAGAAGATATGAAAGTTTTTACCTTTGCGTATCACTCCCAAAGTTTGGGGCTCTTATTAGTGTCTCCTTGATGTTAACAGGTCCTTAACCACTATGTTTTAGAAAAATTAATCATTTAAAAAGTTTTTATAAAGTAAACATTATTGTTATGGCACCAAGCTGGAATTGTGTCTGTCTTAGTCAGGGTTTCTATTCCTGCACAAACATCATGAACAGGAAACAAGTTGGAGAGAAAAGGGTTTATTCAGTATACACTTCCATACTGCTGTTCATCACCAAAGGAAGTCAGGACTGGAACTCAAGCAGGTCAGGAAGCAGGAGCTGATGTAGAGGTCATGGAGGGATGTTCTTTACTGGTTTGCCTCACCTGGCTTGCTCAGCTTGCTCTCTTATAGAACCCAAGACTACCAGCCCAGAGATGGTCCCACCTGTAGGCTCCTTCAGCCTGAAGCCGGCTGGTACAGACCAGGCTGCCAATGCAGCTTTCTGACTTAGCTGGCTTCTTTTGACTGGCTCCTTTTTGAAGTGACAACTGCCCTGCTCTTCTGCCACCTGCTGAACCTGTTTTCCTGAGAGATTCCTGAATAAACCACCAGCCTGGAGATGTGTGCTGAAGAAATGGCTCCAGGCATCAAGTGTGGAACTGGTGGACTAGTGCTAACAACTTGGCGGGGAGGGGATGGGCCTTCCCTCTTATAAGCATGGTCTCTTAATAAACTCGAGAGCCTTGATCAGAACCGTTGTCTTGGCTCCATTATTTCTCTCAACCTTCTAGTTTCTCTCTTTTCAGCCCCAGCCTGCCTCCCAGGAGTATTCCCGGTTCTTGTAAGCCTCAGGCTGGCTTGCTACACCCACCCACAAGGGGCCTTTCCCCTTTGATCACTAATTGAGGAAATGCCTTACAGTTGTATCTCATGGAGGCATTTTCTCAACTGAAGCTCCTTTCTCTGTGATAACTCCAGCTGTGTCAAGTTGACACAAAACTAGCCAGTACAGTGTCACAATGAATTTTGATGAGCGGTTACCACACTAAATTTCTTCTTTCAGTGTGAAATATAAAATTAAATAAAAGCCTAGCTTTCATAGAGAGAAAGTACAGGTAGACGAGGTTGTGTAGAGCAGATCCATAGGGTGGGAATGAGCTTTTTTTCTCTTGCTAATGAAATCCTTTCCTGTACTCCCAACACTGGTCTAGTTTACACAACAATGTGGAAAATAACGCAGCCTTGTTTTTAAGACAGTGAAAACAATGATTTTCGGCCCCAGACTATTGGTCCCAATTCCTTAATGTTAACATTCCCAAGCATCTTTTATTGTTGTCTTATGACCCATATTCTTTCTCCCTTTTCTGTATTCTTAAACAGTCAAGGGTCTGTCTCACTGACTGGAAATTTGATGTCTTTGTCTGAGTCCATGTGCACATGGAAAAAATGGTCATTGCTGACTGTCATTTGCTTTTTGAGATAAAGTCTCTTTCTGAACTTAGAGCTCACAGGTTCATCCAGACTGGTCAGGTATGGACCTGTGACGTCCTGAATTCAATTCACAGTGTTAAGATTAGGGACATACATAAAATTCTAGGTAGAATTTTACATGGGTGCTAGGATCCTGTATTTTGATGTTTCACAGAAAACATTTTATTCAAGTTGTTTCCAGTTCATTCAAACTAATTTTGGGGTGAATGTGTTAATTATAAAAGAAGGTATATTTGTTAAATATTTTTCCATTCCCACTGGAATGATCATATATTTACATTCTTAATCCTTTCTATATCCTGTGTTACATTTATGGATTTGTATATTTTATTTTCAGTATTTATGAATTTTCATATTATAGACTGCTATGAATCCTTGTGGTAACTTTGACTGAATAGTTCATGAATCTTTATAAATGTGTAACCCAAAACAATTCCCTAATATTTCACTAGACATTTCTTTATACACTTATATCCAATAACCATTTTGTAATGTAATTTTCTTTTCTTTGGTTTTGATATTAGAGTGATTTGAACTTCACATAAGAAACTTGTATGGTTTGTTTTTGTTTGTCTTTATTCACAGTGAGTTTTTCAGTATTTCTTCCTGGCTCAGCATTAATGAGTTCTGTTTATTTAAGATTTGACCAATTCTTCTGTGTAACATAATATGATGTCACATGTACTTTATGACCCTTTTAAATTCTATGGTACCAGTTATCATACCCTTCTTTCAAATTTTCTTCTAATATTTCTGGTTTCTTGTGTAATTGTACTAATTTTGCCTATTTTCATTTAGAAAAATTCTATTTTGCATGATTATTCTGCATTTTGTCTATGTACAATCAAAACTTTAATAACACTTGATTAAATTATTCTAGGTTTAGTTATTGTTGCCTTCTTAATGGTTTGAAATTTAATATTAACCTTTGAAGTATTTGTGTTTTTCCAATCTAGTCATTTATTATATATTTTTCTTGTAGAATTTCTATTGACATGACCACAATTTCGATGGCTCTCTGGGATCTTTTAAATATTTGCCTTAAGATGTTTAAATTTATCTTTATTTTTATTGATTTTTTTCAGGAAAATGATGTAGGAATTTTTATGTCCCTATGAATTTTCTAAGTTTATTTCTGTTATTGATTTCTAGCCCATCGTCATTATTGTTAGAAAAGATACTTGACCCAATGCCTCTCTCATTTATTTGCTAAGACTTTGTTTCTAGCCTTAAAAGCATGTGGAGTGTTCCAGGTACGGCTGAACAAAATGTTGGTCTTGCTTTTACTAGAAGACAAGTCTACATTTGTCGGTGCATGCATTAAGTTTGAAACCTCAAATCCAAGATCTCAGAAAATTCATGTTTAGACTATCACTATCACTTAAAGTAATATATCCTACTCAATGTTTCAATTTTTCCATTCTTTTTATATCTAGTAACATTTGATGCATAGATTTAGGTTTCACAGTGTTAGGTTGGTATGTGTTTATATCTTTTCAATTAATGGGCTTCTGTGTGGCTATTTAACAACTGTGGAATTAATGTAGAGTATGTTACATTTATTTTTTTGTAATTAAGCCAAATTAATCCAATCTAAATAATTTTTATTTCCATTTTTCAAAAATCACCTTTTTAATTTCCTCACCTTTGATCTATATGTGTCCTTGAAGTGAGGTTTTTCCAAGCTACAAATCATTGATATACTTCTTGTCCATTCAGGTGCCGTATACCATATGATAGGAAAACATAATCTACTCATGTTAAGGTAGCTATTGATAGTGTTAGAACCTAGTGGGGAAACCCCCACCCAATTCCCGATTCGGCGTGCACCCAAAAAATCACGAAGGACCATCTTGATGTAAATACATGAGGACGTTTAATTACGGAGCTCCGGGCCAACATGTATCCCACACAGGAGATAACGGATGTCGGCCAGGAGGCTCGAAAGCTAGGGGTTTTTATAGAGTAAGGTTTAGGGGCTAGGAAGAATTGGCGTGGTTACACATGATTTGCTCATTCAAACATCAGCAACATGATTATGAGTCAACAGAGTAGTACTTGTAGGCCGGGGTGTAGGGGAATTCTAAGGCCAGAGGCTTAACTGAGTCAACAGTGCATCTGGTTAATGTTTCAGTTTTTAACTACGCCCTCTATAGAGAGGGAGGCAAAAAGGAGGCGCCAGGCTGCCAGATGGTCGATGAGTCAGCCAAGATAGCCAGAACCAGTTCCTGTATTCCCTTCCCATATCTTTATGACCGGGTGACCTAACTTTAAGGCTAACTCGGGCATGCCCGGGCTTGTTTTTCTTTGCAGTCTCAGTCCCAGGCCTTCTTAGTTTAAACCTTTTATTTTATTTAATTTCCTTTCATTCTAACAATAGGTAGAAACATCCTACTGCTCTTTTAGTTTTCTGGTTTTATTATAGATTTTGTGTTCTTTTATTTCCTTTTTAAGTCATCTTCTTATATACTTAGATTTTTCTGCATTACCACGTTTGATTGTAATTTGAAAGCATATTTTCTTAGTTCCTTAGGAATTTCAGGTAATTTTTAGCATACCTTCTTTAATTTCTATCTATTAAAAACTACATGAGTAGTACAAAAAATATAGTTTTTAAAACTAAACTATGTATTTATTATACTTCAGTTTTATAGTTACTATTAAGCTTACTTAAGACAACACATAATTATAAAAGGCTGTTTTACTCTGATTAGAGAAAATATTCTTTTTAAAAGAAAACATTTTAGTGACATTAAAAAAACCTCACACCTTAACTTCATGAACTTCATTTTATATTTTATGCCAAAATTGAAATATTTTACATTTTATCTATCTTAAAATTTATAGCTATATTTAATAACCTTTTGTTTCAAGGGTTATAGCATTGACAAATATAACTTTCAAACTGCCATGATACACTAATTTCTTTTACTACTGAGTAGGTTGTTCTTATACTGTATGCCTTGCAGCCCATCATACTTCTGCCTACAGTTTTGAGTAAGGGAAAATGCTCATGTACTGAACCTGGAATTGATCATGGAAGAAGATAAGGGATGATGGCTCTGCTTTCTGAGTTTCAGGTTGCTAATTGCACTGGGTACCAGTGTACTATCATCCTTGCTGCTGAATTGGCAATTATAAGCCAAATGTGAGTTCTTATGAAGCAATAGGTAAACAGGAGATAAGACAAACTACAGTGGCTCTACAGAGCCCAGCTTAACTCTCTGTAGCATTTAGTGGCTACATGCACCCTGTTGCAACCTGTCACAGGCAGATATATTTTTAATAGATGATACATATGCTAATGCATGTTGTCCTGGTGGATGTTTGAGGTATGATAGCAAACAGTACAAGTTTCACATAAAAAAATATTGATAGCTGCAGTAGTTGTGGATGTATTCCACAGATAAGCACCATGGCAGCTTAGCTGGAGAATAGGGCTTGGAGATAAGTAGAGACACTACACTGTAAAGATATGAGGTGGATTACTACCATGACGACTCTTTTCTAAAGCATGGATTGCTGAGGAATAGCCCTGGGAATGAACACCTGCACATGGGCACTTGCAGAGGATTGCATAAGGACTGGGAGAGGTGATGGTTCAAGTCTGAAACTTATCCCGCTCTATTTGATTCTTGTTGGGTCGGACTTGCAGCTAAAAGTAGCTCTTTGATCTTTCCAGGCAAACATAGCATTTGACTCTCTCAGTTTCCAACATTCTGATGGTACTGTTCTTTTCAGAGTACTCACAGGGAATTTGGGGTATGGTGCACTATGATTGATGTTAGCAGCTACTACACTCTTCTCTATCTCCCTGTCTTGTGGGGTCTATGACCTTTGTCTATGACCTATTGGATATATACAATGTCCTCTTCATTTTCTTCTTTACTGTTTTATAATAAGGTTGATATCTATCCTCTCTTACCTTGCTTGCCATCCTTAATTCATCACATGTTTTTTTCTCTTTATCAATGATAAGTCTCTCTGTCTCAGACTTAGGGCTTAGATTATTTTGATGTTGTGAAAAAGTAGATGAATATTGTCAAACCTATTAGCCATTGCTGATGAATTTTGTTATAGAATCTATTTGATCTAGGAAGATGGGATGAGGTGATGAGACAGAAATAACATTCTCTTGTTCATTGACAAAATGCCTTTCAGAAGTTGCTTTAGTTTTGCAGTATGCATAAAGGTAAGAAATACTGCCTCATACAATGACACAGTTTAATTGCATAATGCCAGGATTGCAGACAGATAATTAAAGCACAAAGATGCATTGCACCTCACTGCTAGGCCACAGGATATAGTACGTGCTGGCAAAATATGAATTGAAAGGGAATTACATTTTTTCATCATTACCAGTTTCTTAAATATTTTCTCACTGTCATGACTTTTATTCCCCAATGACAATGCTAGTATCAAAATTATAATTTGCCCTCAGTACCTACAAATAATGCACATAACAGCAGAAAAATGGTTCAGTGTGTAAACACACTCACTAACAACCCTGAAGACCTAAGTTTGATCCCAAGGACTCATGTTGCAATGTGTTCTCTGACCCTTACTTGAAGGCCATCACAGTTATAAACCTACAATCTTAAACATCACACACACACACACACACACACACACACATATATTCATTACATACATATAATAAATTACAGGGCATATATAAATGTATGTACACTTTGTATACATTTTAAGGATTTTTGACAAAAACAAATTAAGAATAGCCTAAAGGACTCTAATAAACAGTTCTTCACTTTATATTCTTCCATCCACGTGAAAGAAGGAGACAGATGTCACAAGGATTAAATACAAAACATTCCAGATGGCCAGCATAATTTTCACAATTCATAATTTCCAATTTATATAAACATAATAACATTGAAATGAAACTGAAGGAGCAGACATTAATTTATTTGATTGATAGACACATGAAGCATATGCTCTTCTCATTTGCATTTTTGAAGGCATAGGAGGAATCAGCAATGCCAAATGAAAACCCCATCACCTTCAGCTTCCCTTACTCTGAAAACACATGTTGCTCCTACTTCCCGAATATGATTTCCTACAGGCTTTCTATGCCAGCCCTTTCCTGGTGATATTTCCCACCCACACTACCCAATGGTGGGAAATGAATTCTAAAACATCACTGATTTAACAAGAGCCTCTTATTTATTTGTTATTTTTATTGCTTAGCATACCAAACAATAAGTTTAGTTATGATATGTCATGAATTTATACATAAAATTATATAGCACATTCTTAGCATTTCACCACCATGCCCTATGTCTAGTACTGCCTTCTTTCCAATCATTTTCTCCCATGCACTTAGACACCTTTGGTCTCATGTATGAAGGCATGCGTTTGCAATGTATTTTTATTACATGTGTCTATACACATTTATCCTAGTTTTCACTGTCAACTTGACATAGCCTGGAATCACTTGGAAAAACTAAGTGTCAAGAGAGTAAATATCAGGTTGTCTGTGTATGTTGATGTGAGATTGTCTTGACAATCTTAGTTTCAGTATGAAGTCATCACCCACTGCAAGGACTACATGCATAGGATTCAGGGTAGAACATGAGTATAGGAACATGGAGTAAGGGGTCATATAGAAACACTCACCCTACATTACTCACAGGTTCTCTCTTTGCTAACTTTGTCATACACTGCAGGACTTCATCTTTGAAGCAAAAGATCTATAAGGAGAAAATGTTCCAACAAAGTACTACAGGAGAAAGTAATAACGAAAGATAGAAAGGTAGATAGATAGATAGATAGATAGATAGATAGATAGATAGATAGATAGATGGATGATAGAAAGATAGGTAATTGATAGATAGATGATAGATAGAAAGATAGATAGATAGACAGACAGACAGACAGACAGAGAAAATAGATTTCCTAAATATACTGTTGAGTTTGTTTTGTGTTAGCATGTGCTGCTGAGCATGAGGGCTGCTCAAAATTATGGTTTGTATGCCCAAAGGGACTTCATCAGAAAAAAATTCATTTCCCTTTGCAAGTGGTCAATCTTCAAGACATCTTCTGTGTTAGTAAGTGGGGCTTCTGTTCACTTCAACTCTAAGAGTTGGGACCTAATCTAGTTTAGACCTGTGCAGGCCTTGTGCATATTGTTCCAGACTGTGTGAGTTTATAAGTATGCCAGACCTTTTATTATTTGGGAAATCTTGCTTCCTTGATGTTCTCTCTCCCCTTTGGCTATGATGATCTCTCCACCCACTCTACTATAGAATTCCCAAATATCCAATTTAAGACTGAGTGTCTCTTACTCTTTGTACTTTGTCCAGTTGTGGATCTGTACATTTGTTCCCATCTGCTACAGGAGAATGCTTTCCTGCGGAAGGCTGAAAAAAAGTCACCAATCTATACTCATCACAGTCATTTTATTGGTATGTTCCTTTAGCAGTATTTGGGTTTTGCCTGGGTCCATTGCTTCAAGTTCTTAACCTCCTGAGTTATCTCAGGCATGGGTTCCATCTAATGAAGAAGGCCTTATATCCAGTCAGAGGGTTGATAAATTGTTTGCCACTATCTCACATGTGTATCTTGCAAGCAGTTAACTATTGCAGATCTCAGGGTTTAGGGCTGAGTTGGTATCTGCCATTCTTCTGTAATAGGATTGAAAGTTCCTTCCAGTATTGTAAAAGGAAAGAGTGAAGAATGGTCAGTAGTGGTGAAGGCTCTAGATAGGAACCTGCTCAACTTATCTGATAGCCATCATTAAATTGGGTATATCATAGTTTGCTTTTGTTAACTTTATACAACCTAGATGTATTTGTACAGAGAGAATCTAAGTTGTGGAATTGTCTACATCCGATTAGCTGTAGATTCCAGTTGAGTTGCTGACATAACTTTCCAAAATGGTAGGCAGAATCCTATAACTCAAGTGTATACTTTCCTATAACAAAGATGTTTGGGTCTGTGTTCTATCACAACATAACCTACACATAAATTTGTCTGCCTATTAAATTAAAGGATGATAATTTTGGATTTAAATTTTTGCCAGTTATTTTCAGAATCTGGGTATTAACCCTGCATGAGATTTGTAACTGGAAAACCACTTCTCCATTCAATTAGTTATTTCTTTTATTCTGCTAATCCCTTCATTAACCTCAACATAAGCCTTTTAATTCTGTGTAGTCTCATTTTTCAGTTTTGTTTATTCCCTGTGCTAGTAGGCTGTTTTTTGTACATTTCTTACTTGTGCTTACTTATGAGAAAATGTCCCTACATTTTAAACAAGAAACTTTGGATGTCTAGGTCTTATATCAAGAACATTGTGGCATTTTAAACAGTTTTTATTGTTTTTTTTTCCCCCACGGTGATTTATGAACCAAATACTACTCTTCCATATGTTGACTCCAATGACTATTTATTAAAAGGAAGATATTATACCTTTGAAAATTCCTAGGTGACTCTTGCCATGTGTACTAATTTATAGCTGCTCCTTTCTATTCTATTGTTTTGTGACTGATTTTGTTGTAGTACCACAATGGTGATGTTACAGTGTCTCTGTAGTACAAGTTGAGATCTAGTATTATAAAAAGTCTAGCATGGCCCTTTCCACTTAGAATTGCCATTGACAATTAAGGTGTTTTGTATTTCTACATAAAACTCAGTACTACTTTTTCTAGCTCTGATGAGAATGCTGAGATTATGGCATGCTGGGGAGATGGCTCAGTGGTTAAGAGCACTGTCTCCTCTTCCTGAAGTCCTGAGTTCAATTCCCAGCAAAGCACATGGTGGCTTGCAACCATCTGTAACTGGATCTGATGCCCTCTTCAGGTATGTCTGAAGACAGCTACATTGTACTTATATACATAAAATAAATAAAAACATTATGTTTTTTAAAATGTTTGAAACATTTTCACTTCTAGGTATGTTCAGCATTATGTGAAAAATAAAATATTTTCCACCCTGAAGAATGTTGGGGATCAGTAGAAATAAAAATAAAAAAATTATAGGTCTTTATTCTGTCATTATCCTCCGGTCACTCAACAGCCATTGATTTCCACCAGGCACCAAGAATTCAAACATCATTCTAGATTTGATTAGCTCAGATATCTATTGTGTATATTTTAATACATTTCACTTTATGTACACATGTGTATGTGGCAGTCAGAAGACAGCTTATAGGAAATGATCCTCTCTGTTTAACATGTGGGGCAAAGGAAGTAAGCAATGGCCATCTAGCTTCCTGGCAGGTAGTTTTCCCTGCTGAGCTGGCTAGCTGATCCCCCTTGTGATTTTAGTTCCTTTGGTTTGATTTGTTTTCACATGTGCCTAGGCAGGACAGGGCAGTGGTTCCTCCATTTATATTCTTCCTGAGGCCATTTTGGATGTAACTAGACTTTGATCTCCTTGATGGAGAAGTCCATGGAAAATTACCCAACTATATTCTAGGGACCAAAAGTCGGGATGTGCTCGCTAATTTAGCTTCTGTTAAATTGTCTCTCTGTGTGGAACTCCTCCAGCTAACTGCTTATCTGAGCTTTTGTTAAAGTTGCCTGCTTCAAACCACTTGCTTTTGCAAAGCCCTCTGAGCCTCCTGACAGCTGCCTAGAGAGAAACCCTTTCATGGTTTCTGCCTTTAAAAACTGTGTTCTGGACATTCAGGCCACTGCTAGGTCCCTGAATACTTGGGTGTGATCCCGCTAGCTGAAATAAAGACTTTCCATTGTCTATACACTGTGCTCCAGTGCTCATCACTGATGAACTCCCTGTAATATATAAAAATTAGTTAATCTTAACTGGGCACCCAATTGCTTTTTTTCAATCAGAAATAAAATAAAAGCCTAAGATACTCAGATAATAAAAGCAAGTAAAAGAGAAATAGAACACCTTGACTGCATAAGCAGACAGAAACAGAGAAATACTTCATAAATTGCTCTCCTCTGTCAGCTTTGATAATAAAACAGCAACAACCCAAAGCTCTGTTGCTCTCTCAAGCTCCTTAGCTGAAGTCATTTCCTTCAAGCATGCTGTACCAGATTTCAAACTCAGAAACCTCAGTGGGAATGCAAATTTACAATTTGATTAAAAACACTCAGGGTCCCTGTTTGGCAAAATTTGATTTACCTCTGGCCAATTCATATCCTGTCATTCCAAGAACTCACTTTGATATTGAATTGGAAAGTTTAATTTTCATTTTGTAAGATGGCTTTCTATGGGTGGTGTTGAACTGCATGCAGTTAGCTCACCATGCCCATGCTGAGTGTTAAAGATGAAATTTTAAATGAAAAGCAGTTCATAAGTCAACAGTCTGTACTTTATGAAGGGAAAGAAACTTTTGATACTAGCAGGGATTGAAATGTAAGAATTCCATAAAAATGGTCCTTTTCACAATGAAAACTAAACTTTCTAGTTGCTGTTCCTTTGCTTTCTGTTGTGAAAAACCTCTGCTCTCTCTACACTGTACCTATACTGAAATAGAATCTTCCATACTATAGCCTTTCTTCTGTCTACACAGGCACATGCAAATATGTCTTACATGTTAAAAATACAAAGAGATAAGTGAGCTTTGGGGAGACAATCAATAGTAACAGCTTTAGACTTAGTATTAAATACAGTAGTTCATCTATTTTAAGCAGTACAAATGCTTCACACTGTAGGTGGCTGAAGGACATCTTAGTGTTGCTGTTGAATGAATATTTGTAATGTCATCACATTTACACTAATAACATAACGGAATGGTTGAATCTACAGAAATGTTATCAACTTATTTAAGAGCCAGTTTTACAGTATAGAAGGTCCCTGGGTAATTATAGAAGTTGTTAAGTATATTCTGGAGAAGATGATAAATATCCTGTGTCATAGGCTATAAAATGGTAGATACTAAGCACTGCTCATAGGAATGTGTACACATTGTGATTTGTTACACATTGGAAATACAAAATTTTAAGAGAGCATTAAGTAAACAACAACACAAAAGGTTTTAGTACTGTTCTCTTATTAAATGTTAACATGATACAATTGTTTATGAGTTTGGCTAGATATGATCATATAAAACTGATGTCACATGATATGTGTCTTAGTCAGGGTTTCTATTCCTGCACAAACATCACGACCAAGAAGCAAGTTGGGGAGGAAAGGGTTTATTTGGCTTACACTTCCATACTGCTCTTCATCACCAAGAAAGTCAGGACTGGAACTCAAGCAGGTCAGAAAGCAGGAGCTGATGTTCATTACTGGCTTGCTCAGCCTGCTGTCTTATAGAACCAAGACTACCAGTCCAGAGATGGTTCCACCCAAAAGGGGCCTTTCCCTTTGATCACTAATTGAGAAAATGCCTTACAGTTGGATCTCATGGAGGCATTTCCTCAACTGAAGCTCCTTTTTCTGTGATAACTCCAGCTGTGTCAAGTTGACACAAAATTAGCCAGTACAACATGTGTTCAAGGTCATATGCAGCTTTAAGAAAGCTCAGCATCAGTAGTGAGTCTCACATTATAAATCTACACTATTATGCTACCTTAGACAAGCCATATGGTCAGAAAATGATACTAAAATGAGAATGTAGGCACTGATCAAATTTTATCAAATAATAATTCTGAAGTTTCATATATTACAGGATACACATTTATCAAGTTATTTTGTTTGTGGATGTATGCAGGGTTTAGGGAACTGTCAGTCATTATGTAAATTATCTGCCATATATTTTAAAAATTAATAAAAAATATTCATTTCTTTCCTTATATAGCATCCTTAACTACCTTTCTGCTTCCTGTACATTCCTTGAGTATGTATAAATATGCAAATATGTAATGAACATCAACAATAAAATACAACCAGGTAATTACTTAACCGGTTTATTTTCCTAGGTCTTAGACAATGCTGCAATTATTTCATGTCTTGTAATGGGACAATATTTTCCCAAGGAAATTCACCTTCCCATTTATAAAATTCATGTCGATAAGGAACGTATCTCAAATAAATTATATGAAACTTTCATTGGTTATCTTCATAAAACATCTTGGTACTTCATAGGTAGAGTTTAAAAGAGATTTTATATGAGTATAAAGTGAAGATTTTGTTAACTGTTCAGATCAGAAATATGACTCATGAGGTCTAGAGAGATGAGTCAGTGCTGTCACTCTGAGAAGACCTGAGTTCAGATTCCAGCATTCATATGGGTGCTCTCTATAACTCCAGTGCCAGGGGATACAGTACCCTCACAGACATATACATGCAGGCAAAATACCAATGCCCCGAAAATGAATAAGTTAGAAATATGAGTTTGTAGAGTTTATAATGCAAAAAGTAATAAGATTACTATCAAAAATGAGTCAACACGTCAGTAAATATACATTTGTTGACAACATTGTTCAGGACTGACACTGCTTTAGGCAGAGTTAATATTAAGATGGAAAATAATTTTACTTATTTCCTTTGTCAGCTTTATATTACAAAGAGAAATAAACATACAAATACATAAAATAATATGCTTAGTATTATATATATATTTATATACTAGTATTTATACTATATATGATGTACATATAGTATAAATATCATGTTATATGGAAAAAGACATGAGACATAATTGAACATGCTTGATAAATATTTTGTTTTAACATGTGATAAATTCAATGATGTCCAAATATAGAAATGCCTCTTAAAATTTTTCATACTGGCCAGGCAGTGGTGGTACACACCTTTAATCTGAGCAATTGGGAGGCAGAGGCAGGTGAATTTCTGAGTTTGAGGCCAGCCTGGTCTACAGAGTAAGTTCCAGGACAGCCAGGGCTATACAGAGAAACCCTGTCTCGAAAAACAAACAAACAAAAAATTCATACTGTTTCCTTCAGGTGAATATAGGACATGTTGTTGACCTAGAGTCTGTTGCTTCAAAGCCTTGACATTGTGTGATCACGTGTCAGAGGAAAGAGTACCAACAACAACAACATTCTGTCTTGTATTGCGCTGTGTTGTGTTATGAGGTCTAATGGTAACTCAGCCTTTCACTATGAGTTCTTAAAAATATTAGCTGTACTTTGTAGTCTACTTCAAATCAGTGGTTCAGAAAGGAGATAGTTTGGGAGATAATTTGGTGGGAGGATTCCTGTGAAAGAATTTTAGAAGGGATTGTCCTCTGATGTGTTCTGTCTGAATGTTCACTGCCACTGTTTTAGTTAAATGGGTTTTCAGAAAGTGGAAACAGCAAACAATAAAAACATTTAAATTATTTTCTTCCTGAGGAAAAGTCCCTTGAAGCAGTAGAATCAAACTGATAAAGACATTTTTGAGAAAATTCATGAATTGCGAGTAGGGAAACTTATTGTATCAACAGTTTATTGCTTACTTGATAAAAACTCAAAATTTGAAGCTGAAAAATGGGATATGAAGTGATAATTCTTGGTAGATTCTAGGAACATCTGTGATAGAGACTAATATCATGACAATGGTTTTAATTTCATTAACATAGAAACTATTTTACATGAATCAAATGTAAATGAACTTTCACTGGTCAAATGTAAAGAAGACAGTCGGTATCTTTTGGCCAAGACTATGACTGCTACAAGAATCCTCTTGGAAAATATAAGTCTCCTTCTTTAGCTGAGGATGGCACCTGTGCCTTGTACCATGTAGTATGGGCTCACAAAGTTTCCCAGTCAATACTAGGCTGTGACTATCTTCTCTGAAGAAATAAAGTCTTCAACATTCTCTACCTGGTGCAGTTTGAAAGGTCTTTTGAACTATATTGACAAGAGCTTTGCTAGGTGCTGCTGTCTTGACAGCCCCTGCCAATTTCCTCCTGTCACCTTGTGAGAGGAGAATGTGGAATGATTAGATTGTTGCTACTTTGTTACAAAAAATGAGTTGAGACAGGAGTGAAATTCATTGTAACATTTTATGGGCCCTTGAGATGGCTTAGATAGTTGGCTGTGTGACCTCAAACATGAACTAAGGAAAATATAGAGTACAGGAATTTTGCTGCCAACTTGAGTTTTATAAACAAAGAACACATTCTCAAGACAGGATAGAGTTGTTTAAAAATTAAAAAGCATGTCTTTTTATTAATTCCATCAAAAAACCAAGCCATTAGAAGCCATATGCATATGTATGAATATATGTTGTTATCCATGGGCCAATATTAAATAAATTCTAACAATACAAGCTAATTATCTTCATTTCTAAATGAGAAAATATGGCTATACAAGTTTGGTTGTGGTAACACAGTAACCTGCATTAACATCTTTCAATTAGGCTTCAGCCATTATTTTTTCCTGGCATATGAGAGTTTAAGGAAGATGAAAAAGGGAATGATTAAAATTGAGCAAATATGGCTGTTGTAAAGCAAAAAAGATGCAATCTTACTTGTTAAACTTTCCAGACTGATGCTGTTAACAACAAAGTAGAATACAATCGAATAAAGTAGTGTTGGGAGGGTTTAGACAGTTTATTGGAGACTATTTACAGACTGAAACAAGAGAACTAAAAACCTCAAATATAAACCCCTTCTGTAAAGACTGCCTATCATAAAGATGGACCAATTGTTGGAGCTGTCCAAAATAATGGGATGGGAACTACACTATAAGATCAGAGAATTATTGCCTGTTTGTGCAAATATGGTAAAGAATATGATTTAAAGAACGGGAATAGCTTTCAGAGTTGTGTGTGTGTGTGTGTGTGTGTGTGTGTGTGTGTGTGTGTGTGTGTATGCACATGTGCCTGCATATGTGTGTGTTATACATCTGTATATACAGGTATATGAGTATATGTGGTTTACTACTTTGTATGTATGAGTTTATGTGCGATACTCCTGGATTAATGTGTGAGTATGCCTATGTACACATGAATATGTATGTGTCATTTTGTGATTTTTTTTCCACCTGTGATTATAGAGCTCAGAGACCAATATCTGGTATCTTCTTCTGCCACCTCCTTTGTTAGTTTCTGTGGTTGTCTCAGAAATCAGTACAATTTTAATCTTTAAATAAGATTTTAATCTTACTTAATATGTGTGGCTTCAAAAGTTATATAGTGTATTCTCAAAATGCCCCATCACAGTCTGTGTGGAGAAGTCAGATGCATGCCACAATAAAATAACAAGTTCATTTTAGACATAATTGTCTTGAAGAGAAAGGCACCACCCATTCAGAAAGTACAATTGCAGAGTAATTGTCTGTCACTAAATTTCATAGTCAGAAGGAAGGATCACATTTATCAATGAACAAAAGTGGCTGATAAATTGAAGAAATATTTACATGGGGTAAATATATGATGTCTGAAAAGAGAACTAGGCAAGATGGTTAAATGCTTATTTCAGAGAATGTGGACTTATTATTTATGGTCAAGAGATGGGAGGAAATTACAAAGGCAGGGCTTATATATGGTTGCAAGCAGAAAAAAAATATGTTTTTTCAGTAGAAAAATTAATGGTAAGTTCCACTAGCATGTCAGCCACATATTTTTTATGTTGGGTGCGTTAATGAAAGCATCAAAAATATTACTGTAAGTCAGACAGTAAAAACAATGACAAGTCATCACTTGGACACTACCGTGCATTGATTGAGACAAAAATAAGAAGGAGGCCTCTCAGGGCTTCAGAAGCCAGGCTGGTGCAAATTTCTGTAAGAACATGAGGTATTTTCATGGCTAGTATATGAATATTTGTGGATTCCTGATGACACTGTCATCTAAAGGATGCATGTGTAACTCCCTGATATACAGAAGATTTTATCTGGGGTAAATACATGAAAGCAATTATTTAAGACTATGAGAAAAACTAGTGGTGAACTTCATGTAAGATTTCTAATTCTGCCATAATGCTGTGATGGTGTCTCAAAAATATCATGGCGGCAATAAGTATGTAATCAGCTTTCTTGAGGAATTGTCTTGTACTACACAGTCTATTAAAATAATGTGTTGGCTTGCATTATATGTTTTCCAATTTTTTTTAAAGTCATCCAATCCTTTCTTCTGTAGGCGAATGCAGGGCCTGAAAGCCAAGGTCAAAGGTTGTATGAGGGCCAAGCAATTGATGAGTTCACTCCTAGCACTTGCCTGGCTTAAGCACAGAATTTGTTTTTATTAGTCAAAGGAAAAAATGAATAGTTACCTGTAAACAGGTTTCTCAATGTGCTTTTTTATGTCTCCTGCCCTTTGTATGTCTAGGAAGGACCTGAGTGACTTTGCTGGAGACACTGGAGTAATGGAAACAAGAAACTCCTGACATTTAACTTCACCCCGTTTCTTCTGCTTTTCCACCTGTGTGCACGGGAAGTAGAAACTCTACCTTAGAAAATGTGTACCTCATGGCATCCTTGTTTTTAATAACTGAATAGTTATCCATTATGCAAATGAATCACATTTTATGTATCTATTCTTTGGTTAAAATATATCTGTGTGGCTACCAGTTCCTGGCTATTATGAATGGAACTAGAAAATATCATTTTGAGTGAGGTAACCCCTACCCAAAAGGACATGAATGATAGGTACTCACTAATAAGTGGATATCAGCTAAAAGATAGAAAATACTCATGATTCCCCACACAGACCCAAAGAAGTTACACAAGAAGGAAGGCCCAAGTGAGTATGCTTAAATTTCACATAGAAGGGGGAACACATTACTCATGGGAGGCAGAGGGAGAGAAGGATATGGGTTGGAGAGGGTAAAGGTGAGGCAGGATCAGGTGTGTGGGGGGAGGGTTGGGGGACAAGAGAGAGGCCCAGAGGTTCAGGAAAATGAATAGATATATGATACTGTCGGGAGAGGGCAGGAGGAACCTCTAGAAAGACCCAAAGACCTGAGATGAGGAGGCTCCCAGGATTAAGTGTGGGTGATGTTAGCTGAAATGCCCAACATTGGCGAGCTGGAACCTGAAGAGACTACTTCTAGAAGTTAGACAGGGCCCAACTAGAGAGATGGGGCCTCCAATCCATCTTGGAATTTTTTGACCCAAAATGTTTCCTTTCTAAAAGAAATGAAGGGAAAACCTGTAGCTGAGCTTGAAAGAATGGCTGCCTGTTTTCTGGCCTAACTTGGAATCCATCCCTTAGGTCAGTATCAATGTTGTACCTGTAGACAAGAGGCTAGAATGGCTATCCTCAGAGATGCTCTATCAGCAGCTGACTGAGACAGATGTATATACTCACAACCAAACATTGGATGAAGACCAAGAATACTTATGGAAGAGTTAGGGGATGAACTGAAGGAACTGAAGGGGATGGCAACCCTATAAGATGACCAAAAGTGTCAACTAACCCATGGGAGCTCCCAGAGACTGAGCTACCAACTAAAAAACATCTGGTCCAAGGCCTGTAGCACTTATGTAGCAGAGGGCTGCCTAGTCTGGTCTCAGTGAGAAAGGAGGCACCTAATCCTCTAGGGACTTAATGCCCCAGGGTAGCAGAATACAGGGGTAGGTTACCCTCTTAGAGGCAAAGGGGCAAGCAGGGGAGGTATAACTCTGTAGGGGGAACCAAAAGGTGGGCAACATTTGGGATGTAAAGAAATAAAATAATTAATTAATTTTCAAAAATGTATACCTCATCCCTTACCCTACTCCTGACATAGCTTTGAGAGTGGGCATATGATGTCATGTATGTGAATAGGGAGCTGTACCATGTCAAACTTTCATCCATTCACCATCTTAAGATTAAGCCTGTAACAATTGTATATCTTTTTGTGTAACTTTATTTTTTTGAAGCCAAAGTATAATTATATTCTTCATCTCCTTTACATTCCTTTCCGCTGTCCTCCCCATATACCTCTACTCTGTGTCAAACACATATACCCAACTTCATAAATTGCTGTCTCATATTTGTAATTATATATAATCACACATATTCAAACCTGCTCAGTATCTTTAAGGTTACTTCTATGTCTATGACTTCAGGGCTGGCCACATGATATAGGAAAGCCACTTTGGAGCTCTCGTCTATGTGCAAGTATATCTAAGTGTATGTATGTGTGGTTTATCAGGAAACACAGTCCTCCGAAGCCTTTCAAGTAAGGGCCAGTTTCAAAATTCAGAGTCCTATGTACAAAACTTATGATGCCTTTAAAAATAGGTGCTTATCTTCTACTTGAGGAGGAACACAAGGGCAATTTTTGAGGAATCTCTTGGAAACAGAGATCCCTGATCAACAGTTCAAAGGGATACTTCTCATTTCTTTCATTAGGCTTTTCGTTACATGGTCTTTGGCTCTTGAGTAGAACATTGTCAGCCTGGATGGATAATTCAATTGAAAGTATATATGTATATTTATATTCAGATGTGTATTTATTGTATTTAATTTTAGGTAGACATATAATAAACATTTTTTTTTTACTTTTTCGGACAGCATTGCTATTTCATTCTTGCCCCCTCCTTCCATGTTAAACTTTCCCCCCTCATAAAGGCTACCCACTTTTTACATGTCTACACTGAAATCAATTTTACCCAGCTGTTCCTCTCCCCCATGGTACCTTTTTACTTTTTTGGGCTTACTGAACATTAAGGAAGTGTGTAATGCATCAACATTTGGAGAAAAGTGCTATTATTTTCAGGGTATTGTGTTAAATGACTAATTGACTAAGTGCCATTGTACAGTTATGACAAAATTTAATTAAATTTGATTATTGTACTACATGTATTAGTGAGTAAAGTATCTTTACACTGAATGAGGAGCTTTCAGGATACAGCAAGTTCTAGCAATGGCCTCATTTACATTTTGTGCATCTTCAACTTCCCTGCCTTAACCATTATGAAAGAATTTTTAAAAAGAACAATATCTTTTGTTTAACAGGTAACCTAATCATAATTTTGTACTTAGCATTATAATAAAGTCATACATTAATGAATATTTTGTTGTCTTTCTATTTATCATTTATTGCATGCTGTCTTAATTTGCTCAAAGAGTAAGCCTGTTTTGTCAGCTTTCCTGATGTATGCTGGGAGGGAGAAATAGAGACTGTTAAAGTATGCCTATGAATATAACTGCCTAGGGAAGGAGAAGTTAAAGTCAAACCACATGTCAGATGTCTGATGGAAAGTTATTTATCTCTTAGATATGCTGTTTGAGCAAAAGTGAAGATGTATACAGAGGAATCAACAAACCCATTGAAAGGGGTTCTCTAAAACACTTTCACGTAAATGAGGAATAGGAAGAGCACTGCTTGACCACCCTTTGAGTACAAAGGTTCTGTGTCCTTTGCCTCTAGAAGGCAGAGACTTACAGGTGCTGATGGTATGCTCAGAAGTCTGTTTTCCTAGGCCTTTAGTATCAGCAGTCTCATATTTAGTGATCAGTGATCCATGGTCCAAAGCAGCTGTTAACAGCTGCAGGTACTGCTCAGTCTAATGTCTCCCATGCCTTTTGTCCTGGGATGCTTGGTTCTAAACAGAGACATTCTTATAAGCTCTGGGTGTTGGGATCGTGGGCCCTTATGACATGCAGCTAGCTTCCTGGAGCTCCTCTAATGGCAAGCATCCTGTGGGGTTAGTTTATGATCTCTTATGAACACTTCAGTTCTGTTATCTTTGAACCTCTTCACTGCTTCCTGCTTCACCCCCTCTAAAGATCAAAAGAAAGCAAGAAAAGACAGCTTAGAAGTGGCTTTGATCAAAACTTGTGCAGAAAAGTCATTAGAAAGTGTGTTCTTGTTATGCGAAACTTTTAAAGGAACACCCTTATTATTAGGCCAGAGAGAGACATGATGTAGATGTATAGATATAAGGGTTGTAACTCACAGTTTTCATAGGACATCTTGCAGTTTCATCTTCCAGTCATAGCTGTTTGCAGGCACAAACTTTCCATGAGTAAATCATAGACTAAACTCTCAGTCTCTAGGGATGTGTTCTTTGTCCCTCAGGCCTGTTTGATGATGACCATTGAAAGGTAAGGAAGAGCTAGCTTCAACCCTCTGGAACAGCAGTTACAGGGGATTTCCTATGAAATTGTGAGGCTAGCCATGCCAGAATGTAGGATCCTGGCCTTGATACAGGGTGGGAATCAAACAGTCTCCATGAAGCAGCAGTGAAATATGAACAGAATATATTGTCCCATGAAATTGGAGTGTCACTTAATTCTAGAGAATTCTCTGAACAAGGCTACCAGGCATAGCTCGTGGTGTGGTCTGTTCAATAATCCACTCCCTGTAGTTTTCTTTAGTCATAGGAAAACATGAAGCTGCTTACAGAAACAAAATTAACAAAGTCATAACTAACAGCACTATAGTATTTAACAGTATTCAACAGAGCATGAAGGGCCTGAGACTGTCCCTAACCCTAGACAGAACTGGATACCTTAGAGCTGCCTCAGTTATGGTATAATTAAGTCTTATTTTAATTAGAGGTCCAGAAACACAGAGCATAATGGCCAAGTTTCCTAAATGAAGACACTATTTCTTTGCACAAAATATTTATAATCTGGTCCCCATTAGACAACTACACTAAGTTATAAAGAGAAGACATTAGAACAAGCTAAATACAGTTTCAAAATTGTCCAATGAATCATTGCAAAAAGTTATCAACAACTAAGGAGGAGTATAACAGTTAATGAATTTGTCAATTAATTAATCCATTAAACTAGGTAAACATTTTAATTAGAGATAAATTGAATTTTGAAGGACATATCAATTTCATTGTTACTAAATAACAGTTTATATAATCTAATCAAAACACTGAAGCTACACAATTAAAAATATATTATAGAAATTATTTTAAGGAAGCTAATAAAGAACTTAATGAAAATGTAATTCTACTCCTTTAATTAAATTCATGTCCATAAACTACTTTTTGACCTATTATGATCACATTTCACATTTTCAGTTAGGTAAAGTTTTTGGTTTAGTAAATGCTAGGTTATAGATTTAGTGTGATAGTAAAATATACATACATATAAATGGTATATACCTTTAATATCAATACATGCAGTATTCTATAAACAAATAACTGTTTATATTCAGGAAAAGTTCAAAACTGTTTCCTGATATTAATTAAATTGTAGATGACGAATTAATTATTTAAATTTCTATACTTTTTGTCTCCTATGCTGCCTCCTTTCTTCTCATCCACAGAAATTGATACCAGCTCTGATCCTTCCATTGTCCTTCTAGGTTCAGGCACTTACGATTCACAGATTCCAAGTCAATGGCTCTCGTTTGTATGCACTCAAGAATCATAAATATCACTCAGGTCTAGGAACAAATACTATGATTTTAACTTGTTTAAATTGCAATTTTATCTAGTAATAATTTTGAATATGCAGGCATACAGATCTTCAAATGCCACATGATTGAAGGGTCCATAATGGAGTTTAAAATTCTGAGATTAGAAATTATCAGCAAGGCAGCTTAAAACTAGATTTTCATTGAAAATAATTTTCCACACAAAAATGTTTTTATAATGGTTTCAGCAGACCCTTTCCACTTACTCACGCATCCAACATGCATATCTTCTTTCTCTCTTTAGAAAAAAAAATGGCATTTAAAAGCAGTCAAAAAAATGTAAAAGCAAGTAAAGAATTAAAGAAAAAAGCAGTAAAGAAAGGAAGAAAGAAGGAAAGAAAGAAATAAAGAAAGGAAGAAAGGAAGGAAGGAAGGAAGGAAGAGAGAAAGAAAGAAAGAAAGAAAGAAAGAAAGAAAGAAAGGAAGGAAGGAAGGAAGAAAGAAAGGAAGGAAGGAAGAAAAAGAAGAAAAAAGAAAGAAGAAAGAAGGAAAAATGAAGAAAACAGGGAAAAAGAAAAATCATAAGAAAATCATACACAGACACAGAAGCACATGGAAATACACACACACACACACACACAAAACCTGTAAAAATACAAAATTAAATACCATAATATATGACTAAAATACCAATAAAGTAGAAAATACCTAAACAATAAATTGTTAGATCAAAAAAAAAATCTCTAAAACTTCCACTGAATTTATTTTGTCTTGGTCATCAAATGAAGAACATAGTTTCACCTTTGAATGTGGTTTGTATATACCCAGAGACTCCATTGGAGAAAACAAAATTTCCCTTTCCAATAGTTTGTACCTCCGTGAAAAAGTCTGGATTAGAAATAAGGACTTGTATACAGTTCAACGCTCAGCTCTAGGATCCCATATGACTTGAACTTTATAGTTTGCCACAGTCCCTGTAAATTCATATATGTGTCAGTCTTGTGTCAAGAAGGTCCTGTTCTTTGGTGTCTTCTATCCTCATTGGTTCTTAATGTTTTTCTGCTTCCTTGTCCCCACATGTCTCTGAGACCTGAGGGAAGGGTTTGATGAAGACATCCTATTTAGGATAGAATGTTTCTAGGTCTCTCAGTCTCATCACTTTGTTAAGAAGTGAGTCTCTATTTGTTCCCATCTACTGTGGCAGCTTCTCTGATTCTGGCTGAACAAGTAATTGTTATATGAGTAGAACAGAATGCTACTACACGCCATTTTATTGCCACATTCGTTTTGCAGAATAAAGTAATTTGGTTTTCCTTTAGTCTCTCCTAGTACCATGAGCACAAATTAGTAGAGATTAAGGCTCTAGTTAAGTGACAGCATAAGTTTTCTATATCCAATTAGATATGTAGGTCTGTCTTCAACAATAGTGCCTGCCATACCATCTATCTCTGCACAGCACACAATAATAGCCATGGTAATCATCAGAGTCATTGGGGGTTGCCCTTGAGGGGAGCACTTTGGTCACTAGAGATTTCACTTGGTGATAAGACCTGTCTTGTTGAGATTTTGTGTCTCCTGTTATTTGGTGATTTTATTTATACTGTTTTCATATATATGTGTATGTGTGTGTGTGTGTGTGTGTGTGTGTGTGTATGTGTGTGTGTGTATGGTTTTTGTATGACATCTCAAGCGGCCCTTAATCTTGGCTGTTCCCACCTTTCTTTCCTTTTTTACCCTCATCTTCCTTAAAACTCTCTATTCAATCCTCCCATTCAGGTCTTCTCTGTGTCCCTCCATAACTATACATTCCATTTTCCCTTCCACGGGAAAGGGAAATACAATCCCCAACCATAGTCCATGAAGTGATATCTAACTTCTGTGGTTATATGGGCTATGCCTCCCTGCTGAAGGTTTAAATCTAACATACACATATAAAAGAATACATAGCATATTTGGTTTTGGATTTTTGTTTTGTTTTGTTTTGTTTTGTTTTGTTTTGTTTTGTTTTGTTTTGGAGAGGTGTTAGGATTCACGCCACATTCAGAATAATTTTTTTTCTAGTTCCATCCATTTGCCTTCAATTTAGCACATTTTCCTGATACCTTGCTCTGTTCATGGATGTCAGGATATTTCCAATTTGGGGGTATTGTAGCCTCCCATAAGCCTGAAGCAGGCTGAGCCAGAACTTGACCTTGTTGCCTCTAAGGAGATTATCTAGGGCGGAGCCTTCCTCCCTAGATCACTCTATTGTTGAGCCACAGTTGTTGTTCCTCTTCAAGATACTGCTACCTGCTGAGAGCCCCCCCCCCCCCCCCCAGCTATTCTGGAGATTACACTCTATCCTGCACATCATCACCTGCAGCTGGTTCCAGGCACCAAGAATGAATTGGTGGGAATGGACTTTCCCCACTCTTTTATAAAGCGTGTCAGCTATTAAAAATTTGAACCTTGAGCAGACTAGTTGTCTTGGTTCCATTATTTCTCTACCTGCCTAGGCTCCCTCTTTTCTTCCAGATCCCATGATCCCTTCCAGGCTCGAACCCGGACATGAGAGCAGCAGGCTAGCCCCAACAGGGTATTCTGAATAGAACAATAAACTGGAATGAGAAAGTGTCTCTGTAGTAGGATACAGAGTCCTTTCAGTATATTCCTCAAAGTAGTATAGCTATATCTTGAGGTAGATCTATTCTCACCTTTCTGGAAACTGCCTCACAGATTTCCATAGTGGCTGTGCAAGTTTGTACTTTCATCAGCAATGGATAAGTGTCTCCCTTATTCTACATCCTTGCCAGTATAGGCTGTCATTTGTTTTACTGATCTTCGCCATTTGCCTGGTGAAAGATGAAATCTCGCAGTAGTTTTCATTTTGCATTTCCCTAATGACTACAATGTAGAACATTTCTTTAAGTTTTTTCTAAGCCATTTATGTTTTGTTTTTTGAGAACTCTTAAAACCTTCAAAGGCTAACTTTTCAGGAGACAATCTTCAAACTTTTTATTGCTGCTCAGAAAAAATGTCCTGCCACGGACTGTCCTCAGTCACCCCCCCCCCCAATCCATGAGAGAAATCAGGGTCCCAGTCAGGTGGGCAGGAATTGGCAAGAAATGACAAATACAGACACAAGGGAATGTGCTGTATCTGAATGTAATCTGTCAAATTGAGCATTAAACTTTTAATACAGAAGAAAATAGGGAAGTTAGGTGACACATCAGCAAGGTACAATGAGGTTACCGGATGCTTAATGACTCATACAGAACAGAGGAATGCATACATAAAGACTAGCAGGAACTGGGCAATAAAACAACTGAGACAAAGTCAGTTCTATCTAAGGTCAGCCATATTCTTAGAAGCCAGGTATGAGGTCTTTACACTCCCAAGGCAAGGGCTTTCATGCCCAAGCCATAGTTGTAATTAGGGAGTTCCGCTCTAGCTAATATCATGAATAATGCAATATTCTAGTTCCTCCTCAAATCACAGCCTGATCTACTTCCTAAACCATTGTAAATTGCTGTATATGGGAGTGACTTGGCTTTTATTCTAAGTGATAGTGTGGGGGGACTTTCAACTAATAAGAAATGTAGTCTGCCATACATAACTATAATAAGAATTCTAAATTTAATTTGCTAAGCTTGCCCTGAGATTTCTAACTCTATGTAGTAGACAGTAATGCTTGATTTCTTTCACTATCTCTTTTACAATACTAGAGGCAATTCTGAATGTCACTGAATAGGCAACATTCTTACTGAATTCCAAGCCCAGGGTTGGCTCAAGAACTACCTAGGGCGTTGGTGAAGGCCAGGAAGCAAAGTTCAATTTTGCTTAGGTATTTGGCAAATCATTGTTTGGAGGCACCTATAAAAAAACAATACTGAAAGAAAGCACACAGATCCATTAGGAAACAAGTTTGGAGCATTCATTATATTGAATGCCATGGTTCCAGAAGACTAGGTTTCTGTGAAACTCTTTGCCTCAGGACTGCTTCCAAGTTTCTAGGCCTGTCATGTGAGTCACTACTGGAGTAGATGTAGCAATGTCCCAGAAAAACATCTCAGGAATTTTAAATGACAAGTGTAAAATGAGTCTATAGTAGTGGCATTAAATTATTTTAAAGTCAGATTTAAGTATGAGTGAATATCATAAGATATCCCCAGTCTCAAAAACCCACCCTTGGTTTTGTGAAACATGAGCAATACTTAACTGACTGTAAATTTACAGCCAAGAGTAGTAGATAGAATGTAGGTATTTCTTCCTGAACTGGTACAAAAAGTCAGTTGGTTTTGTGTCCATAGCACCAGTCATCCTGGGCAAAATGTAGTTTTCATTCATGTTTCAACAAAAGCTACAGTACATCTCAGGATGGATAGCTGTTTTGTTCAAAGTCCAGTTCTCTCCATGCTTTCTCCCTGAAGATCTACCTGATTTCCACAGTCTCATTTCTTTGAAAACATGCCTTTTCTTATGGTCTAGAAAAGTGATTTGGCAAAGATGTCTGTTCTTCTTTACTCTATACAACTTCACCAAATTCCCTGGCTTTCCAGAACTTGGATAGCAAAACTTTGCTTACATTTAGAGTCTTACAAAAAGGAATTTATGGAGGTATATATATTTTTAAAGCTTTTCCTGTAGTAGATTTGTGGATGATATCGCAAGTGGCCCTTACTCTTAGCTCAAAAGAAATTATTGAAAGTACATTCCTGGAGCTCCTGTACGGAAACAGAAATGATAATCACAGGGAACAGACCATCAGAAAATAGGATGAGAAGATTTTCAAAAGTGCTGCTTTTTAGTATGTTTTACTGACCTGTCAGAACAAAAGCAAATATTAAAGCTGACATATTTAAATGATTGCTTGTAATGGATCTGCTGTAATTAATGAGTGAATGCAAGTAAATTATGGAATTTTTTAGTGACCAGCACTCAAATATATATCAGTGTACTAGGCATTCATCTAAGTATTATACACAGAGATACACAAGCACACACATACAGACATCAATATGCATACAAATGTAGGCAAAAGATATACACAGAGAGACACACATAAAGACACAGGTGCACTCTTGCACTGATGTAACTTATGTACCTTTGTTTTGACTTCTGGGTTCACATGTTCTTTTGTGTTAGAGTCAGAAAACAGAAGTACACAGTATGTCTCCTTGTGTATTAGTTCATGCAGTACACAGAGTAGAAAGGGACTTGACCACCTGGCCTGTGATGGATGCAAAAGTCCTCTTACGTGCTTATGCTATTCAACATCCTTTGAAAGACCCATGGAGAAATTGATGTTTGAGTGATGTATTAACTGCTTAATAAATGCCAATTTTTTATAGAACTGAAGAATCCAGTAAAACTAGTCAATGTAAGACAAATAAATAAAAACAACTAATGAAATTGCAAAGAATAAACAAAAAATAGAAAGGCAATACAGAATAATTAAAAAAGAAAAGAAAAGAAAACATGACTACTGGTCAACTCAATACTACACTGACCACATTTGTGCTGTCATGACCTGGAATCTACTTTTTATTACGTTCATGAATGCTACTCTTCTTATCAGGCTTTGTTCATAAAATTTAATCTTCCACAGGTTTAAGTTGTATTTCCTATCAGTAGTTATGACAGAAAACAAAATAAAACAAAAACAAACAACTAAAACTCTAAAACCAGAAACATAATGAGTGGGTTTCTTATTAAACTTCTGTAGGAAGACTCTGGCAAGCTTCCTGCTCTTTCTTTCCTTTCTCCTGCTTCTTCTCTTCCTCTTCTTCCTCCTTTTTCCTTTCTAGTTCTCTTTTCCATCTTTCTTCTCCTTCTCCCATCCTTCCTTCCCTTCTCTATGAATAGCTGTCATAATCTGTTTTTCATGGGTAAAGCCTTCCCTAACACAGATAACTACACATATGTCAACAGACATATACACAGGCACACTCCAGACAACTACAGATACAACTTTTTTTTTAAAGATTTCAATAAACATTGCATATGCTTTGGAAACATCTATCAGTGTTGTATAATAATAATAACATAAGAATGAAGAGACTGTCTCCCTAATCAAATGCTGGAAACATTTTATATTCTCTAGGAAGTATTGCTTTGAAATGCTAAGTAGAGAAACAATGTATTTAAGAGTCATTAATCTCAATTAGCTTCATTTTCCACCAGAAAGTTTTTCATATGACCTCACCTGTTCAAATTAGTCCTAATTACTTTCTGTAAAAGATCTTCATTCAATTACCCGCAATCTTGGAGTCTGGCCAGTGAATTTTGTCCCAAATACTTCAAACTTAGAAGTTCATTTAACATCTCTTTCAACAAAATGCCCCTGATGGCAGCTGATATCCACAGAACTCCAGCATCATTTAATTTGTGATTTACTACACTCTGGTTTATCCAGATAGCTTCATCATGGCTTTCTTCCAGCTAGAATTCTATATTCCAAGACCTTCCTGAGATAACAGCACAACTTCATTTCAAAAGGGAGAAATAATAACCTGAAAGAAATAGGTATAAATATTTGTGAAAGAAAATAACCCTTTTGCATTTAACAATCCAGTGTTCTTGGTATTTTTTTTTTTTTTTTTGGCCAGGGTTTGGACAAGTGAAAAGTCTCTGTATTTGTCTCTGTCTGTCTTTCTGTCTGTCTTTCTGTCTCTCTATCTCTGTCTCTGTCTCTGCCTCTCTCTCTCATTCTGTGTTCATTATCTCAGTGACTTGTAACATTTCAACCTTAATTTTCTCAAACTTGAACTTGAGACAATCATGGTATATGATATTCTATCAGACTCCAATAGGTGATTCATGGGAGTGTTTAGCACAGTATTTTATGGAGGGAGTGTTCGAGTAACATAATCTATTATTATAGCTATTTGATCATGCAATTTCTAGATCAGCACATAGTTAACCTTGCCCTGTGAAACTCATCTTGAAACATCATGAAGTTTGAGCACAAAGTTCAAAAACCCATAGAACATGTATTAGTGCCCTTCAGGATTCAGATGAAATGAAACTATCCCAAAGAGACAAATGTCTCTTAATTCTTTTAAAAAGTGGATTTGTATGTGTGTGTGTGTGGGGGGGGATATTAACAGTTTTCCATCTAACATTTTAATGATCTATTTGACGTGGAAAGACTGGAGGCTTCCTTCATATCTGTCACTTCTGTTTTGTAGCTACTAAAAAGGTGTGGAACAGATGCCTACTGTTTCAGGGATAGTTTAGATTTCAGTTTCCTAAAATAAACCTGTCATTGAATATGGACACATTGGCAACGGTTTAGAAAAGGCCACACTATTTTAGATAAAACTGAAAGTGCAGCTCGAAGGCCTTCTAATGTTAAGAATATTAGTGTGTTCTTTCCTGAGCCAGGGTAATATCCAAATTGCTTTATCCTCCATAGCAAATGAAGTCTTATGGTGACTTTGATGCCATGCAGGAACTTACTGTAACAGTAAGAAAATTCAACATGCCACAAAATATGTACTTCTCTAAATTCCACAAACTTGAAGTGCTGCAGTCAGAGGCATTCTGCCATTGTAATTAAAGTTGGAGACATGGAAACAGTGAGAATATTCCACTGGCTCATAAGTAATAACATGATCTTTTAAAATTTAAAAGCGTCCATATCCATAAACCCAGCATAAAGGGTACAAAAGGAAGATAAGAGATATTCGAAGCTCAGGAAGCACTTGAGATTTTAGTAGTACTTAGGAGAAGAAAAAGATAAATAGACCCAAGAATGAGGGTGGTATTAGGTTTAAATACCCAGGGCAATGAATTCTGGACCTTAAAACCACATGGTAGTAATTTCTTCCTCTACCACACAAGTTTGCAAAGGGTTTATGCACACTGTCTAGGAAGAAACACAGACCGGAAGGGTGTTTTTTTTTTTTTTTAATTTCTTCATTATGAAACTTTAAAAAGATTAACAGTGGGGTTATTTCCCACCCATGCTGCAAGCTGCACAATGGGAGACTAAAAATGGATGTTAGCTTAAACACACAATCTGTGGCCATTTGTTATCATAACAACAGGAGATTCAGCTTACTTATTGTGCTTCCTCCTTTTCAGCTTCCTTGACGCTGAGATTTATGAAGCTTTTGAGATGTGCCACCTCAACAAACACCAAACTGAGATATTGATTAGCACAAACAAAGCACTCAGGCAGATCCAGCTCCCTAAAAAAACATTTCCTCTGCATCCCCAGAGCCAGCCAATTAGGTTAATTCTTCTGGGAGAAGAATCTTCATCAACTAAGGATAGAAAATAGTTGTCATCACAAGACAGTGGCAACTGGGACTTCTGAGTCCAAATTAAAAACAAACAAGCAAACACCTCTCAACCCTCAAGTTCGGTAAATTTGTGCACTGCATAGCATCTCTCTCTAAGCATCATCTCCAGGGTTCATTATCCTACTACACTAAACTACTTAACCTCTAAGTCTTCCTCAGATTTACTATTCTGTGTGAAAGGTATGCATGGATCCTACTTTGATTCTTTAACTTCACATGCAAAGATACATTCACACATGTAAAGTGAATAAAATTAAAATATTTTTTTTCTTTAATCACTAATGGTATGTACGGTACAAGAACAAACAACTAAGGAATTCTTCAATCTGATATCACTTATATGTAAAGAGGAGTGTAGAGGTTTCCATTTCTCTTTTATAACTTTGTAAAATGCTTAAAGCAATTTTCATTTTTTTCTAAAATGTCTTATACACACTGTCACTATCTGCATATTAGCTTTACAGTATTTTAAGCAACTTAGCACTTTGAAATATGATGTGGATCTAAACCACAATACACACTTATATAATGAGAGCCTACATTTTTAAAGAAGAGCCGAGGCTTCTTAGATCAAATAGGATTCATTAAAGGTTATGGGGTTGTAAGTAGTTGCACACATCATGATAGCCACCTACTTAGGTGATGCTGTGTCTGGCTTGTTGGGAAAAGATAGAGAATAGCTCACAAAAAACACTGCAAAAGCCATAATTTGGGACATGTATGTCTTTTGAGAACATACATCAGTCAAAGCTACAGTTTCTGGCGGCACTTGGATGATAAGGTTATAAAAATGTCACCAAAGTACATAGTTAATATATTTTCAAAGTCCTGATCCAAGGATTCTGAGATGTATAGAATTTGTGTTGTTTTAAAATGCTATGCTGGTGGTAATAACCATAGTAATGTGCTTCTACTGATCATGTGAAACAATGCTTCTCTCTGCTTCGCTGAAGAAATCACAGGGACAAATTTCCAGTCTCTAGTCTGTACTTCATTCCTGTATTTCATTTAGACCATCCAGAGACTGCTCCACCTGGGGATCCATCCCATATACAGACACCAAACCTAGACACTATAGTGTGGTAACTAAAAAGTGGGTCCTGGGGAAGAGGAGGAAGGGGGGAAGGCCCACGCCCTGCCAGAGTTCCACCTATTCTCTGGTCAGGTGGGCATGAGAGGGCTGCCACACTCTTCCCACTCAGCCCTGGATGGTCATCCAAGCCTCTGTCCCACTCTTCGGTGGATGGACAAGGGGCAGCCCAAACTGGGAGCCCCGGGGCTACTCTCTAAAGCTCTGGGGTTATGGGAGAGAGGGATGAGGAATGAGAGGTTCCCACACCAGCAAAAGTGAGCGCAGTGGATCTTGACTGGAGCACAGGAAGGCTTCCATTGGGATATTAGAAAGGGCTAAATAGGAGAAAGCCTACCCCATCCTTCAAGCAAAGTGGGCCTTGATGAGCAGAGACATTCTATGGTTTATTATAGAAAGGCAGGGAGAAAGAGAGAAGAGAAGAGAGAGAGAGAGAGAGAGAGAGAGAGACAGAGAGAGAGAGAGAGAGAGAGAGAGAGAGAGAGAGAAAGAGAGAAAGAGAGGAAACGCTGGAGAAGAGGAGAGAGGAGAGGAGAAGGCAGAGAGGAAAGAGGGTGAGAGAAATGAGAGGAGAGAAGACAAAGAGAGCCGAGTGAGAGGATGAGAGTGAGGAGTAAAGGAGAGGTGAGGAGAGGCCTCTTATGATCTTTTCTGTTGCTAGGTAACTGGGGAGGAGTTTAGCCTGAAGCTCAGAAGCTTGGGACATTGCCTGCATGACTTCTAGCCATGCTTCTTTTATGGCGGTTGGGGCGGGGGGCGGGGGGGGGGGGGTTGGGGGGGGCGGTAACTTATGCAGGAGTCAGAGTTCCAGGAGCACGAGGGAACGCCTATCTTGTCATGTAGGTGAATTATCACCCTTATGGGGTCTGACTCCAGTCAGACCTCTGCTCAACTGGAGACCAGCCTGACTGTGCATAATCCAATGCCCCACACTATAGCTGATACCAAGAAGTGCTTGCTGACAGGAGCCAGGTATAACTGTCCTTGAAGAGAGTCTACCAGAGCCTGACAAATACATATGTGGATGATTACAGCCAACCATTAGACTGAGCACAGGGACCTCAATGGAAGAGTTAGGGAAAGGGCTGAAGGAGCTGAAGGGGTTTGCAACCCTGTAGGAAGAACAACAGTATCAACCAATCAGAACCCGCAGAGTTCCCGGAACTAAACAATTCACCAAGGAGTACACACTGAGGGACCTATGTCTCCAGCTGCATATGTAGCAGACAATGGTCTTACCTGGCATCAATGGGAAGAGAGGCCCTTGGTCCTGTGAAGACTCGATTTTCCAGTGTAGGGGAATGCCAGGGCATTGAGGTGGAAGTGGGTAGGTTGGTGGGTGGGGGAGCACCCTCATAGAAGCAGGGAGAGGGGAGATGGGATGGGGCTTTGCAGAGGAGAAACTGGGAAAGAGGATAGCATTTTAAATTTAAATAAAATATCCAATAAAAAAAGGTAGAAAACCTAAAAACCAAACAAAACAACCAAAAAAATTTAAAATTATCAAATGTCACCCACAAAGACAATTAGTAATCCCACTGTGAATTTCTACAACAACTCAGAGTCAACTCTTCCAACTATTGTTCCATGGGGAATATTTGTATTTCCTTGGCATGTAATGTAATTATTCATGATATACAGTTCTATTAAGGGTTTGCTTTAAGTTCTACTGAGTTTTGAGATAATCTTCAGGACACGATGTGAAAGTTTAACTCTGTTTCCAAAATTCAAAGATGTTGCCTTGTAAAGTAACTGAGAGTTATGATCAGCTACAGAAAGAAGGAGACAGATCAGTCGATAAGGACCATGACATCTTGAGAAGACACGTGTAATGATAGATTTTACATACAACTGTATGTACTTGCTGTGATTCCATTATATTCTCACAGTGATTTATCATTATTTTAGAAATCAATGAAGAGCCTGGTTTTATAAAAGGAATATTGAGAGGCTAATACACAATTTGGCAGGAAGATATTACATTTCATTTTCATCAATGCAGTGATTAATGAGTAGTGACATTTAGAGTGAGACATTATTAGTAGTGTGAATTCGTGTAAAGAAGAGTTGACACTGAGCAGTGCCTCTGCCGTTTAAAGGCTTGTATACAGACCAGTCTAGACTTGCACTACACCCTCCTGCCTCAGCTTCTACAGTACTGAATTATAGGTATGTTACACCACACCCAGCCCAGTTCGTAGTGGTTATGTAAGATATCTTTGAGCTTAATAAAATTATCATAATATATTTCTTGCCATACTATTACAAGATGAAATATGAAGAAAAGAAACACATTTACTAATCGACATCAATGTAATCCATTATTGGTATTCTCAGAATTTGTTAAAATTCATCTTGAATGTAGAATTAAACATTTGCCACTGCATTGTTGTTGCGGGTTATAATACAAAATAATATGGCTAAGGAACAATGTTATTCTATAAACTCTCAAAGGAGCTGTAATACAAGCATTACTATATATTGTAGATTTTGAAAATGAAACACTGTTAATTTATATCAAAACACTGAAATTTTCAGATAAAATAAGCATAAAACTAGAAAACTTTAGTAATTGCTACGAATTAAGTTTTTTTTTTTTTTTTTTTTTTTATTTTTTTTTCCATTTTTTATTAGGTATTTAGCTCATTTACATTTCCAATGCTATACCAAAAGTCCCCCTTACCCACCCACCCCCACTCCCCTACCCACCCACTCCCCCCCTTTGGCCCTGGCGTTCCCCTGTACCGGGGCACACAAAGTCTGCGTGTCCAATGGGCCTCTCTTTCCAGTGATGGCCGACTAGGCCATCTTTTGATACATATGCAGCTAGAGTCAAGAGCTCAGGGGTACTGGTTAGTTCATAATGTTGTTCCACCTATAGGGTTGAAGATCCCTTTAGCTCCTTGGGTACTTTCTCTAGCTCCTCCATTGGAAGCCCTGTGATCCATCCATTAGCTGACTGTGAGCATCCACTTCTGTGTTTGCTAGGCCCCGGCATAGTCTCACAAGAGACAGCTACATCTGGGTCCTTTCAGTAAAATCTTGCTAGTGTATGCAATGGTGTCAGCATTTGGAAGCTGATTATGGGGTGGATCCCTGGATATGGCAGTCTCTACATGGTCCATCCTTTCATCTCAGCTCCATACTTTGTTTCTGTAACTCCTTCCATGGGTGTTTTGTTCCCACTTCTAAGGAGGGGCATAGTGTCCACACTTAAGTCTTCATTTTTCTTGAGTTTCATGTGTTTAGGAAATTGTATCTTATATCGTGGGTATCCTAGGTTTTGGGCTAGTATCCACTTATCAGTGAGTACATATTGTGTGGGTTCCTTTGTGATTGTGTTACCTCACTCAGGATGATGCTCTCCAGGTCCATCCATTTGGCTAGGAATTTCATAAATTCATTCTTTTTAATAGCTGAGTAGTACTCCATTGTGTAGATGTACCACATTTTCTGTATCCATTCCTCTGTTGAGGGGCATCTGGGTTCTTTCCAGTTTCTGGCTATTATAAATAAGGCTGCTATGAACATAGTGGAGCATGTGTCCTTCTTACAAGTTGGGGCTTCTTCTGGATATATGCCCAGGAGAGGTATTGCTGGATCCTCCGGTAGTACTATGTCCAATTTTCTGAGGAACCGCCAGACTGATTTCCAGAGTGGTTGTACAAGCCTGCAATCCCACCAACAATGGAGGACTGTTCCTCTTTCTCCACATCCTCGCCAGCATCTGCTGTCACCTGAATTTTTGATCTTAGCCATTCTCACTGGTGTGAGGTGGAATCTCAGGGTTGTTTTGATTTGCATTTCCCTGATGATTAAGGATGTTGAACATTTTTTCAGGTGCTTCTCTGCCATTCGGTATTCCTCAAGTGAGAATTCTTTGTTCAGTTCTGAGCCCCATTTTTTAAGGGGGTTATTTGATTTTCTGAGGTCCACCTTCTTGAGTTCTTTATATATGTTGGATATTAGTCCCCTATCTGATTTAGGATAGGTAAAGATCCTTTCCCAGTCTGTTGGTGGTCTTTTTGTCTTATAGACAGTGTCTTTTGCCTTGCAGAAACTTTGGAGTTTCATTAGGTCCCATTTGTCAATTCTCGATCTTACAGCACAAGCCATTGCTGTTCTGTTCAGGAATTTTTCCCCTGTGCCCATATCTTCAAGGCTTTTCCCCACTTTCTCCTCTATAAGTTTCAGTGTCTCTGGTTTTATGTGAAGTTCCTTGATCCACTTAGATTTGACCTTAGTACAAGGAGATAAGTATGGATCGATTCGCATTCTTCTACATGATAACAACCAGTTGTGCCAGCACCAATTGTTGAAAATGCTGTCTTTCTTCCACTGGATGGTTTTGGCTCCCTTGTCGAAGATCAAGTGACCATAGGTGTGTGGGTTCATTTCTGGGTCTTCAATTCTATTCCATTGGTCCACTTGTCTGTCTCTATACCAGTACCATGCAGTTTTTATCACAATTGCTCTGTAGTAAAGCTTTAGGTCAGGCATGGTGATTCCACCAGAGGTTCTTTTATCCTTGAGAAGAGTTTTTGCTATCCTCGGTTTTTTGTTATTCCAGATGAATTTGCAAATTGCTCCTTCTAATTCGTTGAAGAATTGAGTTGGAATTTTAATGGGGATTGCATTGAATCTGTAGATTGCTTTTGGCAAGATAGCCATTTTTACAATGTTGGTCCTGCCAATCCATGAGCATGGGAGATCTTTCCATCTTCTGAGATCTTCTTTAATTTCTTTCTTCAGGGACTTGAAGTTTTTATCATACAAATCTTTCACTTCCTTCGTTAGAGTCACGCCGAGATATTTTATATTATTTGTGGCTATTGAGAAGGGTGTTGTTTCCCTAATTTCTTTCTCAGCCTGTTTATTCTTTGTGTAGAGAAAGGCCATTGACTTGTTTGAGTTAATTTTATATCCAGCTACTTCACCGAAGCTGTTTATCAGGTTTAGGAGTTCTCTGTTGGAATTTTTAGGGTCACTTATATATACTATCATATCATCTGCAAAAAGTGATATTTTGACTTCCTCTTTTCCAATTTGTATCCCCTTGATCTCCTTTTGTTGTCGAATTGCTCTGGCTAATACTTCAAGTACTATGTTGAAAAGGTAGGGAGAAAGTGGGCAGCCTTGTCTAGTCCCTGATTTTAGTGGGATTGCTTCCAGCTTCTCTCCATTTACTTTGATGTTGGCTACTGGTTTGCTGTAGATTGCTTTTATCATGTTTAGGTATTGGCCTTGAATTCCTGATCTTTCCAGAACTTTTATCATGAATGGGTGTTGGATCTTGTCAAATGCTTTTTCTGCATCTAACGAGATGATCATGTGGTTTTTGTCTTTGAGTTTGTTTATATAATGGATTACATTGATGGATTTTCGTATATTAAACCATCCCTGCATCCCTGGAATAAAACCTACTTGGTCAGGATGGATGATTGCTTTAATGTGTTCTTGGATTCGGTTAGCGAGAATTTTATTAAGGATTTTTGCATCAATGTTCATAAGAGAAATTGGTCTGAAGTTCTCTATCTTTGTTGGATCTTTCTGTGGTTTAGGTATCAGAGTAATAGTGGCTTCATAAAATGAGTTGGGTAGAATACCTTCTACTTCTATCTTGTGAAAAAGTTTGTGCAGAACTGGAGTTAGATCTTCTTTGAAGGTCTGATAGAACTCTGCACTAAACCCGTCTGGTCCTGGGCTTTTTTTGGCTGGGAGACTATTAATAACTGCTTCTATTTCTTTAGGGGATATGGGACTGTTTAGAAGGTCAACTTGATCCTGATTCAACTTTGGTACCTGGTATCTGTCCAGAAATTTGTCCATTTCGTCCAGGTTTTCCAGTTTTGTTGAGTATAGCCTTTTGTAGAAGGATCTGATGGTGTTTTGGATTTCTTCAGGATCTGTTGTTATGTCTCCCTTTTTATTTCTGATTTTGTTAATTAGGATTTTGTCCCTGTGCCCTTTAGTGAGTCTAGCTAAGGGTTTATCTATCTTGTTGATTTTCTCAAAGAACCAACTCCTCGTTTGGTTAATTCTTTGAATAGTTCTTCTTGTTTCCACTTGGTTGATTTCACCCCTGAGTTTGATTATTTCCTGCCGTCTACTCCTCTTGGGTGAATTTGCTTCCTTTTTTTCTAGAGCTTTTAGATGTGTTGTCAAGCTGCTAGTATGTGCTCTCTCCCGTTTTTTCTTGAAGGCACTCATAGCTATGAGTTTCCCTCTTAGAAATGCTTTCATTGTGTCCCAAAGGTTTGGGTACGTTGTGGCTTCATTTTCATTAAACTCTAAAAAGTCTTTAATTTCTTTCTTTATTCCTTCCTTGACCAAGGTATCATTGAGAAGAGTGTTGTTCAGTTTCCATGTGAATGTTGGCTTTCTGTTATTTATTTTGTTATTGAAGATCAGCCTTAGTGCATGGTGATCTGATAGGATACATGGGACAATTTCAATATTTTTGAATCTGTTGAGGCCTGATTTGTGACCTATTATGTGGTCAATTTTGGAGAAGGTACCATGAGGTGCTGAGAAGAAGGTATATCCTTTTGTTTTAGGGTAAAATGTTCTGTAGATATCTGTCAGATCCATTTGTTTCATCACTTCTGTTAGTTTCAGTGTGTCCCTGTTTAGTTTCTGTTTCCATGATCTGTCCATTGGTGAAAGTGGTGTGTTGAAGTCTCCCACTATTATTGTGTGAGGCGCAATGTGTGCTTTGAGCTCTACTAAAGTTTCTTTAGTGAATGTGGCTGCTCTTGTATTTGGAGCATAGATATTCAGAATTGAGAGTTCCTCTTGGAGGATTTTACCTTTGATGAGAATGAAGTGTCCCTCCTTGTCTTTTTTGATGACTTTGGGTTGGAAGTCAATCTTATCAGATATTAGGATGGCTACTCCTGCTTGTTTCTTCATACCATTTGCTTGGAAAATTGTTTTCCAGCCTTTCATTCTGAGGTAGTGTCTATCTTTTTCTCTGAGATGAGTTTCCTGTAAGCAGCAAAATGTTGGGTCTTGTTTGTGTAGCCAGTTTGTTAGTCTATGTCTTTTTATTGGCGAGTTGAGACCATTGATGTTAAGAGATATTAAGGAAAAGTAATTGTTGCTTCCTGTTATTTTAGTTGTTAAAGGTGGCATTCTGTTCTTGTGGCTGTCTTCTTTTAGGTTTGTTGAGGGATTACCTTCTTGTTTTTTCTAGGGCGTTGTTCCCGTTCTTGTATTGGTTTTTTTCTGTTATTATCCTTTGAAGGGCTGGATTCGTGGAGAGATAATGCGTGAATTTGGTTTTGTCGTGGAATACTTTGGTTTCTCCCTCTATGATAATTGAGAGTTTGGCTGGGTATAGTAGCCTGGGCTGCAGTTTGTGTTCTCTTAGTGTCTGTATAACATCTGTCCAGGCTCTTCTGGCTTTCATAGTCTCTGGTGAAAAATCTGGTGTAATTCTGATAGGCTTGCCTTTATATGTTACTTGACCTTTTTCCCTTACTGCTTTTAGTATTCTATCTTTATTTAGTGCATTTGATGTTCTGATTATTATGTGTCGGGAGGAATTTCTTTTCTGGTCCAGTCTATTTGGAGTTCTGTAGGCTTCTTGTATGTTCATATGCATCTCATTCTTTAGATTTGGGAAGTTTTCTTCAATAATTTTGTTGAAGATGTTTGCTGGACCTTTGAGTTGAAAATCTTCATTCTCATCCACTCCTATTATCCGTACGTTTGGTCTTCTTATTGTGTCCTGGATTTCCTGGATATTTTGAGTTAGGATCTTTTTGCATTTTCCATTTTCTTTGATTGTTGTGCCGATGTTCTCTATGGAATCTTCTGCACCTGAGATTCTCTCTTCCATCTCTTGTATTCTGTTGCTGATGCTCAAATCTATGGTTCCAGATTTCTTTCCTAGGGTTTCTATCTCTAGTGTTGCCTCGCTTTGAGTTTTCTTTATTGTGTCTACTTCCCTTTTTAGGTCTAGTATGGTTTTGTTCATTTCCATCACCTGTTTGTATGTTTTTTCCTCTTTTTCTGTAAGGACTTCTACCTGTTTGATTGTGTTTTCCTGTTTTTCTTTAAGGACTTGTAACTCTTTAGCAGTGTTCTCCTGTATTTCTTTAAGTGATTTATTAAAGTCCTTCTTGATGTCCTCTACCATCATCATGAGATATGCTTTTAAATCTAGGTCTAGGTTCTCAGGTGTGTTGGGGTTCCCTGGACTGGGCGAAGTGGGTGTGCTGGGTTCTGGTGATGGTGAGTGGTCTTGGTTCCTGTTAGTAAGATTCCTCCGTTTACCTTTCGCCATCTGGTAATCTCTGGAGTTAGTAGTTATAGTTGACTCTGTTTAGAGATTGTTCTTCTGGTGATTCTGTTACCGTCTCTCAGCAGACCTGGGAGACAGATTCTCTCCTCTGAGTTTCAGTGCTCAGAGCACTCTCTGCTGGCAAGCTCTCTTACAGGGAAGGTGCGCAGATATCTTGTATTTGGACCTCCTCCTGGCCGAAGAAGAAGGCCCAAAACAGGACCTTTCTCAGACACTGTGTTGCTTTGGCAGTTCCCAGGTGGTACAGACTCTCACCTAAGCAGACTAAATTCCTAAGTTCCTTGGAGTCCCGGGACCAAGATGGCGACCGCTGCTGCTGTGGCTTAGGCCGCCTCCCCTGCCGGGCGGGCACCTGTCCTCCGGTCTGGAAGGTGGTCGGCTGTCCCCGGCCCACACAGGGTGCTGCCTCAGCGCCTCTGTGCTTCTGCCTGTTCCAGAAGCTGTCAGGTTCTCTGGCACACCCTCTCACCTGTTCAGACTAATTTCCTAAGTTCGGCGGGTCCCGGACCAAGATGGCGACCGCTGCTGCTGTGGCTTAGGCCGCCTCCCCAGCCGGGCGGGCACCTGTCCTCCGGTCCGGAAGGTGGCCGGCTGTCCCCGGCCCACACAGGGTGCTGCCTCAGCGCCTCTGTGCTTCTGCCTGTTCCAGAAGCTGTCAGGTTCTCTGGCGCACCCTCTCACCTGTTCAGACTAATTCCCTAAGTTCGGCGGGTCCCGGACCAAGATGGCGACCGCTGCTGCTGTGGCTTAGGTCGCCTCCCCAGCCGGGCGGGCACCTGTCCTCTGGTCCGGAAGGTGGCCGGCTGTCCCCGGCCCACACAGGGTGCTGCCTCAGCGCCTCTGTGCTTCTGCCTGTTCCAGAAGCTGTCAGGTTCTCTGGCGCACCCTCTCACCTGTTCAGACTAATTTCCTAAGTTCGGCGGGTCCCGGACCAAGATCACGAATTAAGTTTTAAAAGTCAGTTTCTATATAGAAAAAAGTATTTGTTGTAAACACAAGAAGGGGCACAAGTGTACTTTGTTGCTAATTTATTTTGCATTTATCTTTTATATTTTATTCAGTAATGGCACTCAAGATGAAGAATAAACATTAATTGTGGCTTTCCCTTTAGGACATCTTGGAGAAAAATATAATACATAAAACAGAGTAAAGCAAATAACGTGGACCCACCAAGACACTTTTGGTGTTACACATGCTGATGCCAGACAGTCTTCATAACATAGTAGCAGGCTTTGAAAATACAGGCAGCATACATGCTCATTCCTGTTGCCTCCTCCACCACTAAAAGGGGCCATAGAATGGAAAATGAACCAAAACAAGATCAAGGAGGAAGACACGAAGTGATGTAACATCCCCAAGGTTATCAGAACATATAATTTAATCTAACTTTCACAGTAGAAAGAGGAAGGCACAAATACATATACCCTGAAAGGAAGGAAATCTTCCAGATAGAAACTATTTCAAGTATCAGTGCTTTCTGTTCAGATTATTGCATTCAGCTTCTATACACTCACTTTAATGGAAGTATAATTATTTAAAAACTTCCAATACTCACTCATGATATTGGAAAAAAATAAGAAGCCATCTCTTAATAAATTGTGAAAACAATTTAATCTGGTAGATGGAATCTTGTGTGAAATCAGAGATACACTATTGTGTATGTTAGAGAATATTCAAAATAAAATTCCCCCCTTTTCATGTAGCAAAGAATATAAGCAGTTATATCACCACATCCATTCATTGCCATGATAGTGTCCTGACCAGAAAAATAGAAAATTAGAAATAAAGGATATTGGGAATTGAGATTCACGTGAAAGGGGGAAGAAATGGCTGACAGCACTGTGAATGAGCACCATTGCTGTTTCAGTAAAGACAAGAACTGTTAGTATCAAACAGATGTCACAGGCTGATTATGGTCAGAGTTGTAGAACTGTGTGCTGAGTGAACACTCATTAAATATCTGTTAAATGAACAGATATCATTATATTTATGTGGTATATTGCCATAGCTACTTGAAAATAGAAGCCATTCAGTATCTTTTTTGCAGAGTTAAAGAAACAAACTTCCATTCCCAGTATCACCTAATTAGAATACTTGAGGGAACTAAAGGGGTGAAGGAAACGAGGGGGAATGTAGGATAGCCTGGGCCCAGCCAGAGTTCCTCCTATGCTCTGGGCAGACGGACTCGGAGGGCTGCCAGACAGTTTCCACTTGGCCCTGGGTGGGCATCTAAGCCACCGATCCCACTCAATGGGGGTGGGGTGGGTGATGAACAAGGGGCAGCCCCCAACCAGGGCTCTGGGAAAACACGCTGTAGCCCCGGGATTATGACGGGAGAGCGTATAGGGAGAGAGGTTCCCACACAGGCAAGAGTCTGTGCAGTGGGCCTTGAATAGAGATAGTCTATGGTTTTAGAGCTTTATTGTAGAAAGACAGGGGGAAAGGAGAGAAGGTAGAAAGAGAGAGAGAGAGACCAGCCATGGCCAAGAGGAGACAAAGGGGAAAGGGAGAGAGAGAAGAAAGGCTAGAGAGTAAGAAAGAGAGTGTGAGGAAGAGACAGTAAGAGAGTGAGAGGAGAGGAGAAAGGAAAGTAAGGGGAGTAACAGGAGTAAGAGCAAGAGAACAAGAGAGTAAGGAGGGGCCAAACAACTCTTTTTATGACTTTATTGTTGCTAGGTGTACTGACTAGTTTTGTGTCAACTTGACACAGCTGGAGTTACCACAGAGAAAGGAGCTTCAGTTGAGGAAATACCTCCAAGAGATCCAACTGTAAGGCATTTTCTCAATTAGTGATCAAGGGGGAAAGGTCCCTTGTGGGTGGGACCATCTCTGGGCTGGTAGTCTTGGGTTCTATAAGAGAGCAGGCTGAGCAAGCCAGGTGAGGCAAGCCAGTAAAGAACATCCCTCCATGGCCTCTTCATCAGCTCCTGCTTCCTGACCTGCTTGAGTTCTAGTCCTGACTTCCTTTGGTGATGAACAGCAGTATGGAAGTGTAAGCCGAATAAACCCTTTCCTCCCCAACTGCTTCTTGGTCATGATGTTTGTGCAGGAATAGAAACCTTGACTAAGACACTAGGTAACTGGGGAGGAGACTAGTCTGAAGGTCAGACGCTTAGGACATTGCCTATGTGACTACTAACCATGCTTCTCTTGTGGGGGCTGAGGGGGCGGTAACTTTTTTTGTTTGTTTTTTGTTTTTTGTTTGTTTTTTGTTTTTTGTTTTTTCCAAGTGCAGTAACTTTGACAGGAGCCAAAGTTCCAGGAGACATGAGAGAATTCTTTCTGTCCCATGCAGGTGAATTATCACCACTGGTCCCGGTTCAGACCTCAGCTCGACTGGAGACCAGACTGTATGTACATAGCCCAATGCTCCACAAATACTGATCTATTATGAGAGTTTTGTAATGTCTAAAATGTTACAATTGTAAGAATCTATTTTTGCCATACTTGTATTGATTTTTCCTTCCTTCATAGACATTGGACTTGCTTTTCTGTACTGAGATTTTCTTTGTTTCCTGATACCTTGGATTTAAGGCTCACATTGAAAGGAATGTGTTCTCAGCAGTTTTATGGTATTGTGAGGTTATCATGAGTTAATTGGTATATCTTTGGCATTTAAGAATTAAATTGGGGAAGCCTATAGGATTCAAAGTATCTTTCATATTCCTAAGACGCAACAGTTGTCCATTTTTAATATGTCTCTCTGTCTCTGTTCTACTGAAAATCATTTCTTCTTGAAATGCATGTTGGTTTGGCATCCCTGTGTCTTCACTTTTTATTTGTGAAATATCAAGGCCCCTTTGTAATGTGACATTTAAATTGAATTATCCATTTCTGGAAAGTGTTCTGTGTTCCATGTATTTAGTTTAGATCAGATTATTTTGGTACTTTTATTGGCTTATAGTTTAAGAGAATATTCATTCTCTGGTTTTTAATCGCAATAATTCTACCCTTGGGCCTAGAAAAAGTCCTCAAGAGGCTATTTTTGGGGGTTCTCAGAGGAAAAGCCAGCTGATCTCACCTACCACACTGTGTCATCATTCAGAATGTTCTTGCGCAAAGATTGGAAGCAATCTATATGTGGAGGCTGAATGCTCTGCCCTATGCACTGCCTTCATTCTGCTCAGCTGCCACAGAGGAGTCTGGTTTTTGTTTGTTTGTTTGTTATCATTGCTGAGTATATTGTAAAACTCTGGCAAGCCTTAGCTTACCGGGAATCCCCTGAGTGAATGACAAGGAGCTGGGAATCAATACAAAAAGCAAGATAAATTTATTGTTCCAACTCACTGGGGTTGTCCTATACCTAAATAGAAGTGTCAAGCCAGAGCACCTTTTACACAGTTTTCAGAGCAGCAACCACCTGCAAAAGGCTGATGGTAGGTACCCCACTGTGGTCTGAGGAATGTTAATCAGCCTCTCCCTTCTGTAGGGGTTCTCTTCCAGGAGGGGAGGGGTCTGGTAGAATTTTCCAAAGTTCCTGAGCTGACCTCTTCAGTATCCATTACTCTTAGCAGGGCTCTGTCTTTATAGACTGTTAAAGTGCTCAGAGCATGAAGAAACGTATGTTGTTCCCTTCATTTTGGGTGAACCAAGGGTTATATAGTTTTAAGAAAGGGGTTAAGAATATTCACAGTGGGCAAAAGCCATAGGCTATAGGTTATGGTACAGAGATGCCTCATTAGCATTAGCATAGGGAGGCACTCCATAAATCTCAGGTACAGGGCTACATGACTTTTCTCAGGGAGGCAGTATAGTGGCCAGGATCCCCCAGAAAGAGAAAAGATAGTCCCACTGAAGAAGGGAGTCTGCTATTCTGCACTGAGAGCAGGGCTTTAGGTCATGTCAGACTTTGATCAGCAGGGTTTCAGTCAGGAATTCCTGCTAGTTAAAGTTCCAGTCTACTAAGTCCAGATAGCTGTTCTGAGACTAACACAAAATGGAGGACTCCCTTTAACAGTAGGCTTCCATTTTTCTGTCCTTGTCTGGGGAGCCTGAACCCCCCACCCTCTTTACCTGGGGAAGGTCGTGTGGTCCCTGACAGACTTATAGGTTCAACACTTTTCCCCAAACCCCACACCTGGCCCCATATAAGAACCTTCTGAACAAGTACTTGAGATTCCTTGAGTGCTTCTTCATACAAATGAAGCATTCCCAGTGTTGTGTTTATAAAAAATAAAAAGAGGATATGTTTGCTGGAAGTCTAGTCAGGTGTAGGGGAATGGGTGCATCCATGGATCAATGCTGAGGCATCCCTTCCACATGAGGTAGAGACAGAGAAAGGGAGAAAGAGAAAGAGAGAAAGAGAGAGGGGGGGATGTAGAAAGAGGGGGGAACTCAAGAGAGGACAGAGTGAGACTAAGAAGGCAAGAGAGCAAGAGAGAGAGAATGGGGCAAGCAACCCCTTTTATAGTGTGTCAGACACACCTGGCTATTGCCAGGTAACTGTGGGGCAGAGCTTAGACAAAATGTTAACACCAAGTACTAGACCCAGTGATTTTACCACTACCCTGAAATCTCCTTCCCACTCTCCAAGATTTATATACAGCCTTTGCCTATCCAGAATAAAGTATAGGAGCATAAGTTGTTTCACTGAAGGTCTAAGAGAGCTGTTTGATTAAACATTGCCTAAAAGAGCTTTAATGTTAAAATCCTCAGAGAAGACTCCCCCAAGCCTCCTTTCCCCACACTCACAGCCATCCCTGTCTCAGACTGTACTTCATCCTCCGAGTCTGGTGTGCAGTGGAGCCTGGATGAGGATTGAGAAGTTCCCAACAATCCAACAAACTCCTATGGCCTCTGTCAGACCCCCATATGCTTGCATGTACACACACACATACATCCCACATTAAATAAATAAATAGAAAATGTCCTGTAAAGATGGAACTCTTAAAAATGTGATCTGGAAAACATTTTCTTAGGTGTGCTATAGGAAGCAATATCCACCATTTGTCATGAACAATACTAAACTACTGCGTTCTCTATTTCTTTCCTAGCAGATTTTTCTGGACTATTACTCCATGCTCCCTTACAATCTATCACTCATGTCTGCAGTGTTACCTTTGCCTGGGAAATGTGATCCCAAGACAGATTAAGGTAAGAAGTGTGGTAGAAGCAGGTGATGCTGCAGGAAACTTAGGCCTTGATATATCAGAGACTGGTCATAAGCACTTGCTTTTATCATTGCTAGTTTTGTTTTGTTTTTATTGTTCATTTTTGTTTTGGGAAATGGTATGGCTAAAAATGAGAGTGATGAAGAGAGCATCACCAATCATATTTAGGGAAAATGCAATTTTCAGTGACAATGAAATATTTTTCACATTTATTTTAATTTTCTTATCATCATCATTTTTGAATGATGTGAAAGTGGTATATGTAGATGTCCATTTGTGTTTCTGTGCATGTATATGAAGAGGCCTATCTATATCAAAAGTTTATGTCAGATATCTTTTTCAACCAATCTCTACCCTAGCTTTTGAGCCAGGTTTGGTGCTCCCTGTTTATCTAGGCTGACTAGACAGGGATTCTTGTGTATCTACTTTCCTAAAACTTGGGTTTTAGCAGCACAGCACGGCACTTGACTTTTATGAGTGTTAAATGTCCAACTTAGGCATGATGCGTCTGTAGCAATCAATTTACAGAGTTAGCCACTTCCCGAGGTTTTTCTTTTTCAAACTTGTTGTTTCGTAGGTGACATGCAACTCATCTCAAATGATCAGAGTAAAATAAAAGTTGCTGAATTGTTGATGTGTACACAGATAAAAGAAACCATCACTGTAATCATTGAGATCAAATTACAGAGAATTCCATCATCCACATCAAAATCTTTGTGTTCTTTTGAAATTCTTTTCAATCTTCAGTTGCTTTGGCCCCGGATAACAGATTCCTAACAATGAGCTTGGATCTCATGTTCTGGATTGATATTTCAATAGCACGCATACCAGAAACACTTTTTTTAAAATTACATCTTTTGTTCAAACTTCATAGTTTTGAAATGCATTCATGTCCTTGCATCTCTCTATATTATGTGGCTTTTCATTGTTGAGTATAGTCTAAATACAAATTTTTATTTCTGAATACACAGCACCAGTATTATCCCTATTCTTGGAAACAGTAACTCATCTGTGAGGATGTACATTTGCATCCTTTGGCAGACACATAGAAGCCTAGGGACTTGGAGGATCTTTATGTGCCAAATCTTGTCAAGCTGGATGTTTTGATGATATAATTTCTGCTCACTTCTTGGAAAACCTTCCTAACATCAGTCTTTTAGGACTTATTCAGTAATTGGATACGGTTTTCCTTCATATGCACTGGTATTAATCATTACTTAACATTCATTAATTGGTCAGTTAGTGTACTGACTCATTCACGTCCTTAATAATGGAAGTGGTATTTAAGTTTATTGCTGCTTACTATATGATTTCAATAAACTATATTTCAAGAAAATTGTCAATTTTGTTAGCATGTATTTGTTTATAACTTTCAGTATTTTATGGTAATTGGACTGCCAAGAATTAAGGCTTGCATTTTTTTTTTTGCATTTTTGAAATTCTAGCATGTCGTTTTGTTTTATTTTATCAGGAGAACTACAAGTTTCTTAACATTAGAAACTCATCAAAATATCAGTTTGTCTCTGATTAATTTCTGTTCTCAGTTTATATCATGTCCAAAATCTGCTCCTAAAATTTACTGTTTTGACTATCATTATTTGTCTTTGTTTCTCCCTTCTTTTCTAGATTAAGGTTCAAATTTGAGTTTTGATATTAGACTTTAGATTTGTTCCCTAATATGAATATTTAAAACTGTAACTTTCCTCCTGTTACTGAATTAACATTTTATGTTATACATACACTTCAGCATTAAATTATTTTTTCAATGTCCCTTGTGACTTCATCTTTGATTCATTTATTATTTAAATGTGTTTTCAATAACTTGCCATTTTAAAAGCAATTTAACAGTTAATTATGATTCCATTTTGTTTTCATTTTGATATGCACAATTTTTCATGAATTCTGACTTTTTCGTAGCATGGTCCATACACTTTTTCAGTGACACTAACATGTACATAGGAAAGAAATGGGTATTCATTTATTCTGGACGCAGTTTCCTCTAAAGGTCAATTGGGTCAAAGTGATTGATTGTGTGTATCTTGATGTTGGGACACAGAGACAAGTAACTTATACAAATGACATTCACTTCTCACAGCTCTGCATGCTGGGAAGGTGGGGCACACAGTACCAGAGTTGTTGGTGTGCTGAACATATTAGAAGTCAATTGAAACAGTTCATCTTGTCTTTGTATTCAGAGGTAAATTCCCGAATACTTTGATGTGGTGTAGTAATTCTATCATAAATACCCTACCTTGATAAGCTCATGTAAATTGATTCTTATGCATATCTTATCAAATAGTAGATCTTGTATTTGAACTGCACATACACACAAACACACACACATACACACACACATCAGTTTGGTGGTATTGTTTATATTTTGGGTGCAAAGAGAAAGACCATAAAGTTGGTGGGTAGGGAGGGAATATTTGATAGAGAAAGAATATAATCAAAATTTGTTGTATGAAAAATTTTAAAAATGTAAAAACTAGAAAAAAAGTGGTTAACATTAGCATATGTGAATTGTGTTTATGCTCCCAACATCCAGAAATCAATCCATTCCTTCCACCACATTGCTGAGATTCTATGGACTCTCCTTGCTGAGTTCTTTAACAATGTGCAACCAAGAATATCAGAAACCAGTCTGTGTTTATTCAGAGATGATGCACCAAACTGTTAAGAGACTAGAGCACCCAGGGAGTTTAGAGGTTATGTGGGGTGGGGAGTGGGGACATCCACATGGAGACAGGGTGCTGGGGAGGAGATATGGAATGTGGAACAGTTGGAGGGTGGGCGGGGGGATGGGAATAAAATATGGAGTGTAAAAAATTTAATTAATTAAGAATGTCAAGAACAAATAAATTAACAGCATGATGCTGAAGTGAAACACAGTTTCTTACTCTTTTTTTTAAAGTTTGTATACCATTTTTTTCATTAAGTTAGAGAAAAATACTTATAACATGTTTAGTATATCTCAGACAGTCTCAGATTTGGATGTTTTTAAATTTCATTCGCACTGAAGTCATTTGATTGTTTACTATCCTGTCATAAGCTGAAGAGATTTGTAATGGACATGCAGTCCTGGCCCCCTCTTTGGACGTGAAGGCCTGGCATGCTCTGTGGTTATGGGAAAACTGACCTCTTTCCTGATTCACATCCAGGGACTAGACAGCAATAAACTGAGCTAATTCATTACATGCATTTGCCATCTTAGTTCATTTTGACAGAGGACAATCTGACCAAGTAAAACAAAGTCAGCCAGGTTTGTGGCCAGTTAGAAATCTTGAGAATTCTTTTGAGATAATAGTATTGTCCAGGGATGCCTTATTCTGGAATGAATGTCTCAATTACTCTGTTTAGTTTCAGAGACTGTCCTGGTTTATATTTTATCAAACTGCTTCTTTTTCCAAAATGAAATTGAGAAGACTTCTGCTTCAGTCACCATAGTGCCAGAATTGCTCTCAACTAGAAAACCAAATTAAATAACTGATCTAACTCCATCAAATACTGAACATCACAACAGATAAAGCAGGTTTGTGATCCCTGAGGGAAGTGAGCAAATGAGATACAAGCTATCATTGTCCATAGTCATTTTCTAGAGGCAGTTTGGAGTCACAGAGCAAGAAAGGACAGTCAAAATTAGCTGTTTCAATGGATACTGGAGATCACTGGATGCTAAGAGAGCTAAAGAGCTGAATTTTGATACGAGCACTGGACTGAAGAAAAAAATACGTTCACAGAGAACTTTAGAGATCCTTGTGGCAGTGAAGGTATTTCTTTATAGTCATAATGGGTATACTGATCTGAGTGTGTGAAGTGAAACTTTTTAGTGCTGTGAAAGTAACACAAGAAATCAGAAGCATACCAGACCTTTCAAATAGCTAATACAGAGACAGGAATAGGCAAGGTGTCCTCCCATCTTCTAGACTCAAAGAACTTCATTGTCCTATGGCAGAAGAGTTGGGGACTTGAAAAAACAAGCATGGAATTTCTTTTTTTCTTTTTTTCTTAGATTGTTTTTATTTACATTTCAAATGTTATCCCTTATCCTAGCCACCCCCTCCCAAAGCCCCCTCCCCCTCCCTCTGCTCACCAACCCACCCACAGAATTCCCTGGGACTGAACTACCAACTAAAGAAAATACACGGTGGGACTTACGGCTCTAGCTGCATAAAGAACATGAATTTACTGTCTTCTGGGAGGTAGAGATGACTCAGGGGGTAAAGGTCATTGCCAGCAAGCCTGGCGATCTGTGTTTTCTTTGGGAATTAACAAGGTAGACAATGATATCTAACTCTTAAAGGCTTTCCTTTTATTTCTATATGTACACTCAGGTATCCATGACCCTGCACACACACACACACACACACACACACACACACACACACACAGAGAGGGAGAGAGAGAGAGAGAGAGAGAGAGACAGACAGACAGACAGACAGACAAAGAGAGACAGAGAGTCTTGATTAACAAATTAACAAAAATAATGAAATGAATACAGTAACGTATGCAAAAGTCAATTAGCAGAGAAAGAGTGAATGTCCTTCCCAACCTGGGCTTCATAGAATAAAAAAATGTACAAACGAAAGTCCTTGGTGTATTAGAGTGACAGGTAGTCATGATTTCAGTAGCCTAGAGAGACTCATGCATTGAGTGCTCCCCTACTCAGTCGTGATCTGTGCTCTTTACTCACTCCTAGTCATTAGAATGTTCTCCCTTTCGTAATAAATAGCCTCTAGTTCTATATGTATCCATCTGTATCCTATCCAACACTGCCTGGAATACAAGAGCCTGGAAATGTATCAGACATGGAGGGGCCTTTAACAAATTGTGAGTATATTCTTCAGAATGTTCACACCTTGAAATAGGGGTTAAATTCACTCTACAGTAAATGCTGCATCATATCTGTTCCTACAAAGCAAACTTCAATTTGAGAAAACTACAGTGCACTTAAGCACAAGTGAGATTAAGTCCAATAAGCATTAAATGCTACCTTTAGTCCTAGGTTCCAGGAACAGCAACATCTAGACATCCAGGAGCCACTCAGAGTATAATATGTCAAATCTCTAGAGCTAAATGCAGGAGAGATTTTCAGAAAATAACATAGCTATATATGATTTTCTGTAAATGTAACATATAATTTAACAAATGGTTTAACAGGTGCCAATGTATATTGCATTTTATGGGTAGATGCTTAGGAATAATAAAAGAATAAAATGTTACAAGCAAATTATAGGTGGCAAAATAAAAATCTGTTTAAATAGAAGAACGGCAAAGAGAATCTAGGATATAAAAAATAAAACAGAAACAGAAAACAATAAGATTCTGGACATAAACCTAATTAAGTTTAGACAAAGACAAATTTCTAATGAATAATGTTTATATTCAGATTACAGAGCCTCAAATCCAAACTAAAGAAAAACATTTCAGAACAGGTGAATAAAGCAACTGACACAAGACATATTTTCAACCTAAGAAGAGTAAATGTTTATTGACTGGGGAGATGGCTCTCAATGGATAAGCTGCTCAGTGAAAACCTCATGGCAAGCAGGAAGAAGTCAAAATAGGATGTCTATAGCCCGCATAGGAACTTGGCCAAATGGAGATTTCTTCTTTTCTTTTCTTTTCTTTTCTTTTCTTTTCTTTTCTTTTCTTTTCTTTTCTTTTCTTTTCTTTTCTTTCTTTTCTTTTCTTTCTTTCTTTCTTTTCTTTTTTTTTTTTTTGAGACAGGGTTTCTCTGTGTAGCCCTGGCTATCCTGGAACTCAAACTGTAGACCAGGTTGGCCTTGAACTCAGAAATTCGCCTGCCTCTGACTCCCAAGTGCTGGGATGCTTATAACCCCAGACATTAGGTGTGTGAGACAGAGGAACCTAAAGCATGAAGGCTAGGGAAAGCAGCCAGAATCAGCAAGTTTTGAATTCATAAAAAATTCTTCAACAGAAAGTGAGGGTAGAAGCAAGAAAAGTGATATAACTTTGTTAGAACTAAAACGTATTAAAAAGAAAAATAACACAGTAGTAAAAGCTAGGAAAAGTTGTATACTATACAAATAGGAAGAAAAAAAAAAACTATTGAAAGAATAGCTCTGTTAAGTACAGCCCAAAAGGACACAATGGCAGGTGAAGGAAAAGCAACACTACAAGAAAAAGGATTTGGTAAACTATCAGTTGAGACAATCCCCATCACCTGTAATTAAATTTTCACATGTGTAACACATGTGCAATGTAACAGAAACAAAATCTCAGCTGTGAGAAACACATATTAGCATATGCCAAAATCTTCTATTTCTTTGTAATTGCTGAATGCTCTAACATACCTCACAGGTTGTAGAGCAAGTCCGCATCCTATTTTATATTTATACCTTACCTCTAAGACAATAGAAGAAGCAATATTTGATTGAAAACCAAGAATATTGAAAGAGCAGAATTAATCCACTTGACCATGCTGGCACATATGCACATTCTTTGAAGTGAAACCTAAAATTTCTTCTTACATGAACAAAGAATATGCATTAAAAACCGATTGTCTTCATTACTTTCTCTGTTCTGATGAGCAAATACTTGTCAAAAAAAAAAAAAAAGCAAGCTCAGGAAGGAAGATTGTGCTCTGGATCATTATTTGAGAGAATGCAGTTCATCACAGCAGAAAAACATGGCAACAGGAGAGAAAGTTCTCCTCACTTTGCAACTCCAATCAGGTGAAGAGTAGACAGGAAATAGAGTCCAATGATTAAACCATTAACCTTGAACCTGTGACTCACTTCTTCTATCAGGTTAATTTTGATTGAATGTTCTATCTTCTTCCAATATACCCTCATTAGCTGATGACAAGATGTCCAAACATATTTGTATCTGGAAGACATTTCATACTCAAACCACAACAGGGGCACATAGTAAATATGTGTTCACAGAATAGACTCTTGTAAACTTTCAGAGCTCAGAATCTAGCTTATCTTTTCTGAGTTGAAATCGAAACTAAAAAGAAAGTGATTTTTCTTCAAATTGCTAATTTGGCTGTGCACCAGCTCACAGGTCAATGCTGAAAACCAAAATAATAATGGGCCAAAATAACAGTGGAAATACATCCAAAACTTCTAGAATGGAAATCAGTTTTTTTAAGGGCTGTTGTACATGTCAGACAATCTCTCCTGAAGAGTCCAACTAAGAATTCAAGGGGGGGAAGAAACAAAAGCTAATTGTACAAGGATTCAGAAAAATAAATAAAAGCCGCAGGTTCCAAAGTTGAAACAATTGGACAGGCTTAAGGCTATCAGAAATTTTAGCTATCTGAAGAATATTTTTCAGAGTGATATACAAAGAAAAACATTAAGAATACAATTATTTAAATATCTATCCCAAATAGATATTTCTTTATTTATAATAGATTTCTTTGTGATTCTACTTGTAACTATATTAGCATCATCTACAGTTTATACATAAATACAACACTTAGGGCAATGGTCACATGAAAGTTAGGAAGAAAGCCCAAAAGAAGTGTTCTGCATCTTCTGTGAGGTGGCAAAAATTTATAGGTGACTATTAACAAACCTGTTATTATATAATGCAATCATATAAGTGCTAAAAACTTACAGAAAATCTTGATTGATGGTAGTAAAATATGATTGGAATAGCTTTTAGAATTAGACTTTTAACCTCTCATAACATCTTTTGCACTAATTGTTAACATCAAAGTGAGAAACTAACAATGTTTAAGGAGTCCAAAGAAGGTCAAGAAAGGAAGAGTAAGTGCATGTAAAATAGAAAGTTCAGTCGTAAGTGAAAACTAAAACAGTACAGTTCAAAAGCTGACTTTTACCTTGTTTCCTTAAGTGCTAACTATATAAAAATCACCTACTAAACTCCAGATATTATAATGTGAGAAAAAACAACAGATTTCTGCTTTAAGTAACAGATAAAAATTAAAGCAAAAATTACAGGTTTCAAGAAAACATAGAAAAGTAAAGTACTATGTATATTAAGTGTATAGAGATGGATGGTTTTGTTAGCATTTAGATAATAGATTTCAAATAAAAACAAATAATAAAGATCAATAGTCTTACAGCATTAGAAAAACACAAGATTATAATAGAAATCCTTAGTAATAATTGAAAAATTAAACACAGGAAGAATAACAATTTTAAGAAGCTTAATACATTCTCTCATGAATAACAAACACACAAAAAAAATCAATAAATCTGGTGAGAATATTAACAGCCTTACTCTATTTTTAGATTAATTAGTATTTTTAGAACATTCTTTTCAACATTCAAAGAAACAAACATTCCTCTGAATACATGGAACTGATACTGCAGACCATTTTGGCTCATACAAAATTTTTTTGATGAAAGTTAAGTGTTAAAACCCAACTGAAGTGACTGATTACTTGGCTGCTAGTCTAGTGAATATGTGCCCAAACAATCAAGATCTTACACACTGTAGTTTTTCATCTTTAAAGTATTTTTTGTTTGTTCAGACATATTTCTACATGGTGTAATGAACTCACATTTCCAAAATAATAATCAAAATAAACTTTTAAAACCAATTTCTAGTTTTATGGGTAAAGTTTGCACATACTTCTTTCTTACTTAATCATAGTTGATTTTTGGAAATTACACTGCAAAGTAAATGGTAAAACAACTCTGATCTTTAACATATTTTTCTTATTAGATTTCATTGCCCCTTTTACTATCAAATATACCTATGTTTCCATAAAAGACAATTTTGGTTTTTAATATAGATCATGGATTTTGTAACTGGAAGAATCTGGAATTTGATAAGTTCATGAAATGTGCTAGGAATATGTTAAGCTCCTTTGGATGTGGTTCAGCAAGGACTGGGAACATTCTGTAGTTGTACTATAGCAATAGAGTGTCAAACAAAGTTGGCCTCCTCTAGGAGACATGTGAGTAAATAAATCATGGTGTGCTAAAAAAAATTACCTATAGTATACTCTCTTAACAAGAGGACCTTAAAAGTGCATGTGATAACAGAGTGCACAGGAAACGGCAAACATTATGTTAAACCTGTCCTGGGGTGTCTTAAATGGGAAGGGTGGCCATTTTGTTGGACATGTACATCGGTAAGTGTTAGAAAGCTATCATGATTTACTTGAAACATTATTCTAGTTTCAGATTTGTGATAACAATTGAATATAGCTTGGTTTTATGAATAAAACTGTCAGGCATCTGTGGCCTAGAGTTTCAGCTTATATGATGAGGGAATTGATCTAAAACTCTGAACTTCAGATATGAGTAATCCATCATGCAGGGCTTCATTACACTGAGTTCTCTGGAAGTAGCAAGACCTTTCTGTTTGAGACAATAATCCAGGGCTTTGGCTTTAGACACTGAGTTTTGGATCACTTCAGTATTTAACCTGTGATTAAACACACACATGTTTGAAGTTGGTCCGCAAAATGTTATAAATAAGTTATGGACAGACAGTATGTGTCAAATAACAGCAAGTGGATTAGTCCATGTAGTGATAGAATGTAGAAAGGGAGTTGGAATTTTATAAAATATGCTTGTTATTCTGTATACAGTACACTGATTTGTAGTGACTTTCTATTTTTTACCGTAGCATGGCTATCCCTTATTTGAAACTAGTGTCTTTATTCTTTTTGTTGGACAAATGGTCTCACGTAGCTCACAGTTAACATTGATAAAGCCAGGATCACTGAACTGTCTTTCTTATTCAACATATAGGAAGAGTCTAAATATCTACTTATCTGTCTAATATATATGTATCTATACATTTATGTATCTGTCTACCTATCATCTAATCTACTAATATCTATTGCTTATCATCTAGTTGTCATCTATTTTTGTATTGTCTATTCATTCATTGTCTATTTACCTATTAACTATCTATCTGTCACATCTATGCATCTCTCATCTCTCTCTCTCTCTCTCTCTCTCTCTCACACACACACACACACACACACACACACACACACACACACATTTATCTTACAGCATGCATCTATTCTGTGCATATTGTTGTACAGGAGAAACAAGTTGATAATCAATATTTTATATACTCATATACAAAATTACTAAAGCATCCACATGTATAAGCACTGAGCCAATGTATTCACCTACAAGTTCTAAATAAATTTTCTGTGCAAAATTTCTTAAGAAATTTTATTTTAACCTGTCTATTTTCCAAGAAACACTTTAAAAAAAATATAACAGAATGTTTCAAGATAATAGACTTCAAGAATGCAGGATAATCAGATACAAACTGCTTTTGCTCTGGTACTTCTACTTAGAATCTCAAAATCTCTACAGATTGTGGAGTTTAGAATAAGAATGGCTCACTTCAGCTTATAAAGCATGAGTGCTTAGTCATCAGGAAACTCTACTAGTAGGATTAGGAAGTATGACCTAGTTGCAGGAGGTATGGGCTCTTTGGAAGAAATATGTTACTGGAGTTGGTTGGGCTTTGAGGTTTCAAAAGCCCAACCCAAAGCCAGTTCCACAGTCTGTTCTGGCTTGTGGATCTGTATGTAGAACCCTTAACCACTTCTCCAGCACTGATTGTTTACTTGCCAGCAAGCACCCAGTCATGATAATTATGTACTAAACTCCTGAAACTCTAAGCCAGTTCCAATTAAATGCTGTCTTTTATGAGTTGCCTGAGTCATGCTGTCTCTTTACAGCAAAATAAAACAAAATACAAAACAAACAAAACACAAACTCACAACAAAACACAACACTGAAACAGAAAGCATGTGCTATGCAGAATGACTCTATAGTCAATGCTACATCATATAAAGATGCTATCCATGGAATACAAACTAATTTAAATGGAAAAAAACTCACCAACAATTCTTTGTAGACAATGCGATTAAAAGGAAGGAAAACAGTTAACATACTAGCTAGATATATTTGTATTTTAATCTGTAAGTTCCCAGCTATGTTTTCATGCTTTGTTTTGTCTTGTTTTTTAATAGTATTCATTTCATTCTTGGTGACACAGTGCTGTTTCAGCAAGAGGTAGTCACTTACTTATCAGACAAATTAAATTCCTACTCATTTTCTGTATAATAATTCAAAAGCATGAGCATCTCTGCTTTGGGATTCTGGGAGATTTTATTACAAATCAGTAAAAAAAAAAAACACAACCTTTTGTTCTGTATACACAATACATTTTGTTGAATACTAAAATATTTAAATGATAATAGGATTCATTTCTGTTCTAAACCACTTAAGGGTATAATAGAAATAAACAAATGTCTCTCATTTCAATTATCGGTTACATATTGAATTTTTTCCATCAAGAGAAAAGCAAATTCCTTTTATTTTCTCTGGCTCTGCAGATGACTAGTGCAGCACACTAAACACTGTGACATCCACTGCTGGACTATTTCTTTACATGTATAATAAAATACATGAAATAGGTGTATCACATATAAGTAAAAGTAAGTACATGATTGTTTATTTTATGATAGTTGTTAGGGTTAAATGTGACTGAAAGCCACAAATGAATGCCTACACTACAACGGGGCTTTGTTACATCAAGAAAGAGATACATCATCACAGACATTACAGATAGAGGAGTTCTGCCCTTGGGATATGTAGTCTTAGAACTGATAGTATTACAGGAGTACATTTGTGTGTGAAACAGCTGCTGTATGCTCTGTTTCTCTTCCTTTTTTTGTTCAATGGACTGCATTGAACAAAATACAGATATGATACATAGATAACTATAATAGAGGAGAGAGTTTTTTAGAACAGAAATACATAAAATCCTGGAGGTGGACCAGAACAGGCCAGTTGCCTTGGTCCAAGACAGGGAAAAAATGTAAGAGACAGGGGCTATGCTACACATGTCATTTACATACTGTTTTCCTCTGCCATGTTTCTATATCACAATACTTTTGCCTCATACTCCCTTTGTTGGATGAAGCCCGGATACACTTTCTCAGGCACCCAGTCACTGTCCTTCTGACTCAGTATGGAGATCTATGTAGCTCTTGGCTCTCTCTTTTTCTAAAGTTACTCATATCTAAACATTTCCCAGCTATGTTTTCATGCTTTGTTTTGTCTTGTTTTTAATAGTATTCGTTTCATTCTTGGTGACACAACGCTGTTTCAGCAAGAGGTAATCATTAAAAAAAAAAAAAAAAGGTTTCCCCCCAGCTTGTTTAAAGTTACTTTTCCTTTGAGGAAATTTGAGCCTTTGCTGATATCAGCAATTTTCTAGTCATTGTGTTTTGTGTTCTTTCTCCTTCCATCATTCTAGGTTTCATAATGGCATAGTTTAGCCATAATCCAACTTTCATGTTGAGAATAACTCAAATGTCATCAGACTAAGGTGGTGATAGGGACATAGGCAGTACTTTGGAAGTAAAATATTAGTCTTACTTGTATCATATAAATATGAAATATAATAATATTTATTGGTAAAGAGAGTTTAAGTACAAAACTAAGTGAAAAATGGATCTATACAAGGACAAGTAAGAGTGGAGTCAATCTTGGCTCAAAATCGCATTCTGTTCTCTCATTACTATGTATTTGTGTGTGTGTGTGTGTGTTTATGTGTGTGTGTGTCTGTGTTATAAATGGATGTGTCTGCCTGAACTATTTATTTTAATGTTGATTAAGATACTCTAAATGTATACATTTTCAGGAGTTATCACTCTACTGGCTGGAATTGTTTTGCTCTGCCCTGATGGAATTGTGGATACGTGAGGAGAAGCTGCCTGATTGTGTTCTTTGAAGTACTTCCTGTGCTTGACAATGAGTAGTAGTTACAGAACAGAAGGAGTATTAAGGTGTACCGCCCTCTAGTGGCAAAGCTCTCATGCAGGCCTTCTGTACTGCAACCTTCTAGCTCCCCATGTGTTAAAGGTCCTGTAGACCAAGGATATTAGGATTACTTATGCTTTGGAAGCAGCTGCTACTATAGGTTATGAACCAGATTAGCTATTATTGGTATTTCCCATCTTTTGACAGGAAGCTCCTGGTGTCTGAGGCTCTTGCTCTAAAGTATCAACTGCTCTCTGGAAGTCTTTCAGCAACATGCAATGTAGTTTCTCTTCTCTGGATTGTTACAGCTTCCTGTTACTCTTCAGCTTCCATTCTGTGTCTGTCCTCCTTCCACCATCCCTCTTGCACTTGTCCTGCTCATCCTTCCAATTTGTGAAATTACTTCCCCTTCAGCTGCCAAGCAGTCAGTGGCCTTCCTACCTTTTCAGCTTGGCATTATTGATGACTGCTGTCACTAATGTTCCCATCAGCCCAGACTGCACCTATAGCAGTACAAGAAGAAACCCTTTATAGGAAGAAGCTTTTAATTGCAACACTAAACAGGTCAGCACTGAAGGGTGCCTTGTAGCAAATTACTACATGATCATGAGGATGCTTACATAGCTAAAGAAGAATGTGCCTTAACACCACACACATCACATTCAAATGAAGGCTTTTGTTGCTCCAAATCATCACAGTCATAAATATATAATACTAGTAATTGAAGCCATTCTTCTAGGCTATCCAGTGGCATGCATAGAATGCTTACAGAATCAACTAGTGTTACTGGATGCTGGTGATAGGGACAACCCTGGTACTAACCCTCAAAATCAATTGTGAATGTGTCTGCACCTTCAATGTTAGAAATAAGGGATGTGGTCCCAAACAATTCACACCATGCAGCACGTCTCACGTATCAGAGGCAGACTCTGGATCCTTATTATGAGCTCCTGAGCAAGGTCTTTCAGCCTGTCTATTCTCTGTAGGATGTCTTATGTTATCTTTGTGTACCTTGACCCTGCTATTGTAGTCTGACTGGCTGTTACTAAGGGGAATGGGCTGCAATAGGATGCTTGCTCAGAAGGACTCTGATTTTCTTCCTGGACTTGGAATTTAGCCCCTGGTCTCACACAAAATGGAGGATATACAGACAGGAAGAAGAAAAATTATAGCTTATTATACTTATTAGCTATATTATATGAAATTCATGGTTTTTATTGTTACAAACTTGAGGGATTTACATATGGGTTAGCAAGTTAGTATTTAAAAACTATATTATATATTATAATAATAATTATTATTAAATTGTATATGTTTTTGAAATTAGTATAGTAATAAGTTATTTTTATATTATCTCCAATATCTTGAGTCTTATATGTGATTGTCATGTTCAAGAAACTGTAATAAGATTGTGGTTACTAAAGTACAGTGCTCAGCAATAATGTGTGCCATAAATCACGGGGGAGTACAAAGGTTTATTCAACCTGGTAACCAGTTTATATTTCATTTCAAGTATTATTGTAAATAATCAAAGGTTTACTGTTGGTCTTATCCTAATTGATTTACAGTTTTTAATTTCTGTTTTAAACTTTTCATTATTGATTTTATTTGATAGTTCTATGGTTCTAATTAAAAAGGAAAAACAAGGAAAGCAACTATTCTATTGTTACATAAACTATGTAAGGATTTATGATTGGCAGCAATAAAGAGGCCAAAAGGATAAAGGTAAGAGGACATAGTTCAATAGTAGCTCTGCATGTGAGAGTTGGACAAGGAAGTGAGTCTAGACTCACAGTGTGTAGCAATCCCTCTTGGTACTAATTTGGATCACTCTTTTTATGGACTTCCAGAGAGTCATGTTACCTGTTATATTTTGTTGTTGTTGTTGTTAAGTTCTGTTTTATTTTCATGTTGCTGTTATTTTTTCTGTTCCTCAGAATTGGCCATTTTTTTGTAGCAATTCTTGTCCAGCAACAGGTTCAATGTTCTATTTCTTAAAATATAAAATATTCTCTCTTCTAAACCCTGTCTCATTGCTGAGATTATAGTACCCATTTTTATCTTTAAATTTATGTTAGCCATGACATCTTTCAGTTTCTGAGAAAATAAAATTCACTGTAAATTTTATGTCCCCATCTGTTTGTCTTAAATGCTCATAAAATTTTCCATAAATTGGAAGTCTTGCCAGTGGCCACTTTTCAAGTCACAGCTTAAGTATCACCTCTTTATCATCTCTCCTCTGTCATAGCAGAACAGGCTTCTATCCCAGCTGAAGATTTTCATCTACTACAGCTTTCAATCATCACTTTTGCCAGCAGCCTTGTCATTCTCTTCTGCAGCAGGTTTCCTCCCCAGGTGATAAGAACTTGTGATTCCAACAGGACTGCATTCCAATGATTGCAGGGATTACAAGTAGCTACATAAACTTACCTGTGATCAAAATGAAGGAGCTCATGGAAAATGTTTATTATTTTATTATTTCTTATATGTAATTTATATTTGAGAATTCACAAACATATAGTTTGAGGTCATTTCTGATTTTACTATTTGAAAGCCTGATTATTATTAGTCATTGCACATTATTTTGAAAAGAATTTTATCAATTATATTTTACATGGGGTGATGCAATTGAACCCATAGCCTTTCAAATAGTTAACATTCATGATGTCTGCTTTCTTTGTCTTTATAGACCATAAAATTTCAAATACTGGATGTGGTTCTAATAATATTAACATAGAGATATAATAATAATAATAATAATAATAATAATAATAATAATAATAATAAATAAAAGGTGTCAGGATCCACTGAGAAGGATGTAGTGAGCTACAGCCAACTGTGTAGAAAAAGACTTTTATGCTAGAACTAATGGATTGAATGGCAAGGAAAGAGAAGTACTCTAGCTTGTCTTTCCTGTATAACATTTACTTCAAAGCCTTTTTCATTGTATCTGCAGACTGAAAAGAAGGTTGGGAAAGAAGAGAAGGACATGAAGTGATTGTTATGACCAGTATCCCCACTGAATATCTGCTGTTTTTGGATGCTCCATAGGATTTATTGTGTAGAGTCCTGTAGGAAGCATGATAGTTCTATAAACTGCTCTGTGTGTCTGCCTGTGTATCAAAATTCAGTTAGAGATATAGATATATCCTTAAATAATCATGAAGGAATAAAATCTGTAAAAGGAATAAATATCCTCCAGTGAATATTTAAAAATGAACTTCTGTTTCCAGAGGGAAGGTAACGTCCAGTCTCAACTCTCTTAGTCAGCTAGTTATGCAAAACAAAAAATCTGAAGATATACAGAAACTCAGAAAACAATTCATTCAGAATTCTTTTGGATAATACATAAGATATATGTGAGAAAATGCTAGAAAAAGAAAATTCATTCCAGAAGAATTGGCTAGAACAATATGAAGCTGAATGAAGTAAGTTTCTATGTATGGAGAAATGCTAAAGTAGTCAGTTCCATGAGAGAAGTCAGGTAGGCAGTAACAACATACACATATATCACACACATACCCTATATTTATACATACATATGCATACCAAATATTTACACATACAATGTGCTCACATATATATACCATACTCATATACAAAGCTATACACACACAATACACACATGAATCCCATCACCAGTTAGTTACACATGCACACATATCATATACACATACATAGATAAAGGTAAACATACTCATATATGAATACCATGAACATGTGAACCCCGTCCATACATAGATACACATATAACCATATACACATCATACATGCACATGTACACAGACTCTTTCATACTCATACACACACTCATACATATGTGAACCTCATTCACAAATGCATATACATGTACAAACACACACACAAGCACATACACACTCATATATATATATATATATATATATATATATGTGTGTGTGTGTGTGTGTGTGTGTGTGTGTGTATGTGTGCGTATATATGTATACATACACACACACACACACACACACACACACACGAGCCAAACACATCTTGTTGAGAAGTATTACAGGAGTCTATTGATTTTCTTAACCCATATATGTTCTCAGAAATATTCCAGGCAAAACTAATAATCTTAGTCTAAAAGTCCTAAAATTTGACCTTTTCCAAAGTTCATATTCTTTATCTTGATCCAAGATCCAAAACCCATGTATTATCTAGAGAAGGGCTGAACATTACTATAAGAATGAGAATGAGAGCTGTGCTATGCTCAGTTCAACACTATATAGATACACAAACACTACTGTGCTAATATGCACATGAATGTTTAATATTTTGCAACAATGACAAACTGTTAATTATTGTGGAGTAACCGAGAGACCATTATATCATATAAAATTATCATGACACAAAAAAGTAAACTGTAACAATATCACCTACATGGCACCTAAACTATTCCAAATAATCTCTACAAACCTCAGGAGCAAAATTACCAGTTCATTACTCACTATAATATAATACTCAACAAAACTAACTTAAGGGGGAAGAGTTTACTTTGGCTTAAAGTGAAAGGGCCCTGTCCATCATGGTGGAAAGTCAAGGTAGCAAGAGCTGGCAGTAGCAAGTGAGCAGACAGTTGGTCATATCAAATGCACTGTTAATCAGTATGATGAGTGCTAGTGTTAATCTCCCTCTTTATGGACCCTAAGATCCCAGCACATGGAGTACTGCCATTTAGAAGTAATCATAGGTTCTTCTGCCACATGTCTTCATCTCTAGATTCTGTCAAGTCAACAATATCAACCACTGTATCAGAGGCATAGGGTGGAGTAACTGAGTAATTCAAATATTAAAAGACATATTAGCTACATGTAAATAAGTTCTGAAATAGAATAAGAATTTGTGTCCTGCTCTAGAGGGAAATGACAATACAACACACACTTGAAACTTTCAAAAGACTCAAAAATTCTGTAAGGTTTATTTGTAAAGAAAACTTGTTGTGGTTATTATTATTATTATTATTATTATTATTATTATTATTATTTGCCACCTGTACCAGCCAGGAGCTAGACCGGACTGGGTCTGATCCCTCACAGCACACACCCCAAGTATTCAGACACATCCAGCTCCACAGGTGAGATCTTAAACCCCTCCCAGAAGGCCATCATAGCAGTACCCCTGCGACTTGGGGAAGCAGATTCCTGTCCAGCCTGATACCAGGGTACCTTCCAGCTCCAACCTGATCCCACACAGCACACTCACCAATGGCAGCTCGAATCACAACCACCCCCAGCTCGACCCCCAGGATCACAGGATCACAGGAAGGACAGACTCCAGTCAGAGACAGGGAGGAGATCAAATAACACCAGAGATAACCAGATAGCAAGAGGCAAGCATAACAACATAAGTAACAGAAACCAATTTGGCTTGGCAACATCAGAACCCAGCTCTCCCATCACAGCAAATCCTGGATACATAAACACACCCTTAAAACAAGATTAAGACCTAAATTCTCATTTCATGAAGATGATAGAGGGCATAAAGAAGGACATTAATAACTCCCTTAATGACATGCAAAAGAACATAGGAAAACAAGAAATCCTTAAAGAGAAAACACATAAATCCCTTAAAGAAATGCAGGAGAAATCAAATAGGTGAAGGAATTGAACAAAACTGCCCAGGATTTAGAAATGGAAGTAGAATCATTGAAGAAAACACAAAAGGAGACATCCCTGGAGATTGAAAACCTAGAAAATAGAACAGGAGTCACAAATGCAAGCATCATAAGAGAATACAAGATATAGAAGAGAGATTCTCAGAACATACAATGCTGCAGACCCTCTTGGTCCCTTGTCTGCACAGAATGGGTCTCTGGTTGCAAGTGGACAAGGAGTGGGTGAATGAATGACAGACAGACGCAACATAAGAGATTGTGTAGAATCAGAATGTAATGTCAAGTCGAGCATCAGACTTTTTATACAGAAGAATAACAAGAAACCAGGCGAGATACATCCTCTGAGTTACATTGACACAATACAAAAGGAATGTATACATCAAAAGAAGGCAGGGACCAGGCCATTGCCACTAAGAAGGGAGCCAGGTATAATGCTAGTCTATTGTTAAGCCCACCACCAGGGGTTCTTAGTAAATGCCTGATTTATGCTGTTTCTTTGGGCCTAGTGAAGGAACCTGCCTCAGGGGGATTCCCTAATTCTTTCATGGTAAACCCACCTATTCACTAGGCCATTGTGTATTCCCTTGTTCGGGTAAAACTGGCTATTGTCTCAAGTGAACACTCTGCAGACCAGCCCTGAGCTATTCCTCCTCCGTTCTTTATAATGCCTAATTCGTTTCGCTTTCTCTACTAGAAGTAAATTTGAATGTTACTGAATAGATAACCTTCTCACTGAATTCCTACCGAATTCCAAGTTTGTTGGATTTTCTATTACGTTGGAACACTGGCAAAGGCTTAGCTATGTCAAAATTCAATCTTTAAAGGCACTTATAATAAAATAATACTAAAAAAGAGCACGTGGATCCATACACCAGACTAACATGGGAATAGGGTATGAGTACGGGTTATGAGAATGCCTGGTTCCAGGAGGTTAAGTTTCCGTGAAAACTTAACCTTTGCCTCGTGAGTGCTTTCAGGCCTCTCAGCCTGCCAGGCAGTCTTCACTGGAGTGTGTCTAGACATACAATAGAAGACATAGACAAAACAGTCAAGGAAAATACAAAGTACAAAAGCTCCTCTCTAAAAATATTCAAGAAATGCAGAACAAAATGAAAAGACACAACCTGAGAATAATAGAAATAGAAGAGAGTGACAATTCCAGACTAAAAGGGCCAGCAAACATGTTTAACAAAATTGTAGAAAAAACAAAAAAAAAACTTTTCTAACGTAAAGAAAGATATGCCTATAAACATACAAGAAGCCTATGAAACACAAAACAGATGGGACCAGAAAATAAATTGTGGTGCTCGCCTTTAATCCCAGCACTTGGAAGGCAGAGGCAGGCAGATTTCTAAGTTTGAGGTCAGCCTGGTCTACAAAGTGAGTTCCAGGACAGCCAGGGCTATACAAGAAACCCTGTCTCAACAAACAATCAATCAAACAAACAAACAAACCAAAGAAATTTCTCCTGTCATGTAATACATAAAATACAAAATGCACAGAACAAAGAGTACTGAAAGCAGTAAGGGAAAAAGGCCAAGTAATATATAGAGGCAGACCTATCAGAATTACAGGAGACTTCTCAATAGAGACTATAATAGCCAGAAGAGCCTGGGCAGATGTCAGTCAGACCCTAAGAGATCAAAAATGCCAACCCAGGCTACTATACCCAGCAAAACTTCCAACTAGAATAGATGGAGAAATCAATGTTTTCTAAGACAAAAGCAAATTTAAACAACATATTTCTACTAATCTAGGCCTACAGAGGATAATAGAAGGAAAAATCCAACACGAGGAGGGAAAAATACAACCAAGAAAAAGCAAGAAATTAATCTTTTCACAACAAACCCAAAAGAAGAGAAACGCACAAACTTAATTCTAACACTAACAACAAAAATTACAGAAAGCAACAGTCATAGATCCTTTAAATCTTTCAACATCAGTGGGGTCAATTCCCCAATAAAAAGATATAGATTAACAGGCTGGATACATAAACATGATCCAATATTTTGCTGCATACAGAAAACATACCTCAGAGTCAAAGATAGACATTCTCTCAGAGTAAAAGTATGGGAAAAAGCTTTTGAAGCAGATAGTCCCAAGAAAAAAAGCTGGAGTAGTCATCCTAATATCCAAGAAAATAGACTTTCAGCCAAAAGTTTTCAAAAAAGATGGAGAAGGTTAGTACATACTTATTAAAGGAAAAATCCACTAGGATGAACTCTCAATTCTGAACATCTATGCCCCAAATGCAAGGGCACTCACATTTGTAAAAAAATGGTACTAAAACTCAAATCACAATTGTGATTTAAAAAAAAAAAAAACCTGCATGGTAGTGGTACAGAAACAGGCATGTAGAGCAATAGAATAGAATTTAAAACCCAAAAATGAACCCAACCACCTAGGATCATTTGATCTTTGACAAAGGAGCTAAACCTATCCAGTGGAAAAAGGAGCATTTTCAACAAATCATACCGGTTCAACTGGAAGACTGAATATAGAAGAATGCAAATTGATCCATAGCTATCTCGTTGCACAAAGAGCAAGTTCAAGTGGCTAAGGACCTCCACATAAAACCACATATACTGAATCTATTAGAAGAGAAAGTGGGGAAGAGCCTCAAATAATTGAGCACAGGGGAAATTTTTCTGAACAGAACACCAATGGTTTATGCTTTAAGAGCAACAATTGACAAATGGGATCTCATAAAATTGAAAAACTTCTGTAAAGCAAGGGGAACTATCAATATGACAAAATGGCAACCCACAAATTGGGAAAAGATATTTACCAACCTTACATCTGATATAGGGCTAATAAATAAAAAATACAAAGAACTCAAGAAGGCAGACTCCAAGGAGCCAAATAATACTATTAGAAAGTGGAGTACAGAGCTAAATACAGAATTGTCAACTGAGGAATCTTGAATGACTGAGAAACTCTTAAAGAAATGTTCAACATCCTTAGACAACAGGGAAATGCAGATCAAAATGACCCTGAGATTCTACCTCACCCCAGACAGAAGAGTTAAAATCAAAAACATAGGTTACAGAAGCTGTTGGCAAGGATGTGGAGAAAGAGGATCATTCATCCATTTTTGGTGGTTTTGCAAGCTGGTATAACCACTCAGTTTAACAATTCCTCAGAAAATTTGGCATAGTATTATCGGGGGACTCAGCAATACCACTCCTGGGCATATACCCAAAAAAATGCTCCAACATATAAGAAGGACACATGCTCCACTATGTTCATAGCAGCCTTATTTATAATAGCCAGAAGCTGGAAACAACCCAGATATCTCTCAACAGAAAAATGGATACAGAAAATGTGATACATTTGCACAATGGAGTACTACTCAGCTATTAAAAATGATGAATTCATGAAATTCTTAGGCAAATGGATGGAACTAGAAAATATCATCCTGAGTGTCGTAACCCAGACACAAAAGAACACACATGGTAGATACTCACTAATAAGTGGATCCTAATCCAAAAGCTTACAATGCATATGATACAATCTATAGACCATATGGAGCACAGAATGAAGGAAGGGGTAGGGGCTTCAGACTTGGATGGAGCAGGAAACCCAGGGAGGTTAAATGATCCAGATGGGGGGGATGCTAGAACAGTGGAGCGGGAGAGTGTGGGTGGATGAGGAGGGCAGATGTAGGATGGGGGGCATAGCGGGGTAACTAGAAAGTGGCATATCATGGGATGGGGGGGGTTGGTGGAGGTGGTAACTGGAAAGTAGGTTATAATTTGAGATGTAACTGAATGGAATGATTAATGTTAATAAAAGAAAAAATCTATTAAAAAAAGAAATGTTAGAGTTCTCTTCAAAATAAGAATGTGGAGTTCACTAGCGTGAGTATATAAGCACTCTGTAATATAACCTCAGAACATCAAGTTATAAATCTATAAATCTCAGATATACACATATTGTACTATGTGCTTACTACTTAGTAAATATATTATAGCAAAGATTACTTGCTTCTATGATAAATAGTTAAAGAATATGTTATGCTTTATTCTTAACAGGAATTACCCTTGAAATTTAATAACTATTGGAATCTCAATAGAGCAACTAGACACTTCTGCTGGAGGATGTACCAGAGCTGTTGCAAGTTCAGGTAGTTTGTTTATGATTCCTTTTGAATGTATGAATACTGTACACTGTAAAGTCCTAAAGGTCCAAGTTAATCAACAACTACAATGTGGACAGAATCCTGCATGACTTTTCAATTTTAAAGCTAATACTAGCATTTAGGATTATATCCTATATATTTAATTACTCTTAAATGTATATAATATAGTACTATCTTAATACCTTAACATAGTCTTTGTATTTCATATTGGAACAATAAAGATAGCTAAAATAAAGGCAAAGCTATGACAGTCTTTATATTTTATGCTAATAGAACATAAGTTAATATATACCATGAGTAGAACATCAAAGAGTGTACAGTGTATGGAAAGAGGAGTATAAACATGTAAATAATTATTGAATTTATAAAGAAAGATGGTTACTATAAAGTAAAGGTGATTTTTCTTCTATGGTGGTCTAGATTAAAAAATGCACATACATATATGACATAAATCATTATGTCAGAGGCTAGAGACCAGCAAGAAATGGACTGTAGAAGGATATTAGGAAAATGAAGGGCAGATAAATGTGAAATAAAATAATAAACATATACAAAATGTCACAATGGCACATTAGTTTATATGCTCCAGAATGTAACAAAATATATTTATGTATGTAGCATAGAAAAAGATTATTCCATACACCGTGATATTTTGAAAGAGGCAAAATCATTTTCACATCTATTTCTATGTGCTACATACAGTTGATGTACATGTTATACTACATCAGATGCTAACCCAATATTAATTAGTTTTCCAGAAACTATAAATCGTTATGCTCTGGAAAATAAAACAGGCTGTGTACTTTAAAACATGAAAATACCTTAAAAACAAGATGAAACAAATATTTGATCAAATGTTTCAAATTGTAATATGAGTTGATGACATTTATTTCCTCTCGAATTAGTCACTTGATCAAAAAGAAAACGTGTGTGGCACATAAAACTATTATGCATAATTTCAGCTCTTCATATCTTTTCATAATGTTATAATGAGTTATTGTTGGTTTAAAACTTTTCCTTCCAAGACAAGGACACCCACTCTCCCCATATCTATTCAATATAGTACTCTAAGTGTTAGCTAGAACAATAAGACAGCAAAAGGATATCAAGTGGTTGCAAGCTGGTAAAGAAGAAATAAAGGAATCACTATTTGCAGATGATATGGTAGTATACATAAGTGACCCCAAAAATTCTACCAGAGAACTTCTCCAGCTTATAAACATCTTCAGAAAAGTGGCAAGATATAAAATTAACTCAAATAAATCAGTAGCCTTCCTTTGTACAAAGGATAAACAGGCTGAGAAAGAAATTAGGGAATCAACTTCCTTCACAATAGCCACAAATACTATAAAATATCTTATGGTATCTCTAACCGAACAAGTGAAAGACCTGTATGACAATAACTTCAAGTCTCTCAAGAAAGACATCAAAGATCTCAGAAAATGGAGAGTTCTTCCACACTCATGGATTAGCAGAATTAACAGAGTAAAAATGGCCGTCCTTTGGTAAGGCATTCTATAGAGTCAATGCAATCCCCATCAAAATCCCAACACAATTCTACAAATCTATAGAAAGAACAATTCTCAAATTCATCTGGAAAGGCAAAAATCCAAGAATAGCAAAAACAATTCTTAACAATAAAGGAACAACTTGGGGAATCACTGACATCCCTGACCTCAAGTTTTACTACAGAGCAATAGTGATAAAAACTGCATGGAATTAGTATAGAGACAGACTCATTGATCAATGGAATAGAATTAAAGACCCAGAAATAAAACCACACGCTTTTGGTCACTTGATCTTTGGCAAAGACGTCAAAAATATTCAATGGAAAGAGAAAAACATCTTCAATAAACAGTGCTGGTCTAACTGGCTGTCTGTATGTAGAAGAATGAAATAGACTCATATTTGTCACCTTGTACAAAGTTCAAGTACAAGTGGATCAAGGACCTCAACAAAAAACCAGATACACTGAAGGTAATAAAAGAGAAAGTGGGAAAGAGTCTTGAACTCATTGGCACAGGGAGACATTTCCTAAACAGAACCCCAATGGCTCATGCTCTAAGATCAAGAATTGATAAGTGGGACCTCATGAATCTGGAAAACTTCTGTAAGGCAAAGCACATAGTCAATAAGACAAATTGGCAACCTACAGATTGGGGAAAACTTTTAAGCTAACCCCACATCCAATAGCAGGATAATATCTAAAAATGCAAATATAAAGAACTCAAGAAGTTAATCACCACAAAAACTAACAACCTAATTTTAAAAATGGGCTATAGCACTAGACTTCACAACTAAGGAATCTTGAGTGACTGAGAAACATCTAAAGATATCTTCAAAGTCCTTAATGATCGGAGAAATGCAAATCAAAACAACCCTGAGATTCCACCTTACAACAATCAGAATGGGTTGGATCAAAACCTCGGGTGACAACACCTGTTGGAGAGGATGTGGAGGAAGAAGAACATTCCTCCATTTCTGGTGGGATTGCAAACTGGTGAACCACTCTGGAAATCAATCTGAAAGTTCCTCAGAAAATTGGAGTTTAATCTACCAGATGATCCAGTTCTACCACTCTTGGGAACATACCCAAAAGATGCCCCAGCATGTCACAGGGGCAACTGTTCCACTATGTTGGTAGGGGCCTTATTTGTGATAGCCAGAAGTTGGAAACAGCCTAGATATTCCACGACAGAAGAATAGATACAGAAAATGTGGTTCATTTATACAATGGAATACTACTCTGAACAAGGACATCCTGAATTTTGCAGGCAAATGGATGGCACTAGAAAATATCATCGTGAGTGATGTAACTCAAACCCAAAAGGACATGAATGGTATGTACTCCCTAATAAGTGGATATCAGCACTCCACAAAAAAAGTACAGAGTACCTAAGATACAGTCTACAGAACTCAAGAAGATCAAGAAGCTAAAGTGCCCAAGTGAGGGGCCTCAGTCCCACTTGGGAGAGAGAAGAAAACAATCACAAGTGGGGAGGGAGGGAGGAACCTAGGAGGGAAAGTGAATGCTGGGTAAGGGAGCTGGGGGAGGGGGAAGAACTTGATCTGGTATTGGGTGAGGGAAAAGGACTGAAGCCCTGAGATCCAACAGAAAGAATGGAAGCAGGGAACCTCAAGAAATAGAAGGATGGGGGATGCTCCAGGATGCACCATAGACCTGGGAGGTGAAAGATTCTCAGGACTCAAAGGGAAACTTTGATGAAATCAGGACCATAGAAGAAATGCCTGGAGAGTAAAAAGAGTGAACTTATAGAGCCCACCTCCAGCAGGAAGACAGAACATCAAGTGAGGAATGGAGTTGACATCCCACAGTCAAATCTCTGACTCATGATTGTTCCTGTCAGAAAGAATTACAGGGATGGGAATGGAGAGGGGCCTGAGGAAAAGAAGGTCCAGGGACAGGTCCAAAATGGGATCCAGCTCAAGGGGAGGTCACAAGGCCTGACATTATTACTGAGACTATAGAGTGCTCACAAAAAGGAGACTATCATGACTGCCCACTGAAAGACCCAACAAGCAGCAGATGGAGTCAGATGCAGATATTTGCACCCAACCAAAGGACAGAAGCAGCTGACCCCTGCTGTTGAATTTGAAAAGGCTGAAAGAATCTGAGAAGGGAGATCTTGTAGGAGGACCAGAAGTCTCAATTAATCTGGACTCCCAAGAACTCTCAAACACTGCACCACCAAAGAGGCGGCATACACTGGCTGACGTGATTCCAATTTGGGCCTGTTAATGAACCTCCTTTTCCTCAGGCCCTTGTCCATGTCTGTCCTTAGAGTTATTTTAGACAGCAAAAGTTATGAGTCAGAGGTTTGTTTGTTTGTTTGTTTGTTTATTTATTTATCTGTGGGATGGCAATCCTATTCCTCACTTGATGCCCTGACTTTCTGCTGGAAGTGGGCTCTACAACTTCCCTCTCCTCACTGTAGGGCATTTCATATAAGGTTCTTCCCTTTGAGTCCTGAGAATCTCTCACCTCCAAGGTCTCTAGTACATGCTGGAGGGTCCCCCTACCACCTACTGAAGTTGCCTAATTTAAAACAGGTTAGGCCTGACACAGCAGCCACTACATCAGGAAGCAATCGTGCCCATAGCCATTTAGACCAACATTCACTTATTAGAAAAAGCCTTTTTAGTTATTCTCCTTTAATTGCTGAAAGACTTGGAGCCAGGGAAATTCACATAAAATGTGTGTACTCCTTACTTACTAAAGTAAGGAATTTGTGACAGTACCTATTTTAAGACTCAATAAAAATTGCACAATTTTCTAAGTTTTAATTATATAGGCAATGTACTATATAACAGTATTTATTTATTTTTCATTTATTTTTTAATTTCTATTTAAATTTTACTTTTATTTTCTTAGATATTTTCTTCATTTACATTTCTTTTTTTAATTAGGTATTTATTTCACTTACATTTCCAATGCTAATCCAAAAGTCCCCCCCCACCCACTCACTCCCACTTCTTGGCCCTTGCATTCCCCTGTAATGAGGTATATAAAGTTTGCACGACCAATGGGCTTCTCTTTCCACTGATGGCCGCCTAGGCCAACTTCTGATACTTATGCAGCTACAGACAAGAGCTCTGGGGTACTGGTTAGTTCATATTGTTGTTCCACCTATAGGGTTGCAGATCCCCCCAGCTCCTTGGGTACTTTCTCTAGCTCCTCCATTGGGGGTACTGTGATACATCCAATAGCTGTCTGTAAGCATCCACTTCTGTGTTTGCTAGGCCCCAGCACAGTATCACAACAGACAGCTATATCAGGGTCTTTTCAGCAAAATCTTGCTAGTGTATGCAATGGTGTCAGCATTCAGAGGCTATGGGATGGATCCCTGGATATGACAGTCTCTAGATGGTCCATCCTTTTGTCTCAGCTCCAAACTTTGTCTCTGTAACTCCTTTCATGGGAGTTTTGTTCCCAATTCTAAGAAGGGGCAAAGTGTCCACACTGTGGTCTTCATTCTTCTTGAGTTTCATGTGTTTCGCAAATTGTATCTTATATCTTGGATATTCTAAGTTTCTGGGCTAATATCCGCTTATCAGTGAGTACATATCATTTGAGTTCTTTTGTGATTGGGTTACCTCACTCAGGATGATGCCCTCCAGGTCCATCCAATTGCCTAAGAATTTCATAAATTCATTCTTTTTAAAAGCTGAGTAGTACTCCATTGTGTAAATGTACCACATTTTCTGTATCCATTGCTCTGTTGAGGGGCATCTGGGTACTTTCCAGCTTCTGGCTATTATAAATAAGGCTGCTATGAACATAGTGGAGCATGTGTCCTTTTTACCGGTTGGAATATCTTCTGGATATATGCTCAGGAGAGGTATTGCTGGATCCTCTGGTAGTACTATGTCTAGTTTTCTGAGGAACCACGAGACTGATTTTCAGAGTAGTTGTACAAGCTTGCAATCCTACCAACAATGGAAGAGAGTTCCTCTTTCTCCACATCCTCGCCAGCATTTGATATCACCTGAATTTTTGATCTTAGCCATTCTGACTGGTGTGAGGTAGAATCTAAGGGTTGTTTTCTTTGCTTTTCCCTGATGAATAAGGATGCTGAATATTTTTTCAGGAACTTCTCAGCCATTCGATATTCCTCAGGTGAGAATTCTTTGTTTAGCTCTGAGCCCCGTTTTTAATGAGGTTATTTGATTTTCTGGAGTCTACCTTCTTGATTTCTTTATATATATATATTGGATATTAGACCCGTATCTGATTTACGATAGGTAAAAATCCTTTCACAATCTGATGGTGGCCTTTTTCTATTATTGACAGTGTCTTTTGCCTTACAGAAGATTTGCAATTTTATGAGGTCCCATTAGTCGATTCTCGATCTTACAGAACAAGTCATTGCTGTTCTGTTCAGGAATTTTTCCCCGGTGCCCATCTCTTCGAGGTTTTTCCCCATGTTCTCCTCTATAAGTTTCAGTGTCTCTGGTTTTATGTGGAGTTCCTTAATCTACTTAGATTTGACCTTAGTACAAGGAGATAGGAATGGATCAATTTGCATTCTTCTACATGATAACCTCCAGTTGTGCCAGCACCATTTGTTGAAAATTCTGTCTTTTTTTCTACTGGATGGTTTTAGCTCCCTTGTCAAAGATCAAGTGACCATAGGTGTGTGGGTTCATTTCTAGGTCTTCAATTCTATTCCATTGGTCTACTTGTCTGTAGCTATACCAGTACCATGCAATTTTTGTTGTAAATGCTCTATAGTACAGCTTTAGGTCAGGCATTGTAATTCTACCAGAGGTTCTTTTATCTCTGTTAAGAGTTTTTGCTATCCTAGGTTTTTTGTAATTCCAGATGAATTTGCAGATTGCCCTTTCTAATTCATTGAGAAATTGAGTTGGAATTTTAATGGGGATTGCATTGAATCTGTAGATTGCTTTTGGCAAGATAGCCATTTTTACTATATTAATCCTGCCAATCCATGAGCATGGGAGATCTTTCCATCTTCTGAGATCTTCTTTAATTTCTTTCATCAGAGACTTGAAGTTCTTATCATACAGATCTTTCACTTCCTAAGTTAGAGTCACGCCATGGTATTTTATATTTTTTGTGACTATTGAGAAAGGTGTTGTTTCCCTAACTTCTTTTTCAGCCTGTTTATTCTTTGTGTTCAGAAAGGTAATTGACTTGTTTCAGTTAATTTTATATCCAGGTACTTCATTGAAGCTGTTTATCAGGCTTAGGAGTTCTCTGGTGGAATTTTTAGGGTCACTTATATATACTATCATATCATCTGCAAAAAGTGATATTTTGACTTCTTCCTTTCCAATTTGTATCCCCTTGATCTCCTTTTGCTATCGAATTGCTCTGACTAGGACTTCAAGTACATGTTGAATAGGTAGGGAGAAAGTGGGCAGTCTTGTTTAGTCCCTGATTTTAGTGGGATTGCTTCCAGCTTCTCACCATTTCCTTTCATGTTGGCTACTCGTTTGCTCTAGATTGCTTTTATCATGTTTATGTATGGGCCTTGAATTCCTGGTCTTTCCAAGACTTTTATCATGAATGGGTGTTGGATTTTGTCAAATGATTTCTCAGCATCTAACGAGATGATCATGTGGTTTTTGTCTTTGATTTTGTTTATATATTGGATTATGTTGGTGGATTTCTATATAATAAACCATCCCTGCATCCCTGGAATGAAACCTATTTAGTCAGGATTGATGATTGTTTTGATGTGTTCTTGAATTCGGTGAGTTAGAATTTTATTGAGTATTTTTGCATCGATATTCATAAGGGAAATTGGACTGAAGTTCTCTATCTTTCTTGGGTCTTTCTGTGGTTTAGGTATCAGAGTAATTGTGGCTTCATAGAGTGATTTGGGTAGAGTACTTTCTGCTACTATTTTATAGAATAGTTTGTGAAAAACTGGAATTAGATCTTCTTTGAAATTCTGATAGAACTCTGCACTAAACCCATCTGGTCCTGGGATTTTATTTTTTTTTTGGTTGGGAGACTATTAATAACTTCTTCTATTTCTTTAGGGGATATAGTACTGTTTAGATCATTAACCTGATACTGATTTAATTTTGGTACCTGGTATCTATCTAGAAACTTGTCCATTTCATCCAGGTTCTCCAGGATTGTTGAGTATAGCCTTTTGTAGAAGGATGTGATGGTGTTTTGGATTTCTTCAGGATCTGTTGTTATGTCTCCCTTTTCACTTCTGATTTTGTTAATTAGGATACTGTCCCTGTGCCCTCTAGTGAGTCTGGCTAAGAGTTTATCTATCTTGTTGATTTTCTCAAAGAACCAGCTCCTCCTTTGGTTGGTTCTTTGAATAGTTTTTTTTTTGTTTCCACTTGGTTGGTTTCACCCCTTAATTTGATTATTTCCTGCTGTCTACTCCTCTTGGGTGAATTTGGTTCCTTTTGTTCTAGAGCTTTTAGGTCTGTTGTCAAGTAGCTAGTGTGTGCTCTCTCTAGTTTCTTTTTGGAGGCACTCAGAGCTATGTGCTTTCCTCCTATAAATGCTTTCATTGTTTTCCATAATTTGAGTATGTTGTGGCTTCATTTTCATTAAATTCTAAAAAGTCCTTAATTTCTTTCTTTATTCCTTCCTTGACCAAGGTATCATTGAGAAGTGTGTTGTTTAGTTTCCACATGAATGTTGGCTTTCTATTATCTATGTTGTTATTGAAGGTCAGCCTTAGTCCATGATGATCTGATAGGATGCATGGGACAATTTCAATATTTTTGTATCTGTTGAGACCTGTTTTTTGACCAATTATATGGTCAATTTGGGAGAAGGTACCATGAGGTGCTAAGAAGAAGGTATATCCTTTTGTTTTAGGATAAAATGTTCTGTAGGTATCTGTTAGATCCATTTCTTTCACAACTTCATTAAATTTCACTGTATCCCTGTTTAATTTCTGTTTCCAAGATCTGTCCATTGATGAAAGTGGTGTGTTGAAGTCTCCTACTATTGTGTTAGGTGTAATATGTGCTTTGAGCTTTACTAAAGTTTCTTTAATGAATGTAGCTGCCCTTGTATTTGGAGCATAGATATTCAGAATTGAGAGTTCCTCTTGGAGGATTTTACCTTTGATGAGTATGAAGTGCCCCTTCTTTTTTGATGATTTTTGGTTGGAAGTCAATTTTATTAGATATTAGAATGGTTACTCCAACTTGTTTCTTGAGACGATTTGCTTGGAAAATTGTTTTCCAGCCTTTCACTCTGAGGTAGTGTCTGTCTTTTTCCCTGAGATAGGATTCCTGTAAGCAGCAGAATGTTGGGTCCTGTTTGTTTAGCTTGTCTGTTAGTCAATGTCTTTTTATTTGGGAATTTAGTCCATTGATATTAAGAGATATTAAGGAAAAGTAATTGTTGCTTCCTATTATTTTTGTTGTTAGAGTTGGCATTCTGTTCTTATGGCTGTCTTCTTTTAGGTTTGTTGAAGGATTACTTTCTTGCTTTTTCTAGGACATGGTTTCTGTCCTTGTATTTTTTTTTTGTTTTGTTTTGTTTTTTTGTTTTTTTGTTTTTTCTGTTATTATCCTCTGAAGGGATGTATTCCTGGAAAGATAATGTGTGAATTTGTTTTTGTCGTGGAATACTTTGGTTTCTCCATCTACAGTAATTGAAAGTTTGGCTGGGTATAGTAGCCTGGGCTTGCATTTGTGTTCTCTTAGTGTCTGTATAACATCTGTCCAGGATCTTCTGGCTTTCATAGTCTCTGGTGTATAATCTGGTGTAATTCTGATAGGCCTGCCTTTATATGTTTCTTGATCTTTTTCCCTTACTGCTTTTAATATTCTATCTGTATTTAGTGCATCTGTTGTTCTGATTATTTTGTATCAGGAGGAATTTCTTTTCTGGTCCCGTCTATTTGGAGTACTGTAGGCTTCTTGTATGTTCATGGGCATGTCATTCTTTAGGTTTGGGAAGTTTTCTTCTATAATTTTGTTGAATATATTTGCTGGCCCTTTAAGTTGAAAATCTTCATTCTCATCTACTCCTATTATCCGTAGGTTTGGTCTTCTCATTGTGTCCTGGATTTCCTGGATGTTTTGAGTTAGGATCTTTTTGCATTTTGCATTTTCTTTGATTGTTGTGCCACTGTTGTCTATGGAATCTTCTGCACCTGAGATTCTCTCTTCCATTTTTGTATTTTGTTGCTGATGCTCGCATCTATGGTTCCAGATTTCTTTCCTAGGGTTTCTATCTCCAGTGTTGCCTCACTTTGGGTTTTCTTTATTGTTTTTACTTCCCTTTTTAGGTCTAGTATGGCTTTGTTCATTTCCATCACCTGTTTGGATGTGTTTTCCTGTTTTTCTTTAAGGTCTTCTACCTGTTTGGTTGTGTTTTCCTGTTTTTTTTTTTTTTTTTTTTTTGGACTTGTAACTCTTTAGCAGTGTTCTCCTGTATTTCCTTAAGTGAGTTATTAAAGTTTTTCTTGATGTCCTCTACCATCATCATGAGATATGCCTTTAAATCCGGGTCTAGCTTTTCGGGTGTGTTGGGGTGCCCAGGACTGGCTGAGGTGGGAGTACTGGGTTCTGCTGATGATGAGTGGTCTTGGTTTCTCTTAGTAAGATTCTTACATCTCCCTATCACCATCTTGAAATCTCTGGAGTCAGTTGTTATAGTTGTCTCTGGTTAAAGCTTGTGTCTCTCATGATTCTGTTAGCCTCTACCAGCAGACCTGGGAGACTAGCTCTCTCCTGAGTTTCAGTGGTTAGAGCACTCTCTGCAGGCAAGCTCTCCTCTTGCAGGAAGGTACACAGATATCTGGCATTCAGACTTACCTTCTGTCAGAAGATGAAGGCCCGAAATAGGGCCTGTCCCTGAAGCTGTTTGCTTCTGTAGTCCACACTCTCACTTGTGCAGACCAGTCTAGGTGGTTTCTGGGAACGAAAATGGCTCCCTCAGGTGCTCTGGCAAAGCCCTCCAGGGCAGGGCAGACACCTCTCCTCTGGCAGTGAAGGTGCCTGGTTGTCTGGAGCCAGAAACTGAGTCTGCCTTAGAAGCTCTGTTCCTCCCACCTGTCCCAGAAGCTGTTAGCTTCTGTAGTCCACACTCTCACCTGTACAGACTAGTCTCAGGGGGATCCATGAACCAAGATAGGAGCTGCAGATGCTCTGGGAAAGCCCTCCCGGGCATGGTGGACACCTCTCCTCTGGCAGGGAAGGTGCCTGGATATATGGAGCTGGAAATGGGTTCTGCCTCAGAAGCTCTGTGGCTCCTGCCTGTCCCAGAAGCTGTTAGCTTCAGTAGTCAGCACTCTCACTTGCACAAACTAGTCTCCTCAGGATCCAGGAACCAAGATGTCTCTCGCAGATGCTCTGACAATACCCTCCCAGGCAGGACGGACACCTCTCCTCTGGCAGGGATGGTGCCCTGATATCTGGAGCCTGAAACGGGGTCTGCCTCAGAAGCTCTGTGACTCCTGCCTGTCCAGAAACTGTTATCTTCAGTATTCCACACTCTCTCCTGTGCAGACCAGTCTCTAAGAGATCTGGGAACCAAGATGGCTCCTGCAGATGTTCTGGCAAAGTCCTCCCGGGTGGGGTGGACATCTCTCCTCTGGCAGGGAAGGTGCCCGGATGTCTGGAGCCCAAAACGGGGTCTGCCTCAGAGCTCTGTGGATTCCACCTGTCCCAGAAGCTGTAGCTTCTGTAGTCCTCACTCAAACTTGCATAGACTAGTCTCCCGGAAAGTCCCCTGAACCCCCCCCCCCCCGCACTGCGCCCCAATCAACCCACTCCCACTTCCTGGCCCTGGCATTCCCCTGTACTGGGGCATATGATCTTCCTAAGACCAAGGGTCTCTCCTCCCATTGATGGCCGCCTAGGCCATCCTCAGCTGAATATGCAATCAGAGACACAATTCTAGAGGGTACTGGTTAGTTCATATTGTTGATTCTCCTATAAGGTTGCAGAACCCTTTAGTTCCTTGAGTATTTTCTCTAGCTCCTTCTTTACGGGACCTGTGTTTCATCAAGTAGATGTCCGTGAGCATCTACTTCTGTATTTGCCAGGCACTGGCATAGCCCCAAAGGGACAGCTATATCAGAGTCCTGTCAGCAAATCTTGCTGGAATTTGCAATAGTGTCTGGGTTGGTGGTGGTTTATTGGATGGATCCACAGGTGGTTCAGTCTCTGGATGGTGGTTTCTTCCTTCTTAGCTCTAAAATTTGTCCTTCCATGGGTATTTTGTTCCCCATTCAAATAAGGAAGGAAGGAAGTATTTACCCTTTAGTATTCCTTCTTCTTGAGTTTCATGTATTTTACAAATTGTGTCTTGGGTAGTCTAAGTCTGGGTTAATATCCACTTATCAGTGAGTGAATACCATGTGTGTTCTTTTGTGATTGGGCTACCTTACTCAGGATGATATCCTCCAGACCCATTCATTTGCCTAAGAATTTAATAAATTAATTATTTTTAAATTCTGAGTAGTAATCCATTGTGCAAATGTACCATATTTTCTGTATCCATTCCTCTGTTGAGGGACATCTGGGTTCTTTCCAACATCTGGCTATTATAAATAAGGCTCCTATGAACATAGTGAAGCATGTGTCCTTAGTACAATTTGGAACATCTTCTGGGTATATGCCAAGGAGTGATATTGCTGGGTCTTCCTGTTGTACTATGTCTAATTTTCTGAGGAACTGCCAGACTTATCTCCAGAGTGGTTTTACCAGCTTGTAATCCCACCAACAATGGAGGTGTGTTCCTCTTTCTCCACATCCTCACCATCATCTGCTGTTACCTGAATTTTTGATCTTAGCCATTCTGACGGGTATGAGGTGGAATTTCATTGTTGTTTTGATATGCATTTCCCTGATGATTAAGGATTTTGAACACTTTTCAGGTCTTTCTCAGTAATTCAGCATTTGTCAGTTGAGAATTCTTTGTTTAGTTCTGTACCCCATTTTTTAATAGGGTTATTTGACTTTTTGGAGTCCATCTTCTTGAGTTCTTTATGTATATTGGATATTATTCTCCTATCTGATTTAGGATTGGTAAAGATCCTCTCCCAATCTGTTGGTGGCCTTTTTGTTTTATTGACAGTGTCTTTTGCCTAACAGAAGTTTTGCAGTTATGAGTTCCCATTTGTTGATTCTTGATTTTACAGCACAAACCACTGCTATTCTGTTCAGCAATTTTCCCCCTGTGACAATATCTATGAGGTTTTATGTGTAGTTCTTTGATCCACTTAGACTTGAGCTTTTTACAAGGATATAAGAATGGACCAATTCCCATTCTACTACATGATAACCACCAGTTTTGCCAGCACCACTTGTTAAAAATGCTGTCTTTTTTCCACTAGATGGTTTTATCTCCCTTGTCAAAGATCAAGTGACCATACGTGTATGTGTTCATTTCTGGGTCTTCAATTCTATTCCATTGATCTAACTGTCTGTCGTCTGTCACTGTACCAGTACTATGTAGTTTTTTTTTTTTTTTTTTTTTTTTTTTTTTTTTAATCACAATTGCTCTGTAGTACAGCTTGAGCTCAGGCATGGTGATTCTAGCCAAATTTTCATTTATTGTTGAGGATAGTTTTTGCTATCATATTTTTTTTTATTCCAGATGAATTTGCAAATTGACATTTCTAACTCAGTGAAGAATTAAGTTGAAATTTTGGTGGGGATTGCATTGAATCTGTAGGTTGCTTTTGACAAGATAGCCATTTTGACTATGTTAATCCTACCAATCCATTAGCATTGGAGATCTTTCCATCTTCTGAGATCTTCAATTTCTTTTTTCAGAGACTTCAAGTTCTTATCATACAGATCTTTCACTTCATTAATTAGATTCACACCAAGGTATTTTATATCATTTGTGATTATTGTGAAGGGTATTGTTTCCCTAATTTCTTTCTTAGCCTGTTTATCCTTTGTGTAAAGGAAGGCCACTGATTTGTTGAGTTAATTTTATATCCAGCTACTTCACTGAAGCTGTTTATCAGGTTTAAGAGTTCTCTGGTAGAACTTTTAGGGTCACTTATATATACTATCATATATATAATATCATGATCTGCACACAGTAATATTTTGAATTTTTCTTTTCAATTTGTATCCCCTTGATCTCCTTTTGTTTTCTAATTGCTCTGGCTATGACTTCAAGTACTATATTGAATAAGTAGGGAGAAAGTGGGGATCCTTATCTAATATGTCATTATAGTGGGATTGCTTCAAGTTTCTCTCCATTTAGTTTGATGTTGGCTACTCGTTTGCAATACATTGCTTATATTATGGTTAGCTATGGGCCTTAAATTCCTGAACTTTCCAAGACTTTTATCATGAATGGGTCTTGGATTCAGTGAAATGCTTTCTCAGTATCTAACAAGATGATCTTGTGGTTTTTGTCTTTGAGTTTGTTTATATAGTGGATTAAGTTGATGGATTTCCTTATATTAAATGATCCCTGCATCCCTTGAATGAAGCCAACTTAATCATGATGGATGATCGTGTTCTTAGATTTGGTTAGTGAGAATTTTATTGAGTATTTTTTTCTTCGATAATAATAAGGGAAATTGGTCTGATGTTCTCTTTCTTTGTTGGGTCTTTCTGTGGTTTAGGTATCAGAGTAATTGTGGCTTCATATAATGAATTGGGTAGAGTACCTTCTGTTTCTATTTTGTGGAATAGTTTGAGGAGTATTGGAAAAAGGTCTTCTTTGAAGATCTGGTGGATCTTGGCACTGGACCCATCTGGTCCTGGGCTTTTTTTTTTTTTTTTTTTTTGGTTGGGAGACCATTAATGACTACTTCTATTTCTTTAGGGGATATGGGACTATTTAGATCATTGATCTGATCTTTATTTAATTTTGGTACGTGGTATCTGACAATGAATTTGTCCTTTTCATCCAGATTTTCCAGATTTGTTGAGTATAGGCATTTGTAGTAGGATCTGATGATTTCATTGATTTCCTGAGGTTCTGTTGTTATATCTGCCTTTTCATTTCTAATTTTTAAAATTAGAATACTGTCCCTGTGCCCTCTAGTTAGTCTGGCTAGGGGTTTATCTATCTTGTTGATTTTCTCAAAGAACCAGCTCCTTGTTTGGTTTATTCTTTGAATAGTTCTTTTTGTTTCCACTTGGTTGATTTCAGCCATGAGTTTCATTATTTCCTGCTGCTACTCCTCTTGGGTGTATTTGCTTCCTTTTGTTTTAGAGCTTTGAGGTGTGCTATCAGTCTGATAGTGTATTCTAGCTCTAGTTTCTTTTTGGAGGTATTCAGAGCTATGAGTTTTCTTCTTAGGACCGTTTTCATTGTGCCCTATAAGTTTGCTTATGTTATGGCTTCATTTTAATTAAACTCTAAAAAGTCTTTAATTTCTTTCTTTATTTCTTCCCTTACCAAGATATCATTTAGTAGAGTGTTGTTAAGCTTCCACATGAATGCTGGCTTTCTGTTACTTTTGTTGTTATTGAAGATCAGCCTTGGTCACTGGTATTCTGATAGGATACATGGGATAATTTCAATATTTTTGTACCTGTTGAGGCCTGTTTTTTGACCAATTATATGGTCAGTTTTGGAGAAGATACCATGAGGTGCTGAGAAGAAGGTATATCCTTTTGTTTTAGTATAAAATGTTCTTTAATATTTGTTAAACCCATTTGTTTCATAACTTCTATTAGTTTCATTGTACCTCTGTGTAGTTTCTGTTTCCAGGACCTGTCCGTTGGTGAGAGTGGGGTGTTGAAGACTCCCACTATTATTGTGTGAGGTGCAATGTGTGGTTTGAGCTTTACTAAAGTTTCTTTAATGAATGCTGCTGCCCTTGCATTTGCAGCATAGATTTTCAGAATTGAGAGTTCATCTTGGAAGATTTTACCTTTGATTTGTATGTAGTACCCCTTCTTGTCTTTTTTGATAACTTTGGGTTGGAAATTGATTTTATTCAGTATTAGAAAAGCTACTCCAGCTTGTTTTTTCAGACCATTTGCTTGGAAAAATGTTTTACTCTGAGGTAGGTCTTTGTTCCTGAGGTCGGTTTCCTATAAGCAGCAAAATGTTGGGTTCTGTTTGTGTAGGCAGTCTGTTAGTCTATGCTTTTTTTATTGGTTAATTGAGTCCATTGATATTAAGAGATATTAAGGAAAAGTAATTGCTTGTCCCTGTTATTTTCATTGTTAGAATTGGGATTCTGTTCTTGTGGCTATCTTCCTTTAAGTTTGTTGAAGGATCACTTTCTTGCTTTTTCTAGGGTGTAATTTCTGTCCTTGTGTTTGTGTTTTTTCTTATTATCCTTTGAATAATAAAGAATAGCTGGATTTGTGGAATACTTACGTTTCTCCGTATATGCTAACTGAGAGTTTTGCTGGGTATAGTAGCCTGGGCTGGCATTTGTGTTCTCTTAGTGTCTGTATAACATCTGTCCATAATCTTCTGGCTTTCATAGTCTCTGGTGAGAAGTCTGGTGTGATTCTAATAGCTCTACCTCTATATATTATTTGACCTTTTTCCCTTACTCCTTTTAATATTCTATCTTTATTTAGTGCAGTTGTTTTCTGATTATTATGTGTTGGGAGGAACTTTTGTGTTCTCTTAGTGTCTGTATAACATCTGTCCAGGATCTTCTGGCTTTCATAGTCTCTGCTGAGAAGTCTGGTGTAATTCTAATAGGTCTACCTCTATATGTTACTTGACCTTTTTCCCTTACTCCCTTTAATATTCTATATTTATTTAGTTCATTTGTTTTTCTAATTATTATGTGTTGGGAGGAATTTCTTTTCTGGTACAGCCTATTTGGAGTTCTCTAGCCTTTTTGTATGTTCATGGGCATCTCTTTCTTTAGATTAGGGAAGTTTTCTTCTATGATTTTTTTGAAGATATTTACTGGCTCTTTTGTTGAAAATCTTCATTCTCAACTACTCTTATAATCCATAGGTTTGATCTTCTCATTGTGTCCTGGATTTTCTGGATGTTTTGAGTTAGGATCTTTTTGCATTTTGCATTTCCTTTGATTGTTGTGTCCATGTTCTCTATGGAACCTTCTGCATCTAAGATTCTCTCTTCCATCTCTTGTATTCTATTAGTGATGCTTGCATCTATGGTTCCTGATTTCTTTCCTAGGATTTCTGTCTCCAGAGTTGTCTCCCTTTAGGTTTTCTTGATTGTTTCTACTTCCATTTTTAGATCTTGGATTTTTTTTCAATTCATCACCTGTTTTGTTGTGTTTTCCTATAATTCTTTAAGGGATTTTTGTGTTTCTTCTTTAAGTACTTATACCTGTTTAGCAGTATTTTCCTATAATTCTTTAAGGAATTTTTATGCTTCCTCTTTGAGTCATTCTACCTGTTTATCCATGTTCTCCTGTATTTCTTTAAGTGAGTTATTAATGTCCTTAAAATCCTCTACCTGCACCATGAGATATGATTTTAAATCCAAATCTTGCTTTTCAGGTGTGCTGGGCTAGCCAGGACTTTCTGTGGTGGGAGTGCTGAGTTCTGATGATACTGAATGGTATTGGTTTCTGTAAGTAAGATTGTTACATTTGCCTTTCACCATCTGGTAATCTCTTGCATTAGTTGTTATAGCTGTCTCTGGCTGAAGTGTTTTCCTCCTATGATTCTGCTAGCCTCAGTCAGCACTCCTGGGAGTCCAACTCCCTCCTGAGTCTCAGTGGTCAGAGTACTCTCTGCAGGCAAGTGCTAAGAGGTCTGGAGCTCAGCTCTGCTTCCTGGCTGAAGATGAAGGCCTAAAAGTGACCCTGTTCCAGAAGCTATGTTGCTTCTGCTGCCTGTGCTCTCTTGTGTGCAGACTGGTCTCTTTCAGATCTTGGATACAAGATGGTGATCTCACCTGGCCCCATGGACATAGAGCCCTCCCTGGAGGCCACCTTTCCTCTGGTAGGGAAATTACACAGAGGTCTGGTTCTCAGCTCTTCTTCTTGGCTGAAGATGAAGACTCGAAATGTACCTTGTCCCAGAAGCTATACCGCTTCTGTTGCCTGTGTGCTCTCTTGTGCATACTGGTCTCATTGGACCCGAGATACAAGATCACAAATATTTATTTAAGACTTGTTTAATATTATTAGAAAGCTGCTCTCAGGTGTGTTAACTGACCTCAAGAACCAAAGTCAGGCAAGTCACCATGGGGAGAGAGAAACAGGGAAGAAAGAGGGAAGAGAAAGAGAGAAAGGGAACACACGCACAGAGAGAGAAGGGAACAAGTAGATGAAAGAGAAGCAATTTGTCTGGATTATATATGGAGAAGCCTCTGGGCAAATGGCAGCACAGCCCCTGAGCTCAAAATTTCAGGGTTGGGAGCAGGGTGTGCCTGTTAGGCATTGAGGGACACTGGGAGAACCTGGAGGCAAGGTCAGCTTTGATATGTGAAATATGTATCTCAGTCCCTTTTCTTGGGGTCTGAAAACCAACAATTACTAAGCAGAGGAAAATACGAAATAGTTAATAAAATGTAAATCATCTCCCATACCTGGAAAATATGCTTTTAACAATTCAAGCAATCCTTTTATCATGTATGTAGATACATCAATCTATCTGAAGTCAGGGATTACAGAAGAACATAAGACTTGTTCAGAATGCAAAAATTTACTCTGAATGATGGAGCTATAAATGAGATACCTTTCTAAGTCTTGGCAGTCTTACCTATTACTCACAATGCCAGTGAGACTGGTAAAACCCCTGTGCCCTACAATGCTTTCACAAAGCTATGTAAGAACAAGGACAGTGCCTTGTCTGAGAACAAGAGCTGCAAGACAGTTTTTAACTTTGGACCAACTAGACTAGTAATTAACTGTGAGATTCACAGCCCTTCCCAACAGTGCAATGAAGCCTCAACTGCACAGTGTTGCTATTTGCCCACACTAACTGAATATTTAAACATGAATGGATTTGAAATTAATGGCTAACATATAGAAAGATATACACATACAGTATTCTTAAGCACTACTAGTTGAGTTTTAAACAAACTAGTGACTGTTTAAAAATAAATAGTACTTAAAACAATAAGAACCAAGTGATATTAGAATAACAAAGACATTAATGCAAAATTTCACATGCCATGTGGTATTTGTCTGAGGTAGTGTATATGGCTGTTTAAGGTCTGAGCTCTTCACAATCTCTTATTCTCTGCATTTGAACAATTGAGGGTGTCTATTAATATCACCAACTGTAAAGAGGAGTTTCCCAGGTTAGTGTTAAGATGTGTTATAATCTTTGGGTATGACAATAATCATCAAGAATTGTGTTCTACTCTTGTCCTCTGACCGACTTAGTCACCAATGATTGCCATGGGTGCTTTTAAAGTTTGGACCACTTTAGGTTTAGTATGTTAGAGATAAAACAGAATTCTTCACTGCTCATATTTCATAACTTTTTTTAGAAATCAAGCAAATCAAACTATATTCATTTATCAAAAAAAAAAATCCTTAAACACTGGCAGCAGTGAAATCTTACAAAAACTGAAGGGAATCATGAGGATCTATGACCTTGAGAGTAAATTGTAACTTAGAGTTTCTGCTGAAGATATGAAGGAGTGCAGAAGACATGATCTTACACAGCCCACTTCATGGTCAAAGCCTGCCAATTCATTTTGTTCATAAAGCAAAATAGAAACAAGAAAATACACTTAAATGTAAAAAATGAAGAAAGGAATTTTTAAAAATAGTCTTAGATGATGTCAACATAGTATGGAGTGAGTAGTAACAAGTTTTAACCTTGTATTAACTGATGAAAATGAAAGCAGAAGACACAAAAAAACATGGCATTGGGGATACATAACCAAACTCAGCATTCCGTATTGAGGAAAATCTGCTTGATTCAGTGAAAATCAGAAAATATAAACAGTCAACATCACAGGGTAATGTGAGAGTATAGGTTGATATAAATGTCTTAAGTAAATGGGAGAACAGGTTTACTTAAAATTACATCAAAAAAAGTCATCTTTGTAGAAACATACAAGAGACAGTGATTTCTCTAAACAAAGCATACACTGACAGAAAGGACTACAGACAGAAAATGAGCTTCCAGGTGTGTAGTCTTGGGCAAAATATGTTGAATACTGAATACTCTGTATACAAAGAAGACTTGACAATATACCTCAATGAGACTGGCATCACAAAACAATTCCTTTGCCATAAAATTAATAATGAACCAAAGCAACTTATTTCTAAGATAAAGGACATCAAGTCAGGGAAGAACTGTCTGCCTTCCTGAGTCATTTTTAACTTTAAAAATCAAAAGTAGCCCATGGATGAAATAAAAGTTATAAAATCAAATTCTCCAGATATTTTCAGAATGCTTTTGAAAATGTTAACTAAATTCTCACTTGAATTAAAGTCAAATGTATTTTCTTTTGTCTATTTGTTTGTTTATTTGTTGAGTTGCAAATTAATTAAAAACCTATGTTTTTCCATTCATTCATTTTTTTATTAGTATTTTCTTCCATTTACATTTCAAATGCTATCCTCTTTCCTAGTTTCCTCTCCGAAAGTCCCCTTTACCCTCCCCTGGCCCTGCTTCCCAATTCATCCACTCCTGCTTGCTGGCCCTGGCATTCCCCTGTACTGGGGCATATAATCTTCGCGAGACCAAAGGCCTCTCCTCCCATTGATGGCCAACTAGGCCATCTTCTGCTACATATGCAACTAGAGACACAAGCTCTGGGGGGTACTGGTTAGTTCACATTGTTGTTCCTTCTATAGAGTTGCAGACCCCTTTAGCTCCTTGGGTAATTTCTCTAGTTCTTTCACTGGGGGCCTTGTGTTCCATCCAATAGATGACTGTGATCATCCACTTTTGTATTTGGCAGACACTGGCATATCCTCATAAGAGATATCAAGGTCCTATCAGCAAAATCTTGCTGGCATATGCAATAGTGTCTGGGTTTGGTGGTTGTTTATGGGATGGATCCCCAGGTGGGGCAGTCTACACAATGGAGTACTACTTGGCTATTAAAAACAATGAATTTATGAAATTCTTAGGCAAATGGATGGATCTGGAGGATATCATCCTGAGTGAGGGAACCCAATCACAAAAGAACACACATGATATGTACTCACTGATAAGTAGATATTAGCCCAGAAGCTCAGAATACCCAAGATACAATTTCTAAAACACATCAAACTCAAGAAGAAGGAAGACCAAAATGTGTACACTTCATTCCCTCCTAGAATGGGGAACAAAATACCCATGGAAGGAGTTACAGAGACAAAGTTTGGAGCTGAGATGGAAGAACAAATGTGTGTTCTTACAGTTCCTGTGAGTAAAGGATATATAGGCTTCCTGTGGGCTTTCATGGAATGAAAGGATTTAGAATTAATTTGAGGGATTTGGTTTTGTGTGCTTGAGTATACTGTTATCATTTCTGCTTTTGCAAAGCATCAAGCCTCCCACACCTCCCACTGATGTCAGATAAGGCCACCCTCTGCTACATATGTGTTTGGAGTCCTGGCTTCCTCCATGTGAGGCTCAAGTCTTTGGTTGGGGTTTTAGTACCTGGGAGCTCTGGGTGGTCTAGTTAGTTGAGAACGTTCTTCTATGGAGTTGCAATTCTGTTCTGCTCCTTCAATCCTTCCCCTACCTCTTCCATTGGGGTCCCCAGGCTCAGTCTGATGATTGGCTGTAAGTATCTGCATCTGTATTGGTCAGATGCTGGTAGAACCGCACAGGGAACAACCATATAAGGCTCTTGTCAGTAAGTGCTTCTTGGTACCAGCAATAGTGTGGGGATCTTGTGTCTGCAGATAGGATAGATCTCTCGGTGAGACTGCCTCTAGTTAAACACTCCTTCAGACTCTGTTCCATTTTTGTCCCTGTCTTTTCTTTGGACAGGAACATTTCTAGGTTTAAAACTTTAAGATGGGTGGGTGGCACCATTCCTCAACTCGGGGTCATGTCTATCTACTACAGGTGGCCTCTACAAGTTTTATCTTCCCTGTGTTGGGTATTTCAGCTAAAGTCATCTCCAGTAGCATCTGGGAGCTTCTCTTGTCCCTGAAGTCTGGTACTTTCTAGTGGTTATGCCCACTACTACATGTTTCTATTCAATTTCCTGATCCTCCTTACTTCTCCCTGTCCTTTCCAATATCTGTTCCTACTCCTCTTTTCCCTCTCCTCCTCATCTCTCTCTCTTTGTTCCCTCTATCTCTCTAGGTCCTGTGACTACTTTCTTTCCCATTTTATGTAGGATTGAAGCATCTACACTTTGGGCTTTCTTCTTCTTAAGCTGCATATGGTTTTTGGGTTATATCATGAGTATTCTGAGTTTTGGGTCTAAAATCCACTTATCAGTGAGTACATACCTTGTGCATGCTTTTGTATCTGGGTTGCCTCACTCGGGATGATATTTTCTAGTTCCATCCATTTGCCTGCAAATTTCATGAAGTCATTGTTTTTAATGGCTGAGTAGTACTCCACTGTGTAAATATACCACAATTCTTGTATAATTTCTTCTATTGAGGGACATCTGGGTTGTTTCCAGATTCTGGCTATTATAAATAAGGCTGCTACAAGCATAATGGAGCATGTGTCCTTGTTATTTGTTGGAGTGTCTTTTGGTATATTCCCAGTAGATGGATCTTCAGGTAGAAATATTTACATTTTGCTGAGAAACTGCCAGATTGTTTTTCAAAGTGGTTTTACCAGCTTGCAATCCCACCATCAATGGAGGAGTGTTCCTCTTTCTCCATTTCCTTACCAGCTTCTACTGTTGCCTGAGTTTTTTATCTTAACTATTTTGACTGATGATCTTAGGGTTGCTTTGATTTGTATTTTCATGATTACTAAGAATGTTGAACATTTCTTTAAGTGCTTGTCAACCATTCAAGAATCCTGAGTTGAGAATTCTTTGTTTAGCTTTGTACCCCATTTTTAATAGGGTTATTTGGTATTTCTGGAGTCTATCTTCTTGAATTCTTTGTATACACTTGATATTAGCCCTCTATAGAATGTAGGGTTGTTAAAGATCTTTTCCCCATCTTTATCACCGACATTCTATTATCTCCTTTTCTATTTTTACTTGTGTTACAAGAGCATGGATTTCCATGTGGCTTCACTGTGCACTCTTCATTTGGGTTAGCCCTTCCCCATTCCTCATTTTTCAATCCCCAATCATCTATGAGTTGCTGAAATTTTCCTGCCACAGCATCCTCCCTCTTTCCTTCCATTTCACTTGTATTGCAGATTTCCCTTCATTAAATTTTCCTTTCAATCAATAATGCATTTTCAATTACTTAGATTACACACACACACACACACACACACACACACTGTAGAATAAACACCCAAAGATTTGAATCTAGATCTCACATACAAAACAAAACAAAACAAAACAAAAGAAAACATGATAATCACCTTTCTGGGTCCAAGTTACCCAACTCACTACAGATTTTCTGCTTTAATCCAGATTAATCCAGGGCCCAAAATTTTCATAAATTTCCACACCGGATTCCCCATATGAAGAGAACCAGTTGGAGTCATTAGATTATTTAAAAATAATAAGTACAAATGTTGAATACATTCTGAGAAGATAGCCAGCAGAAGGGGACATGGAAGGAGAGTATAAGGAGGTTAATATAATAAAAACACACATCTATATCTATTAAAGTGGCAAGTCATTTTAAAATGAGATATAAATAAAATAGAAAGCCAAAACAAGATCTTACCACCAAACTATAAGTTTGCAAATATCCCTCCAGAGGGTTCATAGAACATCATACAAATTTTCTACTTGGAAGTCTCACTAGCTTCTTAGTAAACTTTTCCTGTCATTATCATTTGTATGTAAATAAATCCACCATCCTCTGGCATTTTTAAATTGTTTTTTTTAAAACATAACAAGAAAATTATCTTGATAAATGTTCTCATTTACAGAGTCCACAAATATATTGCCCTTCTCATTATTAATTAAATGTATTAATTAACTTTAAATTTTATCTGTTAATAATGTGATTGGAGGTTGAAGACTTCCCTGAAATGTATATTATATATTTATTAGTTTGGCAATTTTGTTTTGCTTACTCTGGCCTATCACCAGAATTACAAATTAGTCACATTTCTGTATGGAAAGGGATTCTTAGACAACAAACATCATAAGCAAAATAAACCTTTACATAAACTAATATGCAACTAGTAAAACATTCCACAGTCTCATATTCAGTGCATGGCATCAAGAAAATGCAAGTGGAATGCATCTGTGCAGAGATTTTGAGTGACAAAGTAGTCTGAGTAATGATCTGCAAAGCTTGGTGTTGCACACATTCTGGTGTAACAAATCTAACAAGACTATCAAGTTTATTTAAATGCTAGGAGGAGTATGAATTAAAACAGTTGCTGTGTTACCTGATCAAAGTTGTCATCCAATGTTCTTTGGCAGATTAGTCATTCAAGGCATTTTAGCAGAATAGTTTTCCAAGGTACAAGAAGAATAGCATGTTGGGAATTTAGTTTCTATCTCATACCTTCAAACAGAAATGAGGTTCTTTCTTCTAAACCTACCCTTGCTTTAGCTATTGGATAGAAACATTTTTATTGAATTTTCAGTAAAGGATTACCACTTCTAAAATCCCAGTGTTATTTATTTTCATAGGTAGTTTAACTTTTATTTTACATTTTATTTTTTAAGAACACTAGAAATGACATCAAATTTATTGTGGTTTCCTGAGTTAAAATACCTAATTCATCTTTCTGATTATATGTGTCCCATCAGAAATAAGTGGCTTGTGGCTACTCTTTGTTCCTATTATCTATGTTTTTAGAGGGAACCCAGGATTCTCTTTCTATAGGTAAATAAATGTCCTGATTTAAGATTCACAGGCCTTCACCAGCTTTTAGGTCATTAGGGCTAATTGCTTTCTGCAAATGTCTAGACCATATACAAATTTAGAAAGACTGCAGTCCTATCCTTGGAGGGTTGTCTATAGATTTCCTAAAATAAAGCTCTTCCTTAGCTAGTGGTCTAGATTGTTATTTGCCATTAACCCTTATATCTTCCTTTCACTATAGGGCAGCACCATGGGGGACTATAGGACTCATTCCTTGCCTATAATTCAGAACATTCCTGGAAACCATCACCAGTGCCAAATTCTAGTAGGATTAACTGGTATCTCAGTTGCCACTGAGTTAGTTTGGCTTCTTTATACACCTAATCCTAATAGTTTTGCCTCTTTTTTTAACTTTATAAACTTTACTATAAAATATCTTGCAAATAATCAAAAACACCAACATTAGTTGACCCAAAAACCTATGCAAACTCAATGAATGTCTACAAAGACAGAACAGGCATTCTGAATGGAAGCTGAAGCTTCCACTAAATTGTATATTTCCAGCATAAGTAAGTAACATTTGAATTGCACTAATCAGAATATATCCCTGTGTGCAAAGAGTTTTACTCACACCACAAGAGCTTTGTATGTTGGTGATGGATTTGACCTCAGGGAACCAATGTAACTGAGATTATGAAACAGACGAAAAGATCTGCTGGCAGCTGCTGGCAGGAACTTCCCAAAGCCTCAGTTATCATAGCTCCTGACTGTAGTGACTGTAGCTCTGGTTGTTATTAATTAATCTGATGATAAGTTACATCCTTGACCCCACTAAAATGTAAGTGGCCTCATTTCTGATCATCATTTAGGTATGGCACCATCCCACATCAGAACAAGATGGAGTGTAATGAATACAACAGGATATTCTGAGACAGAGGAGTTGCTTTTTTTTTTTTTCAGAATGCTGTAATTGTTATCTTATTTTATCATTATTAATCTCTTACTGTGTTTCCTAAATAAATAATTAAGTTTATTAATTTAACTTCATCTTAAGTATGTTTATTTAAAAAATATATATATACAAGTACTTACAATACCCAAGTTTGACACAGGTACTGTAGTCCTGTATTTCAATGGATAAAGAAGGAAAAATATTTTACAATATTATTTAGAATTATTTTTCTTACTTATATATAATGATATTAAAATTTCTACATATTAAGCATGCTATTATCACATAATAAGGAGCAAATTAGGTATTCAAAGTAGACCCAAAGTTATCAGGCCTAGCTTCTTAAAAGATAAACAAAAATTTTTAAATATTCAATTATTTTATTTCATGTCTATAGATGCTCTGTCTGCATATGTTGTCCAGTATCCAAAGTGGTCAGAAGTTAGCATCAGATTCCCTAGAATTGGAGTTTGAGATGGCTGAGAGGAATCACATGGATTGTAGGAATCAAATCCAAGTCCTCCACAGAAACATGCAATACTGGTAATGGCTGAGCCATCTCCCCTACCCAAATTTCTATTCAAAATTCAACTTCAAATTAATATGAGCATGAAAATGATGAAAACAGGAAATGACCCTTCCAAATGTGGCTCACATAAACCCTGGAATAAATGTCACCAGGGCTACTGTGCAGGTTTTCAAGTAGGCAGTTTCTCAAAATGGTTAATAATATTCCATTAGTTATGAAGAAACAGCATTTGAAAAATTTGCAATTAAATGTGTCCAAAAAACTAAATGCCATTTTCTAATTGCTTTTCCTTTAAACTTGGAAGCTGCAATAGAAGAGCTAGAGGTCTCAGTTTTCTCCAAGCAGTCATTGCCTCTTGAGGTCTGCAAGGCAGATTCATCCCCTCAATAATGGTGGTGGATCAGTTACTACATTGTTGACCTGTTTACCAAGAAACCCAAAACAAGAAATTTATACGTAGCTCAAAAATTTCATAAAACTGAGTATATCTTAAAATTATAATAAATAGTAAAAACTATGAAAAATCTATGAACTTGTTTTCTGATTTTTTCCTTTCCTTCTCTCAATTTCAGGTATCAAAACACAGATGGTTTCTCTGTCTCTCTCTCTCTGTCTCTCTCTCTCTCTCTCTCTCTCTATATATATATATATATATATATATATATATATATATATATATATATATTTCAATTATAAACTTTTTGATTTATGAAACATAACAAATGTTTAACAGCAATTAATAAAAAATCTGTAGTAAGAACATTCTTTAAGAGTACCTCAGTAATGAGAACGTGTGAGGTTAGTGGCATTGAAATAAAGTAAGTCACATGATCTTCGACATGGAGATCATAGTAATGTAGGCTGTAAACCCCACACAGCTACTAAAACTTGGCCATGAAATCCTCCCATCAGGATAACAGTTTATTCTGCTTCAAAATCACACTTTGAGGCAAACTTCCAGGGCCTGAAGAGAGGAATCAACAGCTAATAATGCATCATCCTGCTCTTATAGAAGATGAGGGCTTAGTTACCAGCAACCACATAGGGCAAATCGAAAGTATCTGCAAGTCCAGTTCTAGTAGATCCAACAACATCTCCAACCTCTGAGAATACATACACATACAAGTAAATAATAAAAATGCAAAATAAAATAAGTATACAAATAATGAGTTCCTAGCCAACCAATGACTTTCCTGACTTGAAATCCATCGGATGTAAGAAAGCAAACCCCTGAGACCCTTAATGATACTCTGCTGTGCTTGCAGACAAGAACCTAGCATAAATGTCTTCTAAGAGGCTTCATCCAGCAGTAGATGGAGTCAGAAGTAGAAACCTGCTGCCCAACATCAGTCAGAGCTCTGTTGTATTGTGGAAGAGTTGGGGATAGAAGTGTGCAAGGTGGAGTGTTAAAGGACACCACAAAAAGGCCTACAGAGTCAACTAAGCTGGGACCATTGCCTTCATTTTCCTCAAATAAGTGACTAGCCTCATATGGACCTGATCAGAAAAGAAACAGACTACTAGCCTCAACTACTCACTCTAGTTTTGCAAGTTTTATTTCGCAAAGCAAACCAACTCTTTCCCTAGCTATCTGAGTTCTTTTAGGATACAAATTAATAGAGCGGAGTTGTAAAGCTGCATTCTGTTTAGCATGAGCTTGGGTGATCAAACTTATGTCCCACACTTCTGCTTGTGATTTCTTTGATTGCTGATTTAAGACTTAAGGTTGAGTCAGCAGTGCAACTTGCACGAACGTTTGCTTGTGACTATTTGGTGGTACTGGATTGCACTTGAAGCTGTCTTTCAAGGAGTGTTGGAAAGTTTAATATGGATTACCTGGTTTGCTCATCGCAATAAGAGGACTCCCAGAACAACTTGGGAAGTAATCATGTTTTTATATACACGATTATTCTCCACACAGTAGCTACTCTCATCTTTACCATCTCCTTCCTGTAAGAATTATTTGCTTTCAGGTTTCATTTTGTTTTGTTTTTCTATTTGTTTCTTTGTTCCTAGCTTTGACACTGACCTATAATTTCAACATTAGATGTTAGAGGTTTCTATCTCTTGGTTTAGTTCAACTGTCAAGTCATTGATGTGTTTTATTTTTATACAGTTCATTGTCTATTTAAGTGCTTTGAGTTATTCTTTTTTCCATAGTTTCTTCACATATGTCAAATTTTTAAATGTTTGAAGATTTTCTTTCAGATTCTATTGAAAATTTCTAACTAAATTCTATTGTAGTTAGACAATATAATTTTGTTGTTAAATGATTTTGTGTTTTAATACCTATCTTATAGTCTTGCAGATTTTTGGAATCCTTCACAAATATTAACACACACACACACACACACACACACACACAAACACTTCTCGTTCCTAGGTGATGCAATTTATGACTGTCATCCAGATCAGTTTGATTGTGGGTACTGTGCAAATTGTTTAAGTGCCTGTTGACATTCCTTTTGCTTATTCTGTCACAGATTGTTGAGTATTGAGATTTTTGACGCTAATGCTATTCTGTTCTTTCTGTCTTTCACAAACCTCATCTTTGCTCTGTAGATTGTGAAGCTAGGAACTACGTGTATTTTTTTTTTTTTATTTTGGTGATATATTTATCAATGAATTGATATCTCTAAACTCTTTGAGTAATTTTATCTTCTTTGATGGTGTCCTCAAAACTTCACTATTATTTATATGAAAGTCACTTAGCTGTTAAATCTTTATTCTCCTTTGGAACACACTGTAGCACCGTGGAATTACATCTTTCAAGTTTTACTTATCTCTATTTCTTTTTTTTTCCATTTTTTATTAGGTATTTAGCTCATTTACATTTCCAATGCTATACCAAAAGTCCCCCATACCCACCCACCCCCACTCCCCTACCCACCCACTCCCCCTTTTTGGGCCTGGCGTTCCCCTGTACTGGGGCATATAAAGTTTGCGTGTCCAATGGGCCTCTCTTTCCAGTGATGGCCGACTAGGCCATCTTTTGATACATATGCAGCTAGAGTCAAGAGCTCCAGGATACTGGTTAGTTCATTATGTTGTTCCGCCTATAGGGTTGCAGATCCCTTTTGCTCCTTAGGTACTTTCTCTAGCTCCTCCATTGGGAGCCCTGTGATCCATCCATTAGCTGACTGTGAGCATCCACTTCTGTGCTTGCTAGGCCCCGGCATAGTCTCACAAGAGACAGCTACATCTGGGTCCTTTCGATAAAATCTTGCTAGTGTATGCAATGGTGTCAGCGTTTGGATGCTGATTATGGGGTGGATCCCTGGATATGGCAGTCTCTACATGGACCATCCTTTCATCTCAGCTCCAAACTTTGTCTCTGTAACTCCTTCCATGGGTGTTTTGTTCCCACTTCTAAGGAGGGGCATAGTGTTCACACTTGAGTCTTCATTTTTCTTGAGTTTCATGTGTTTAGGAAATTGTATCTTATATCTTGGGTATCCTAGGTTTTGGGCTAATATCCACTTATCAGTGAGTACATATTGTGTGAGTTCCTTTGTGAATGTGTTACCTCACTCAGGATGATGCCCTCCAGGTCCATCCATTTGGCTAGGAATTTCATAAATTCATTCTTTTTAATAGCTGAGTAGTACTCTATTGTGTAGATGTACCACATTTTCTGTATCCATTCCTCTGTTGAGGGGCATCTGGGTTCTTTCCAGCTTCTGGCTATTATAAATAAGGCTGCTATGAACATAGTGGAGCATGTGTCCTTCTTACCAGTTGGGGCATCTTCTGGATATATGCCCAGGAGAGGTATTGCTGGATCCTCCGGTAGTACTATGTCCAATTTTCTGAGGAACCGCCAGACTGATTTCCAGAGTGGTTGTACAAGCCTGCAATCCCACCAACAATGGAGGAGTGTTCCTCTTTCTCCACATCCACGCCAGCATCTGCTGTCACCTGAATTTTTGATCTTACCCATTCTGACTGGTGTGAGGTGGAATCTCAGGGTTGTTTTGATTTGCATTTCCCTGATGATTAAGGATGTTGAACATTTTTTCAGATGCTTCTCTGCCATTCGGTATTCCTCAGGTGAGAATTCTTTGTTCAGTTCTGAGCCCCATTTTTTAATGGGGTTATTTGATTTTCTGAAGTCCACCTTCTTGAGTTCTTTATATATGTTGGATATTAGTCCCCTATCTGATTTAGGATAGGTAAAGATCCTTTCCCAATCTGTTGGTGGTCTTTTAGTCTTATTGACGGTGTCTTTTGCCTTGCAGAAACTTTGGAGTTTCATTAGGTCCCATTTGCAATTCTCGATCTTACAGCACAAGCCATTGCTGTTCTGTTCAGGAATTTTTCCCCTGTGCCCATATCTTCAAGGCTTTTCCCCACTTTCTCCTCTATAAGTTTCAGTGTCTCTGGTTTTATGTGAAGTTCCTTGATCCACTTAGATTTGACCTTAGTACAAGGAGATAAGTATGGATCGATTCGCATTCTTCTACATGATAACAACCAGTTGTGCCAGCACCAATTGTTGAAAATGCTGTCTTTCTTCCACTGGATGGTTTTAGCTCCCTTGTCGAAGATCAAGTGACCATAGGTGTGTGGGTTCATTTCTGGGTCTTCAATTCTGTTCCATTGGTCTACTGGTCTGTCTCTATACAAGTACCATGCAGTTTTTATCACAATTGCTCTGTAGTAAAGCTTTAGGTCAGGTATGGTGATTCCACCAGAGGTTCTTTTATCCTTGAGAAGACATTTTGCAATCCTAGGTTTTTTGTTATTCCAGATGAATTTGCAAATTGCTCCTTCTAATTCGTTGAAGAATTGAGTTGGAATTTTGATGGGGATTGCATTGAATCTGTAGATTGCTTTTGGCAAGATAGCCATTTTTACAATGTTGATCCTGCCAATCCATGAGCATGGGAGATCTTTCCATCTTCTGAGATCTTCTTTAATTTCTTTCTTCAGAGATTTGAAGTTTTTATCATATAGATCTTTCACTTCCTTAGTTAGAGTCACGCCAAGATATTTTATATTATTTGTGACTATTGAGAAGGGTATTGTTTCCCTAATTTCTTTCTCAGCCTGTTTATTCTTTGTATAGAGAAAGGCCATTGACTTGTTTGAGTTTATTTTATATCCAGCTACTTAACCAAAGCTGTTCATCAGGTTTAGGAGTTCACTGGTAGAATTTTTAGGGTCACTTATATTTACTATCATATCATCTGCAAAAAGTGATATTTTGACTTCCTCTTTTCCAATTTGTATCCCCTTGATCTCCTTTTGTTGTCGAATTGCTCTGGCTAATACTTCAAGTACTATGTTGAAAAGGTAGGGAGAAAGTGGGCAGCCTTGTCTAGTCCCTGATTTTAGTGGGATTGCTTCCAGCTTCTCTCCATTTACTTTGATGTTGGCTACTGGTTTGCTGTAGATTGCTTTTATCATGTTTAGGTATGGGCCTTGAATTCCTGATCTTTCCAAGACTTTTATCATGAATGGGTGTTGGATCTTGTCAAATGCTTTTTCTGCATCTAACGAGATGATCATGTGGTTTTTGTCTTTGAGTTTGTTTATATAATGGATTACATTGATGGATTTTCATATATTAAACCATCCCTGCATCCCTCGAATAAAACCTACTTTGTCAGGATGGATGATTGCTTTAATGTGTTCTTGGATTCGGTTAGCGAGAATTTTATTGAGGATTTTTGCATCGATATTCATAAGAGAAATTGGTCTGAAGTTCTCTATCTTTGTTGGGTCTTTCTGTGGTTTAGGTATCAGAGTAATAGTGGCTTCATAAAATGAGTTGGGTAGAGTACCTTCTACTTCTATTTTGTGAAATAGTTTGTGCAGAACTGGAATTAGATCTTCTTTGAAGGTCTGATAGAACTCTGCACTAAACCCGTCTGGTCCTGGGCTTTTTTTGGCTGGGAGACTATTGATAACTGCTTCTATTTCTTTAGGTGATATGGGACTGTTTAGATGGTCAACTTGATCCTGATTCAACTTTGGTACCTGGTATCTGTCCAGAAATTTGCCCATTTCGTCCAGATTTTCCAGTTTTGTTGAGTATAGCCTTTTGTAGAAGGATCTGATGGTGTTTTGGATTTCTTCAGGATCTGTTGTTATGTCTCCCTTTTCAGTTCTGATTTTGTTAATTAGGATTTTGTCCCTGTGCCCTTCAGTGAGTCTAGCTAAGGGTTTATCTATCTTGTTGATTTTTTCAAAGAACCAACTCCTCGTTTGGTTAATTCTTTGAATACTTCTTCTTGTTTCCACTTGGTTGATTTCACCCCTGAGTTTGATTATTTCCTGCCGTCTACTTCTCTTGGGTGAATTTGCTTCCTTTTTTTCTAGGGCTTTTAGATGTGTTGTCAAGCTGCTAGTATGTGCTCTCTCCTGTTTCTTCTTGGAGGCACTCAGAGCTATGAGTTTCCCTCTTAGAAATGCTTTCATTGTGTCCCATAGGTTTGGGTACGTTGTGGCTTCATTTTCATTAAACTCTAAAAAGTCTTTAATTTCTTTCTTTATTCCTTCCTTGACCAAGGTATCATTGAGAAGAGTGTTGTTCAGTTTCCACGTGAATGTTGGCTTTCCATTATTTATGTTGTTATTGAAGATCAGTCTTAGGCCATGGTGGTCTGATAGGATGCATGGGAAAATTTCAATATTTTTGTATCTGTTGAGGCCTGTTTTGTGACCAATTATATGGTCAATTTTGGAGAAGGTCCCCTGAGGTGCTGAGAAGAAGGTATATCCTTTTGTTTTAGGATAAAATGTTCTGTAGATATCTGTCAGGTCCATTTGTTTCATCACTTCTGTTAGTTTCACTGTGTCCCTGTTTAGTTTCTGTTTCCACGATCTGTCCATTGATGAAAGTGGTGTGTTGAAGTCTCCCACTATTATTGTGTGAGGTGCAACGTGTGCTTTGAGCTTTACTAAAGTGTCTTTAATAAATGTGGCTGCCCTTGCATTTGGAGCATAGTTATTCAGAATTGAGAGTTCCTCTTGGAGGATTTTACCTTTGATGAGTATGAAGTGTCCCTCCTTGTCTTTTTTAATAACTTTGGGTTGGAAGTCGATTTTATCCGATATTAAAATGGCTACTCCAGCTTGTTTCTTCAGTCCATTTGCTTGGAAAATTGTTTTCCAGCCTTTCACTCTGAGGTAGTGTCTGTCTTTTTCCCTGAGATGGGTTTCCTGTAAGCAGCAGAATGTTGGGTCCTGTTTGTGTAGCCAGTCTGTTAGTCTATGTCTTTTTATTGGGGAGTTGAGACCATTGATATTAAGAGATATTAAGGAAAAGTAATTGTTGCTTCCTGTTGTTTTTGTTGTTAAAGTTGGCAATCTGTTCTTGTGGCTGTCTTCTTTTAGGTTTGTTGAGGGATTATCTTCTTGTTTTTTCTAGGGCGTGGTTCCCGTCCTTGTATTGGTTTTTTTTCTGTTATTATCCTTTGAAGGGCTGGATTCGTGGAGAGATAATGGGTGAATTTAGTTTTGTCATGGAATACTTTGGTTTCTCCATCTATGGTGATTGAGAGTTTGGCTGGGTATAGTAGCCTGTGCTGGAGTTTGTGTTCTCTTAGTGTCTGTATAACATCTGTCCAGGCTCTTCTGGCTTTCATAGTCTCTGGTGAAAAATCTGGTGTAATTCTGATAGGCTTGTCTTTATATGTTACTTGACCTTTTTCCCTTACTGCTTTTAGTATTCTATCTTTATTTAGTGCATTTGTTGTTCTGATTATTATGTGTTGGGAGGGATTTATTTTCTGGTCCAGTCTATTTGGAGTTCTGTAGGCTTCTTGTATGTTCATGGGTATCTCTTTCTTTAGATTTGGGAAGTTTTCTTCAATAATCTTGTTGAAGATGTTTGCTGGTCCTTTGAGTTGAAAATCTTCATTCTCATCCACTCCTATTATCTGTAGGTTCTGTCTTCTCATTGTGTCCTGGATTTCCTGGATGTTTTGAGTTAGGATCTTTTTGCATTTTCTGCCTCACGTTCCGTGGGGGCCACCTTGTCATTCTTGTCATTATTGTATTTTTTAAAAACTATTTATCTAATAACCATCCCATTTTTTTGCAAATTTCCTTTGCCCACCTTCTATAACACAGATAGATGTTTTTTTGCTATAATAATAGACAATGTATTTTAAAACATCCAGAACACTAGATTTCTGAGTTTGAAGCCAGCCTGGTCTACAAAGTGAGTTCTAGGACAGCCAGGGTTATACAGAGAAACCCTGACTCAAAAAACAAAACCAAAACAAAACAACAACAACAAAAAAAACCAAAAACACCCCAAAAAACAAAACAACAAACAAACAAAAAACAAACAAACAAAAAACAATGAATGGTAACAGAAATCGTAACCTTTTAGGAAGATTTAGTAGCTAATATGAGCTCTGCTTTCATTTTTGTTGTTGTTGTTGTTTATTGAAAGATGGCGTCAAAATGAGCGCATGTGAACTAGTAAGAGAATTTATGAGGTCTGGATTAAGCTCAACATGAATCCCCTGTGGAGGGAAATGCTTGGTGATAATATGGGAGTTCTGAAGGGAAACAGTAGATCAAATTACAAAGGAAAAAAATAATTCCAAATACTTTAAACATCATGAAAAGTGTGTAAGGCAACTGACACATGTGGAGAAGAGATATAATTAGTCTGCACTGAAGCGATGCTGAAAAGTAGTCAGGAGAGATAGTAGACTTTATTTGTGTATGCACAAAAGATATCTGCAAAATTATCCTTGACTTTTTAAAAGAAGTAATGTGAATAATGTATAATGTTCTCTTTCTTACTTGAAATTAACTGTTTATCATGTTACACTGCCAAAATCCATCTGATAATGTTAGATCAACAATATGATACATACCTTCTCTCCTTTTCTCTGCCTTTCTACAATAAAGCTCTAAAACAATAATAAAAAAGATTTATATAGGCTATAAGAAGATTTTCCTTTCCTTAAAAGTGGCAGAACTCTTGTTAGTAGGGCAAATATTCATAATTTTCAAATTATTTGAAGTCTAATTAATTCCAAATAACATTGCAGAGATGATCCAAAAGGAGAAATTTCTCTGGTGATTTAATGTTCTCTTACATAAGCATTCTCTAGAAAAGCAATTATCCTAATTAACTTAAATGATCATTCCTAGATTCCAGGGCCCAATAGTGGGTGAGACTAAAAGCTCTACCAATAGACAGAACACAAGGTTGTGGTGATTTCTAGGTGACTCTTAGCATGGTGGCCCCAATGAATTTATCATCTGTTCTCTAGGCTAAACTTTATACAATATGCCCAAGTAATGATTTCTCAATACTAACTTTTATGTGAGTTAGGTGAGTTTAGATTTGGCCTTTCTATCTTTATAATAAATTAAAGAAACTTTGGACATGTTCTCATGATTTCTTAAAATTTATTCTTTAATCCTTTTTTTTTTAGCAGTCCAGACTTTATCCCACTTCATGTTCACTCTCCAAATTTTCCACACCCCACACCTCTTATAAGTGGTAAAACTCTTGGCTTTGATGGAGAACTAGGAAGATATTCACATGGACAACTAGGACTTCAGATTGTGACAATGATATAAGAAATATATTTATTCAAGTTAGCATGGAAAATGTTAATATTGTCACCAAAAATAGAAATAAGAGTTGTATACTTCAAAAAATTGAAAATAAAATATAATAGATAAATTTATGAAAAATAAGAAAATAACAAAGCAACATATAATTTCTGATTAACTGAGAACATTGGACAGAGAGTTTAGAGTACATACATCAAGACAGAGACAGTATATCTGTTTCATTTCCTCAGCTCTCTTTGAGTTTCTGGATATTTACTATAAGTTGTTAAAATAAGTTTGTGAGTAATATTATCTGTAGCACCCTGGTTCACAGGCTATCATTTCTATTTAATAAAATTGTGCTGTTGTTCATTATTAAGTTTTCCTCTCTATATGTTGGTGGCCATTAAATACATGGAGTAGAACAGATGAACATATCTGGCAGTTAAAGAATAAATAGTTAAGGATAGAATTATATTTTCACAGCTTTCTATTCCAAATACTCTGCATTCCTGTCTTACATTTTTTCTGGAGTCTCCTGTATCTACAATTTCCATATCCCAGCATAGAAACTAACAATCTATTGCAAATCAATTAAGATTTGAGGAGAGAGTACAAGCCAGTCTTCCAGGTGTGCTACATAAGAACCTAAAAATGGTTCATAAGTCACTACATAAGGCAAGCCAGCAGGACTGACAAGGAGTGCGGCTTTAATTCAGATAAGGCACAGAAGAAAAATATTTTTAAAAAGCAACACAGGGCTTGAGAGGGGCCCCAATAGTTAAAAGGCTGCTGCTTTTGCAGAGGACCTGGTTTTATTTCTCAGGACCCACAACCAGTTGATAATAACCACCTGTATCTCTGGCTCCCGACATTCCAACTCCTGGCTTCTAGGAGTCATGTGCTTAAAGGGTACATGCACCCAAAGTCAGGCACACAGATGCACACATAAATAAAAGTAAATTAAAAGAAAATACAATGTTTAAACTCTCTTGAGTAGCTGTACAGTAATCCTTGGAAAATCATTTACTATTGTGGTCGTAAAGATTAAATCGTTGATATTACTGATCAAAGGTGAAGCCAGATATTTAGAAGAAATGCTATATATGCATAAAATTGGAATAGAATTACAAATATATGCCTTTTCACATAGTTAGGACTATACAACGTTTACAAGAAAAGTAATACCAGACGTTCAAGGATTTAAAAAAATGGTAACCGAAATGATATGCGGTAACAGGATCCAGGGTGGAATTTATGGACACAAAAGGAGCAGTGAGGAGAAGAGGTTGGTGAAGAAAGTAGCTGAGGGACTGCAGGCAGATCCTGTGAAGGATGAAACCAGAGGCACAAGATGAAGAATATGGACTGAACATTTCAAGCATAATGATTCTAATACTTCTCCCCTAGGCTTGAAACATTTAGTGTCAGAATGTGTGACACTCAGTCATCAGCACTTCTGTTCATTGAGATATCTGGGAAGTAGGTGAAGAAAAATAAAAGGAAACGGGAAGTTAAACCAAAACAAGAACAGCCTTTCTCACCGGAGCAGAATAAGATTGTTGGAATTGTTCCTGGAATTTGCATTACTGTTGCCTCATTTGCTCTCACAACATTAATCTTAATATCAATTTGATTTGTAGGACCCAGCCATCCATATTTCATTGATTTGTGCTTTAAGCTTCCTGATTGTGGGGATCTAGTTTTACAATCATCCTAAATTCTCCTAAACAAGACAATGGAGCAACAAAGTAGTATGAATAATGGCACTATAATGCATTTGAACTTTTGCAAAGGAAATAGTGTTGTGAAACTTTATTACATAGAAGGAAAGCACCACAGGGCAAGCACTGTGGACTGCCACTCAATCACAAGTAATGGGTGCATGGAGATATCAGCTTCCTACAAAAGTATTAAAAGAATTATGGAAATAATTTGATAGCTATCAAATTTCAAATAAAGCTCTTTCCTGTGATTGATGATCTTGAGACTTCAGAGGTAAGCTATACATGTATAATATATTTTATGTAAAAAAACATAATAAAGATGTGTGTTTTATGATTTATAAATTGCTATGAAGCTTGTTAAGATATATTATAAAGGTCATGTTGATTGATCTCCTAAGAAATCATAATGTAGTTTCATAGGCAGTACTTGATGGTTCTCCTGCAAACAGCTGTGACAAAAGGAAGCGGGAAGATGGAAACATTAACTTTTGATATGGAGATAAAGAAAGCACTCAAACTGGGATCAAAACTGAGCACCATCATGACTTGAAATATGGAGCAGCAGGATGGTCCATGATGCATAGACTGGTCACTGCAGGCAGGCTTTTCCATGGATGGCTGGTTTTGGGGAGGGAGTATAATATCTTTTATGGATTGGGACCAAGTATTTTGAAAGAAGCAACTCAAGGAAGGGAAGACTGATGCTGGCTCAAGGTCAGGGGATGCAATGCAAAATTGTCAGGGAAGGACTTGTTGTGGGACCATTTCATGTTTGTGGTGTCAGGTAGGTCCCAGTTGCCAATCAGGATGGAGAGAAAAAAGAATACATAGCTACAGAAGTTTGGAGCAAAAATCAGTTAAGCTTCTCTGGAATCACTTTCATAGATACACCCAGATATGGATAGTATAGTGTCTTATGCATTGCTTCATACAAAAAAAGTTGATAATCACAATTAGCCGTAGTTGCCAGCTGACCTTTAGATGCTATAAAGAAGAATCTGCTAAAAAGAAAAGTCTTTATACTGGGCTCCAGGGGAATATTGCTTTATGTTATTTAAAACCATGGCGTCTGAGTCTGTTTTTAAAGTAAATTATCCCTTCTGCTTCAGTTTCTGGGTGTATAAATAATCATGTAGTTCTGTGTCCTTCCCCCAGTGGGTGACTGTGAGGTGCTTTGGTTTTTCTGCCAATCTAAAACAGCATACAACTGACTTGTAGAATAAAGTTTTGTGGGACTGTAATACTATTTTAATCACAGGCTCAACTTATAAAGCAACTATTTTATTATAAAGACATAAACAGTATTGGAAAAATATATATTGAGGTTGACAAATCTCCTATAAGTAATATGAAGAGGAGAAACTCAATAGATTATAGTATTCCAACTATCCTATCATCATCAAAGATGTATACATATGCCTGTGTATCCCAACTAGAACATGGATTCTTGGACCAAGCTACACTGGACAATAATATTTGCATTATAAGCAAATTGTCCCAAATATCCCTTCCCGAATAAGCAGGAAAATGAATGTGTTTTCTCGGTTTGGAACTTTGAGTTTTGGGAAGTGTTTTAGTATATGGTGTCAATTAGATTTCTCATTCAGATAATTTTCTGATAACGAAGTATTTAAAATTAATTCAAACCTTTAGTGTAAAGGTAAAATAACTGTAAAATGTCATAATATTAAACTGAAACTATTGTATTGGAGGACCAGAACTAATGGAATCTATCTATCTATATCTATAATTAGATCTACATCTACATATCAAAAGTGGATTTGGGGAAATCAGATGGTTTTGATTCATGAGTGGATGTCTCAGCTAGTCATTTGTCTGTTTTTGGAACCAGAAAAAGTAAACTCTAATACAGCAAAGGAAGACCTCAGTCACAGCAGAGAGAATTTGCTATAGGGAGCGAGGGATAGCAGTCAACGAAGCAGCAGAAGCTGCTTTCTTCCAGGACTTCTTATTTATGGTCCACACTTAGAGTCTTCCAACCTCAAATGATTCATTTTCAATATCTGTCTCTGTCTTTTTCTGTCTGTCTCTCTGTCTCTCTCTGGCAGACACACACACAGACACACACAGACACACACACAGACACACACGCAGACACACACACACACATACCCCCACACACAAAATCCCTCACAGTTGTGCCCAGATGTGTAGGTTTTAGTTGATCCCAGATGTAGTAAAATTGACAACCAAGATTCATCACCACAACAATTATTATAACACTTAGGTAATGGTTGATATTGAGCATTTTTCAAAGTTGTAAATAATTGCTGACCTCAAAATGATTATATTTTACTGTACTATATAAGGTATAATTAAACAACAGTGAGGGAAAAATGCTACTGATAGCCAAATTAAAAAATCATTAGGAAATCTTGGAAAATGTGGAGAGCAAATGAGATGACAAGTTTGTGGAAAATTCATGAGATGCAGAATAAACTGAATGCACCCAAAGAAAACATTCTGATCAACTTTGTTTTAAAAACATGAATTCAGGTTAGGAATAAATAAATAAATTTAAAATGCACATGTATGTATCCATAGTCTATGTATGCACACATATGTGTACAAATGCTATATACACTCATGAACATACATAGAATATATGCAATTTATTTATCAACAGGTCTGTTTGTCTTGAATTCTGGAAAAGGAAAGGATCACCTGTCATGCAGGAATCACACAAGACATGATAAAAGTGAATCAACGTAACCAGAGTTACAGAACATATGCCTGGATTTTACCTGCAAATAGCCTTCAAAACCTTGAGTTTGCTACAAAGTTTTTAAGGATGAAACTAATCTCTTTGAAAATACTTCATAAAGGAAATTTAAAATACAAGGACTGTTATTGACATCATGAAAGAGCAGTTTTAAAGTGATCAGTCTAGTGGTTCAGGTTTACTATGTAGGAAGAAACATTTGGAAACAAAAATAAATAAAATTTTTTTTTTCATTTAGTTCCCTGATATAGAGTAAAATGTCCAAGTGTAATCTAGTACTGCAACTGAAAATCTTTTTGTCCTACTGGTCATTTTTCAGTAGCAAAGAAGGAGATGGTTAGATCACTAATTTTTCTACAACTTTATCTTATGTAAGGAAACAAACTAGAATAATTTCAAATTTATCACACAATACACTACTGGGAATTTGACAAGCAAAGAAAGTTTCTTTGTCAAAAGCAGGCTTAAATAGTGCTCAAAATCGTTACATATTTGCCTTTTATGTAAATATTTTACTTTTATGAAATATTTACCTATGACTGATGAATTTAATCTGAACAAACGTGATTAGCTAAGTATAAATTATAATGCTCTGGTGAGGGTAAGGGGGTACCTGACAGGCCCGTGCCAAGATGTCTCCCTGAGAAATCAAGCTTTGCAACAGACCTGCTTTAAGGGGAATTTATTGTGAGGGAAATGAAGGGATTGAGGACCTGAAGAAGGGACAGAGACAGACAGAGTCATGAAGGTGGAGAGGGGAGAGATGGAGAGAGGGAGAGAGGGGAAGAAGAGAAGAAGAGAGGGAAGAGGGAGAAGGAGAAAAGAAAGAAAATGGCATGGGTGGCAAGCAGAGGGAGAGAGGGCTAGAGGAAGAGAGGGAGAGAGGGAGAGAAGGAGAGACGGAGAGAAGGAGAGAGGTGGAGAGGGGGAGAGGAGGGAGGGAGAGGGAGAAAAGAAAGAAAATGAAGAGAAGGGGTTGAGGTGGCAAGCAGTCTTATATGCGGTCACCAGCACCTGGCAGGCAATGGCTGCAGATGATGGTGCAAACTATTGTTAGGAACCAAGCTATTGCTAAGATCCTGTTGCTATGTCTCTGGGAGGAGCCTAGCAGAATTTTCTATACGCCAACACTGAAAATATAGTCTATTGTGTTCTGATTCTATACACTTGGCTAAATGCTATCAAACTATTGAAATGGCTACTTGAACATTGCATCCTATTAATGAAAGAGAGGAAAGAAAGATCGATAATGTGAATACGAAAAATCACAATCAGTTTCTCATGTATTTTCATATTGTTACTTTCATGTTTAGATGAAAGGCCAGTTTATGCAGCATGTCTTGGAAATTCACATTGAATTTAATTTATTTTTGAGTTTCAATCTGCATAATGTTGTCATAAACCTTAATGTGCAGAGTAGTAATATTTCAAGTATAGTTTTATACAACAAAGTTACTCTTGTCTCTATTTTAATTTATGGTGACCCCGTATTCTAATTCTTAGCCTGCTACAGAAGATGCATCACTGACTCCTAATTACTCTCTGCTGGCTCTTTGCCAATGTATTGGAATTAAAAAATAACTACAGTGTGTCACACAGTGGGAAGACAGTAAGTCCACTCTTATGACAAGCATCTTGTATTCTTTGTATTAGAGGTGAGTATTTGACAGGAAGGATTAATATGGAATAATCACTACTGTGTTGATTAAATTGTGCATCATTTATTCTGCAAATACTTAAACTTATATAAAAAATTTTGTGAAAGTTTATATTTACCAGTCTTCCATTAACTTTAATGTTAAGTAAAAGTTTTGATCTCATATACAATATGAAGATTAAGCTATTAACCTTACACCCAAGCAGGGATTCAGTAATCATACTTTCAATAACTCATTTTCCTTTATATTTCTAGCTCTTTTTATGTTCCTGATCATTTTGAATTAATTTGAAGATTTTTGGATATAAATTCTTCTCTAACAACTTCCTCTTAAATAATTCTTTAGTATCTTAAGCATACCTGCAATTTTCATACCATAATTCCAGAGTAATGTTCATGCATCCAATGATTAAGCCTATTCAAGTATCTTCTAAGATATTATCCATCTGTATTTGTTGGCTTTTTGTTGCTTTTGATGATCAATTGTTGATGAAATGAATCACTTTTCCATTAAAATTATTCCTTTTCCTAGTGGATAAAATAAACGGGCATTGACCAGAGCCACAGCTCTTCCATTCCTCAATACAGTTATGAATTCTTTTGTTTTCTCTGAATGAAGGAGGGAAAGAGTAGATGCAGCAAGGAGAGAGTAAGGAAGGAGGGATAGAACTCTGAAAAGATATTGAGAGAGAAAATATATACTCACTCCCCGCTGACACCCACCTGACATGCTTATTCCAGTGATAACCTTTTGCTGTGGACATGTCACTTTGGTAATGGGTTGCAGTGACCACTGTTGTCATCAGATGAGAATGGCTGACTTCTGTCCTAAGGTTCCCAGGGTATGACTTGTTTTCTGAGGGATCTTACTATACTATAAGAGTTCCTTGTGACCTGTCATCATGCTCATAACCTGCCACAAACCATTTCTGTAAGACAGAGGTGAGAAAGAATTCAGAGTACACGCGAGTGTCTTAGGACTCAGTCAGAAAGCAGTGAGTGAAATCCAAACCCTTTAATGAAGCAGATGAGAGGTGATATTTGAGATTAAGTATCAAATATTCTCCCATATTGGAGATCCTATTTTTTATTATGTATTTTCCTCATTTACATTTCCAATGCTATCCCAAAAGTCCCCCATACCCCCCCACTCCCCTACCCACCCACTCCCACTTTTTGGCCCTGGCGATCCCCTGTACTGGGGCATATAAAGTTTGCAAGTCCAAAGGGCCTCTCTTTCCAAGGATGGCCGACTAGGTCATCATTTGATACATATGCAGCTAGAGTCAAGAGCTCCTGGGTACTGGCTAGTTTATAATGTTGTTCCACCTATAGGGTTGCAGATCCTTTTAGCTCCTTGGTTACTTTCTCTAGCTCCTCCATTGGGGGTCCTGCAATCCATCCAATAGCTGACTGTGAGCATCCACTTCTGTGTTTGCTAGGCCCCGGCCTAGTCTCACAAGAGACAGCTATATCAGGGTCCTTTCAGCAAAATCTTGCTAGTGTATGCACTGGTGTCAGCGTTTGGAGGCTGATTATGGGATGGATCCCTGAATATGGCAATCTCTAGATGGTCCATCCTTTTGTCTCAGCTCCAAACGTTGTCTCTGTAACTTCTTCCATGGGTGTTTTGTTTCCAATTCTAAGAAGGGGCAAAGTGTCCACACTTTGGTCTTCGTTCTTCTTGAGTTTCATGTGTTTTGCAAATTGTAACATATCTTGGGTATTCTAAGTTTTTGGGCTAATATCCACTTAACAGTGAGTACACATCATTTGAGTTCTTTGTGATTGGGTTACCTCACTCAGGATAATGCCCGCCAGGTCCAACCATTTGCCTATTATGAAAAATACATTGTAATGTGTGAACAAGCAAGTTCAGTCAACTGATACATTCTGAGTTACAACATCATTGAAGGAAAGAGGAGAAATCAGGGAAAACAGACCTCTTGATTCAAGAGATTAAGGTTAAGGCTGACCAGTCCAGGAATCTGTGAGGATGAGACGTACACAGACAATGAGAACATTCTTCACACTGGGATGGTAGAATCCAGAATACCTGATAAAGTCATGTCAAATGCACAGTGTTAGCATGAAGGTTTTAACATTCCTGGAAAATCAGGTCGCCAATGAGGAAATTAAAGCTGAATATTCTGTCACATGTCCTGGTATGGAATTCTGAGACAAAGTAGATTTTGTTTAAATCCATCTCTGCCCAGTGAGATTAGGGCCGTTTTCCTAGTTCCTTCCAGTCTCCCATACAACTCCTCATAGCACTATTTAGGCATTCTTACTTGTGTGCTAAAGTTACTTTTATCCTCAGGGACACATAATTAATTAGCGTACTTTGATCTGTTTTGAACATAGGAATGAAAACCAGGCATTGTGTTCAAGGATACTTAGATTGCTCTTACTACTACTCCATAGGTCATCCTTTACTTCTTTAAGACTGGATCGATCTCATTGCATAGCCCATGCTGACCTGTAACTCTCTGTGTAGACAATGCTGACCCCAAACTCAGAGACCTGCTTGCCTCTGTTTCTCCATGTTTGGATTAAGGATGAGCATTAAAGCAAGTTCTCTATTCTTGCGCGCGCTCAACTGGCCAGGAAGAACGACACTGCAACAGGATCCTTCTGCACACGTTTATTGGGAGAGCTTGATTTTAAAGGCGAAAAGACCCCGAGCCCAGAACTGGTGCTGCTTATGTAGGCCTAGGAGAGGCGTGTCTCACATCTGATTGGTTAACTTGTCTCTCATCTTGGCAAAAGAACCTTCACTGCCTATGTATGTGTGGTGGCCAGCAGTAGCCAACTGCCACTCTGCAACTGCCACTCTGCAACGGCTTCCCACACTCTATGACTTCTCATTTTCCTTTTTCTTCTCCTTATACAGATCATATATCTGTCTATCTATACTCCACAAACATTTCTTTGAATATTGTCTTTTCCAGCTTCCTCACCTCAGTTGTATGCATTTCATCTTAAAAATTACTTTAGGCATGTGTGGTGACTATTGTCTATAACCCCAACCTTTAGATTAAGATGTTAATATTGATATCCTGTTTTAAATAATCAAAACCCCAAAGAAAAGCAAAACAAATAGCCACTACCACTGCCAATAACAAAATCCAAACTAATAAACAAAAAAGCAAAACAAGAACAGCAAAAGAAATGACTGCATGTTTTGTCTGATTTAACAATTGTTCTTCTCCAGTAGATTTTGCTGAAAAGACCCTGATATAGCTGTCTCTTGTAAGACTATGCCGGGGCCTAGCAAACACAGAAGTGGATGCTCACAGTCAGCTATTGGATGAATCACAGGGCCCCCAATGGAGGAGCTAGAGAAAGTACCCAAGGAGCTAAAGGGATCTGCAACCCTATAGGTGGAACAACATTATGAACTAACCAGTACCCCGGAGCTCTTGACTCTAGCTGCATATGTATCAAAAGATGGCCTAGTCGGCCATCACTGCAAAGAGAGGCCCATTGGACACGCAAATTTTATATGCCCCAGTACAGGGGAACGCCAGGGCCAAAAAGGGGAAGTGGGTGGGTAGGGGAGTGGGGGTGGGCGGGTATGGGGGACTTTTGGTATAGCATTGGAAATGTAAATGAGCTAAATACCTAATAAAAAATTAAAAAAAAAGAAATAATTCATATGCAAAAAAAAAAAAAAAGTCCTGTACCATTTCTTTCTTTCTGCTCATCTTTCCCACTTGGTGATTTACTGGCATCATATATATATATATATATATGTGTATATATATATATATATATATCTTGTGTTATTAATGAATTTTTCAGATACCTGCTATTTGAAAATGCATTTTTTTTTCCTCTTTGGAAAAACACTGCAATATGTTAGACTGAAGTGAAAACTTAGTATTATTTCATAAGAGACTTCCCAGTACTTTCTTTTTTTTTTGGTTTCATTTTTAGAAATCTTATTTCCTGGTTATATTTTGATTCCGTCTTTATCACACAAAGCTAATTACATCTCTGAGACAGTATCTGCTAAGAGAAGTTATCTAGTGTCAAAATAATGATGGCAATTCTCACATTGATTCAACTACAATGCAAAGCCATGACATGGAAGTAATGGTATTTCTCAGTAAACACATTTTTTGTTAGATATTTTCTTTATTTGCATTTCAAATGTTATCCCTTTCCTAGTATCTCCTCTGAAAATCCCCTATCCCCTCCCCCTGCTCCCCAACCCACCCACTCCCTTTTGCAATCCTGGCATTCCCCTACACTGGGGCATAGAACCTTCACAGGACCTAGGGCCTCTCCTCCCATTGATGACTGACTATATACAGCTAGAGCAACAAGTACCACCATGTGTTTTCTTTGATTGGTGGTTTAGTTCCAAGGAGCTCTAGGGGTACTGGTTAGTTAATATTGATGTTCCTCCTATGGGGATTAAGACCCCTTCAGCTCTCTGGGTGCTTTCTCTACCTCCTTCATTGGGGACCTTGTGCACTGCCCAATGGATGACTTTGAGCATCCACTTCTGTATTTGCCAGGCACTGGCAGAGCCTCTCAGGAGACAGCTATATCAGGCTCCTGTCAGCAGGCTCTTGTTGACATCTGCAATAGTATCTGGGTTCAGTAGTTATGTATGGGATGGATCCTCAAGTGAGGCAGTCTGTGGATGGTCATTCCTTCAGTCTCTGCTCCAAAATTTGTCTCTGTAACTGCTGTGGGTATTTTGTTCCCCATTCTAAGAAGGATTCTGAGCTTCTGAGCTAATATCCACATATCCCCTTTTAAGCTAAGAATTATATGACAACTCATAAAGGACTTCCTGACCCTCACTGAGCAATGTTATTGGTACTCACAGTAATAGGGCTTGATCTTTTTCAAGCATTGCTACTGGAGCAGAGTAATGATTCAACCACCACTCTTCAAAAAATCTTAGCGATACAGATTATTAGCAATGAACACCATTGTTAGAAAGAATTTGGAAAAATGAACTGTTAGTTGTACCTTTCAAATATACATTTGCCTAAGAATTTCATAAACTCATTGTTTTCAATAGCTACATAGTACTCCATCATGTAAATGTATCCAAATTTTGGTATAAATTCCTTTGTTGGGGGACATCTAGTTCTTTCCAGCTTCTGGCTATTATAAATAAGGCTTCTATGAACATAGTGGAGCATGTGTCCTTATTACATGTTGGAGCATCTGGGTATATGCCCAGAAGTGGTTTTGCTGGATCTTCCAGTAACACTATGTATAATTTTCTGAGGAACCACCAAACTGATTTCCAGAGTGGTTGTAGCAGCTTGCAGTCCCACCACCAATGGAGGAGTGTTCCTTTTTCTCCACATCCTCACCAGCATTTGCTGTCACCTGAATTTTTGATCTTAGCCATTCTGACTGGTGTGAGGTGGAATCTTTGGGTTGTTTTGATTTGAATTTCCATGATGATTAAGAATGTTGAACTTTTTTTTTTTTTTTTTTAGGTTCTTCGCAGCCATTCGGTATTCCTCAGTTGAGAATACTTTGTATAAATCTGTACCCGATTTTTTAATAGGTTTGTTTGTTTTCCTGGAGTCCAACTTCTTGAGTGCGTATATATATATATATATATATATATATATATATATATATATGCATATGATATTCATAATATATATTGATATTAGCCCCCTATGTAATTCTGGATTTGTAAAGATATTTTCCCAATCTGTTGGTTGCCCTTTGGTCTTATTGACAGTGTCTTTTGCCTTACAGAAGCTTTGCAATTTTATGAGGTCTCATTTGTCAACTCTTGATTTTACAGTACAAACCACTTTCTCCTCTATAAATTTCAGTGTCTCTGGCTTTATGTGGAGTTGTTTGATCCATTTAGACTTGAGCTTTGTACAAGGAGATAAGAATGGATCAATTCACATTCTTCTACATGCTAACTGCCAGGTGAGCCAGCACCATTTGTTGAAGATGCTATCTTCTCTCCACTGCGTGGTTTTAGCTCCTTTGTCAAAGACCAAATGACCATAGGTGTGTGGGTAAATTTCTGGCTCTTCAATTCTGTTCCATTGATCTATCTCTCTGTCACCGTACCAGTACCATTCAGTTCTTATCACAATTGCTCTGAAGTACAGCTTGAAGTGAGGCATGGTGATTCCACCAGAGGTTCTTTTATTGTTGAGAATAGTTTTTGCTGTCCTAGGTTTTTGTTATCCCAGATGAATTTGCAAATTGCTCTTTCTAACACAGTGAAGAAATGAGTTGGAATTTTGATGGAGACTGCATTGAATCTGTAGATTGCTTTCAGCAAGATAGTCATTTTGACTATATTAATCCTACCAATCCGTGATCATGGAGATCTTTCCATCTTCTGAAGTCTTCTTCGATTTCTTTCTTCAGAGACTTGAAGTTCTTGTCATACAGATCTTTCACTTCCTTAGTTAGAGTCACACCAAGGTATTTTATATTATTTGTGACTATTGTGAAGGGTGTTGTTTCCCTAATTCCTTCTCAGCCTGTTTATCCTTTGTGTAGAGCAAAGTCACTGACTTTTGAGTTTTTTTATATCCAGTTACATCCCTGTTATTGTTTATCAGGTTTAGGAGTTCTCTGGTGGAATTTTTGGGGTCACTTATATATACTATCATATCATCTACAAATAGTGATATTTTCACTTCTTCCTTTCCAATTTATATTCCTTTGACCTCCTTTTGTTGTCTAATTGCTCTGGCTAGGACTACAAGTACTGTATTGAATAGGAAGGGAGAGAGTGTGAAGTCTTGTATAGTCTCTGATTTTAGTGGGATTGCTTCCAGTTTCTCCCCATTTAGTTTGATGTTGGCTACTGGTTTGCTGCATATTGCTTTTATTATGTTTAGGTATGGGCCTTGAATTCCTGATCTTTCCAAGACTTATCATGAAGGAGTGTTTGACTTTCTTGAAAGCTTTCTCAGTATCTAATGAGATACTATCATGTATAAAAACACATGACTATCACATGAGATAGTCATGTGTTTTTTTATCTTTGAGTTTGTTTATATGGTGGATTACATTGATGGATTTCCATATATTGAACCATCCTTGCATCCCTTGAATGAAGCCTTTCTGATAATGTTGGATGATCATTTTGATGTGTTCTTGGATTTGGTTTGTCAAAATATTATTATGTATTTTTGCATTAATATTCATAAGGGAAATTGGTCCAAATTTCTTTCTTTTTTGGGACTTTGTGTGGTATCAGAGTAAATTGAGGCTTCATAGAATGAATTAGGTAGAGAACCTTCTGTTTCTATTTTGTGGGATATTTTGAGGAGAATTTGAATTAGGTCTTCTATGAAGTTCTCATAGAAGTCTGCACTAAACCCATCTCATCTTGGGTTTTGTTTGTTTGATTATTTTTGCTTTTTGATTGATTGATTGATTGATTGATTTGGTTGGGAGACTATTAATGTATTTTTCTATTTCTTTAGGGGATGTGGGACTGTTTTGGCCATTAATCTGACCCTGATTTAACTTTGATGTCTGATATCTGTCTAGAAATTTGTTCATTTTCATACAGGTTTTCCAGTTTTGTTGAGTATAGCCTTCTGCAATAGGATCTGATAATTTTTTTTGGATTTCTTCAGATTCTGTTATATCTCCCTTTTCATTTCTGATTTTGTTAGTTAGGATACTGTCCCTGTGTCCTCTAGTTAGTCTGGCTAAGGGTTTATCTATCTTGTTGTTTTTCTCAAAGAACCAGCTCCTTGTTTGGTTGATTCTTTGTATAGTTCTTTTAGTTTCCACTTGGTTGATTTCAGCCTTAAGTTTGATTACTTCCTCCTGTCTACTCCTTTTGGGTGAATTTTCTTCCTTTTGTTCTAGAGCTTTTAGGTGTGCTGTCAAGCTGCTAGTGTATGCTCTCTCTTGTTTCTTTTTTGAGGCACTCAGAGCTATGAGGTTTCCTCTCAGGACTGCTTTCCTTGTGTCCCATAAGTTTGATATGTTATGGCTTTATTTTCACTCAACTCTAAAAAGTCTTTAATTTCTTTCTTTCTTCCTTCCTGGATCAAGCTTTCATTGAGTAGAGTGTTGTTTTGCTTCCATGAGAATGTGGGCTTTCTATTATTTATGTTGTTATTGAAGATCATCCTTAGTCCATTGTGATCTGATAGAGGGTATGGGAATATTTCAAAATTTTTGTATCTGTTGGTGACCAATTATATGGTCAGTTTTAGAGAAGGTACCATGAGGTGCTGAGAAGAAGGTATATCCTTTTGTTTTAGGATGGAATGTCCTATAGATATCAGTTAAATCCACTTCTTTTATAACTTCTGTTAGTTTCACTGTGTTTCTGTTTAATTTTTGTTTCCAGGATATGTCCATTAATGAGAGTAGGGTGTTGAATTCTCCCACTACTATTATGTGAGGTGTAATGTGTGCTTTGAGTTTTAACAAAGTTTCTTTTGTTTATGTTGATGCCCTTGCATTTGGATCATAGGTATCAGAATTGAGAGTTCATCTTGGCAAATATTTTCCTTTGATGAGTAAGAAGTGTCCCTCCTTATCTTTTTTGATAACTATAGTTGAAAGTTGATGTTATTTGACTACTCCAACTGGATCCATTGATATTAAAAGATATTAAGGAAAAGTCGTTGTTGCTTCCTGGTATGTTTGTTGCTAGAGTTGGAATTCTGTTCATGTGTCTATCATCTTTAGGGTTGTTGAAAGATTACTTTCTTGCCTTTTGTAGGGTGGAGTTTCCCAGTTTGTGTTGTAGTTTTCCCTTTATTATCCTTTGAAGGGCTGGATTTGTGGAAAGATATTGTATAAATTTGGTTTTGTCGTGGAATACCTTGGTTTCTCCATCTATGGTAATTGAGAGTTTTGCTGGTTATAGTAGCTTGGGCTAGCATATGTGTTCTCTTAGGGTCTATATGGCATCTGCCCAGGATCTTCTGGCTTTCATCTTCTTTGAGGAGAACTCAGGTGTAATTCTGATAATCTTGCCTTTATATGTTACTTGACCTTTTCCCCTTATTGCTTTTAATATTCTTTCTTTGTTTTGTGATTTGGTGTTTTGATTATTACATGACTGGAGGAATTTTTTTCTGGTACAAACTATTTGGAGTTCTGTAGGCTTCTTGTATGTTCATGGGCATCTCTTTCTTTAGGTTGGGGGAGTTTTCTTCTACAGTTTTGTTGAAGATATTTACTGGTCATTTAAGTTGGGACTCTTCACTCTGTTCTATACCTATTATCCTTAGGTTTTGTCTTCTCATTGTGTCCTGGATTTCCTGGATGTTTTGGGTTAGGATCTTTTTGCATTTCACATTATTTTTGATTGATGTTTCAATGTTTTCTAAGGTATCTTCTGCACCTAAGATTCTCTCTTCTATCTCTTGTATTCTGTTGTTTATGCTTGCATCAATGGTTCATGACTTGTTTCCTAGGTTTTCTATTTCCAGAGTGGTCTCCCTTTGTGATTTCTTTATTATTTCTACCTCCATATTTAGATCCTGGTTTGTTTGGTTTAATTCTTTCACCTGTTTGGATGCTTTCTCCTGTTTTTTTTTTTTTTGGGGGGGGGTGTCCTCTATATAGCCCTGGCTGTCCTGGAACTCACTTTGTAGGCCAGGCTGGCCTCAATCTCAGAAATCTGCCTGCCTCTGCCTCCCCAGTGCTGGGATTAAAGGCATGCGCCACCACACCCGGCTCTCCTGTATTTCTTTAAGGAAGTTATTTATTTCCTTCTTATAGTCCCCCATCATCATAATGAGAAGTGGCTTTAGATCCATATCTTGCTCTTTTTGGTGTGATAGTGTATCCAGGATTTGCTATGATAGGAGTGTTTGGTTCTGATGATGTCAAGTAACCTTGTTCATATGTTTGCCTCCTGCCATCTGATTATCTCAAGTGTTCTTTGCCCTCAATATATCTGATTATAACCTGTCTTTCCTGTAATCCTGGTTGATTCAGAACTCCTCAGAATCAAGCTTTCTCTCTAATCCTGTGATTCTGGAATCCTTTGAACCTGAGATTCTGGGTGTGTCAGAGTTCTTGACAGTCAGGTTTCCTCTAAGACCCTAAGATCCTGGTGTGACCAAGCTTCTGGGATCCTGGGATCCTGGAATCCTAATATCCTGGAAGTGTTACAGCACCTAGAAGTGGTACCTCTTCTGAGGACCATGTGGTTGTCTGCTTTGTTTGAAGCCAAGGTAGACCAGTGGTAACCAGAAGGAACCCGAGCAGCTGGTATGGTGGGTTTACTGTGTCTCTGCTCCTTCTGGCATAGGCCCCAATGATTGTTTTGTAGCAGATGTTGTATTCCACTCGCCAGTGATCCTAAGATCTTGGGTGTGCTAGTGCACCTGTGGTGTGGAGATTCCTCTGGGGACTGTGGGAACATCCACCAAGTTCATACCCAAGGTGGCCAGGGACTGGGGTTGACAGTAAGCACAGTTTAAAATCTACTGTGCTGACCCTTCAGGTTCCTGAGAAAACTAGGATCATTCAACGTTCTATTCTTATTGAAATAAAGACATGCTTCTGTTTCTTCATTTTGCTATACTACTTTGAGATTTCAAGAATTATGTTAAGTGGTCCAGGATATTTACCTGTCTCCTTCCTTACTTAAAGTGTGTGTCAGCTGGACCTGTTGATTTGCATGTGCATTAACATTTTCTAAGCACTTTTCTGTTTGGTCTTTGTTTAGTAACTAAATGGCAAAGCTCTCATTATTTTCTGGTTGCTTTTTTCCCCTTGTTATCACAAAATTAGTCAGGCATAAAATAATCATTTCTAATGGTATCATCATTTAAATTTCTTTTTTTAGGAAACACTATAAGTAATATTTACATTTGGGTATTTATAACAGAGAACTTTTCTATTGAATAATAACTTCATAGTCTTGAAGAGGATTGAGCTTCAGTTCTGGCTGAATCTTAGATTAAATCATTATTCTGCCCAGACCATTTCAAAATAACTTTCTTATAAAATTCAAAGCAATGTAGAATTACATTGTTTAATTTCACTCACATGGCCAATTTCATTTGAACATAAATACAGGAAATGAAAAAAAACCTCTCATATTATCCATGATATTCCTTCACCGGTTAGTGATGAAAAGTGTTTCTTAATTAAAGCAAGAATAGTGTTAGTAAAAGGGAGCCCAATGAAACAACTGTTTATGAATAATCAGTCAAAACTGTATTGACTATAGAGTTCACATTTTACTTACCTGGGTAATAATGTGACAATGTTCACTAGGACAGAGTACAAATGTTTTTCCTCCTATAGTTTTCATTCTTCTGGGAAAGATTATCCATAGTAAAATGGTGGCATGCACAAACTCTCTTAGAGTTTCATTTCTTTCTGTGGCATTACTACACAGGATTGTCTTTTACAATAATGCTGAGAAAGTGAGGGTTGGGTATGACAGTGATATGATGAATAGGGTGACAGGAGATGACTCCATGAAAATGTTTATCCTTGCTGATGAAAATGAGGGAGTCCCAAGGTGTTCAGAGTTATATGGAATGTGAAGGAGATTGCTGTATTCTAGAAACTGTGTATTGTGTATTCATTGGCTTTAACCACATTGAGAAAAACACCTATCAGAATCACTTTACCACCCGGTTTGTATATTAAGATCACTCAGTAGCCTATTCTTCAGTGGTATCCTACAGAAAATAATCTACCATCCTAATTCTGATTAAAGTCACACACACACACACACACACACACACACACACACACACACACAGAGCACCAAAATGGAAGCAGAGTTGACAAAAACAGCACGAGAAACTATAGAGAGGAAACAGAGGGTAAAAAGGACTGATCTTCATTATGTAGTTTGAATTGTCAAAAACTATAAAAATAATATAGAAGATGAACATGACGGTCACTAATTACCAAGATGAACACGGGGAAAATGTATTACAAGAAATCCAGGCACAGAATTACTGAAATATTCTACAGTCCAGGAAGCTTGCTAAAACTTAAAGTAACATAAAAGAGAAGGAGCGAGTCATCAGAGGAACAGAGAAAAATTGTTCAGTAGTGCCAGAAACCATTAAAGGAAAGAGTCATCAAACAATTGAGTCCATCTTATTTGTTACTATAAATACAGAGATTAATTTTTGTACTGAAATTCATTGTGATTCTGAGATACTCCTGTGCCTTTGGGATTAAAAAATAGCTAAAATATCTTGTATGCTATTGGACTACTACTCATCTGAGCTATAACTCAAATATTTTCCCCACTATACTCTGGCATTTTTTTTTTTTTAATATACAACTGTCATCACACAGATGAATTGCTTAAAGTGTTGAAAATTGTTTTAAATTAAAGAACTTAAAAATGAAAAGAGTGGCCCTTCCGCTCGACTCGTGACTCGAGCCCCGGGCTACCTTGCCAGCAGAGTCTTGCCCAACACCCGCAAGGGTCTACACAGGACTCCCCACGGGACCCTAAGACCTCTGGTGAGTGGACCACAGTGCCTGCCCCAATCCAATCGCGCGGAACTTGAGACTGCGGTACATAGGGAAGCAGGCTACCCGGGCCTGATCTGGGGCACAAGTCCCTTCCACTCGACTCGAGACTCGAGCCCCGGGCTACCTTGCCAGCAGAGTCTTGCCCAACACCCGCAAGGGTCCACACGGGACTCCCCACGGGACCCTAAGACCTCTGGTGAGTGGATCACAGTGCCTGCCCCAATCCAATCGCGCGGAACTTGAGACTGCGGTACATAGGGAAGCAGGCTACCCGGGCCTGATCTGGGGCACAAGTCCCTTCCGCTCGACTCGAGACTCGAGCCCCGGGCTACCTTGACAGCAGAGTCTTGCCCAACACCCGCAAGGGCCCACACGGGACTCCCCACGGGACCCTAAGACCTCTGGTGAGTGGAACACAGCGCCTACCCCAATCCAATCGCGTGGAACTTGAGACTGCGGTACATAGGGAAGCAGGCTACCCGGGCTTGATCTGGGGCACAAACCCCTTCCACTCCACTCGAGCCCCGGCTACCTTGCCAGCTGAGTCGCCTGACACCCGCAAGGGCCCACACAGGATTCCACACGTGATCCTAAGACCTCTAGTGAGTGGAACACAACTTCTGCCAGGAGTCTGGTTCGAACACCAGATATCTGGGTACCTGCCTTGCAAGAAGAGAGCTTGCCTGCAGAGAATACTCTGCCCACTGAAACTAAGGAGAGTGCTACCCTCCAGGTCTGCTCATAGAGGCTAACAGAGTCACCTGAAGAATAAGCTCTTAACAGTGACAACTAAAACAGCTAGCTTCAGAGATTACCAGATGGCGAAAGGCAAACGTAAGAATCCTACTAACAGAAATCAAGACCACTCACCATCATCAGAACGCAGCACTCCCACCCCACCTAGTCCTGGGCACCCCAACACAACCGAAAATCTAGACCCAGATTTAAAAACATTTCTCATGATGATGATAGAGGACATCAAGAAGGACTTTCATAAGTCACTTAAAGATTTACAGGAGAGCACTGCTAAAGAGTTACAGGCTCTTAAAGAAAAGCAGGAAAACACAGCCAAACAGGTGATGGAAATGAACAAAATCATACTAGAACTAAAAGGGGAAGTAGACACAATAAAGAAAACCCAAAGCGAGGCAACGCTGGAGATAGAAACCCTAGGAAAGAGATCTGGAACCATAGATGCGAGCATCAGCAACAGAATACAAGAAATGGAAGAGAGAATCTCAGGTGCAGAAGATTCCATAGAGAACATCGACACAACAGTCAAAGAAAATACAAAATGCAAAAGGATCCTAACTCAAAACATCCAGGTAATGCAGGACACAATGAGAAGACCAAACCTACGGATAATAGGAATTGATGAGAATGAAGATTTTCAACTTAAAGGGCCAGCTAATATCTTCAACAAAATAATAGAAGAAAACTTCCCAAACATAAAAAAAGAGATGCCCATGATCATACAAGAAGCATACAGAACTCCAAATAGACTGGACCAGAAAAGAAATTCCTCCCGACACATAATAATCAGAACAACAAATGCACTAAATAAAGATAGAATATTAAAAGCAGTAAGGGAGAAAGGTCAAGTAACATATAAAGGAAGGCCTATCAGAATTACACCAGACTTTTCACCAGAGACTATGAAAGCCAGAAGAGCCTGGACAGATGTTATACAGACACTAAGAGAACACAAATGCCAGCCCAGGCTACTATACCCGGCCAAACTCTCAATTACCATAGATGGAGAAACCAAAGTATTCCACGACAAAACCAAGTTCACACAATATCTTTCCACGAATCCAGCCCTTCAAAGGATAATAACAGAAAAGAAGCAATACAAGGACGGAAATCACGCCCTAGAACAACCAAGAAAGTAATCATTCAACAAACCAAAAAGAAGACAGCCACAAGAACAGAATGCCAACTCTAACAACAAAAATAAAAGGGAGCAACAATTACTTTTCCTTAATATCTCTTAATATCAATGGACTCAATTCCCCAATAAAAAGACATAGACTAACAGACTGGCTACACAAACAGGACCCAACATTCTGCTGCTTACAGGAAACCCATCTCAGGGAAAAAGACAGACACTACCTCAGAGTGAAAGGCTGGAAAACAATTTTCCAAGCAAATGGACTGAAGAAACAAGCTGGAGTAGCCATTTTAATATCGGATAAAATCGACTTCCAACCCAAAGTTATCAAAAAAGACAAGGAGGGACACTTCATACTCATCAAAGGTAAAATCCTCCAAGAGGAACTCTCAATTCTGAATATCTACGCACCAAATGCAAGGGCAGCCACATTCATTAGAGACACTTTAGTAAAGCTCAAAGCATACATTGCACCTCACACAATAATAGTGGGAGACTTCAACACACCACTTTCTTCAAAGGACAGATCATGGAAACAGAAACTAAACAGGGACACAGTAAAACTAACAGAAGTTATGAAACAAATGGACCTGACAGATATCTACAGAACATTTTATCCTAAAACAAAAGGATATACCTTCTTCTCAGCACCTCACAGGACCTTCTCCAAAATTGACCATATAATTGGTCACAAAACAGGCCTCAATAGATACAAAAATATTGAAATTGTCCCATGTATCCTATCAGACCACCATGGCCTAAGACTGATCTTCAATAACAACATAAATAATGGAAAGCCAACATTCACGTGGAAACTGAATAACACTCTTCTCAATGATAACTTGGTCAAGGAAGGAATAAAGAAAGAAATTAAAGACTTTTTAGAGTTTAATGAAAATGAAGCCACAACGTACCCAAACATATGGGACACAATGAAAGCATTTCTAAGAGGGAAACTCATAGCGCTGAGTGCCTCCAAGAAGAAACGGGAGACAGCACATACTAGCAGCTTGACAACACATCTAAAAGCCCTAGAAAAAAAGGAAGCAAATTCACCCAAGAGGAGTAGACGGCAGGAAATAATCAAACTCAGGGGTGAAATCAACCAAGTGGAAACAAGAAGAACTATTCAAAGAATTAACCAAACGAGGAGTTGGTTCTTTGAGAAAATCAACAAGATAGATAAACCCTTAGCTAGACTCACTAAAGGGCACAGGGACAAAATCCTAATTAACAAAATCAGAAATGAGAAGGGAGACATAACAACAGATCCTGAAGAAATCCAAAACACCATCAGATCCTTCTACAAAAGGCTATACTCAACAAAACTGGAAAACCTGGACGAAATGGACAAATTTCTGGACAGATACCAGGTACCAAAGTTGAATCAGGATCAAGTTGACCATCTAAACAGTCCCATATCACCTAAAGAAATAGAAGCAGTTATTAATAGTCTCCCAACCAAAAAAAGCCCAGGACCAGATGGGTTTAGTGCAGAGTTCTATCAGACCTTCAAAGAAGATCTAATTCCAATTCTGCACAAACTATTTCACAAAATAGAAGTAGAAGGTACTCTACCCAACTCATTTTATGAAGCCACTATTACTCTGATACCTAAACCACAGAAAGATCCAACAAAGATAGAGAACTTCAGACCAATTTCTCTTATGAATATCGATGCAAAAATCCTCAATAAAATTCTCGCTAACCGAATCCAAGAACACATTAAAGCAATCATCCATCCTGACCAAGTAGGTTTTATTCCAGGGATGCAGGGATGGTTTAATATACGAAAATCCATCAATGTAATCCATTATATAAACAAACTCAAAGACAAAAACCACATGATCATCTCGTTAGATGCAGAAAAAGCATTTGACAAGATCCAACACCCATTCATGATAAAAGTTTTGGAAAGATCAGGAATTCAAGGCCCATACCTAAACATGATAAAAGCAATCTACAGCAAACCAGTAGCCAACATCAAAGTAAATGGAGAGAAGCTGGAAGCAATCCCACTAAAATCAGGGACTAGACAAGGCTGCCCACTTTCTCCCTACCTTTTCAACATAGTACTTGAAGTATTAGCCAGAGCAATTCGACAACAAAAGGAGATCAAGGGGATACAAATTGGAAAAGAGGAAGTCAAAATATCACTTTTTGCAGATGATATGATAGTATATATAAGTGACCCTAAAAATTCTACCAGAGAACTCCTAAACCTGATAAACAGCTTCGGTGAAGTAGCTGGATATAAAATAAACTCAAACAAGTCAATGGCCTTTCTCTATACAAAGAATAAACAGGCTGAGAAAGAAATTAGGGAAACAACACCCTTCTCAATAGTCACAAATAATATAAAATATCTTGGCGTGACTCTAACTAAGGAGGTGAAAGATCTGTATGATAAAAACTTCAAATCTCTGAAGAAAGAAATTAAAGAAGATCTCAGAAGATGGAAAGATCTCCCATGCTCATGGATTGGCAGGATCAACATTGTAAAAATGGCTATCTTGCCAAAAGCAATCTACAGATTCAATGCAATCCCCATCAAAATTCCAACTCAATTCTTCAACGAATTGGAAGGAGCAATTTGCAAATTTGTCTGGAGTAACAAAAAACCTAGGATAGCAAAAAGTCTTCTCAAGGATAAAAGAACTTCTGGCGGAATCACCATGCCAGACCTAAAGCTTTACTACAGAGCAATTGTGATAAAAACTGCATGGTACTGGTATAGAGACAGACAAGTAGACCAATGGAATAGAATTGAAGATCCAGAAATGAACCCACACACCTATGGTCACTTGATCTTCGACAAGGGAGCTAAAACCATCCAGTGGAAGAAAGACAGCATTTTCAACAATTGGTGCTGGCACAACTGGTTGTTATCGTGTAGAAGAATGCGAATCGATCCATACTTATCTCCTTGTACTAAGGTCAAATCTAAGTGGATCAAGGAACTTCACATAAAACCAGAGACACTGAAACTTATAGAGGAGAAAGTGGGGAAAAGCCTTGAAGATATGGGCACAGGGGAAAAATTCCTGAACAGAACAGCAATGGCTTGTGCTGTAAGATCGAGAATCGACAAATGGGACCTAATGAAACTCCAAAGTTTCTGCAAGGCAAAAGACACCGTCAATAAGACAAAAAGACCACCAACAGATTGGGAAAGGATCTTTACCTATCCTAAATCAGATAGGGGACTAATATCCAACATATATAAAGAACTCAAGAAGGTGGACTTCAGAAAATCAAATAACCCCATTAAAAAATGGGGCTCAGAACTGAACAAAGAATTCTCACCTGAGGAATACCGAATGGCAGAGAAGCACTTGAAAAAATGTTCAACATCCTTAATCATCAGGGAATTGCAAATGAAAACAACCCTGAGATTCCACCTCACACCAGTCAGAATGGCTAAGATCAAAAATTCAGGTGACAGCAGATGCTGGCGAGGATGTGGAGAAAGAGGAACACTCCTCCATTGTTGGTGGGAGTGCAGGCTTGTACAACCACTCTGGAAATCAGTCTGGCGGTTCCTCAGAAAACTGGACATAGTACTACCGGAGGATCCAGCAATACCTCTCCTGGGCATATATCCAGAAGATGCCCCAACAGGTAAGAAGGACACATGCTCCACTATGTTCATAGCAGCCTTATTTATAATAGCCAGAAGCTGGAAAGAACCTAGATGCCCCTCAACAGAGGAATGGATACAGAAAATGTGGTACATCTACACAATGGAGTACTACTCAGCTATTAAAAAGAATGAATTTATGAAATTCCTAGCCAAATGGATGGACCTGGAGGGCATCATCCTGAGTGAGGTAACACATTCACAAAGAAACTCACACAATATGTATTCACTGATAAGTGGATATTAGCCCCAAACCTAGGATACCCAAGATATAAGATATAATTTGCTAAACACATGAAACTCAAGGAGAATGAAGACTGAAGTGTGGACACTATGCCCCTCCTTAGATTTGGGAACAAAACACCCATGGAAGGAGTTACAGAGACGGAGTTTGGAGCTGAGATGAAAGGATGGACCATGTAGAGACTGCCATAGCCAGGGATCCACCCCATAATCAGCATCCAAACGCTGACACCATTGCATACACTAGCAAGATTTTATTGAAAGGACGCAGATGTAGCTGTCTCTTGTGAGACTATGCCGGGGCCCAGCAAACACAGAAGTGGATGCTCACAGTCAGCTAATGGATGGATCATAGGGCTCCCAATGGAGGAGCTAGAGAAAGTAGCCAAGGAGCTAAAGGGATCTGCAACCCTATAGGTGGAACAACATTATGAGCTAACCAGTACCCCGGAGCTCTTGACTCTAGCTGCATATATATCAAAAGATGGCCTAGTCGGCCATCACTGGAAAGAGAGGCCCATTGGACTTGCAAACTTTATATGCCCCAGTACAGGGAAATACCAGGGCCAAAAAGGGGGAGTGGGTGGGCAGGGGAGTGGGGGTGGGTGGATATGGGGGACTTTTGGTATAGCATTGGAAATGTAAATGAGTTAAATACCTAATAAAAAATGGAAAAAAAAAATGAAAAGAGTGGATAGTATAAAAGCAAAGTAGGTCTATAAAACTTAAGTAGGCTCTTTCACAGTACAGAAAAGAAGAGTACAAGGCTTTATTTGAAATGTCTCCTAATTAAAGGACATTAACAGTCACATGATTGAACATTTCAGTTTTTCATCATTATTGCAACATAATAAAAGGTTACAATTCATACACACACACACACACACACACACAGAGAGAGAGAGAGAGAGAGAGAGAGAGAGAGAGAGAGAGAGAGAGAGAGAGAGAGAGAGAGAGAAATGTGGCTTTACTTCCTAGTAGATGAAAAATAGAAAAAGGTGTGATTGAAGAGACTAAAAGAGTGTGTACATTATTAAGAGAACTATGAATAAGTCTAAAAGACTCAGTTCTGGCACTGTAAGTCTTCACGTCCAGTGCACTGCTTTCCTGTGGCACCTGGACAACTAAGAGGGCAGGGTTCTATGTTCCAAGCTAGCCTAGTCTACATAGTCACATGGCTCCATAGCAATGACACACACATAGACTGAAGCATACTGACTTGATATTAGGCCAGGTCATTTAGATGGTGGATGGAAGGTGCTGTGATCTTGATGACAATGTGTCAGTTTAGGACAATTATGCTGTGTAGAAGAGACAAGGACATGTAGAAGACATCTTCTTGAGAAGACCACGTATTTTGCTTGTCTCTTCCCTTCTTACTGTGCTCTCTTTAATTCTTTTCTCCATTATTGCCCACAACCTTTTCAGTCTTTCCTTCTATTAACATGTTTTTGTTTGTAACATAAGAGAATAGTGCTAAATATAAGAGAATGACTTTTATTTTTTAAGTTTGAGTATCACCTGACTCTGGGGAAAATGAAGTGGGTTTTTTAATTTGTTTATCTTATTTTAGTTTTGTTTTTCTTAACTAGTATGTCTGTCAAACTGCAGACATGGGAGTAGTAGACTCCCAGGCATATATTTTGTGTGCAGCCATCTTCTTACTGACCTAATGAAAACTTTAGAGTGATGGTTTGTCAGGTGAGCATATTCCTGCCTTGTGTCAAATAATTTTTCTTCTCTAGAAATAATGTTGATTAGTCATAGGGTTTCATTTGTAAAATCATGGAGAAGAAGAATAATTATAGTCTTGATTTTTATAAGGAACGAAAACATAAATATTTAATATATCACTTAGTAAAATTTCCCCAAGAGGACAAATACTGTTATTATGAAGCAATCAGATTAATGTTGAAAATAAATTAATTTCTGGCATCTCAAAGCCACCTGCTACATGACTTTCTATAATCACTTCTGTGTGTCTCAGTTGCTAATATTTCACAGAGAACTGTACTTTTATTCAGAGTTTTCCTTTGGTGTAGATATTTTTAATAGGGTAGAGAATAATACAAATCCAAAAGATTATTCTATCTCATGGAGTGTCATTTTGGAATAGTTCACTATTTACTGTATTAGAGGCAGTGGGACTTGGGAAATTGGAGCTGATAAATGGTCAGACTAAAGTATCATGGAAAAGATGACTTCATTCAGAAACTTGAAATATTTATAATCTGAAGATTAAGGAGAATCACACAGATTAAAAAAAAGTGTTCAAACATAGGAGTAAAACATATATTTGACATAGAGGCATATAAACAAATAACAGTAGTTATTTGTAATGAATAATCTGAAGTAAAAAAATCTCCTATCCATGATACCTTGGAGGAGCACTAAAGAATAATCCAAGAATAACTGTTTTGGGGGAAAAATGATTTCAAAAGACTCTTGTTTTGGTTTCTTCGAGTTTTTTCACAAACACTTAGAAATCTCCTTTTTGTATGGTGTTCCCAAAGTTTGCTTAAATCAACCAGGCGTATTGGAAGTTATATGGTTGTGTGTTTAATTCTGAATATAGCATAGCATTGCTTCATGAGTCTTTCAGCATGGATGCAAAGTTCTATTGTACATAAGGACTGCAGGAAAAGCACACAGCTATGAGTGTTGTGTTGGTGTGTGTGTGTGTGTGAATGTGTGTGTATCCACTTGAGTGTTGTTGTTGTTGTTGTGTACAGGTGCATCTGCATTTATAAGCACATGTGCATCTTGGTGGAGAACAGAGGTCAATGAGATATCCATTAGCATGTGGCATCCAGATTATTGTCTGCTTCAGAAAGGTCTCTCATTTACCTTGACTCATTAATTAGCCAAAACCCACAGTTAGTAAGTCCCAGAATCTTCATAATTGTACCTCCAGTGTAGATATTTGAGAGCACTACTACCGTGCTTTGATTTCATTTTTGCTTGCTTTTGAGATTATAATATAATTAGATTAATTAATTTCCTTTTTCTTCCTCCCTCCAAGTTCTCCCACATACCTCTCCTTGTTATCAAATTTATGAATTTATGGCCATTTTCCCCCCACCAATGTTTGTTATGTGTATATACATGCATATTAGTTTCTTAAATATAACTTTTAATTCTGTTTGATTATTATTTATATATTATTTATATGAAATTATATATATAATTTCAGAGCTGCTGACCACTTGGTATTGGATGAATAATTGATATTCTCTTCTCTAAAGAAGACTGTTTCTTCCATTCTCAGCACTTCTTTCTTACAGTTCTTTGTGTAGGGTTAAGTTTTTGTTCCCAATCATCTTCGAGTATCTGTCGTTGCTGTCTCTGCTCAGGTCACATTTGGCTGGTCATATTGAAGATACTCAATTGTTATAATTTTTAAGACTATTAGGAGACACAATCTTATAGGAAGTTCCCTGATCCTCTGTCTCTTATAGTATCTCCAACCACTTTTAGGCAATGTTCCTTGGACCTTCAGTTGTAAGTATTTAATAGGTGTATCCTTTGGGACTGGACACCACAACTCTGATTTTAGATTTTTTGTTGTTTGCTGTAATGTCTGTTTATTGCAAAGAAAAGTTTGGTACGGGGTGAGGACTATACTTGGCCTGTGGATATAAAGAAAAATATTTAGAATATAGTTAGATATTATGCTGGCTTAGTAACGTGGCAGTTTATAGGTTCTTCTATAAGACCCATGCCTTCACTATGTATGAGTAGTGGGTTAGATTTTAGTAGCTTATCTTATCTTATTTCCCTTTTGGTGAACTGGTCTTAGATCTGATCAAAGAGCTGTTGTTTACCACCAATAGTTGTGATACATATGCTACACCCATCTGTATCATTAGGGTTATGTTGTCAGCTGGTAATTGTTATGGTATATATGTGCTATTGTTGAGTAGGTATGTTGTTGGTTGATTCCTTCATTGGAAGCTTTCATGGCAACTTCTTCTTTTATTGGATATTTTATTTATTTACATTTTAAATGTTATCCCCTTTCCCTGCTCCCCTCCAGAAACCTTCTATTTCATTTCCCCTCCCTCTGCTTCTATGAGGGTGCTCCCCACCCTGCCCACTCCTTCTTCCCCACCCTGGCATTTGCCTACACAGGGGCATCAGGCCTTCCTAGAACCAAGGACTTCTCTTCCCATTGATGTTGGACAAGACCATCTTCTGCTACATATGATGCTATAGCCATGGGTCACCCCATATGTACTCCTTGGTTTGTTGTTTAAACCTGGGTGCTCCCGGGGCGTCTGGTTGGTTGATACTGTTGTCATGGCAGCTTCATATACAATAACTATTACAACTCAGTTGTTTTTGGGTTCCGTGTCTGAAGTGCAGGTTGTCATAAGCAATAGAGACTTATACTCCACATCTAACGGACAACCAAGGGAAATAGGCTTAGATGGTTTTTAATATGTGTTCTGGGGATCTAAGGTCTCCATGCTTTTATGGTAAGACTTTTGACAATTGAGCATGGCCATGTAGACTATTAAGTTGCATTGTTCTTCCCTTCATTCTCTATGGTTGAAAGGTTGATTCCTTCATTGGAAGTTTTCATGGCAACTTCTTTTTTATTGGATATTTTATTTATTTACATTTTAAATGTTATCCTCTTTCCCTGCTCCCCTCCAGAAACCTTCTATTTCATCTCCCCTCCCTCTGCTTCTATGAGGGTGCTCCTCATCCTGCCCACTCCTTCTTCCCCACCCTGGCATTTGCCTACACAGGGGCATCAGGCCTTCCCAGAACCAAGGACTTCTCTTCCCATTGATGTTGGACAAGACCATCTTCTGCTACATATGATGCTATAGCCATGGGTCACCCCATATGTACTCCTTGGTTTGTTGTTTAAACCCTGGGTGCTCCCGGGGCGTCTGGTTGGTTGATACTGTTGTCATGGCAGCTTCATATACAATAACTATTACAACTCAGTTGTTTTTGGGCTCCGTGTCTGAAGTGCAGGTTGTCATAAGCAATAGAGACTTATACTCCACATCTAACGGACAACCAAGGGAAATAGGCTTAGATGGTTTTTAATATGTGTTCTGGGGATCTAAGGTCTCCATGCTTTTATGGTAAGACTTTTGACAATTGAGCATGGCCATGTAGACTATTAAGTTGCATTGTTCTTCCCTTCATTCTCTATGGTTGAAAGGTTGATTCCTTCATTGGAAGCTTTCATGGCAACTTCTTTTTTATTGGATATTTTATTTATTTACATTTTAAATGTTATCCTCTTTCCTTGCTCCCCTCCAGAAACCTTCTATTTCATCTCCCCTCCCTCTGCTTCTATGAGGGTGCTCCCCACCCTGCCCACTCCTTCTTCCCCACCCTGGCATTTGCCTACACAGGGGCATCAGGCCTTCCCAGAACCAAGGACTTCTCTTCCCATTGATGTTGGACAAGACCATCTTCTGCTACATATGATGCTATAGCCATGGGTCACCCCATATGTACTCCTTGGTTTGTTGTTTAAACCCTGGGTGCTCCCGGGGCATCTGGTTGGTTGATACTGTTGTCATGGCAGCTTCATATACAATAACTATTACAACTCAGTTGTTTTTGGGTTCCGTGTCTGAAGTGCAGGTTGTCATAAGCAATAGAGACTTATACTCCACATCTAACGGACAACCAAGGGAAATAGGCTTAGATGGTTTTTAATATGTGTTCTGGGGATCTAAGGTCTCCATGCTTTTATGGTAAGACTTTTGACAATTGAGCATGGCCATGTAGACTATTAAGTTGCATTGTTCTTCCCTTCATTCTCTATGGTTGAAAGGTTGATTCCTTCATTGGAAGCTTTCATGGCAACTTCTTTTTTATTGGATATTTTATTTATTTACATTTTAAATGTTATCCTCTTTCCCTGCTCCCCTCCAGAAACCTTCTATTTCATCTCCCCTCCCTCTGCTTCTATGAGGGTGCTCCTCATCCTGCCCACTCCTTCTTCCCCACCCTGGCATTTGCCTACACAGGGGCATCAGGCCTTCCCAGAACCAAGGACTTCTCTTCCCATTGATGTTGGACAAGACCATCTTCTGCTACATATGATGCTATAGCCATGGGTCACCCCATATGTACTCCTTGGTTTGTTGTTTAAACCCTGGGTGCTCCCGGGGCGTCTGGTTGGTTGATACTGTTGTCATGGCAGCTTCATATACAATAACTATTACAACTCAGTTGTTTTTGGGCTCCGTGTCTGAAGTGCAGGTTGTCATAAGCAATAGAGACTTATACTCCACATCTAACGGACAACCAAGGGAAATAGGCTTAGATGGTTTTTAATATGTGTTCTGGGGATCTAAGGTCTCCATGCTTTTATGGTAAGACTTTTGACAATTGAGCATGGCCATGTAGACTATTAAGTTGCATTGTTCTTCCCTTCATTCTCTATGACAATTAACCAAACACCTCCATGTTTACTTCAGTCCTAGAAGCTTATTGTCAAGACACAGCTACTGACATCAATTTGTTTCTTATGTGAAATAAAGAAATGGTCTCCAACCCCTTTCAAGATTCACTCCTCAATTCCTCCTAAATGGCTAAGCATACTTTTCAATTTCATGAAATGAATAAAAACCACCCACACATAAATTCCAATAAAAATTCTAAAAGTTTATAAAAACTGTTTTGTTAAGATCTATACAATGGTGTTTGTGTGTGTGTGTGTGTGTGTGTGTATCATCACTATATTGTAGTATAATACATAATATAATATATTAAAAATTGCATTATATAATATATAATATATTCTATATAAAATGATATGCATAATATATATTAAGGATATCACATATAAGTTAGATATTAGCTCTATCCAATTATTTATATATTAACAAAATTTATCCAACTCTCTCAATATATATATATTCTAGAAAGTATATATTAAATCTAATATATTAAATTAATAAATATATATCAAATATATTGTACACATTTGATAGAGATATACTAAATTGATTTAATATGTATTATATATTAAACATATTACTATTGTATATTATATACTAATATAATATACATATTTGATATAGATTATCAAATCCATATATATATATATATATATATATATATATATATATACACAAAATAGTCCACTGTTAATTATTTGCTAAAGTTATTGATCACAATGACTAATGAATAGCACTTTAACATCTCTGATTTATTTGATCTGGAAATTAATAGTATTATGAATTGCATTTCAGTTTCACAGAAAAGGAACATGAAATTTGAGATGAATGGATCTAAGTATAAGCTGAGTTATCCCACTCTTTAAGACTTCTATTTGAATGTTTACAATTTTAACCTTCTACTTCTATAACATTGTTTTTGTTTTTGTTTTTTCCTTTGTGTGACATCTGATTTCTAGGCTAAGAAACAGGGGTTTTGAAAATCTTTGGTCTCTCACTTCCAGCTCTGCCTAAGAGGGTCTGTTCACAAGCCATGCAATGATTCCTGCCTAGTGCTATTAGTTTACATTGCTTTAGATCCATTATTATTCTATCACTTACACAAATTTAGCTCACCAATCCAAGGTACTCTCTGCATGATATTTTGGTGTAGATATCAAATAACAATTTATATCCAATTCTGTAAAATATTGGAGAATGCTCTCAACAAGAAATCACTTGATTCCTTTCTGTATCATACCTCTACTACTTTCCTAGACTCTGCCTTATCAATTCCCCCTCAGCTCCATGTTAAAGTATGGCAGTGTGCACAACACTCATGCCACTCAATTTGAAATCACAAACTTCCAAAATCCCTAAATCTAAAGTATTCTCTATCTAAAATCTGTGAACTTTCTTATTGGAAGCCACTAATATGCACATCAATTATGTGCTTAGCAGTTCAAGTAGACTTAAGTAAAGTAAAAGTAAAAACAGGACTTACAGAATTCCATTAAAGCTTGTCCTACATGGCTAGCCTAGTTTATGAAGCTTGAATCAGTTCCTATTCAGTGAGAAATGAGCAGTGAAGTTGATCCTGTGTGGGGGTCTGGTGCAGAAGAGCTGAGGCAGATGGTAAGCTGTACATGTGTGTGAAATCCATGGAGGAATGAAGCCCTCAGATCAATAGTATTAAGAAGGGAAGGGAAAAGAGGCAAGGAATAGCAGGAAACTTCTAATATTGGGGAAGAAACAAAATGAAATAAATATTTGGACCTTTCTAAATGCCAGTTATCAAAACAAGAATGTCAAAATTCCATTGTACCTCTACAAGTTGATTTTTTAAAAAAATATTTTAATCAGTGTAAGCTTTGCTTTAGCCACAACACAATTTCCCACTGAATCCTGACAGACAGTGATGATTAGCTAATGCACTAGGGTAATTATAAAGCATTAAAGTATTTCAGTAATCACCTTTATTAACAAATCAAGACAATGATGGAATATTTTATAGAAAATTAACCTGAGGATTTCTGGCTGAGCTGAACACCTGCATCTTTGCCAAGTTAAGAGCCAGCTGAGATTTGAAATGTACAGACCATTCCATTTTCTTAACTTTCTATTGACAGAACACCACTATCTTTGAAAATATGTTCTTTCTGCTGTTAGTTATAAGACAATCATTTCATCTATAAAATATTATGAATGCTTTGAGCATGGTTATGCATATATGCAAAGCTGGCAATTAGTGCTGAAGCAAACCCATTTCATTCTGGTCTAAACATTGAGATCTTGTCTCAAATAGTTCTCCAAAATGATGTAAAAATTGGTTGAGTGAATTAAATACTGCAAATTTGCTGATGTCTAAGGTTTGTATTAAGGTTACTGTGAGGATTTCTACAAACAATGTGAGAGAAGAAAACAAACAAAAACAACAACAACAACAACAAAATATGCTCAGGAAAGTCTCCAATTTCAAACACTATTCTCTTCAACTATTACCATGTGGAAATTTGCCATCAGTAAGAATATTTGGTACAAAGTAGCAATCTCTGTAAAGAAGGTATTTAAGCAAACACCTACTAGATAAAAAGAATTGAATTAGAGAAAGGACCAAGTGACCCGTCCAGCAGGTCCAGTTATTCGTGGGTTTCGAGGGGACTGCTCCTGAAAACCAAATGGGGGGAGGGGGAGCAAGAGAGAAAAGGAGATCAAGCACAAAAAAGACACAGAGTCAATCTGGATCTCGTCAAGGTCTCATTGTATTCAGCAAAGGTTGCAGTTTTTATACAAAAAGAACAAAGGGGAAATAACCCTTACGCAGAAGGGCAGAGGGGAGCAGTGGTAATTTTTTTTTTTTTTTTTTTTTTTTTTTTTTTTGGCAGCTGTAGCGGGAAGCAGGAACTAGAATATCTAAAGGTACATTCTTGTGGTCTGGACACCTGTTGTTTGTTCAGGGTTTGTCACATCTTGTGGTCTCTCTCTCAGAACAGCCCGTTGGTGACCTTTATCTGAACCAGTCAACTTAGGGAAGAAGCCCAACTTTATGTCTTGTGGTTTGGCAATCATTTTGAGGCTTTTTACGAAGAATTTGGTTTTGGCCCCTAACATCTCCCCCGACTTTATAAAGGGTAATAGGATAGTCTATTCATCATCGGATGAATGGGCTTTAACCGGGCTGGGGGAGCATTGACTCGATTCCTCCCATGGGTGCTGTCACGGCCTACACTTGTGGCTCTTTGTATCTTTTGGGGAGGGGAGGCAGAGCCATAGGAGTTTGGAACTCTCCTGTTGTCTCAGCTGCTTGGGAGGCTGGGACTGGAGGTGCAGAGGGCCAAGTTACAACCAAATTTTGATACCAACCTCCTTTCAATTAGGTATGACTCTCAGGGAACTCAGAATTAAGAGGAGAGGGTTTTTTTAATTTAATTTTATTTTTATTAGGTATTTTCCTCGTTTACATCTTCAATGCTATCCCAAAAGTCCGCCATACCCACCTTCCCAATCCATTACCCACCCACTCCCCCGTTTTGGCCCCGGGGTTCCCCTGTACTGGGGCATATACAGTTTGCAAGTCCAATGGGCCTCTCTTTGCAGTGATGGCCGACTAGGCCATCTTTTGATACATATGCAGCTAGAGTCAAGAGCTCCGGGGTATTGGTTAGTTCATAATGTTGTTCCACCTATAGAGTTGCAGTTCCCTTTAGCTCCTTGAGTAATTTCTCTAGCTCCTCCATTGGGGGCCGTGTGACCCATCCAATAGCTGACTGTGATCATCCACTTCTGTGTTTGCTAGGCCCCGGCATAGTCTCACAAGAGACAGCTATATCTGGGTCCTTTCAGCAAAATCTTGCTAGTGTATGCAATGGTGTCAGCGTTTTGCCTTTCTGTACACAAAGGATAAACAGGCTGAGAAAGAAATTAGGGAAACAACACCCTTCTCAATAGTCACAAATAATATAAAATACCTTGGTGTGACTCTAACTAAGGAAGTGAAAGATCTGTATGATAAGAACTTCAAGTCTCTGAAGAAAGAAATTAAAGAAGATCTCAGAAGATGGAAAGATCTCCCATGCTCATGGATTGGCAGGATCAACATTGTAAAAATGGCTATCTTGCCAAAAGCAATCTACAGATTCAATGCAATCCCCATCAAAATTCCAACTCAATTCTTCAATGAATTAGAAAGGGCAATTGGCAGATTCATCTGGAATAACAAAAAAAATGAGGAGAGGGGTTTTAAAGTCAGCTCGAATTATTTTAAGAGGTTATGGAAGTTGAGCCTCTCTCCCCGAGGTGAGGGCTCACGTGATGTGGTCACAGCTGCAGGTTGTCTTTTGTCGGTCTCGGTGTCCAGACGACTCAAATAAATTTATCGGAAAGAGCAGAATCTATCTGTAATTTAACAAAGCGAGTTAACCGTTGAAAAGCCCAAGGACCAAAAGAAATTAATAGCAGGAATCCCAGAAGGGTTCCCAAGATGGAAGGCAATAAGGTGGATAGCCAGAGTAAGGTGGAGAACCAATTCAGATACCAAGACTCTTGTTTTTCTCATTCTCGTTTTCCTTTTTCAAGGCTAACCTTTACCTTGGCAAGGCTATCTTTCACTAATCCTGTCTTGTCCACATATACACAACATTCTTCTCTGAGAGCTATGCACAATCCTCCCTGCTATAAAAAGAGTAAATCTAATCCCCTTCTATTTTGTAACACTACTTTAGAAAGGGATGCCAAAAAATCTGTTAACTGATCTATACCTTCTCTTAAATCTTCTAAACTTGACTAATAGCTGGATTAAGCTCATGATAGTGCTGCACATTTTGCTAGAAAGTAACTAAGGAAGTAATGGCAGTGCCTGTCCCTGCAGCCCCCAATCCCAAGAGGACCACAACCGCAAGGGTCACCGCAGTGACAGGCTCTCTTTTTCTCCTGCGGGGCAATTCTGTGCCCCTTTCCCAAAACCCTAACAAATCATCTGAATCATGAATTCGAACATTGGGAAACAATTGGACCAAAACACAATAATCTTTTCTCTTTATAAATCTTCATTAACTAAATATCGGGTTAAGCCCGAGGAACATGCTAAAAAACTATCATTAGGTGCCAATAGATATTTATAGGTATTATTTGCCACAATGATATCATTGCATATATTTTGAAGTTGGAGGGGCGGGATCATATGAGGCCCCACAACACAACTTCCAATTCCAGAAACTTCAGTTAGGGTGATTTGTATGGGCTCAAAGAATAATTGTTCTTCATCATTAGGGAGGGTAAAATTATTAAACAGGGCTATTCCCTCATAGAAGGGAGGGGTGGCGGAGAAACACATCCAATACTCCTCAAAATCAGGGGAACTATCCTCCTGCTTTTATCTATTAGGGCAAGGGCTGAGGTATTTAAAATGGAAAGCAATAATTCAGTAGACGGCTTAGGGCCAGGAAGCATGGTAGGCTGACAAGGAGTGCTCATCTGAACATGCGGGGTAATTGATTCCACTGTGGAGGGGGGCAACCTAGCTGTTGGTTGAGGCTTGTCTGGGAGGTGATATAATTGAAGGTTGGGTCCTATGGCTGCCTTATGTTTATTAGGAACTTCTTTTAATAATTTTATCTGAAAAAATAAGGCCAGGATCCTTACATCCAATGGCCATGGCATCGCATTCTCGATGTAAGAGCCCCCATTCTCCTCCTTTATTCCAATGGGTGTATTGTTTTCCCACTTCCGTAAATTTAATAAGGAGTGAGACACACCAGTCATCTATGCACAGGGTCTTAAGAGGCTGACCGGTGGTTATTCCTAGCCTCTGTTGTAAATGTATGGGAAGGTACTTACGTCTAACGGTGATAAGGTCCAAAGAGGAGGTGGGTTTCCAATGTGCATCTCCTGTAGTTTCACAGCTCCATGACTTACAAAAATATGAATCATGATATCCACATTTATACTGGAGAGATTTATCATAATGTTTTCCTGGACACACATAAAATCCACTGGCATGATCAGCCAGAGAGGCTCGTTCAATATATGAATTACAAGCCTCATTATGTCCAGTATAATGAGAATCAGGGCTATTAATAGGCTTAGATTGAGGGGAAAAGTATGAGGGTGTGCCCCAGGCAGCGTCTGCACCAAGTGCAAGGACACAGACATCTACTTCTAGATCGGGCCAATGGGGCTTGGCATCAATTTTGGAGCTGAAATTAACTATATCTCCAGCATGATTTTGAATAACCCAGGTGTAATTAAAAACCCGATAGGCCCGATTATTGGTGGTCTTCACGATGGAGAACAGGAATAGTATCCAGGCCAGGATCATCAGGTTCATCATGGTCACGGTCCAATACTTCCTCCTGTAAGAGAAAATAATTCTTTCTCAGGCATTACCCTGGAATTTACTATAAGGTTTTATTAATCTTTCAGGGAGCCATCTCGCTCCCCCTTCCTTTATATTATAGATACAAGCTGAGCCCTTAGCCCAGATAATAACTGGATCCAGTCTATTCCACATTCCTGTCAAGGCATCTTTCCACAAAACTTGAGCAAAGCTTGAACTTGTCTTAGGCTGCCACAAGCGATCAGCTGCGGAGCGCCCTGACATATCAAGGGTCAGAAAATTTAGCAAAAAGAGTGCATGAGACAATAACAATTTTGAATTTCCTTTAAAGGAATAGATAGTTTCCTGAGTAGCCAGCTTGATTAAGGTATTTTTAAAAGTCTGATGTGCTCTTTCGACAATTCCTTGTCCTTGAGGATTATAAGGAATGCCTGTAATATGCTTGATCTGTAATTGTGAGCAAAATTGTTTAAACTTTTGGCTAGTATATCCAGGACCATTGCCAGTTTTAATCATCTTTGGCTGTCCCATTACTGAAAATACACACAATAAATGATTGATGACGTCTTTAGTGGCCACTCCCATATGGGCAGAGGCGCAAATAAAACCACTGAAGGTATCAACAGTAACGTGTACAAATCTTAACTTTCCAAAGGATGGGACATGTGTAGCATCCATCTGCCACAATTCAGCAGGTATAAGTCCCCTGGGGTTGACACCCAGATGAGGCTCTGGAAGAAGTATAAGGCAGTTTTTACATTGTTTTACAATTTGCTTGGCTTGCTCTCTAGTTATCTTATATGAGTCTTAACATATGAGTATTTAGGTGATAGAGGGCATGGGCTGTCTGTGCTTCTGTGAGGGGATCAGAGAGGGAAGCAAGGCACGCCAGCCGAGTAGCTTGATCAGCTAAATCATTTCCTTCTTTTAATGGGCCAGGTAGACTGGAGTGTGCTCGAATATGACCTACAAAAAAGGGATAAGCATGAGCCCTAATAAGCATCTGAATCTTAAAAAACACCTGAAAGGTGGCAGTTAAGGGTTGGATACCAGGGACCACCTCCAAAACTTTAAGGGCCCTAACCACATAGTGGCTATCTGAATAAAGATTAAATGGTAATGCAACAAGCTCAAACACCTTTAATGCTCCACAAAGTTCAACTAATTGTGCAGAGGTTATAGATAGTATCAATGACTTGAATTTGCCCATGAATGACCACTGAGGCTTTTCCATTTTGTTTGACCCATCTATAAACACAGTTAATGCCTCTGAAATAGGATCTGAATGAGTAACTTTGGGAAACACAAAAGGAGTCACCTGTAAAAATTGTAACAACCTGTTACCGGGGAGATGGGTATCAAAAGTCCCTTGGTAAATGGACAACAATATGACCCAATCGTTAAATCGGGACTGTAACCAAGCAAGGTGCTCAGAGGAATAAGGAGAAATAATTACATCAGGATCTCTGCTAAAATGGAGTGTGACCATTTTTAAACCTAAAAATATCACCTGGCACTCCAAGAGTGGAATGGTAGGGAGAACCTTAGAGGGGTGGCTGGTAAATGGATCCAGAAGAGGGGGCTGTCTTTTTGCCAAGAAGGCCTGTGGGTGTAAAAGTGGTTGAAAAGATGATCAGGAATAAAGGCTGTGTGGGGTCAAAATAACCCATAACCTGTTGTTAATGACCTGTTCAAATCGGGCCAGTGATCTTTGTGCTTCTATGGTCAGACTTTGGGGGAGGTGGGCTCAGAATCACCCCGTAAGACATCAAACAAGGGCTTTAATTCTCCTGTTGTTAACTTTAAGTATGGACATAGCCAATTAATATCTCCCAATAATTTTAAAAAATCATTTAATGTCTTCAGATGAGACGTTCGGATGGCCAATTTTTGTGAGTGAACAGTTGCAGGTTATAGTTGGAAGCCCAAGAACATGAAAGGATATTGAACCTGTATTTTTCCTGGGGCTATTACAAAACCTCTCTTTTGTAGGGCAGCAACTACTATTTGGGCAATCTCATGGGTTTGTTGTAAATGTTTGGTAGCTATTAATAAATCATCCATGTAATGCACAATATAGGCAGTGGGAAAGCACCCTCTTATTGGATCAATGATCTGGGCCACATATTTTTGGCACAAGGTGGGGCTATTAGCCATTCCTTGTGGCAAAACCCTCCACTGGAAGCAAGGATTTAGTCCCACATGATTTACAATTGGAATGGAAAAGGCAAAACGGACACAATCTTGAGGATGAAGGGGAATAGAAATAAAACAATCTTTAATATTTATAACAATTTTGAAATAACCCTTAGGTATGGCAATGGGAGAGGGTAGACCAGGCTGTTGGGCACCCATTGGCACCATAGTCTTATTAACAGCTCTGAGACCTTGTAATAACTTCCAAGTCCCATTTTTCTTTTTTATAACAAATATAGGTGTATTCTACGCGACTCTTGGAAAATGTCTGCTGCCATTTCATTATGTCCCTCTAACATTTTCATATATTGTTTTCACTTTCAGGTGACAACTAACAGTCAATTCGGAAGATGTGAGCGCAGGAGTCTCTATCTCCTTCAAAAGCTCTTTTAGTAGCAAGCTCTCTCCCCATGCCCAGTTACACCATGTATGTGTGTGTGTGTGTGTGTGTGTGTGTGTGTGTGTGTAATTGATACAACATAATACAATGAAACTGCAAGCAAGAGAACCTCTTAATCGTTGCATAAATTTCATTTTAGTTCATTTTCCTTTCTTCCAAAACATCTTACAGCATAAAGAAGTTGTGAATTAAAGTATACAAACACTACTTTGAACCCATTTTATCTGCCCATGTATTAGAAGATGGCTTTATTTGGTATCAATGGGAGGGGAGTCCCTTGGTCCAGTGGGGCTCAACACCTCAGCATAGAGAAATGCTAAGTTGCTGAGGCAGTGGTGGATGGGGGAAGCACCCCCATAGAAGCAAGGGGATAGGGGATGAGATAGGGGGGTTTGCAGAGGGGAAATCCTGGAAGGGGGCTAACATTTGAAATGTAAATAAATAAAATAACAAATAAAAACGACTGTAGTAGACAAACCTACTAGTTTCAAATTCATAAAAGGATTATAACCAAACACACAGCCATGAGACAAGACTAAAGTACTTTAAGTGATCTAGATACTTATAAATTAAAAATTACATGCACATGACTATCTGATCTGTGTTGATTTCCCTCCTGTTAATTGTCATGTGACTGAAGTAATAGTGTGCATATGAGACACATAAAAAAATCCATGTGCTAGATATCTATACTTAGCAACTTGACTATTTTTCTTTAATCTTTTCATCAATAAAATGATAGATGATAGTACTATAATTTAAAAAAAGGAATATAAGCCAATAATGTTGGAATGAAAGAAATGAAATTATCATTCTGAAGTCATCCTTGTCTGACTAGAATCTCCTGGACAATCTACAAAATAATAACTAAATGCTGTGGACATAATTGCAATTGATAATATAGAAATTTTCATTATAATAAGCCCAAATGTGTTTCTAAAATCCAGTAATAAAAACTGATTTTACTGCTTTTGATTAACAAGTAAAGCAGTGTAGGAAGATCTTGAAAATTACAAATAAAGGAAAATGAACTACTATATTTTACTGCCCAAAACACCACCACCACCATTTGTGAGAAAAGCCAAAAATGATCTAAACAATAAATCTAAATATAGTTGTCATTGTTTCCAAGATTTTATATTGTTCCTTCCTTATAGACTAATTCATAAATGATATGAATTTTGAAGCAAATTGCCAGCCTTATAACATGCAAATTTCCTTGAATTAGTTTAAAATTGTTTAAAAGGGTTGAATTAGAGGTACGGTGCATTTTCCATGTGTTCACAAACCCGAAATGAAGTGCAGCTTCATAGTGGAGGTAAATGGTGTGCAAAGACACAGGGGTTTAACAAAAAACAGTAGAAATTTTCAAGTGAAATCTAGAAACAGTGCATTATAAATATAAGAAATATGAAATGGACTTCACAGTACTGCATTAGACTAAAGTGTTAGGGAAAAGTGCGAGTTATCTCCCAGCAGGACTTTCAATAAAAGAGAAAGTATTGTTGGATTTACAGGTTGTCACCCTGGAGATCAGCAAAGGTACATCTCAGGATGGGATGATCCACAGAGCATGCTGGCACTGGCAAAGCAATCCAACTCTCCTACAAAGTTCCTGATGAGAGGGGTGAGGGGTCATCTTAATATGAAGGCCCCACAGTAAAGCTTGAAAATGAAAAAATAATCAGCAGAAGAGACATTGCAATACATCACCAACAAAGGAAAAAAATCAGTATTTGAGACTGGATGAAAAGATTCTGGTTGCATTTAAAGAGGAGTAAACAAAACTAGTAAGTGCAAACTGGGTCTGCTGACTTACAGAGATTATCACAGGTAAGGATTCACTTTTATGCTTGGACTGCACAGTGGGTTTCCAACATGCTGACTCCACCAAAAAATATTTAAAAATAAAGAAGTAAAGAAGAGAGAAAAGAAGGAATGAAGGAAGGAAGGAAGGAAGGAAGGAAGGAAGGAAGGAAGGAAGGGAGAGAGGGAGGGAGGGAGGGAGGGAGGGAGAGAGGGAGGGAGAGAGGGAGGGAGGGAGGGAAGGAAGGAAGGAAGGAAGGAAGGGAGGAAGGAAGGAGGTAAGAAAAAAAAACAAGGAAAGAATGTAAAAGAAAAAAGAATTAAACTATCTTACCCATGGCAAGAGAGCAAATGTGACCATCCAAGGAGATTGGAAAAGAGAGTGAGATAGAGATGTAGAGAAAGTTATTGACATCCAATTGGAGCCAGGAGGGATTTCAGACCATGCAGACATGATCAGAAAGTAAACATTTTAATGTCACATCCGATTCTAGTTGAAATGTGAAGAATACAGCAGAGAACTGGATATTTATAGCTACAAGAAGAAAACACTAATGTATGAAAAAAAATCTCAAGTTTTTATCAGATCTATCAGCAGAAATGCTAATTGCAAGGAAAGACCTTAGAAGAACCACAGGCAGTCCAGACTCCCATCTCCATAGATTACTCTTTAAAATGGATGGCAATAGGACAACCTCCCAACATCAGAATCAACCAAACCAACATTACAGAAGTTACCTCCAGGAGTCCAGTGTGGATGATGATATAATCAGAGAAAATGAAAAAGTACATTACATCAGAAGAATGGATAAAATGATTGGCAAATAATGAAGTATGCTCAAATTGGTAAACCAGGAAATGCCTGTTAAACAGGGGAGAAGGAGAAGAAAACCTTACTCAAACTCCTGAGGAGTAAAACAAAATTTCAGGAAGTAGCACGCACTTCTCAGTACCAACCATGAATTACAGCATCCTGTATCTCCAATCATGAATCAGCATTGAGAACTGGAAAAAAGATCCACAATCTAGACAGCTGGCTCAGCAGTTGTGGGCAATTATTCCTCTGGCAGAAGACCAGAGTTCAGTTCTCAGTACCTACATGGAGGCTTACAGAATCCTGCGAGTCCAGTCACAAATATCCAATTCACTCTTCTGGCATCAAAAACTCTTGCACACACATGGAATGTATAAGCTCATGCACACACATACAAATACACATATAAAAACATTTAAAAAATAAAAAGTGATAAAACATTAAAAAACAAGACTCATATTTTTGCAGTTAGCAAGAAACTTACTATACTGGCCAAGGCTTTGATATATCAATGTGTTTTTTTCTTGTGCTCAGTGATCATCATGGAAAGAGGGCAGAAAGAATGTAAAATTTAAATGGTGAAAAGTCATGGTCTGTTTGGGGAATGACTGCTGTGCTCCACTTAGAGCAAAGAAGAATTTGCAGTTGATAGCTGCAAAGAAAGGAAGTGTTGGGATTTTTAGGAGTTGAGGTTGCTGATATATTACCAATTCCCCAGTGGATAACCTTGTATCTATGCACAGATGGGCAGCTGTAATTGAACATGGGGATTATTGATGAAAATAACGAAAGAGGAAGTTTGTGTAGAAGACTACTTGTGGAGTCGTGGGAGAGATGAGTTGAAGACAGAAAGAATGCACATGACCAAAATACAGTGTGGGCATTTGTGGGATTTTTCAGTGAATAAGTAGAAATTTTACTATTCAAAATGAATACATGAAAGTACAATTTAACCAGTTAAATATCTGATTTTTTGAACAACCAACAGCTAAGTATTCAGAAATGTTTGATTTGCAGCTTCTGCTTTAGATGATATCATATGTCACATAACAAAGCCCAATCTTATCTGAACTGTATGGCAATATCACACATATGCACACATGCCAAGGTTAATTGGAGACAGATTAAAGTCAGAAGATTGTAACCAATCAGATGAAGATAGAAAACCATATTCAGAGAGTGATAGGCAATTCATTTTAAAAAGAGCAAACAAATTCCAAGAATTAGGATACTTATGTTGATAAAACAAGACACATAAAGTGCCCTGTTAATGGTCTTGCTGTCTACTTCCTGAGACAATTCCAGGAATGGAAGCCATGGAAGACTCTGCACCACCATTCCCTATGATCAGAGGCGTTCCATAAAGATCTCTGGTCCGGCCTGGTTTAAGAGTTCCAGTGAAGAGAAGAGAGTGGGGTCAGGGAGAGGAAGTATCTTCTGCCACTCTTGTTGGCTCCACCTACATCTCTGCCATGCCTTACAGGTTGCTCGGTTACTCCTCGCCACCCTGCATTGAGTTGGGTTGGGCTGGGCTGACTAAAGATCAACTAGTCAGTGAGGAGTGTGGTGGAGCTTCAGGAGGCTCTTTGGGAGAGCAAACCTTTTCCCAAGTGTTACAGCTCTAAGGACAGAAGGCTCAGACAACGTCGTCATTCTCGCACCTTTAAAGCTTCGGGATAGAGTTCTTATATACATTTTTGGGGGTGGCTAAGTGTCTGACAACAGGTATTTCTCATTGATATGGTCTGAGAGCTTTGGGGAAGCCTTATTTGCTTGTGGGAGGGCTTGGTGCTACTCCTGAATGACTGATGGCCACATACCTCTCTTAGGGGGAGGGGCCTGTGGGAGGCTGTACCTATGTGAGAGGAGCCAGGGACCCAGAAGGCATGGCTGAACACCTGCTCTCCCATGCAGGTGAAAGTCACGACCCATTGGGTCACTCGGATTCCTGATCTTTCCTCTACCAGGGATCAGGCTGTCTGTGCACAACCCACCACCCCACAATTCACCATTAAACAATGTTTGGGAAATTAGAACATTCTGTTCTTCAGAGCAGCTTGCAGCTGGAAGAGGGAGTTAGCTGATTTAGTTTTAAAAACTATTTATTATATTCATAAATAGTAATAAATAGTTTTATCTTGTGCATGTTCTTGAAATGATATCAGAGCAATTTCATACTGTAAACATATTTGTTATATAATTTTCAAGATTAAGTCTTTGGGTCAAAGCATAAAATATTATACTTTCCCCCTAGTTTTCCAGAAATTCTGGAAAATTCCTGTTTTCACTTACAAAGAGTGGTGCTTGAAACATAAGGATAATTTTTCTTTATTATTAAAATTTGGTTTTATGACATGTGTTTCCAGAAGCACTCACTTCTATCATGACATTTCTATAAATGATTGTATTCTTGCAAAATCCTGGAAAGTATGTATTTATTTTTTTGCCCACAATACCACATGTCAACTTCCTTTAAGTCTTGATGAAATGGAGGAAATGTTTGGAGAAAACAAAAGAGCATAGATGGGACAAATCCCACAAGGCTAGGAACACTGGTGCTGGAAATAGTATAGTAGAAATAGTATATATCATCATTGGTATTTCCTTCATCTCAGTGTGTTTCTATTTCCTATAGATTAATTCCAAAAGCAACAGAGGAAAGTAACTTCACTTCTACATAAATCTACGAAGAAAGAGAGTCCCTGAACATCCAAATCCTTTCCTGAGAGTGAAGGAGTACATCAGTGGAAGAAGATTCGATGGGATTTGAAGTGATGCTTGTGGAATTTCTCCTTAGATATGAACTGAAGTTTGAAAGCAAATTTTATAAACCAGTATCTGTTGAAAGCATTAGTCATAACTCCTCATTTTCTTGATTTTTCTTCTGGAAAATATCACATCATTATTTTATATTTCATATGACAAGTGTTTTGAAGGCACTATTCTTAATCACTTGTTAAAGCACTGTAACTGTGTATTGTCTCATCATACATATATTCAAGAAAATAAATTAAAGAATGTATTCAGAATTACTGTCAGGTTCCAGTAATGATGCTGGAAAGGATTTAGTGTGATTTATCACTTCTCAACCTGAATCTGCACTATAGATTGCCATATGACCTATACCATAAGTATCCAGCCAAATAGTATATAACTTATTATTACCCAATTTTCCCCTGAATATTGCTTTCTTTTTCCAATGATAGTTTACAGCCATTTTAATTCTCAGAGATTCCTCATTACTAAGCCAAATCTTATTCCAGCAGAGTTTAGTGTAGTTCTATAAAACCCAAACCCCATTCCAGCAGAGGTTAGCGTAGTTCTATAAAAAATATGTGACGTTGCTGGTAAATTCTAAAGTTGCTATAATTAGATACCCACTAGCAGTTTGTGTACTATTCAGCAGGTTGGAGATATAAGCCATGTCAATCCTCTGAATGTTGACGACTTAGACTGTTTATCACATTCACACAAAATAGACAACAACCAACTTTTAGAATACCGATTCTAATCAGCCAGCTTAGGTTGCTTAGCTACATATTTATATGATTACCCAGAGACAAAAGCCCATAGCTTATAAGATATTTAACAAGTCATCTGTAATTCAAGGTAGTCATTAACTAGAGTCTGCTTCTCTTTTTGTGTAAGAGTGGTCAGTTTCCCATAATTATAGAGCCATGATAGATGCAGCAAATACAAATATGTTGCAGGAAAAGTAGCCTAATATATATGCATACACAGGCTCATGAATTTTGACACTTTCTTATGAACAAAATCCTAAGGCCCCATGGTGTGCTTAATTCCTTTGTAGAAGGTTGATGAAAACATGAGAAACAGAAGGGAAACTTAAGTGAAGTGTGTCAAGTTTATGCTGTTGAGGTACACAGATTTGTATCTGGTACAAGTAAATATGACAATATTGACCATAATAATCTACTTTTACTGACTAACTCATAAAGTCTTGGTTATATTTTAGGAAGATCAATTGATCTGAATAGTTTATGTTAGTTAAAATGTGCAATACTTTCATTTAGAGTTTTTAAATATACAATGTTTCACTTATTTTATTGTTTTTGTTTTGTTTTGTTTTGTTTGTTTGTTTGTTTAGTTTGTTTTTTGTTTTTTAATATAACTCCATTTAATCTATTGTTGTACCAAGCAGTTTACTTAGTATTACTTAGAGGAGCATGGGCCACTTTTGAGTGGCTTTTTATTTCTTTTGAAAGTGAAGTATGGATTAAGAGAAATGAACATCACAAGTATTTAGATGTCCAGTATAGTAAAAGAGTTTTAAATGTATGACTAAAATAAAAGCTGTGTTAACTGTCCCTCTGGACAATGACCTCAACTCAGGACTAACATTCTATTTCCAGTCTCTATGTAGATTTCTCTTTTGTCTGTAATTTTGAAGGAGACACAGGAAGAAAATGATGACCATGCGTTCTTACAGAATTAATCTCAATATCATTAGAGAATAAATGCAAGCCAAATTAAGGTGTGATTTTTCCCATATGGAGATGAAAGTTCTGAAAAGAACAAGTTTACACAAATGAGTACAAACTCAGCATTTCACAGCAACAATAGATTAAACATACCCACATACATATGAGCACACCATACACACACACACACACACACACACACACAGACACACACTCACCACATACCACTACCACACATAAATACACATACACACAACATAAATCAACAATGAATAAATTATCACTGCAGCACACACATACATGCTCCACACAGAAATTCATGCTCAGAATGAGAAGCCTAAATATAGATTATGGGTTTGTATTAAACATCCTGGGGGTGAGGGAGGCACTCATTTGACTTTTTATTATTATTTTATAGGCACAATTAATTAGCTATTTAATCCTACTTTGAAATATACTGACAATTAGAATATTAACAAATTAATCTTTAACATACAAATATAATAACACATCCTAGAAATTATGGTAATTTAAAATCAATACATTTTAATAAAATCTATGGATAATAGGTATTAAAACCTACATATAAAAATGCTATTCTAAGTATGACATAAAAACCCACTCTATCCACCATACTAGAATATATGTGAATATTTTCAGTCATGAAAATGTGGTATTTATAGACAATGAATATCTGACAGAAAAATGGAAATACTGGAGCAAGCCTGCTCTTGAACCCTCATTTTCTCCAGCACAATCCTTGAATTTTATAGCAATTGTTTTGGGTTGCTCTGTGCTACTCATCTGTCATTAATCCCAAGTCACTTCAGAATGTTATGAGCACCAAACCACCGTCTCCTTAATAAGACATACAGAGCTGTCTATTGTACCACTGATAAGTGACAGCTTCATCATGGTTGCTGTTTCTGTGGATTTTTATCTGGCCATCTGTAACCTATCAAATATCCTGTCTTCATGTCCCAGGGATTCTTCATTCTGCTATTGATTGGCTCATATACTAAGGGTTTTGTAGATAATTAAGCAATCTTTTATTTATTTATTTTGAAATTCCATGTAATTAATCACCATATCTAAGATAAACATCAATTCTTATCCTATTTTATTCTGGTGTTGACTATAATACCATGGTGCCAGCTGTCATGTACTGAATCCATGGCCATATTTTTAAATGTTTACCTTGGCTACTATTGTAAGGATAGCTTCTCCTGCAGGAATGACAAAGACATCCACATGCATCGTCCTCCATTCTACAGCCACCATTTCTGTGGAACTCTCTAATCAAGAACAGGAAACATGGCTTCTGTGCTCTGTTATTATGAGTCCCATGTTAAACCAACTTATCTAGCAAACAAGGAAATGACTGAAGCCTGAAAGCCCATAGGAAACAAATATTTCTAGTGGAGAACTTGAGTTTAATGTCAACATGATTCAAGCAGAAAGACAACATAACTCGGAGATTAGTCATAGTTAGGAGATGCATCAAGTGCTTGACCTTTACTACCACATGAAAGCATTACTGATACTAATACCAAATTATTAAATAAATATCTTATTTACTCATGTTGTAAATTAAATTCAGATCTCACATTCTCATCTGTACTCTAGTGTTGAGCTAAATCCCCAGGCCAAGTCAACATATTTGTAACATGCATGATGCTTATATCAGAAGGAAGAAAGCAATGGATAAATAGGTCACTATAACTCAGTGGGGAGATGTGAGTGGGAACTGCACTGCTACTGTGCTTTAGTCCAGTTGTATCCGAGAGCGATCTGGGCTACTTTCCCCTTTGCTTTCAGCTTCACTCATTCCTCAAGCCAATGGGTTTTGTCAGATAAATGATCCCTGCCACTGATGAGGCCTTCTATGAATACATTTCCACTGAAAATGGGACACTCCCATGAGACTCACTCCTTTTTCATGGTTGTGACTAAAGCTAATTGTCAATCCTGAACAATTTAAAATAAAATGTATTCAATAAATTAAAAAAACTAATCAGATTTAATCTTATTACATTTTTGAACACTCCTTCCTAAACTTTCCACAGTTGTAGAACTTAGCCAAAATTTTCTACTTGTTTGGCTCTAACATGTCTCACCTCAGGCTGACTCTTATTGTACAATTTCTTCAGTGTCTAAGAAATCACTGGCATTGTTTTATATTGTATTATCTTCTTCCACATTACTTACATACAAAATATGCGCACAAACATTACATATATATGCATATTTAGTTACTATTCTCATTTTGTGACAAAATTCTATCTGACAGAAGCAAATTAAGGAATGAAAGTTTTCTTTGGGCTCTTGGTTCGGAGGTATAGTATATCATGTTGGAGAAGTCATTACCACAGGACCAGGAGGCCATTGATCACACTTCTTTAGCAGTCAGGACGCAGAGAGAAAGAGAAGAGGGCCAGAACCCAGAGTAATTTCTTTTCATACAGCAGAGGAGCCTGGCCCACAAAATGGTGTCACATATATTCAGGTTAGGTCCTCTGATTCCTCCATCTACCTGATAATCACACTCATGGTTTGGCTCCAAGGTATTATAAAGTCAACAATCAATAGTAACTACTAATAAGTATACAATATATATAAATATAAAACATATAATATATGTACATAACTATTAATAAGCATATATGATATAGTTATTATATATTACATATGTTATATAAATATATAACATACATATATTATATATACTTATTACATATATACTTAGACTATATAAATATATATTCATATACATATTGTATATCATATATGTATACGTATATATATGTATATATGATATATAATACATACACATATACATATATGTACATATACATATTCTCATTAGGAATTTCCTATTCTCACAAATACTGTGCTATATTCTCAGTACTTAAAGTATAATCAAACTGATATTCCTTTTCTACATAGACTTGCAACTTGGGAGAAGACAGAAACCATATATAATATTTAGAAATAACTAAAATTGGTTTTGGCTTAAGTATATTTCATAAGACTTTGAGACATGTTTTAAAAAGTCATTACATCTACACAATGAAAAGACACTTTTCTTGTAAGCATCTTGCATGGAAATTATCTTTCCCATGTTTCTTTAAAGGACAAGTTCATGTTTTCCACAGAATAATCTGTGCTTTTTCACTAAATTAATATGATCATCTTGAAATGAAATAGTCTCCTTCACACAGTTTAGTACCTAGTCACATCAGAAAAAATATGATGGCTGTAACAAATTAGGGTTTTTTTTTTATTTTAGTGTGTTCCCTGAGTTTACTTTTCTTAACGTATACCTACATGTGTGCACACACACATACACATATGCGTACACATAGACACACATACACACATGCACACACACATGCACACACACACACACACACACATACACACTCACGCACACACACACACACACACAAACACGGAGAAATCACTCCAAGTTTGGAACAGGTATCTAAGTGTGTTAAGAATCCAGTAGACACTACTTCTTATCAGGAAATAAGCAGCTCCTTCATAAAGAACAATCACAGAGATTCTTCTCACCAATGTAAATTGAATTTGCTCTTCATATTTTTTATCACAAACTCTCCTGTAATATCTCTAGTTTCCACAAAGCCGTAAATGGCAACACCAGTGATATGATGAAGATACAGTTTTATCTCCATCTGTTAGATGGCAGGAACTCTAGGGTTTGGACACCCTGTGGAGGCCTCCGGAGTGCTGCACACTAAGGTTCCATCTCAGCACAGCATAAAGCCTCATCATCTCAACGACTTCCAAGAGGAGTAATATCAACGTTGGAAGTAGCATTTAGCTGCAGAAGCACTGGTTATTAGGAAGATCATCACCATTAACACATGTTGGGAAAGCTAACACGATACACAGGAGTCATGAACCAGTGATAATTATCCCAAAAAATTACAATTCATATGTGCATGAGGTAGTGACAATAAGAAAACAGCTGGGGAAAACAGCTGGAAATTAAGATATTGTGACTAAACTTGCACCTGTCCACCACAGAAATAAAAATAGACTAGAGAAATCAGAAGTCAGACACACACACACACACACACACACACACACACAAAGGTTGATTTTCGTAAGAAAAATAAAAAAAAAACACTGGTAAAGAAAGAAGAATGTTTATTTCCTTACTGTGATCTAAAAGTGGATAGTAATATATTCTTCATCCACATATATTCTCCAGGAAAGATATAAGTAGATAAATATGTTCTGGCAGCCTTAGGGAACTCTAGAGACACATATAAAGGTTTTCTTCAGTGTTTAATCAAGAACTTTTTTTTGCAAAACCATATTTAAATAGAATATGATAAACTCATTTTAAGTCCAAATAATGTTTTAAAGACATTGAGAAGAGATTTAATTGACTACTATAGTTACCTGAAATGCACGTCTCATAATCTGACAAAATACAGAGTGACCTTGTCATTCAGAAACCCCCATGTAAGTTACTGTTCACTCGCAAATGTACCATGACACTTGTGTTCACTACATAATATTCTTAATTTGACAGGAATTCTGTTATATTTAGTTAAAACTGTGATTATTTTTAGAAAGATTTTACTATGCTCCAAAGTTATCCCTTCTGTGTAAAACACACACACACACACACACACACACACACACACACACACACACACAGCCCACAAAATAAGACAAGGATTTACTATGCCATATATGACAAACTGGTTTCAGCTTAATGATTGTAAAAAATTGATTATATGGTTTGTTTCATTTCTAGCACTTGAAACTTAATTCTCCAATATTATTAAAGAGTAGGGTGTTTTGTGTGTGTGTGTGTGTGTGTGTTTTAAGAAACAGACTATGGCATAGTTTGTTAGGCAAAAAATAGTTGTAAGATGTACATATAAAAGTACCCTGGTTTGTAATTGAGTTTACACTGAAATATAAAAGCCAGGATAGGAAACTTACAAGATTGGGTGTGATGGGGCTAACAATAGCTCAGTTGGCAAGTGATCATGAGGACCAGAGATTCATCCCAGGAAACATGTGAAGCAGTCATGTATGGCAGTGTTCATAATCTCTGCCCTGAGGAAGATGAGAAAAGTACACTGAGGCACATTGATTGACCTGGAATACTGGGTGAACTCCTGGCTCATCAGATTGTCTGTAACAAGTAACAATTAAACAAACACACACAAACTTGATATGGATACACTTCCATGAACATGTACACACATATAAACACAATCATGACACCTATGGAGACTAAGAGGGGCCTCAGTCTTATCAAGTGGAACTATATTTCAACCTGAAACATGGAAAGAAAGTTCTTGCCATACTAATTTACATTTTAAAGATTCACTCCATTAAATTAATCAATTAAATTAATCATTTCATTAAATTCTTATAAACCATCTCTAAAATATTCACCAGCTGTGTCCCCACTTTGCAGGCTAGAAAAACTAAAATTGGATAAAGTTGTTCTGTGGCAGTATGACTAAATATTATCGAAGCTGAGGTTATTGTGTCAACACTATGAGCTCAGGGCCATGCTTGTTCAAAAAGTATGCTGTAACAGTTTTACAAAGTATGATTGAAGTTATCAAGCCGAATTACATATATGCATACACATAGAAGCTCTTATTAGGGATTTTCAAATCCCTCTATTTAATGAATGTAGTATAAAATATTTATGGAGCGCTTGAACTGATAGATTGACTATGGTGAAGGACTCAGATAGACTCTGGGATGCCAGCTTAACTCTCCCTTCAGAGATGCTCTTCTGTAAGGCACTCAGTTACCTTTGACCTTACTTAGCACAGGAAAAGTGATTACAAAAATAATAGTGAGTTATTGTGGAAATTCTTAGAATTCTGACTTTAAAAGCATATCTTTAATGACAATGAAGAGTAACTTGAATGTGGTAACATGGAAAAGGTTCATTCCCAATGGTTTCAGAATAGGAACTTAAGGTTTTACCATCTAGTTTTTGAAACTCTGTAGGTATCAAAGTTAGGTTGTCTAACTCTGCATACATGTCCACATGAAAAAAATTTAATTCTGTGCAACATTGCAACTGTTTTTTCCAAATGTGCCTTTCTAAGACATAGAATACAGAATATGGTAGCTTCTTAAGTGTCTATAGCTGCCTCCACACCATGATTAAACTGACCTGTGAATAATGAGCAGCATAATTTATACCATAATCTGATCTTGGAAAAGGTAGGGGCTCACCCAGCTGCAGATTGGAGATTCTAGAGCCACTAGCTGCTCTGACTTGATGTGGATTTTTTCATTAATTTATCTCTATTCATTTTGCATCCCTGTTAGTCCTCACTCCTCCTAGTACCCCCTCACAAAGCCACTCCTAGCATACCCCTTCCCTTCTCATCTGAGAAGGGGGAGGCCACCTCTGGCTACCAACTCAACCTGGCACACTGTAGGATTAGGTATATTTTTTGTCATTGAGGCCAGACAAGGCAGCTCAATTAGAGGAATAGGATTCACAGTCAGACAACAGAATCAAGGACAGCCCCTGCTCCAGCTGTTCAGGAACATGCAAGAAGAATAACCTGCATTATTATTCTTTTAGTAAGTGAACACTAGCTGTAAACCCTTGACTTCATTCTCCCTACCTCTAATATACTGACTCACCATAGGACTTTCAGCAGAATTTGCAGTCAAGACCTATATGGCTTATCTTAATTTTTTCCAGCCTATACCTTGATCATCATTTCTCCTGACACACACCCCAAAGTAAAATTATATGGAGTCATCTATGTTTTAATTTGCCTGATTAGTCCATTCCTTCACACTGCTCCTTCCACTTGGGGAGCACCTCCTTTCTTCAAGCTTGAAGGGAAAGCATCCTCATCAGTTGAGACTAAACTGCTCCTTGACTGTATGCTTTTTCCACTGAGAAAGCGCAGGCCAGGTCTTTCATACTTCTAATTACTTTTGCTCTACACTAGACTCTTGTTAACACACCTTTGGAAGCATTCTTATTTCAACCCCTCTTTTAGATGTTATTCATTTTGTGAAGCAAATAAAAAGTGAATTTAAGTTACTCATATACTTAAGAAGCTCAACCAGTTTCCATTTGTTAGTAAAAAGCCTATGTATACAAAATATTAAAATTGGATCATTAGGGAATTCATAGATCCTTGCTTAATACTTGTCTCTAATGTATATTAATTATATACAGGAAGATTTTTTTCTTAGTGTTTCCACATAATGAAAAATAGTAAAACAGACCAAGCAATCATCCTGTTGAAACAAGGTACCTTGGCAAGAACATTGTATAAGCTATGGACTCTTTGAAATGTAGTATGCCTGGAAAAATATTCTTGGTTTGATAAGTAGAATAGCAGAATTTTGAATCACTACATTTATTCTTTATTTACATTATTGTTAGGGGGTTTTCTTTAAAGTTACCTTAAGTAATCTTAAAGCCACGATTTCTCACTAATTTAAATAATTTATATTGTTTGATCTTATCTTAATACAATTTTAAGGTTTAATTTTCTCATTCTTATATTAGACCTAATTTATGTACTATAATGTTCATGGAAATATTATGTATGTAACATGTAAATGTTATATATTATGATTGTTCATGGAAATATTTTATTGCCTACTATGACTATGATGTATAGTGAAACAAAAGTGATAATACCCTCGCACCATATTTTTTGATTTATAGGACCACAGGATACAGTTAATACTAGTGTTTTTCCACTGAAAATAGTGGATTGATTACAGACTTTTGTGATAAAGATGAAAGGAACTGTGCATACAGGTATATGCTCTGGAACAGTTTTTGTCAGTCTTCATTTAATCTCTGATAAAGTATTACACCTTAGAAAGAGAGAGGAAAGAAGCACAAGAAAGATCTTCAGGGAAAGATCAGACATTCTGTCTTGGTCATGGGGAATTTAATGTGATAGGGAGACATTTAAGTAGTGATGTCTGGCAGACAGAAAGAGATAAGAGACCAGACAGAAATAAAGAGGCCAGAAACAAGATATACCTTCCTATCAGCACAGACAGAAAGCTGTGGAGAAATGAGACCTCTGTGATTATAGGGAAGACAGAAAGCTGAGAAAAGTTCATGGAACATAAATGAACACTGGCATCATTAAAACAGACATATTGGCGCTAATCTCATTTGTATAACTTTTTGCAATTCATGAAAAGTCTTCATGGGCACTATGTAACTGTGGTTATGTCAGGAGAGTGATGATCATCAGTACTAGACAGAAGTCAGTGGTTTAGTCTGTTGATGACTTTGTTTATAATAGGATAGAAACATCTCCTAGCACATCCCATACTATCTAATCAAGAGACATTATGGAAAGGAAAAAAATTGAATATGTATTCTATTGCATTTTTCTTTATTGACACATTCTTCTTCCAAAGGGATAACAAGATCAACATCATCTGGTTGTCTGTCATTCAGAGTCAGTGTGTCTGGTTACAGCATTGTAACCTGCAATTGTCATATCTGTCCATATTTCTAAGCACTTCCTGTTTCCAGTCATCTAAACACCTTGCTTTAATAGTTATAAGAAACGATTATATAGAAATTTAATTCCCTAGGAAAAATGAATCAGTTATAATTTATAATAATTCATGAGTACGAACTAATAATGGTATTACATGGATAAGAATTGTAGAGAAAAGTTAAAGATACTAGCAAATCCTTGAAATGGTATTTGAACCTGAGCTGGGTGTTTTTCTGTCTGTGTCAGCTACTGGACACTGGTTCTCTAAAAATTAGAATAAGTACTGCTAAATAGTGCAATGTTTAATTTGCTATAAGAAAAGCATTCTTTTTTTTTAAAGTGAATGCTAAATATTCCTTATATAGTAAGTATGCTATAAAGAATAATAAGGCACATAGAAACAAAGCATGGTCTATTAGGACTATGTGGATATGCAGAAAGCCCTGAAGAGGGACAATAGATATGTGCCATGAAAGTCTATATATGCATATAATATTTGCATGTAATTATGTGCAAATTACATTTCAGTTAAGATGACCCTTATATGGTAATCCAATAACATTGTTATTATATAGGTGAAAAATTCCCATCAACTAGTAACATTATTCTAGTCTTCCAAAAATTTTAGTGTAATTTATTCTAGATATAAACACACTTAATTCAGTTCCAGTGTGCTGTCTACCATTTTTCTGGGAAAATATGAGCAAATATTTGCTTTGCTTAAGTAGTGAAGTGAATAAAAAAGAAATAAAAAAAGGAAATTCTGTCCAAGTATAGTTTAGTGAAACAGAGATTTTATTGTGGATCTAACATGCGTATTTGTGAGGAGTTTACTTACAGGGGCTGTGATAACTGACAGGCATTCGTGCCACTTACAGTTCCACCATGGCACAAATAAAACCTCATGAGAGGATGTGCACGACTGGAGTAGCCTGCTTGACCTACATGCAGCTTTGGTGGGCAGAGAGTCTCCTGCAGCAATTGTCACTGCATGTTTCAAGAACTTCCCAAAATTTACTGCTTATTTACTGCCTAAGCCTTATAAGCTTAATTTGCTTCTGTCTTAAAGAGAAACTCTCCAGAATAGAATATTTTCTCCTGAGAAGATTGCTACAAAAACATTTCTGTGAAATGAAACAACATAATGTATGTTAGGTGTACAGGAGGCTACTCTATTAAGGTTTGGGTCAGTACATGTTGGAATATTCACAAAAGAGCATAGGTGCAAGACTGTCCAACCACATATTCTCAGATGATATCTATGCATATTGAGAGGAGACATGTAGTGCTATAGTATAGGTGGAAAAGATACAGACTGCCATGCACATATAAAACCAAATTACAGTTCTTTCATTTTGGGCAATGACCAAGAGTGGGCTAGCGCCTCATAAATAGTGTTCATGTAGGAGGTCAAGGATTCAGTGTTTTTAAAAGATAAAGACCGCACAGACCACAGTTACAGCAATCTTAGTAGAGTCACATTAACCTTGCAACATCTCTTTTCCCAGAACATAATAGTTATTTCAAATACGGCACGACAATTTTGATTTATACTTTTATTAGTAATTTTGGTTTATGTTTAATTTCTACAAGCGTTAATTATTTTTGGCTAAATAATTTGGTTAAAACATCTGGACTGTGGTCAGACCCATGAAAACTTTCCAATAACTTGCCAAGGAATCATGGCGATGTCAGAGGGGACTAGTAGGCGGCACTGCCTTAATCACTTCCATGGGACAACTGACATTCTGTCTTTATGTTTTTAGTGATGTGGGTTCATGAGAGGAACATTACGATAGTTGTGCATGATCCAAACCCTAGATCACCGAACACCTACAGTCTCTAACAGTTGACATGAGGCAGCTCATTGAGTTCATTGTCTTGTCCCAATTAACAGTGCAGACTATCCTTCGAATATACAAAATGGAAGAAATTTCATCAAGGTGATTTAGAGAAAAGTGAGAAATTGAGAAGATGTTGGAAATTAAAGAAAGAAAAAATAGAGTAAAAATGGATTCAAGCGGGGGAAAAGGCAACAAACTTTCTTGTTTAGGATTTGTATGAGTTATGGGTCATGGTTCCAAGCTGACTAGTTTCAGGCCCTCTAAAGGTTTTCAGGGGAGGCAGGACATTCTTGATGTTCCCATAACTCTCCTCCAGATTGGAGAGTCAGGCCACAGCTATGTAATTGCATGTGATATTTTGATGAAAATAGACACTCAAGAAGACACATGGTGGTTAGAAAGAATATAAATGGAACCCCACAAATAGTGAGAGGATGCTCATGTATTGCTACACCTTGCAAGGTGTTGCACCAAAGAACTTCTCATTGTGTTCCTCCTTGATTCTGGCCACTTCCACTGAATCCTGACCATTCAGTGGAGCCTTGCTGTTTCTACTGGATCATATTGCTGGTACTGATTCATGTTTGACGTTTGCTATAATTAAATAGAAATTAAGGATTGCTACTGAATTGACAACAGAGAGTGGAATCTCCCCCAAGATACTAACTCTAAATAGGTCTACAACACTCTTTTCCTATTAACTTTCTTGTCCTGCTACATTTGGTCAGTGGGTTAGAAAGGAGGTTGAAGCATTTAAGAACTCTAAATTGAATAGATTTTGAAAAAATATCTAAGCCTCCAATTATTCTTATAATTTTAGATACTTGTTTGAATTCTAATGAGAGTGAGAAAGAAAGGGTTTGGATATGAATGGATGAGCAAATGTGGAAGATCTTGAAAGAACTGGGAAAAGAAAAATTAAAATCAGGATATATTGTTTGAAAAAATTATCTTAATTAAAAATACATCATGATCACTGAAAGAATTAAATTTAACAATTTAAATGTCATAAAATATTACTTTATTTCTTATTAGAATAAATACGTAGTACATTCATGGCATATGCAGCATGTGTATTAAACTCTGCATTATTTGCATTGTGCTTGATTATTTAAAAGACTCATGACAACACAGTTTATATTATGACTTCCATTCTTAATAGTGAATGTAAAAGAAAATATGCAATAATATGCATTCCTGTGTCTGTTTTCTTTTGCCTCCATTTAGGTGCATAAAACATATTTTCAGAAGTCTTGAAGAGAAAGTGCAGCAGTATTGCTTCACAAACTCTGTAACTCCAGTTTGAGTAGATCCCACTCACTCTTGTGGCCTCTGTAGCCATCTACACACACACACACACACACACACACACACACACACACACACACACACAAATTAATGACAAAAAAAAATCAAAAACCAAAACTTTGTGTCGGGGAGGGCGCATTTCGAGACAACGTTTCTCTGTTTAGCCCTGGCTGTCCTGGAACTCACTCTGTAGACCAGGCTGGCCTCAAAATCAGAAATATCTTACAACAATTACTTTTATAAGGTTTTTCAAGCCATCTTAATTAAACCCTAGCAGTGATTTTTTTCTAGGTTTTTTGCTTTCACTCAGTCATGTTTTGTTAATTTTACAATATCATACATGTTTTCCTGTCTTTTGTATCCAAAATATATGGTGCTTTCAGTAATAAGGTCTTATAGTGTCCAAAAGGGATGACAAGAGATTTTATTTTAGAGTAGTTGCAATTCCCCCTAACCAACAGTATTCCATATCTGGTACTTAAAGGTTTTTGGTTTTTGTTGTTGTTGTTGTTTTGTTTTGTTTTGTTTTGTTTTGTTTTTGTTTTTGTAATCCGTGGCTTCTAGCACCACCAGTATCTAATATCCCAGGGTATCTTCCACCTAGTTCTATTTGGATTTGTATTGTTTATTTGGGTTATAAACCAGAATGCTCCCATGTGATATTTACAAGCACATTTTATTTTGGTTAACCCTTCACCTCAAATCCTCATCTCATTCATCCTACTCTCAACCCTAAATAGAGCAGACTTTCTTTCTAGTCAAGAGTGGTGAATGCAAAGGCTGAAGGTTGCTAATGACGCTGAGAACACAGGGTTTTTGCATGTTGAGTCCTAACCAAAGCATTCACACTACCCCTTATGAGGCACAGTGAAACCTGCATAAAAGGGGATACAAAGATTATAAGAATCCAAAGCTGATAAAGGCTGTGAAATGTCATTCTAGATATTCTTAAAAATTTAAAACCTTTGAATATACTACATACTCAAATATAAAATAATACTTGTAGATAAAATCCCGAGTTACAGTGTGTATATGTGTGTGTGTGTGGTGGTGGAGATAAATGGGTAATCCTACCTTCAAAATTTGTGGACATAGTGTTTTTGCGTACTGTTTAAGGTTATCATTGTATTATTCAAACACTATTTCTTTGTCCGCAAATCTTGTAGCTATCCAGTTATGCCAGCCATTGTAACACTTATTCTAAGTATCTCCTATTTCAAGTTTGTGTAAACATTACTCCCCATTTATTCTCTGAATTGTCATTTAAATCTGATGTGCCAATGGTTGGGAGAAAGATGTATTAGGGAAGGGCTTCCACCAGGGAAAGAAAGAGGAGACTAAGAGAAGTTGCCATGAAGAGGGTCACGAGTACCCATGGGAACATACCTGGAGCAGAGAGAGCCAGACTAATAAACACATGTATCTCAGGAATTTTGGCTGGGAGATAGCCAGATTGTATTAAAGAACATAATAGGTTAATAACTACTAAAGTAATGTGCTATGAGGCTTTTAAATAATTCTTATAGTCTCTATCACATTTATTTGTAAACTAGCCAAGATAGAAGAAAACTTACTTATAAAAAAGCTTTTACACTTATAGAGCCCACCTCCAGCAGGAAGACAGGACATCAAGTGGGGAAAGGGGTTACAATTCCACAGTCACATCTCTGACCCATAATTGCTCCTGTCTGAAAGAATTACAGGGGTGGAAATGAAAAGGAGCCTGAGGAAAAGAAGGTCCAGTGGTAGGCCCAAAGTGGGATCCAGCTCAAGGGGAATTCCCAAGGTCTGATACTAATACTGAGGCTATGGAGAGCTCACAAAAAGGAACAATCATAACTGATCTCTGAAAGACCCAACAATCAGCTGAAAGAGTCAGATGCAGATATTTGCACTCAATCAATGGACAGAAGTACCTATCCCTTGTTGTTGAATTAGGGAAGACTGAAAGAAGCTGAGGGGAAGGGCAATCCTGTACGAGGACCAGCAGACTCAATTATTCTGAATCTCTGAGATCTCTCAAACACTGGACCACCAAAGAGACAGCATACAGCAGCTGATATGAGGCCCCCAACACACATACAGTAGAGGACATCCAGTTCGATGTTCATTTAGAGATGATGTATCTAACTCCCAAGAGACTGGAGGCCCCAGGGAGTTTAGAGGTCAGGTAGGGTGGGGTGGGAACAAGGTGTGGGATGTGGAGTAGTCAGAGTGTGGATGGGGGTGGGGTGGGTAATGGAGTGTAAAATATAAATTTAAAAACTGGTTTTACAAAAATTGAGAGATCTGAGATTTTTAAAATCATCTAGCCATGGCAGGGGGAGGCAAATTGAAATTATCTTCTTAAGGCCATTTTTGAAGGAATACCAAGAGCTTATTTAAAAATAGTGGGAGGATGGATGGAGGTTATAGTTGACTCAGTTAAGGCCATTGTTATGCAAGCACATACAACTGTAAAAACCCCAACCTGCATACATGCTGTGACAGACTCTTCATACATCATAAATTTACTTCAATTCCAATTATAAATTGACATTTTTGGTAAGTTTCTCAGCTTAAAATGTATTTCTTTGTTAATACAGTAATATAATTGGAGTTTTCAGTTCTACCTTTAGTTCAGAGGTCAATGATGAGAAAATTGGTGGTGCAAAAAGTATTATTGTTATTGAAATCCATCAACTAAAAGCAACAGCCATATACTAGTTGGTGTGGAAAGAGAATGAAAACTCCGTTTGAAATCTACTTCCCTTATAGTTACATTTATGATTTACTGTGAGATTCATGCAAAATTTCCTTAAATTAACATTATGGACTCTATGGGTTTTTGAAAACAAAGGATGGCTGGGTCATCAAGATCTATGCTGTAATTCTATCATGGCAACTATTTACCATCGTTATAATAGAAATTAACATCTGCTGTGATGTTGTATATGGAACACCTAATTAAAAATTACTAGGCTAATTAATAAGATGTGCAGTGTGTAGCATATTAAAGTAATAATTTTTAAGATAGTGTTTTATACATTAGAATGAAATTTCTGACTTTAGAGGTTGGCTCCAAGATGCTGGAAAAAAAAAAAAGAAGAAATGACAGTAGTGCCAATCAGATTCTGACACTGGGCAGCTAATTCGCTTTACAAGCTGCCAGGTGAGGTTCCAAGGAAAAGGCAATTATGATGTTTATTATTTGTAACTTTATAGAGGATAGTGCTGTCAGGGATATATCCAAAGCAAGTGTCTTTTTTGATGCTTATGTACTTCCCAAACTCCATGTCAAACTGCATTACTGCTTAGGCTGTATCATTCATAGCAAGGTAGTAAGAAATTAAATTCACGAAGCTGGAAGACACCCCAACATGACTTAGATCAACATTCTCAACCTGTGGGTTGAGATCATTTGGGGTAACATATCAGATATCCTGCATGTTAAATATTAACATAACAAATAAAAACAGTAGCAAAATTACAGTTTTGAAATAGCAGTAACTAATTTGATGGTTGAGGTCACTGTAACAAGCAACTGTAGAAAAGCATCACACCAATAGCAACACTGACAGTCACGGGTATCAACGCTGGTACTGCAACCTCCAGCAAACCAATGCAACAAGGTGGCTTCGTAGGGACAGAAAAAAAAAAGCCTAGGGAAAAATTATAAAAAATCAATTCTAGTCCATTGATATTCTTGCCTGTCTCAATACCATGAAGTTGTTTTGTTTTTTGTTTATAGCTTTTTGTTTTTTTAACCACAGTTGCTCTGTAGTACAGCTTGAGGTCAGGCATGGTGATTCTCCCAGAAGTTCTTTTATTGTTGAAAATAGTTTTCACTATCCTGGGTTTGTTGATATTCAGAATGAATTTGCAAATTGCCCTTTCTAACTCTATGAAAATTGAGTTGGAATTTTGCATTGAATCTGTAGATGCTTTTGCCAAGCTGGCCATTTTTAATATTTTAGTCATGCCAATCCTCGAGCATGGGAAATCTTTCCATCTTCTGAGATCTTAGATTTCTTTCTTCAGAGACTTGAAGTTCTTATCATACAGATCTTTTACTTCTATAGTTAGAATCATACCAAGGTATTTTATATTATTTGTGACATTTTGAAGAATGTTGTTTCTCTAATTTCTTTCTCAGTCTGCTTCTCCTTTGTGTAGAGAAAGACCACTGATTTGTTTGAGTTAATTTTATAACCAGGCACTTTTTTTATTAGATGTTTTCTTCATTTACATTTCAAATGTTATCCCAAAAGTCCCATATACACTTCCCCTGCCCTGCTCCCCAACCCACCTACTCCAGCTCCCTGGACCTGACATTCCCCTGTACTAGGACATATGATCTTCACAAGACCAAGGGCCTCTCCTCCCATTGATGGCCTACTAGGCCATCCTCTGCTACATATGCAACTGGAGACACAATTCAATGGGGTACTGGATAGTTTATATTGTTGATCCTCCTATAGAGTTGTCGACCCCTTTAGCTCCTTAGTTACTTTCTCTAGCTCTTCCTAAAGGGGCCCTGTGTTCCATCCAATAAATGACTGTGAGCATCCACTTCTTTATTTTCCAGGCACTGGCATAGCCTCACAAGAGACAGCTATATCAGGCTCCTTCCAGCAAAATCTTGCTGGCATATGCAATAGTGTCTGGGTTTAGGGGTTGTAAATGGGATAGATTCCCTGGTGGGGTAGTCTCTGGATGGTCCTTTCTTCTGTCTCAACTCAGAACATTGCCTCTGTAACTCCTTCCATGGGTATTTTGTTGCCCATTTTAAGAAGGAAATAAGTATCCACATTTTGGTCTTCCTTCTTCTTGAGTTTCATGTATTTTGCAAATTGTATCTTGGGTAGTCTAGTTTCTGGGCTAATATCCACTTATCATTGCGTGTATACTATGTGAGTTCTTTAGTGACTGGGTTATCTCACTCAGGATGTTACCCTCCAGATCCATCCATTTGGTTAAGAATTTCATAAATTCATTATTTTTAAATTGCTGAGTAGTACTCCATTGTGTAAATGTACTACATTTTCTGTATCTATTCCTCTGTTGAGGGACAACTGGGTTCTTTCCAGCTTCTGGCTATTATAAATAAGGCTGCTATGAACATAGTGGAGCATGTGTCCTTACTAAAAGTTGCAACATCATCTGGGTATATGCCAGGAGATGTATTGCTGGATCTTCCAGTAGTATTATGTCCAATATAATGAGGAACTGCCAGACTGATTTCCAGAGTGGTTGTACCAGCTTGCAATCCCACCCACAATGCAGGAGTGTTTCTCTTTCTTCAAATCCTCGCAAGCATATGCTGTCGACTGAGTTTTTGATCTCAGCCATTCTAACTGGTGTGAAGTGGAATCTCAGGGTTGTTTTGATTTGCATTTCAATGATGATAAAGGATGTTGAACATTTTTTTCAGGAGCTTCTCAGCCATTCAGTATTCCCAGTTGAGAATTCTTTATTTAGCTCTGTACTCCATTTTTTAATAGGGTTATTTGATTTTCTGGAGTCCATCTTCTTGGATAGTAGTCCCCTATCAGATTTAGGAATGGTAAAGATCCTTTCCCAATATGTTGGTGGCCTTTTTGTCTTATTGACAGTGTCTTTTGCCTTACAGAAGCTTTGCCATTTTATGAGGTCCCATTTGTCGATTCTTGATCTTACAGCACAAGCCATTGTTGTTCTATTCAGGAATTTTTTCCCTGTTCCCATAGCTTTGAAGCTTTTCTCCAATTTCTCCTCTATATGTTTCAGGGTCTCTCGTTTTATGTGGAAGTATTTGATCCACTTAGACTTGAGATTTGTACAGGGAGATTAGAATGGATCAATTTGCTTTGTTCTACATGCTAACCTCCAATTGACCCAGCACCATTTGTTGAAGATACTATCTTCTTTACACTGGATGGATTAAGCTTCTTTGTCAAAGATCAAGTGACATAGGTGTGTGAATTCATTTTTGGGTCTTTAATTCCTTTCCATTGACCTACCTGTCTGTCATTGTACCAGGACCATGCAGTTTTTATCACAATTGCTCTGTAGTACAGCTTGAGGTCATGAAAGGTGATTCCTCCAGAGGTTTTTTATTGTAGAGAATAGTTTTTGCTATCCTAGGATTTTTGTTATTCCAGATGATTTTGCAAATTGCCCTTTCTAACTCAGTGAAGAATTGAGTAGGGATTTTGATGTGGATTGCATTGAATCTGTCCATTGCTTTGGCAAGATAGCCATTTTGACTATTAATCCTGACAATCATAATCATGGGAGATCTTTCCATCTTCTGGGATCTTCTTCAATTTCTTTCTTCAGAGACTTGGAGTTCTTTAATTTTTTTGGGGGGGGGGGAGGGCTGTAAGACAGGATTTCTCAGTGTAGCCCTGGCTGTCCTGGAATTCACTCTGTAGACCTCAAACTCAGAAATTCGCCTGCCTCTGCCTCCCAAGTGCTGGGATTAAAGGCATGCCACACCAAGGCTCGAGACTTGAAGTTCTTATCATACAGATCTTTCACTTCCTTAGTTAGAGTCACACCAAGGTATTTTATATTATTTGTGACTATTGTGAAGGGTGTTGGTTCCCTAATTTCTTTCTCACCCTGTTTATTCTTTGTGTAAAGGAAAGCCACTGAATTTTTTTTTTTGAGTTAATTTTATATCCAGCTACTTCACTGAAGCTGTTGAACAGGTTTAGGAGTTCCCTGGTGGAATTTTTAGGGCCACACACACACACACACACACATATATATATATATATATATATATATATATATATATATATATATATATATATACTATCATATCATTTGTAAAACAAAACACCCATGGAAGGAGTTACAGAGACAAAGTTTGGAGTTGTGACGAAAGGATGGACCATCTAGAGACTGCCATATCCGGGGATCCATCCCATAATCAGCTTCCAAACGCTGACACCATTGCATACACTAGCAAGATTTTGCTAAAAAGACCCAGATATAGCTGTCTCTTGTGAGACTATGCCAGGGCCTAGCAAACACAGAAGTGGATGCTCACAGTCAGCTATTGGATGGATCACAGGGCCCCCAATGGAGGAGCTAGAGAAAGTACCCAAGGAGCTAAAGGGATCTGCAACCCTATAGGTGGAACAACAATATGAACTAACCAGTACCCCGGAGCTCTTGACTCTAGCTGCATATTTATCAAAAGATGGCCTAGTCGGCCATCACTGGAAAGAGAGGCCCATTGGACTTGCAAACTTTATATTCCCCAGTACAGGGGAACACCAGGGCCAAAAAGTGGGAGTGGGTGGGTAGGGGAGTGGGGGGGAAGGGTATGGGGTACTTTTGGGATAGCATTGGAAATGTAAATGAGGAAAATACCTAATAAAAATATTTTTAAAATGTAGTGATACTTAGATTTCTTCCTCTCCAATTTGCATCCCCTTGATCTCCTTTTGTTGTCTAATTGTTCTAGCTAGGACTTCTAGTACTATATTGAATAGGTAAGGAGAAACTGGGCAGCCTTGTCTAGTCCCCGATTTTAGTGGCATTGCTTCAAGTTTCTCTCAATTTAGTTTGATGTTGGCTACTGGGTTGCTGTATTTTGCTTTTATTATGTTTAGGTATGGACCTTGAACTCCTGATCTTTCCAAGACTTTAATCATGAATGGGTGTTTGTTTTTGTCAAATATTTTCTCAGCATCTAATGAGATGATCATGTGTTTTTTGTCTTTTAGTTTGTTTCTATAGTGGATTACATTGATAGATTTCTGTATATTAAACCATCCCTACATCCCTGGAAGGAAGCCTACTTGATCATGGTGGATGATTGTTTTGATATGTTCTTGGATTTAGTTTGCGATAATTTTATTGAGTATTTTTGCATCGATATTCATAAGAGAATTTGGTCTGAAATTTGCTTTTTTGTTGGTCTTTCTGTGGTTTAGGTATCAGAGTAATTGTTGCTTCATAGAATGAATTGGGTAGAGTACCTTCTGTTTCTCTTCTGTGGAATAGTTTGAGAATTGGAATTAGGTCTCCTTTGAAGGTCTGATAGAACTCTGCACTAAACCCATCTGGTCCTGGGCTTTTTTTGGTTGGGAGACTATTAATGACTACTTCTATTTTGTTAGCGTTTATGGGATTGTTTAGGTCATTAATCTGATCCTGATTTAATTTTGGTACCTGGTATCTGTCTAGGAATTTGTCCATTTCATCCAGGTTTTCTAGTTTTGTTGAATATAGCCCTTTGTAGTAGCATTTGAAGATGCTTTGGATTTCCAAGTATTCAGTTATGTCTCCATTTTCATTTCTGATTTTATTAATTGGGATACTGCCCCTGTGCCCTCTTGTTAGTATGGCTAATGATTTATCTATCTTGTTGATTTTCTCAAACAACCAGCACCTGGTTTGATTAATTCTTTGAATAGTTCTTTTTGTTTCCACTTGTGTGATTTCAGCCCTGAGTTTATTTCCTGCTGTCTACTCCTATTTGGTGAATTTTCTTCATTTTGTTCTAGAGCTTTTAGGTGTGCTGTCAGGTTGCAAGTGTATTCTCACCATAGTTTCTTTTATAGAGGCACTCAAATGTATGAGTTTTCCTCTTAGGCCTGCTTTAATTGTGTCCCATATGTTTGGTTATGTTGTGGCTTCATTTTCATTAAACTCTAAAAGTCTTTTACTTCGTTCTTTATTTCTTCCTTGACCAAGTTATCATTGAGTAGTGTGTTGTTCAGCTTCCACATCAATGTTGGCTTTCTATTATTTATGTTGTCATTGAATATCAGCCTTCGTCCGTAGTGATATGATTAGATGCATGGGACAATGTCAATATCTTTGTATCTGTTGAGGACTGTTTTGTGACCAATTATATGGTCAGATTTGGAGAAGGTACCATGAAGTGCTGAGAAGAAGGTATATCCTTTTGTTTTAGGATACAATGTTCTGTAGATATCTGTTAAATCAATTTGTTTCATAACTTCTGTTAATTTCAATGTGTCTCTGTTTAGTTTCTGTTTCCAGGATCTGTCCATTGATAAGAGTGGGGTGTTGAACTCTCCCACTGTTATTGTGTGAGGTGCAATGTGTGCTTCGAGCTTTACTTAAGTTTCTTTAATGAATGTTGCTGCCCTTGCATTTGGAGCATAGATATTCAGAATTCATAGTTAATCCTGGAAGATTTTAACTTTGATGAGTATGAAGTGTCCATCCTTTTGGGTTTTTTTTTTTGATACCTTTGGGTTGGAAGTCAATTTTATTCGGTATTAGAATGGCTACTCCAGCTAGTTTCTTTAGACCATTTGCTTGGAAAATTGTTTTCCAACCTTTTACTATGAGGTAGTGCCTTTCTTTTTTCCTGAAGTGGATTTCCTGTAAGCAGCAAAATGTTGGGTCCTGTTTGTGTAGCCAGTCTGTTAGTCTATGTCTTTTTATTGGAAATTTGGTTTATTGATATTAAGAGATATTCAGGAAATGTAATTGTTGCTTCCTGTTATTTTTGTAGTTAGAGTTGGAATTCTGTTCTTTGGCTGTCTTCTTTTCAGTTTGTTGAAGCATTACTTTCTTGCTTTTTCTAGGGCATAATTTCTGTCTTTGTGTTGGTGTTTTCCCTTTATTATCCTTTGAAGGGCTGGATTTGTCGATATATATTGTGTAAATTTGGTTTTGTCATGGCATACTTTGATTTCTCCATCCATGGTAATTGAGATTTTAGCTGGGTATAGTAGCCTGGGCTGGTATTTGTGTTCTCTTAGGGTTCTGTTCAGGATCTTCTGGCTTCCATAGTCTCTGGTGAGAAGTCTGGTGTAATTCTAATAGGTCTGCCTTTATATGTTACTTGACCTTTTGCCCTTACTCCTTTTAATATTCTATCTTTATTTAGTGCATTTGTTGTCCTGATATTTTGTGTTGGGAGGAATTTCTGTTCTGGTCCAGCCTATTTGGAGTTCTGTAGGCTTCTTGTATGTTCATCGTCATCTCTTTCTTTAAGTTAGGGAAGTATTTTTCTATAATTTTTTGAACATATTTACTGGCCCTTTAAGTTGAAAATCTTCACTCTTATCTATATCTATTATTCTTAGGTTTGGTCTTTTCATTGTGTCCTGGGTTTCCTGGATGTTTTGAGTTAGGATCTTTTTTTGTATTTTTCCTTTTCTTTGATTGTTGTATCCATGTTTTCTATTGAATTTTCTGCACTTGAGATTCTCTCTTCCATCTCTTGTATTCTCTTGCTGATGCTTCCAGCTATGTTTCCTAATTTCTTTCCTAGTATTTCTATCTCCAGAGTTGTTTCCCTTTTTGATTTCTTTATTGTTTCTAATTACATTTTTAGATCCTAGATGGTTTTGTTCAATTCTTTCACCTTTTTGGTAGTGTTTTTCTATCACTCTCTAAAGGATTTTTTTGTTTCGTCTTTAAGGGTTTCTTGTCTTTAACTGTGTTTACCTGTATTTCCTTCTTAGTGTATTTTATAATCATCATGAGTAGTGTCTTTAGATCTATGTCTTGCTTTTCTGGTGTGATGGTGTATCTAGGACTTGTTATGGTGGGAGAGTTTGTTTCTGGTGATGCCAAGTAACCTTCCTTTCTGTTGCTTCTGTTCTTATGCTTGCATCCTGCCATCTGATTATCTCAATTGCTTGCTGCCTATAATGTATCTGATTGGAGCCTGTGCTTTCTATAATCCCAGTTTATTCAGGACTCCTCTGGTCAGGCAGAGCTCCTGTGTCCTTGCTTATGCTGTCACAGACCAGTCACAATTCACTTGGAACAGATGTTGTGTTCCACCGATCCTAAGATTGTGTGGAGAATCCTTTGGAGACTGTGCTGGTGTCCACTGATTCCTGCCCAAGGTGATGAGGAGCTGGCACTGACAGGAAGGGACTTGTGCCCTGATCAGGCCAGTTGTCTTCTTCCTTACTGCTCTCTCAATTCCCGCGTGATTGGATTGGAACCGATGTTGTGTCCCAGTGATCCTAAGACCACCTGGAGAGTCCTCTGGGGACCAATTGGGTGTCAGCCGATTAGCACCCAAGGTGACCAGGTGCTGGCTCAGACCCAAAGGCCTTTCTTTACTTTTTTAAGGGTTTATTTTTTTCTCTCCCCTCTCTGTATCTGTCTCTGTCTCCCAAATGGTATGTATATCCAGCCACTTTGCTGAAGTTGTTTATCAGCTTTAGGAGTTCTCTGGTGCAATTTTTTGGGGTCACTTAAGTATATGATCATACCATCTGCAAATAGTGATAGTTTGACTTCTTCCTTTCCAATTTGTATCCATTTGACCTCCTTTTGTTGTTTTATTGCCCTAGCTAGAATTTCAAGTACTATGTTGAATAGATAGGGTGAGAGTGGACAGCCTATTCTTGTCCCTGATTTTAGTGGGATTGCTTAAAATTTCTCTCAATTCCATTTGATGTTGGCACTGGTTTGCTATATATTGCTTTTTACTATGTTTATGCATGGGCCTCGAATTCTTGATCTTTCCAAGACATTTAACATGTAGGGATGCTAAATTTTGTCAAATGCTTTTCAGCATCTAATGAAAAGATCATGTATGCACTCACTGATAAGTGGATACTAGCCCAAAATCTCCAAATAACCAGGATAAAATTCACAGACCACATGAAGCTCAAGAAGAAGGAAGATATTTTTTTGTTCCTTCTTAAAAGGAGAACAAAATACTCACAGGAGCAAATATGGAGATAAAGCGTAGAGCAGAGACTAAAGGAAAGGCCACCAAGAGACTGTCCCACCTGGGGATTCATCCCATATACAATTACCAAAGCCAGACACTATTGTAGATGCCAAGAAGTGCATGCTGAAAGGAGCCAAATATGGCTGTGTCCTGAGAAGCCCTGCCAGAGCCTTACAAGTACAGAGGCAGATGTTAGCACCCAACTACTGGACTGAGCTCAGGGTCCCTAATAGAGGAGTTCGAGAAGGGACTGAGGAAATTGTAGAGGTTTGCAACCCCATAGGAAGAACAATAATATCAATCAACCAGACCCCACAGAACTCCCAGGGACTAAGCCATAAACAAAGGAGAACACATGCCTCCAGCTGCATATGTAGCAGAGGATGTCCTTGTCATGCATCAATGGAAGGAGAGGTCCTTAGTCCTATGAAGGCTCGATAGATGTCTCCGTATAGGAGAATCTAGGGTGGGGAGGAGAGTGTGGGTGAGTGGGTGGAGTAGTAGCAGGGGTAAGGTGGATGTGATAGGGTGTTTCCAGGAGGGAGGGAAACTGGGAAAAGGGATAACATTTGCAATATAAATAAAGAAAATATCCAATAAAAAATAAAATCTGCCAAAAGAATGAATTAAGAACACAATTGCATTTCTACTAATGTGAAAAATATATTTCTGATTAAGGTAAAGAAATATATATATTAAGATTATAGAATATGATTGGGAGGAATTGATGAAGAGGTAAATGAGTATTTAGTACAAATATTCACAAATAGGATGACACAATTCCATGGAAAGGTAGATACTCCTCAAATTGAACTGTGGCTTCAATATTGTCCTCATCAAAAGTCAAATGATTGTGGAAAAGGACAAGGAGACACTGAAATGTATAAATGCAAGCAATACTGAATAGTAAAAGCTGCCTTGGATAAAGGGCAGTAATGAGTTTCATTCACTCATGTCAAGTTGTTTTACATATTATAGAATCCATTTTGTACATTGTCTCTTACATTTACCAGTAACAGTGGAAGTCCTTCTATAAACTGAGTAGTCATGAGTCTTTTTAATAATCAAGAATAATGTAAATAATGCAGGGTTCAGACAATTGCCATGAATGTGCTATTCAATTATTCTGATAAGTATTAGAGAAAACTAATATTGCACAACATTTAGATTGATATCTAACACTTACAGTGAAAACACTTTTAATTGAAGCTAAATTATTTCATACACTATATTCTGATAATGAGTTCCATTCCCCAACTGCTTTAAATATCTGAGTTTCCAACGGTATTAGGGGACCCATGTCAAAGTGTCATTTGACCCCCACAGATGTCACAACCCACAGGATGGGAGCCCATGTCCTACATGATGGCTCTGACCTCCAGATCCTCTTGCCTTCTCCACTTCACAAGTCCTGGATTTACAAGAGTGTATAGTCATTCCTAGCCATATGTCTATATTCACAGTTTACTTTGGGAGAATTAATTGTAGTTTTCCCCTCATGTGAAATTTTCTCCATTACCACTCAATTTTGTTCTAAATTTGCCAGTCACGCCGGCTTTCCTCTTGTTTATATGCAGAAATGTAGCCTAAGACCAACTTGTTTGATGCTTATTAAATGCTTAGTTTCTGGGATGTATAACCTCTACATTTTCACCATGTGCTGTAGTCACTTGATGGCTCCCATTAAGAGTTAACATATAAAAATGGGGATTGATGTGCCTTAAACTCTACATGAGAGCTATCTAGGGCAAGCTTCGTAAATACTGAAAATAAATAAACACAAATCTCAGCTATGTAAGTTGAGCCTCACACCCATTTTCATTCTATGTAAGATTCAATTAGAAAATATATGAAAATTAACCCTTTATACATGAGGTTAGTGTTGACTCTTTTATCTAACATCTGCAATGCTTTCCAGTTTCATCCAAATGCATGACTTTATAGTGATGTTCAAATCTCTATAAAGTCCACCCTCATCGTTCCCCCATATACCCATTTACTCTTGAAGAAGAACTGTTTTCATTCCATTCCCTATACATCCTAGACACGTGTTACCTTAGAACTCTGTTTCATTTGTTCCTACTAAGCATCCTCAAAATCCTTTTCAGTTATTAACTTCCTCACCTTGATGCCATCTTTCAGATAATTTTGAGTAGAGTCTGAAGCCAAGAACACCTATTTCCCCAAAGTTATTTGATACTTTTCCTCCACTATAGATTATCTTTTTAATATCCTTAATAAATTATTCATTTAACACTTAATATATTTATTAATTGATGTGTTTCTCTTTCCAGAGTACAGGTTTCATAGAATATAAATATGCCTTTTCTGCACATATATATGAATTGTGCCTATGTTTACAAGTATAAAAAGGATATGGTATGATCCACAGGTGCTTGTGGAACCAGGCACAGGACAAGGAATGAGATTCATCATGATAGGTCTGAGAAAGATATCTTTGTCTGAAATATAATAACTGACAAAATATTTGAAAGAACAAATTTAAGTATTTGTGTTGACTAAAGAGTTCTACAATTTGACAGTTGCTCCACGCTGCACCATAAAAACAGAAGAAAATGGGATTAACATTTTTTTCTAAATGACAATCATGCTTACAATCAAGTCAGTGCTCTAAGCAAACAAAGGATTCTTATAAGAAAAAAACCATAAAAACAAAAATGCAGACAACACAAAATAATAAACAGTGATTATAAGATTATATTGTTCTTAGCCTTCCCACAGCAGAGCTGATTGGCAAGATGACTAAAGATTTAATCTTAGACTTAAGAGTGTATTTTCTGGTAAGTTTTACTTTTGGATATGTAAAGCATTTATAAATATAAACAGTTTGACTCAAAAGAAAAGTAAATATTGAGCTATAGACATTTGATAAAAACAACCACATCTGTGAACATGAGGCTTTTTAAAAACAAGAAACAGAAGAGATAGAATTTCATGAACATCATGAGTATGAAAGCAATAACTGATATGATGGTTTTGAATATAAAATTAAGGATCCCTGCCTTAAAGATTAACATCGCAGAGGCATTGTTTTCAAGTTGAAAATTACAAGGCATTCTTTACAAACACCAAAATGTGATGGCTACCTGAACTTTACTAGAAAAAAAGTATTAAAAATCAAGGGGTCCATTAGGCAAGTGTGGAAAAGGAAGGCAACTAATCCAGATGGCAAGTGTACAATGATTATGAACTTAACTAGTCATAAGAATGGAAATTAGAATAATGATCTTATATCTGTTTTATACAAGATAAGATGTGTTTCAATGGCCAGCATTGTCGGGGATGAGAAACAGAATCCTGACAATACACTGTGTAAACTCAATGAAGGTTCTGACTAATTTTAAAGACATTTCTTTTAATAAATGAAAGTTCTATGTCTGCACCAGTTAGATGTCTCCAAGTGCAATGAGTTGTGTGGGTGTTGTTCTCAGCAACAGGACCTCAGCAGCAGCAACAGCCTTGGCAATACCCTGGGTGTTGGGAGGTTTCCTAGGAGATCTTCCTGGACAACATTTTGATTACATGCAACCCCATTTTAGGACTGACATCTTCATTTGGTGATGAGAAAAGTCTAGTTGGAACTGGCTCCTCCCTTATGTGGTGATTCTATTTACATCACCTCCATATATGTACATATTTTAGAAATCTTATGCTACACTATATTTCCATATATCCTCTAACATGGTTCTTAATTTTTAGCTGTCCCTCCCTGTGGGAAGCCTCCCCCACATTCGCCGTCACAAGATGGCGCTGACAGCTGTGTTCTAAGTGGTAAACAAATAATCTGCGCATGTGCCAAGGGTATTTCTCCACCCCATGTACTCTGCCTTCCCCGTGGCAACAACTCGGCCATGGGCTGCAGCCAATCAGGGAGTGATACGTCCTAGGCGAAGGATAACTCTCCTAAATAGGGACGGGGTTTCGCTTTCGTTTTTGGGTTTGAGTTTTGCACTCTTGCTCCTGAAGATGTAAGCAATAAAGTTTTGCCGCAGAAGATTCTGGTTTGTTGTGTCTTTCCTGGCCGGTCGTGAGAACGCGTGTAAGAGTTGGTGCCGAAATCCGGGACGAGAAAATCCGGGAAGAAAAAACCCGGGACAAGAAAACTCGGGACGGGAGTTAACCATCACCGGCGCAAGGAAGATCCCTCATTCCGGAACCAGAACTGCGGGTTATGGTAATGAAGGTTCCCGTAAAACAGACTGTTGAGAAGGATTCAACTGCGTGAATTCAGAACTCTTCAGCTGGGGAACAGGGTACCCGTAAGTATAGCTTTACAAGGTAAGTCTGGTCTTGAACTTTCTAACGAAATTCAAGACAGTCTATCAGAAGTAAAGTGGGAAATAGCTTTACAAGGTACGCCTGGCCTTGAACTTTCTAACAAAATTCAAGACAGTCTATCAGAAGTAAAGTGGGAAATAGCTTTACAAGGTATGTTTGACCTTGAACTTTTTCTAGTGTTAGGAGCCCTTTTGTTCCTTTTCACATGTTATCAAGTGGTTAAGGCAGGGCTGAAAATTCTGGATGAAATTCAGGGCAATCTATCAGAAGTAAAGCGGGGAGAGAGAGTAGGAGCAAAGAGGAAATATGGTACACAAAATAAGTATACAGGCCTTTCCACGGGTCTTGAACCCGAGGAAAAGTTTAGGTCAGGTAAGAATACCTGGGGAGAGATTAGAAGGAAGGAAAAGAAAAAAGAAAAGAAAAAAGATAAATTAGCGGAGGTCTCTAGGAGAAGGAACCTATACTCATCACTAGATGAGCTCAAGGAGCCAGTTTTTAATAGTTCTGAATCAGATGAAAAGGCTATTAGGGCCTGGAAGGCGCTCTCCCGAGCAGGTGAAGCCACTGGACAACTAACAAAGATCGTCCAGGGACCTCAGGAGTCCTTCTCAGATTTTGTGGCCAGAGAGACAGAGGCAGGCTCTTGCAGCCTACAAGGTCTTATTGTCCACCCTGGAGTTGTAGATCAGGATTATAAAGGGGAACTTCAGGTTCTCTGTTCTTGTCCTCAAGTTGTCTTTTCTATATCACAAAGGGACAGAATAGCTCAACTAATAATTTTGCCAAGCCTACATGGCTGTTTTCCTTCCTCTGGTATTCCTTGAGCTGCCCGAGGGATTGGTTCTACTGAAAATGATTCTGATTACTTAATAGTGCCTTTAGATTGTTGTCAAATTTTATCTACTCATGTAGGGGTAAACCCTCGTGGCGTCAGGCCATTACAGGTCTGGCAAATGGATGTCACGCATATTTCCTCCTTTGGGAGAAATCAATATTTACATGTTTCTATTGACACCTGCTCTGGTGTAATGTTTGCCACACCTTTAACAGGAGAAAAAGCCTCACACGTGATTCAACATTGTCTTGAGGCATGGAGTGCTTGGGGGAAACCCAAACTCCTTAAGACTGATAATGGACCAGCTTATACATCTCAAAAATTCCAGCAGTTCTGCCGTCAGATGGACATGACCCACCTGACTGGACTTCCATACAACCCTCAAGGACAGGGTATTGTTGAGCGTGCGCATCGCACCCTCAAATCCTATCTATTAAAACAGAAGAGGGGAATCGAGGAGGCTTTACCCCGAGTACCAAGAGTGTCTGTGTCTATGGCACTCTTTACACTCAATTTTTTAAATATTGATGCTCATGGCCATACTGCGGCTGAACGTCATTGTTCAGAGCCAGATAGGCCCAATGAGATGGTTAAATGGAAAAATGTCCTTGATAATAAATGGTATGGCCCGGATCCTATTTTGATAAGATCCAGGGGAGCTATTTGTGTTTTCCCACAGAATGAAGACAACCCATTTTGGATACCAGAAAGACTCACCCGAAAAATCCAGACTGACCAAGGGAATACTGATGTCTCTCGTCTTGGTGATGTCCAGGGCGTCAATAATAAAGAGAGAGCAGCGTTGGGGGATAATGTCGACATTTCCACTCCCAATGCCGGTGATGTATAATGCTCAAGTATTCCCCTGCCTTTTTACCACTAACTAGGAACTGGGTTTGGCCTTGATTCAGACAGCCTTGGCTCTGTCTGGACAGGTCCAGACGACTGACACCATTAACACTTTGTCAGCCTCGGTGACTACAGTCATAGATAAACAGGCCTCAGCTAATGTCATGATACAGGGTGGTCTCATGCTGGTTAATCAACTCATAGATCTTGTCCAGGTACAACTAGATGTATTATGGCAAATAGCTCAGCTGGGATGTGAACAAAAGTTTCTGGGATTGTGTGTTACTTCCATTCAGTATGAGAAATTTACTAGGGCAGCTAATTTGTCAAAAAGTCTTTCTCAGTATATGTTAAAAAATTGGACGGCTGAATTTGAACAGATCCTTCGGGAATTGAGACTTCAGGTCAACTCCACGCGCTTGGACCTGTCCCTGACCAAAGGATTACCCAATTGGATCTCCTCAGCATTTTCCTTCTTTAAAGAATGGGTGGGATTGATATTATTTGGAGATACACTTTGCTGTGGATTAGTGTTGCTTCTCTGGTTGGTCTGTAAGCTTAAGGCCCAAACTAGGAGAGACAAGGTGGTTATTGCCCAGGCGCTTGCAGGACTAGAACATGGTGCTTCCCCTGATTTATGGTTATCTATGCTTAAGCAATAGGTCGCTGGCCACTCAGCTCTTGCACACCACGAGGCTAGTCTCATTGCACGGGACAGAGTGAGTGTGCTTCAGCAGCCCGAGAGAGTTGCACGGCTAAGCACTGCAGTAGAAGGGCTCTGCGGCATATATGAGCCTATTCTAGGGAGACATGTCATCTTTCAAGAAGGTTGAGTGTCCAAGTGTCCTTCTCTCCAGGTAAAACGACACGGGAGCAGGTCAGGGTTGCTCTGGGTAAAAGCCTGTGAGCCTAAGAGCTAATCCTGTACATGGCTCCTTTACCTGCACACTGGGGATTTGACCTCTATCTCCACTCTCATTAATATGGGTGGCTTATTGCTCTTATTAATAGAAAAGGGGGAACTGTGGGAAGCCGCCCCCACATTCGCCGTCACAAGATGGCGCTGACAGCTGTGTTCTAAGTGGTAAACAAATAATCTGCGCATGTGCCAAGGGTATTTCTCCACCCCATGTACTCTGCCTTCCCCGTGGCAACAACTCGGCCATGGGCTGCAGCCAATCAGGGAGTGATACGTCCTAGGCGAAGGATAACTCTCCTAAATAGGGACGGGGTTTCGCTTTCGTTTTTGGGTTTGAGTTTTGCACTCTTGCTCCTGAAGATGTAAGCAATAAAGTTTTGCCGCAGAAGATTCTGGTTTGTTGTGTCTTTCCTGGCCGGTCGTGAGAACGCGTGTAAGACCTCCCTATAATTTGTCCCCCAACCCCTGTCTTTCCATAAATGTCAATTCCTTTTCTTTTTCCTATAGTGATCCAATCCTTCCCTGAGTTACTTACTCTGAACCTATCCTCTGTGGTTATATAGATAGTAGCCTGCTTATCAAACACTTAACAGCTAACATTCATATAAAAGTTAATATACATTATATTTGTATTTTGAGAATCTGTGTTACCTCACCAAGTGTGATTTATTTTTAGCTCCTTCCATTTACCTGTACAATTCATTTCTTTTCCTTTTAAACATTTTTCATTTGTTTACTTGATGTTCACTGCTACTGACTAATGTTGAGGACACTGGAAGAGACTTTATATGTTACTGAATGAGATGGGTAACTATCAACCCATATAAGAACATGTCAATATACAATGGTGGCATGCAGGCCGGATGGCATAAAACTTGGACTATCCAATCAATATCTGATTAGACTTAAGTCTCACTCCATGAAATGGAATCCATTCCCTGAAACAGCTTGGCTGGCTAAAAATCAGAGACAACAAAAGCCAGGGACCTAGAGGAAGAACAAATACTACTGTTGTAGTAATTGAATGTAGCACTAAAATGACTCCAGCTATCCTGTGGTATTCATAAATCAGTGCTTGCTCAGCCATCAGCAGAAAAGCTTTCCTGAGTGTGGATGGAAATAAGCACACAGACACATATCTGGACAATATGCAGAAAGTGAGAGCATCCTGGAAACACTTATTTTAAATGGGATGTATCTATCAAATCCCTCTCTTTGCGATTCACAAAATCCTGTCTAGATGAGGCTGAAATTTTGCAAGAACCAGAGAAGATACAGACCACTAGGGAAACAAGGCCTTCTAAATACAGCAAGACCATTCCACACATGAAGTTACACAGACTGCAGCAGCAAATACAAGGCCTTTACAGGTCCAAGCAATGAAAGTGTAATTGAGCACAAACTTTCATCCCAAACTCAGAACCTATCTCTTCCAATTTGATAACCATCCACAAATGAAACATTAGGTATACAAGACACAAATAAATGGCATGCCTCATGGACAGCACTAGATAGAAAAAACAAAACAAAACAAAAATAAAAACAATGCACCTAATGATCTTTGGGGGAATTTTATTTATTTTCATTTTTGTCTCATACTGTTTTTGTTGGGTATCTTCTTTTCATGACCTGAGAGGTCCTAAACTTATAAGCTATGATTTCTTGTTATATAAATTTTAAGGGATTTCTGTGCATCCAATGTGTACTTCTCTACATCTTTGTGTGTTTCTTGTGATTTTTCCTTGGCTCTTTGTTTTTTGTTTGTTTTGTTCAGTTTAGGTTTATTTGATATTACATTATTCCCTTTTTAAATTTTTAAGTGAATGATTGTTTTCTAATGAGAAAAATTAAGAGCGTGTTGATTTGGAAGTATAAAGAGATGGAAAGTTTCTGTGAAAAATTCAGGAGAGGGGAACCATAATTATAGGCTATTATATCAGAAAAAAAGCCTATTTTCTTTTGCTTCTTAAAATTTATTTATTTATCTCAAATATAACATTTTTACTAGTTATTTAGCAATTCCATATAATCACACTGGCTTCCCATTCCTCCCAGGCCAACCTTCCCACTTTTGTGCCCATCTCCTTCTTTCAAAATAAAAACCATCCAAACAACCCACCCGTCAAGTCTAATTTGTACTGTCCTCCTTGGGGACTGTTCAAATTCCAGTGTGTAAAAAGCTGAGATCTTCCCCACATTCTATCATACTCAAGAGAAGTCATCAATTATGAAGAGTTATTTTTAGCATGTTTATCATGATTTAAGGACTCTCTAAATAACTTCCTCTCTAGATTGTTTCTGTTTCTTTTCCTTTTTTCTTTCTTTTTTTTTGGGGGGGGGAGGGGTGGCATCACAGAATCCTTTGATGTCTCTCATTCTCAGTTATGAGTCTGCAGTCATGGAAACCACTGAAAAAGAAACTTCTTTGCCAATAGCACTCAGCAGCAGCAAATATCATTGACTTCTACATGGTCTGCAGCACCGAGGATAAAGGACATACCATGGTTTTGTTGGCAGCTCACACCATGGTCATCAACCTGGTCCTTGGAGCCACCAGAGCAGATGGGATTAAGGACATCAACATGTGTCAACATAGTTGCAGAGCACAGATCATGGCTTACCATTATTTTCAGCAAGTAAAACAAAATATAATGAAATATGAAAGTTAGGTTTTTATATTCTGACACTGCCTCTGGAGTGATGTAACCAAGCTTCAGTTCTCACCTCGCATTAGGAATCAATGAAACACCAAAACAGGATGCTATCAAAGTCCTATTGACTTACTTAGAGGAGTATGGATGAGGGGTTACTTGCAGGAGCAGAAATGATTAAAAATGACATCTACATCACCAAAACGAACTCTGAATGTTGCTGCATAGTTTTCACACAGCTCAGTAGTTTGGAAAGTGTCTCTTCTAGCAGTTCAGCTGCACAGGGACTCCTCATCAGTCATTACTGTTTTACAAGCTTAGGAAGGCAGGGGTCTTTGCATCTTTTCAGTTAAGAACCTTCCCGGAGCTTCTGAGTTCTTGACTTCTTGAATCCTTTTTCTCTTTTTCGTTTTGTTTCGTTTTGTTTTGTTTTGTTTTGTTTTGTTTTGTTTTGTTTTGCTTTGCTTTGCTTTGCTTTGCTTTGCTTTGCTTTGCTTTGCTTTGTTTTGTTTTGCTTTGCTTTGCTTTTGTTTGTTTGTTTGTTTGTTTGTTTCAATACAGGGTTTCTCTATGCCTTGGCTGCCCTAGAATTTACTCTATAGACCACACTGACTTTGAACTTACAGAGAATTCATTCTTGACTCTTAAAGGCTCTCTTTTCATAAATGTATGGGTTTTGAGGAGCTTTTCTCCATGATGGAATGGTTTGCCTTCCTTTAGAACATCATGCTACTCTACAAAATTTTAAATGGTTAGAGTGGGACTCTACATCATCCATATCCTCTCTGTCCTCCAACTGCAACTCAGCTGCTTATAAGCTCTCTTTAGAGCATATATGGCCAAAAAGTTGGTCATGTTCTTTTAATTCTCAATCAAGACTTATTATGATTCACAGTAATAAGAGGACAACTGATTTTCTCACTCACCTCCTAGTTAAAGGGGCTACAGTGACTGAATAGCAGGAATAAGAACATCATCACCTGCTAAGCTTGTGACAATAGGATTAAGGTTCTGATGCAGTTTCCTCAACCAGGGCTGAGAGTACCAATTCCTCTGATATTCAGGTATCTACACTGGAAGGTATGTTTCAGACATAAGTTATCCCCTGTGTGCAGAATCTGAAGAGGTGATGCAAAGAACATCCCTCCAAGGCTCAATCAAAGAGAACTGATACTGTATGAATTGAATAAAGAATTTTAAGCCTAAGGACTTTACTGAATAAGCAGCTTCTCCTAATTAAGAGCAAGAAGGTAAGTCCAGGTTGTTTACTAGAAGGAAACTGACCAAGAAGGGCTCTATAGAATCAAACAGATCACTTATACTTGCTTTAAAAAATACATCTGCATAATGTAGTGTACTGTATTTCTGAGTTCCAGGGCAGCAGAACAATCAAAGAGTAACAATCACAGGCAAAGAAGAAAAACATGAAACTAACTGAAGTGAGCAGGCCAAGAGATCAGAGAAAGAAACAAAGAGAAGTGTGCTTACAGGAAAAGAAACAGGTGTTGCTCCATATAGTACCTGAGACTGTGACACCTGACGTCACACTGAAAACTCTACAGGGTTTTGCAAGAGAAAACCTTTGCAAGAGAAATAGTTTTCCCCTAACTTTGACAACTTCACTATTTTATCTAAGGGACAGAAGAAACAAGAACGTGCAACAAGCTTGGGAAGAGGTAAACTCACATGGAAAGTGTATAGCATACATTACCCAATTGACCAACTTTCAATAGAAAAATACTGCATGCAATGAGACAACAGCATGTAGCTTAATGACAGAAAGGAAAGGGGGAGCAAGAGAAATGGCTTGTAAGAATGAACCATTTTAGTCATCTGGAGAGGGGTAACTCAACAAACACAAAGGACAACTATTGCATGTTTTCTTTTATATGCAGGAGTTATTTAAAGTTTAAAATATGTGAGTACCTATTAGAATAACTTTGGAGGTTAGTTCACTTCTAGGGGATACACGGGAAGCAGGAAATCTTTCAAGGACAAGATGTAGAGCATAATGTTATAAAGAGATACAGGGGGAACCAGAATGGAAGCATTAAATGTGTTTGGGTGTGGGAGGTCAGGGTAAGTGAGCGATTATGAGGAGGGACAGCTAATGCTGGGGGTCTTTTGACAAACCAAATGGAAAGCTACTGTGGTAGAAGTTTCCTGACATAATTAACTGAGAATGAGTGTTCAAATGAAAAGGAGAATCTGAAAATCATTGTTTTCCTTGAACCTTCACCTTACTGTATCCTCTAAGACCACAGTCTTTAAACCTAAAGAATGCTCAGCTTGCAGGAAAAGAGCTGGGTTCTTCTGATATTCTTTGCTCTATGTGATGGAGATTTAAACAAGACAAAGGAAAAAAAGGCTTTTTCATGAACAAAATCAACAGAAAAAAAACACAGAAAAACCTCAAATATATAAATGTTCATTTTTGTTACAAATGTGAACAGGAGGGATCTTGAGCTGGTAGACTTTTACTTAGTCAACCATAAATCTCCTTATCTGTAAATTCATGTAAGAATTACATCCTTTAATGTTCAGGGACAACCTGGTTAAGGATGGGTAACTCCTCCTCCTTATTCCTTCCAGAGAGCATTTCGGACAAAGATAAAGTTTTTCAATTCTGTATGTATCTTAATAAGAAACTTCTTTAAAGAACAGATGAACAATAAATATTTAAATAACAATAAATATTATTATTATCAATGAAGTGTTTTCAGCTGGAATATTTATTAGATTGAAGTAAATGGTTATTTCTTATTGAATCTTCAAACAGCTACATGTGACATTATCTAAAAAGCCATATCCAGTTTAAAGATTTAGGTTCAGGTAACTTCTTTAATCTCCCAAGTCTGGTGTCTGTATAAAAGATGTTTTAAGTTTAAAATTAGCCTTCACCTGCAATAGGTGATAAGGTCACAGAAGAGAAAAAATAAACAACTCTCATCAACTGGAAGACTCTGCTATAAACCTGTGCCCCTGCACTCAGTTTATATTTTGGCCATTTAACGAAGCTAGAAATTTCAGTGTCAGAAACTTTTGATTTCTAGCATGGCCCTATTCACAGAAGCGTCCTGTACCTCAAATGGCAGCTCAAAAACCATAGTCAATTAGCTGCTAGAAAAAACTGAAGGGGGTTTGACCTCAATTCCACAAGCACTTTCCTCTGACTTCTGAAAGCATTCCATGATCACCAGGCCAGCTGCATGTGCTCTGGCTGAATTCCCTGTCAGGTGCTTTGTGGTGAGCTAAAGCCAGGCTGGAAAGTCAGAGGAGCACTTAAGGGCAAAAGAGCAGAAATTAAAGTGGCATGGCACCATCACTGGTCTGAGGGGAAATAAGAGAGTAGCAGATGGAGGAGGACAGACAGTGACAATCAAAGCTGTGTAGGCCATCAGAAAGGCTGGAAGGTAATACATAGCAGAAAGCAAAACAAATTGTAGCAAGCTCTGGAAAGCACACAGTGTATTAGATCATAATCCCATGGGCAACCCTGTGTATACTTTCTCTATTGGTTGTATTTGCATATCATTGTGTAAATATATGAACAGAGGTGATTAGGAATCTATAAAGTTTTAAGGACAAGTGACCATTTGTTTAGTCTTGGAGAAGGCAAGTGGAAGCAGGCAGTCAGTGTACTCAGTCCACTCCAGTAGTGATGGGGCATCTTTCACATGTCTGAAATATATAAATGCAGTAATTGTTTCCTTCGCTTAGACCAGTGCTATTGGGAATAACTCTTATAGCAGCACATCTTAAAAATTCTGACATATCATATTCATGGGGAATATCTATCCATCTCTATCTCACAATCTCTCTCTCTCTCTCTCTCTCTACCTATCTACATCTACATATACATATATTTATCTGCCTATCTCTGTATATCTATCTAAAAACTGAAGTGTTTGATTGGCTGTTATTGAATATATCTTTTTGATGTTATAGTGTAGCTTTTTCCTCAGTTTATTACATAACAATCAATCCCATGAATACATGATGTGATAGCTTCATTTAAAGCCAAAGAAATAAGCAAACCAGAGCAGTGGAACAGGCAGTTTGGCCAGAGGCAAAACCTCTTCTTCTCACCAATTGCTTACTTGTAAATGTTGCTTTTATTTTCTCAGATAAAGTGATGAGGTGAGAGCCATGCATAGCTGTATGAATACATGGATTTGACTGAGCCCAGAGAGTTTTCTTCTCAATTCTAACTAATCTTTGGCAGTAGGCCTGGAAGCTTCCAGCCTCTATACAATCCAATCTTCCAAGCTAACTGATTCAGTCTGGCTTCTTTTGCCTTCTTACTGAATTGTCCTACTTGTCCTAATACCAACTTTGACAGTATGTTCTCGCTTTCTGTCTCCTTCTTATTCTGTGTCTTGTTCTATCTTCACCTATGTATAATTAGGTCACTTTGCAAACTGTCTCTGGAAAACTATCATACACGCATACCACCCATTATACCACCCAAACCGGCCCCCACCACACATCACGTTTTGTTTTTCTCTCAATGCTCTCAAGTAGCCTCTTTCCCCTTGGTTTCCAGTGTGAATTGGGTATATTCTATAGCTGACTAATTCTGTAAATTATTTTTGATTTGTCACTTTATGTTTACCTCAGTTAGAGATCACTTTCAAACTTGGCTGTTTCCTTCTTCAAACTATCCTTATTTTCAGTGTTAGTGACTAAGGAAATGTACTAAGAGCATGTCTATATTCCCACTAGACCACACTATAACCCAGGACATGTCTACATTCCAGCATGATCATATCTCTGGATGTGATCCCTTGACAAAGCAGACATGTTTCTGGATTAAAGTTTTTGTGCACTAAGGATTATAAACAGTAAAGGATATTATGTACTGGGGATATTATAAATTTTATAACTTCAGGTTTTCTGAGTACTATGAGCTCCAAAATAAAAGGTATTGAAAAATAATTGTGAAATAAATAGAAGTATATTTAGAACAAGATAATTACTTTTGACAACAAAAGAAATTGCATTTGATTTTGACAGAAATAGCTTTAAAAAGAGATGAGAAAGATGTTTATTTTAAGATTAAAAACTTAATAAACTATACTGGAATATTCCATCCAGTTAAGCAGGTTTTTGAAGTACAGAATAAATGTGGGCTGTGCTAGGATTTGTGAATATATATTTTAATTATTAATTTTATTTTTTACAACTGTGATGCTAACAATTCCTTTTGGTAAACATAATCATAGTAGAGTCAAAAAAGACAATAGATACTTTCATTATATTTTATAAATAATTTAAAATAATAGTTTCTATAGGTTTTATGTTTTATTAAAAATATTCTTCAGAATCCACTGATCAAAATATATATAATATTTAGGGCTCATATTTTTTCAAATGATCTGTTGACTATTTCATAAGAGCTCTATGCAACCCAAGATGTTCACAGTTTTCTAGATAGAAACACAGCTTGTCTATTCCTGAACATCTGGGTCAAAGTTGGCCCTTTGCCTTCTAAAATGAAAGATGTGTTGATATTCAGAATTTTTAAAGATAAATTTTAGGTTAAAATTTTCTCTGCCTATTATTAAGTGTAAGAAGTGTTGATATTTAACTGAGTTATAATGTTTCTACCTACGTGTTTTAATGAACTAGATGTACGTACTTTCTCTGCCACACTTTCAAATGTTCACTGTTTCAACTCTTCTTCACACTGTGGATAATGTAATAAAAGTTCTAATTCTAATTTAATATAGCAAGAACTCTTGAAAAACACAATGGTGGGAATGGCATACATATTTCTGAGTATGAAATGTAGCAACTCATAACTGCTACTTCATTCAAAATATATGAACCATAAAACCCTCATGAATGTTTATGATTAATTGTATTAGCTTAGTTACAGAGTAACTTTAGCTTTTGTAATTTATTGCACATAAGAATTTTGCAAAAAAAGAAAAAGAAAAAGAAAGAAAAATGGATAGCAATTATTACATCTAATATTACCCATGATGAAAAAAAAATCTGTCATTTCTATCAGTTAGAACCTGAAACAAAATGAGGCCATCTGAACCCAGGAGCTAAAGCTGTTTCATAGTCCTGTGTACACAGGTCCCACCAGGAAAGACCTGGTCTATCATGAGTACTCTCACTTCTGGGCCAAGAGGTGAGGTCTCTCCTTTTTTTTTTTCGTAATAACTGTCCAAAGCAGGACCAGTGAGGAATGCACAGGGGAAAAGGACAGTGGGACAACAAGGACAGGATTCTTCCAGTTGCCATCTGCACCTGGAATCTAAGTCTGTTCCACAGTCCACTGTACACAGGTTCTACCAGGAGGGAGCTGGTCCCCCAGGAGTGCTGACACAGATTTATAGGCCCACAGGAAGAATACGCTCCAGACACAGATAGCAAGACCAACTAATATCACAGATAACCAGATGGCAAAAGGCAAGTGCAAGAACCTGACCAACAGAAACCAAGGCTACATGGAAACATCAGTACCTAGGTCACCCAGCACAGCAATACCTGGATAACCCAACACACTGGAAAAGCAAGATTTGTATTTAAAATCGCATCTCATAATGCTGAAAGATGATTTTAAGAAAACCATAAATAACTGCCTTAAAGAAATACAGGAGAACACAGGTAAACAGGTAAAAGCACTTAAAGAGGAAAAACAAAAATTCCTTAAAGAATTATAGGAAAACACAAACAGGTTAAGGAAATGAACAAAACCATCCAAATCTCAAAAACTGGAAATAGAAACAATAAAAAAATCACGAAGGGAGACAACACTGGAGATAAAAAATCTAGTTAAAAGATCAGGAGTCATAGATGCAAGCATCACCAAGAGAATACAAGAAATAGAAGAGAGAATTTCAGATGCAGAAGATACCTTAGAAAACATTGACACAACAATCAAAGAAAATGCAAAATGCAAAAAGATCATAACCCAAAATATCCAGGAAATCCAGGACACAGTGAGAAGACCAAACCTAAGGATAATAGGTGTAGAGGAGAGTAAATAGTCCCAAATTAAATGGCCAGTAAATATCTTCCACAAAGTTATAGAAGAAAACTGACCTAACCTAAAAAAGAGATGCCCATGAACATTCAAGAAGCCTACAGAACACCAAATAGATTGGACCAGAAAAGAATTTCATCCTGTCACATAATAAAACACCAAATACACAAAATAAAGAAAGAATATTAAAAGTAGGTAGGGAAAAAGTCAAGTAACATAAAAAGGCAGACCTATTAGAATTACACCAGACTTCTCACCAGAGACTATAAAAGCCAGAAGACACTGAGCAGACATCATAAGAGAACAAAAATGCCAGCCCAGACTACTATATCCAGGAAAAATCTGAATAACCACAGATGGAGAAAATAGATATTCCATGACAAAAACAAATTTACACAATATCTTTCCACAAATCCAGTCCTACAAAGGATAATAAATGGAAAATCCTACACCCAAGAAAAAGCAAGAAAATAATCTTTTAACAAACCAAAGATAATGTAGTCACGTAAACATAATTTCACCTCTAACTACAAAAATAACAGGAATTAACAATCACTTTTCCTTAATATCTCTTAATATTGATGGATTCAATTCCCCAGTAAAAAGACATAGACTAACAGACTAGATACATGAACAGGGCCCAAAATTTTGCTACATACAAGAAATCTACCTCAGGTACAGAGACAGACACAAATTCAGAGTAAACGCTGGAAAATACCTTTCCAAGCAAATGTTCCCAAGAAACAAGCTGGAGTAGCCATGTAATATAGGATAAAGTCTACTTTCAACCTAAAGTTATCAAAACTGATAAGAAAAGACACTTCATCCTCATCAAAGGAAAAATCAACCAGGAAGAAATCTCAATTCTGAACATCTATGATCCGAATGCAAGGGTACCCACAATCATAAAATAAACTTTACTAAAGCTCAAAGCACACTTTTCACCTCACACAAAAATACTGGGACACTTCACCATCACATTCTCATCAATGGATAGATCATGTAAACAGAAACTAAACAGAGACACAGTGAAACTAACAGAAGTTATGAATCAAGTGGATTTAACAAATATCCTCAAACAAAAGAATATAACTTCTTTCAGTACCTCAAGGCACCTTTTCTAAAACTGACCATATAATCAGTCACAAAACAGTCCTCAACAGATAAAAGAGGATTGAAATAATCGAATGCATCCTATCAGATCAGGACAGACTAAGGCTAGTCTTCAATAGCAACATAATCAATAGAAAGCCCACATATACATGGAAGGAGACCAACACTCTATTCAATGATAAGTTAGTCAAGGAAGAAATAAAGAAAGAAATTAAAGGCTTTTTAAAGATTAATGAAAATGAAGCCACAACATATCTAAATATATGGGAAACAATGAAAGTAGTTCTAAGAGGAAAAAAAAAATCATATCTCTGAGTGCTTCCAGAAAGAAACTGAAGAGAACTTACACTAGCAGCTTTACCACACATCTGAAAGCTCTAAAACAATAAGAAGCAAATGCACACAAGAGGAGTAGATGGCAGGAAATATCAAACTCAGGACTGAAATCAACAAAATAGAAACAAAAATAATTATACAAAGAATCAACCAAATGAGTATCTGGTACTTTGAAAAAAATCAACATGAGAGACAAATTCTTAATCAGATTAACTGGAGGGCACAGAATAAGTATCCAAATTAATAAAAACAGAAATAAAAAGAGAGAAATAACAATGGAAACTGTGGAAGCCAAAAATATCAACACATCCTACTACAAAAGTTTATACTGAACTGAATTGGAAAATCTGGGTGAAATGGATAATTTTCTAGACACATACCAGGTACCAAAGTTAAATCAGGATCAGATAAACCTTCTAAACAGCCCCATAACCCCTAAGGAAATAGAAGCAGTCCTTAATAGTTTCCCAACAAAAACAAGCCAAGGACCAGATGGGTTTAGTTCAGACTTCTATCAGAGCTTCAAAGAAGACCTAATACCAATACTCTTTAAACAATTCCACAAAATAGAAACAGAAGGGACAATACCCTTTTAATTCTATGAAGCCAAAATTACTCTGATACCTTAACTACACAAAAACCCAACAAATAAAGAGAACTTCAGACCAATTTTTCTTATGAATAACAATGCCAAAACATTCAATAAAATTCTCACAAACCAAATCCAAGAACACATCAAAATGATCATCCATCATGATCAAGTAGGCTTCATCCCAGGGATGCAGGGATGGTTCAATATAAGGAAACTATAAATGTAATCCACATGTAAACAAACTCAAAGAAGAAACCCACATGACCATTTTCTTAGATGCTAAGAAAACATTTGACAAAATCCAGCACCCTTTCATGATAAAAGGTTTGGAAAGATCAGGAATTAAAGGCTCATATCTCAACATATTAAAAGCAATAGAAAGCAAACCAATACCCACCATCAAACTCAATAGAGAGAAACTTGAAGCAATTTCACTGAAATCAGAGATGAGACAGCCTGACCACTCTCTCCATACCTAATCAATGTAGTACTTGAAGTCCTAGCCAGAGCAATTAGACAACAAAAGGAGGTCAAAATGATACAGATTAGAAAGGAATAAGTCAAAATATCACTATTTGCAGATGATATAACAATATACTTAAAAGATCCCAAAAATACCACCAGAGAACTCCTAAACCTGATAAACAATTTGAGCAGAGAGGATGGATATAAAATTAACTCAAACAAATCAATAGCCTTCCTCTACTCAAAGGATAAAGAGGATGAGAAAGACAATAATGAAAAAGCACCCTTCACAATAGTCACAAATAAAATACCTTAGTATGACTCTAACTAAACAGGTGAAAGATCTGTATGTCAAGAACTTCATCTCTGAAGAAAGAAAGCTAAGAATATCTCAAAAGATGGAAAGATCTCCCATGCTCATGGATTTGCAGGATTAATAAAGTAAAAATGGCCATCTTGCCGAAAGCAATCTATAATTCAATGCAATCCCCATCAATATTCCAAATCAATTCTTCATAGAGTTAGAAAGGGCAATTTGCAAATTCATCTGGAATAACAAAAGACCCAAGATAGTGAAAACTATTCTCAACAACAAAAGAACTTCTGGTGGAATCACCATGCCTGACCTCAAGCTATACTACATAGCAATTGTGTTAAACACTGCATGGTATTGGTACAGTGACAGGCAGGTAGATCAATAGAATAGAATTTGAGACCCAGAAATTAACCTGTACACCTATGTTCACTTGATCTTTGACAAAGAAGCTAAAACCATCCAGTGGAAAAAGAGACAGCATATTAAAAAAAAAATGGTACTGGCTCAACTGGTTGTTAATATGTAGAAGAATGCAAATTGACCCATTCTTATCTCCTTATATAAAGATCAAGAACAAGTGGATCAAAGACATCCACATAAAACCAAATACACTGAAACTAATAGAAAAAAAGTAGGGAAGAGCCTTGAGCACATGGGCAGAAGGAAAAATTTCCTGAACAGAACACGCATGGCTTGTGATGTAAGACCAAGAATTGACAAATGGGACCTCATAAATTGCAAAGCTTCTCTGAGTCAAAGGACACTGTCAATAGAAAACAAAACAAAACAAAAAAAAAAACAAAAACAAAAAACAAAAACCAGCAACCAACAAAGTGGGAAAAGATCTTTAGCAACCCTACATCTGATAGAAAGCTAATATCTAACTTATACAAAGGACTCAACAAGTTAGACTCCAGAGAAATAAATAACCCGATTTAAAAAAAAATGGGATACTGAATTAAACAAAGAATTCTCAACTGAGGAATACTGAAAGGCTGAGAAGCACCTAAAGAAATGTTCAACATCTTAGTCATCAGGGAAATGCAAATCAAAACAGCCCTGAGATTCCAACTCATACCAGTCAGAATGACTAAGATCAAAAACTAAGGTGACAGCAGATTCTGGCAATGATGTGGAGAAAGAGAAAAAATCCTCCAATGCTTGTGGGTTTGCAAGCTGGTATAACCACTCTGGAAATCAGTCTGGCAGTTCCTCAGAAAATTGGATATAATACTACCTGAGGACCCAGCAATATCACTCCTGGGCATATACCCAGAAGATGCTCCAACATGTAATAAGGACACATGCTCCACTATGTTCATAGCAACCTTATTTATAATAGCCAGATGCTGGAAAGAACCTGTATGTCCCTCAGCAGAGGAATGGATACAGAAAATGTGGTACATTTCCAAAATGGAGTACTACTCAGATATTATAAACAACGAGTTTATGAAATTCTTAGGCAAATGGATGGGACTAGAAAATATAATCTTGTGTGAGGTAACCCAATCACAAAAGAACACACATGGTATGCACTCACTGATAAGTAGATATTAGCACCGAAGCTCAGTATACCAGATACAATTCATAGACCACATGAAGTTCAAGAAGAAGTGTAGATACTTCAGTCCTTCTTAGAAGGGGGGACAAAATACCCAGGGGGAGAATATACAAAGAAAAACTATGAAGGAGAGACTGAAGGAAGGGCCATCCAGAGACTGCCCCACGTGGGGATCCATCCCATATGCACTCACCAAACACAGACACTATTGTGGATGCCAAGTACTTGCTGTCAGGAGCCTGATATAGCTGTCTCCTGAGAGGTTCTACCAGTACCTGGCAAATACAGAGGTGGATGCTCCCAGCCATCAATTGGACTGAGCACAGGGTCCCCAATGTAGGACCTAGAGAAAGGAACCAAGGAACTGAAGGGGTTTGCAGCCCCATTGGAGGAACCACAATATGAACCAACCAGTACCCCCAGAGCTCCTAGGAACTAAACCACCAATCAAAGATTACACATGCAAGTACCCATGGCTCCAGTCTTATATGCAGCAGGGGATGGTCTTGTCCATCATCAACGGGAGGAGAAGCCCTTGATCCTGTGAAGTCTCAATTCTCCAGTGTAATTGAATGCCAGGAACAGGAAGCAGGAGTGTGTGTTGGTGAGCAGGGGGAGGTGAGAGGGAATAGGGAGCTTTCAGAGGGGAATCCAGGAAAAGGGATAACATTTGAAGTGTAAATATAGAAAATATCTCATTAAAAACATGAAACATATATGCACTATAATACAATTGTACATTTAAACATACATACATTTAAATCATTGAATGGTTATTCTTTCAAGGTTGGTGTTCAAGAAAATTATGAAGAAGAGTTAGGAGACTGATTAGTCACGTCATCATTTACCTATAGAAAACTGATTTCTCTGCAATGAGACAAACATAAAAGCAAAGTGAGCAAAACAATCAACCTGTCATTGAAAACAAATGAGCATAACATCTATGTCCTATCTGTTTCTCAGGGCCATGTCAATATGAGTGGCCTATGCAGCAACCTGGTACATTTTGATGCCCATGGGCTCTGCTGCTGCTGCTGCTGACCATGACTGGGTCCACACTCCTGCTGCCCCTAGATGTCAGGTTGACATCCTTGGCCTGTGTTACTTCTGAAGGCCAGATGGATTTTCATAGTCTGTGCTGCTACCTGAATCCATGTAGATATTTGTGTTGTTCTTTCATTGCTGTGAACAGCCACTATGACCAAGGCAGCTCTTATAAAAGAAAATATTTGCGGCCTGACTAGGGTCACAAGTTCCCTCCGGTTGGTGCCAGCACCAGGTAACCTTGGGCGCAGAGTCGTCAAACACCCCCAAGGTCGCCTAGAGGACTCTCCACGCGATCTTAGAACCACCAGTGAGTGGAACACAACTTCTGTTCCAATCCAATATCGCGGGATCTGAGACAGCATTAGAGAAGCAAGAAACCCTGCCTGACCAGGGTCACAAGTCCATTTTGGTCAGTGCCAGCACTGGGTCACCTGGGCGCAGAGTCTGCTGACATCCCCAAGGTCCCTAGAGTACAGCTTCTGAGAAAGACCCTGTTTCGGGCTCCAGACAACTGGGCACCTGCCCTGCCAGGGGAGAGGTGTCTGCCCTGCCCCAGATGGCTTTGCCTGAGCATCTGGGTGAGCCGTCTTGGTTCCCGGATCCCTCTGATACTAGTCTGCTCAGGTGAAAGTGTGGACTACAAAAGCTAACAACTACTGTGACAGGCCGAAGCAACACAGCTTCTGGGAAAGGTCCTGTTTCAGGCCTTCATCTTTTGCCAGGAGGCAGGTCAGAATGCCAGATAACTATGCACCTTCCCTGTAAGAGAAGAGCTTGCCTGCAGAGAGTGCTCTGACCACTGACACTCAGAGGAGAGAGCTAGTCTCCCAGGTCTGCTGATATAGGCTAACAGAATCACGAGAGGAACAATCTCTAACCAGAGACAACTATAACTACCAGTTCCAAAGATTACCAGATGGTGAAGGGCAAACATAAGAATCTTACTAACAGAAACCAAGACCACTCACCATCATCAGAATGCAGTACTCCCACCTCGCCCAGTCATGGGCACCCCAAAACACCAGAAAAGCTAGACCCGGATTTAAAAGCATATCTCATGATGATGGTAGAGGACATCAAGAAGGACTTTAATAACTCACTTAAAGAAATACAGAAGAACACTGCTAAAGAGTTACAAGTCCTTAAAGAAAAACAGGAAAACACAACCAAAAGGTAGAAGTTCTTAAAGAAAAACAGGAAAACACATCCAAATAGGTGATGGAAATGAACAAAACAATACTAGACCTAAAAAGGGAGGGAGACACAATAAAGAAAATCCAAAGTGAGGCAACGCTGAAGATAGAAGCCCTAGGAAAGAAATCTGGAAACATAGGTGCGAGCATCAGCAGCACAATACAAGAGATGGAAGAGAGAATCTCAGGTGCAGAAGATTCCATAGAGAACATCTGCACAACAAACAAAGAAAATGCAAAATGCAACAAGGTCCAAACTCAAAACATCTAAGAAATCCAGGACACAATGAGAAGACCAAACCTATGGATAATAGGAGTAGATGAGAATGAAGATTTTCAACTCAAAAGGCCAGCAAATATCTTCAACAAAATTATGGAAGAAAACTTCCCAAACCTTAAGAAAGAGATGCCCATGAACATAAAAGAAGCCTACAGAACTCCAAATAGACTGGACCAGAAAAGAAATTCCTCCTGACACATAATAATCAGAATAACAAATGCACTAAATAAAGATAGAATATTAAAAGCAGTAAGGGAAAAGAGTCAAGTAACATATAAAGGCAGGCCTATCAAAATTACACCAGACTTTTCACCAGAAACTATGAAAGCCAGAAGATCCTGGACAGATATTATACAGACACTAAGAGAACACAAATGCCAGCCCAGGCTACTATACCCAGCCAAACTCTCAATTACCATAGATGGAGAAACCAAAGTATTTCATGACCGAACCAAATTCACAAATAATCTTTCCACGAATCCAGCCCTTCAAAGGATAATAACAGAAAAACAAACAAACAAACAAAAAAAACAATACAAGACAGAAACCATGCCCTAGAAAAAGTAAGAAATTAATCATTCAACAAACCTAAAAGAAGGCAGCCACAAGAACAGAATGCTAACTCTAACAACAAAAATAATAGAAAGCAACAATTACTTCTCCTTAATATCTCTTAATATCAATGGATTCAATTCCCTAATAAAAAAGACATAGACTAACAGACTGGCTACACAAACAAGACCCAACATTTTGCTGCTTAGAAGAAACCAATCTCATGGTAAAAAACAGACACTACCTCAAAATGAAAGGCTGGAAAACAATTTCCAAGCAAATTGTCCAAAGAAACAAGTTGTAGTAGCCATTCTAATATTGAATAAAATCGACTTCCAACCCAAAGTTATCAAAAAAGACAAGGAGGGACACTTCATACTCAGCAAAGGTAAAATCTTCCAAGAGGAACTCTCAATTCTGAATATCTATGCTCCAAAAGCAAGGGAAGCCACATTCATTAAAGAAACTTTAGTAAAGCTCAAAGCACATATAGCACCTCACACAATAATAGTGTGAGACTTCTACACACCACTTTCACCAATGGACAGATCATGGAAACAGAAACTAAACAGGGACACAGTGAAACTAACAGAAGTTATGAAACAAATGAATTTAACAGATACCTACAGAACAATTTATCCTAAAACAAAAGGATATACCTTCTTCTTAGCACCTCATGGTACCTTCTGCAAAGTTGACCATATAATTGGTCACAAAACAGGCCTCAACATATACAAAAATGTTGAAATTGTCCCATGCATCCTATCAGATCACCATGGACTAAGGCTGATCTTCAAAAACAACATAAATAATAAAAGGCCAACATTCACGTGTAAACTGAACAACACTCTTCACAATGATACCTTGGTCAAGGAAGGAATAAAGAAAGTAATTAAAGACTTTTTAGAGTTAAATGAAAATGAAGCCACAACATACCCAAACTTATGGGACACAATGAACGCATTTCTAAGAGGAAAACAAATAGCTCTGAATGCCTCCAAAAAGAAACTAGAGAGAGCACACACTAGCAGCTTGACAACACACCTAAAAGCTCTAGAACAAAAGGAAGCAATTTCACCCAAGAGGAGTAGACCACAGGAAATAAATAAACTCAGGGGCAAAATCAACCAAGTGGAAACTAGAAGAACTATTCAAAGAATCAACCAAAGGAGCAGCTGTTTCTTTGAGAAAATCAACAAGATAGATAAACCCTTAGCCAGACTCAACTAGAGGGCACAGAGACAGCATCCTAGTTAACAACATCAGAAATGAAAAGGGAGACATAACAATGGATTCTGAAGAAATCTAAAACACCATCAGATCCTTCTACAGAAGGCTATACTCAACAAAACTGGAAAACGTGGATGAAATGGACAAATTTCTAGACAGATACCAGGTAACAAAGTTCAATCAGGATCAGGTTAATGATCTAAACAGTCCTATATTGCCTAAAGAAGTAGAAGCAGTCATTAATAGTCTCCCAACCCAAAAAAGCCCCAGACCAGTTGGGTTTAGTGCAGACTTCTATCAGACCTTCAAAGAAGAAATAATTCCAGTTCTTCACAAACTATTCCACAAAATAGAAGCAGAAGGTACTCTACCCAATTCATTCTATGAAGCCACAATTACTCTGATACTTAAACCACAGAAAGACCCAACAAAGATAGAGAACTTCAGAACAATTTCCCATATGATTATTGATACAAAAATACTCAATAAAATTCTCGCTAACCGAATCCAAGAACACCTCAAAACAATCATCCATCTTGACCAAGTAGGTTTTATTCCAGGGATTCAGGGATGGTTTAATATACGGAATTCCATCAACATAATCCACTATATAAACAAAGTCAAAGACAAAAACCACATGATCATCTCCTTAGATACAGAAAAAGCATTTGACAAAATCCAACACCCATTCATGGTAAAAGTCTTGGAAAGATCAGGAATTCAAGGCCCATACCTAAACATGATAAAACAATCTACAGCAAACCAGTAGCCAACATCAAAGTAAATGGTGAGAAGCTGGAAGCAATCCCACTAAAATCAGGGACCTGACAAGGCTGCCCACTTTCTCCATACCTATTCAACATAATAATTGAAGTCCTAGCCAGAGAAAATTGACAACAAAAGGAGATCAAGGGGATACAAATTGGAAAGGAAGAAGTCAAAATATCACTTTTTGTAGTGACCCTAAAAATTCCACTAGAGAACTCCTAAACCTGATAAACAACCGCAGTGAAGTAGCTGGATATAAAATTAACTCAAACAAGTCAATGGCCTTTCTCTTCACAAAGGATAAACAGGCTGAGAAAGAAATTAGGGAAACAACACCCTTCTCAATAGTCACAAATAATATAAAATATCTTGGCGTGACTCTAACTAAGGAAGTGAAAGATCTGTAGGATAAGAACTTCATGTCGCTGAAGAAAGAATTTAAAGTAGATCTCAGAAGATGGATAGAACTCCCATGCTCATGGATTGGCAGAATCAATATAGTAAAAATGGCTATCTTTGCAAATGCAATCTATAGATTCAACTCAATCCCCCTCAAAATTCCAACTCAATTCTTCACCGAATTAAAAAGAGCAATCTGCAAATTCATCTGGAATAACAAAAAACCTAGTATAGCAAAAACTCTTCTCAATGTTAAAAGAACCTCTGGGAGAATCACCATGCCCAACCTAAAGCTGTATTACAGAGCAATTGTGATAAAAACTGCATGGTACTGGTATAGCGACAGATAAGTAGACCAATGAAATAGAATTGAAGATCCAGAAATGAACCCACACACCTATGGTCACTTGATCTTCGACAAGAAAGCCAAAAACATCCAATGGAAAAAAAGACAGCATTTTCAACAAATGGTGCTGGCACAACTGGTGGTTATCATGTAGAAGAATGAGGGTTGATCCATTCCTATGTCCTTGTACTAAGATCAAATCTAAGTGGATCAAGGAACTCCACATAAAACCAGAGACAGTGAAACTTATAGAAGAGAAAGTGGGGAAAAGCCTGGAGGATATGGGCGCAGGGGAAAAATTCCTGAATAGAACAGCAATGGCTTGTGCTGTAAGACCGAGAATTGACAAATGGGACCTCATAAAAGTACAAAGCTTCTATAAGGCAAAAGATACTGTCAATAAGACAAAAAGACCACCAACAGATTGGGAAAGGATCTTTACCTATCCTAAATCAGATAGGGGACTAATATCCAATATATACAAAGAGCTCAAGAGGCTGGACCCCAGAAAATTAAATAACCCCATTAAAAAATTTGGCTCAGAGCTAAACAAAGAATTCTCACTTGAGGAATACCAAATGTCTGAGAAGCACCTGAAAAAATGTTCACCATCCTTAATCATCAGGGAAATGCAAATCAAAGCAACCCTGAGATTCCACCTCACACCAGTCAGAATCGCTAAGATCAAATCTCATGTGACAGTAGATGCTGCCGAGGATGTGGAGAAAGAGAAACACTCCTCCGTTCTTGGTGGGACTGCAAGCTTGTACAACCACTCTGGAAATGAGTCTGGTGGTTCCTCAGAAAATTGGACATAGTACTACTATAAGATCCAGCAATACCTCTCCTGAGCATATATCTAGAAGATGTTCCAACTGGTAAGAAGTACACATGCTCCACTATGTTCATAGCAGCCTTATTTATAATAGCCAGAAGCTGGAAAGAACCCAGATGCCCCTCAACAGAGGAATGGATACAGAAAATGTGGTACATTTACACAATGGAGTACTACTTAGCTATTAAAAACAATGAATTTATGAAATTCCTAGGCAAATGTATGGACCTAGAGGACATCTTCCTGAGTGAGGTAACCCAATCAAAAAAGAACTCACATTATAGGTACTCACTGATAACTGGATATCAGCCCAGAATCTTAGAATACCCAAGATAGAAGATACAATCTGCAAAACACATGAAACTCAAGAAGAATGAAGACCAAAGTGTGGACACTTTGCCCCTTCTTAGAATTGGGAATAAATCACCCATGGAAGGTGTTACAGAGACAAAGTTTGGAGCTGAGATGAAAGGATGGACCATCTAGAGATTGCCATACCTGGGGATCCATCCCATAATTAGCCTCCAAATGCTGACACCTTTGCATACAGTAGCAAGATTTTGCTGAAAGGACCCAGATATAGCTGTCTCTTTTGAGGTTATGCCAGGGACTAGCCCACACAGAAGTGGATGCTCACAGTCAGCTATTGGATGGATCACAGGGCCCCCAATGGAGAAGCTAGAGAAAGTACCCAAGGAGCTAAAAGGGTCTGCAACCCTATAGGTGGAACAACATTATGAACTAACCAGTACCCCAGAGCTCATGTTCTAGCTGCATATGTATCAGAAGATGGCCTAGTCGGCCATCATTGGAAAGAGAGGCCCATCGGTCTTGCAAACTTTATATGCCTCAGTACAGGGGAATGCTAGGACCAAGAAGTGGTAGTGGGGGGGGGGGGGAGTGGAGTGGGAGGGAGGTATTGGGGGACTTTTGGGATAGCATTGGCAATGTAAATGAAGAAAATACCTAATTAAAAAAAAAGGAAAGCAAATATTTAATTGGGTCTGAATAACAGTTTCAGAGGATTAGTCTATTATCTTCATTGTAGTGGTTTGAAAGGATATTTTCCCACAGACTCATGTGTCAATTATCTAGCATCAGTTTGAAATGGAGTCATTTTGAGAAAAATCTCAGTTGAGAAGTTCAAATTGTCAATAATATTATTGAAATACTTAACGGAATGCTTGTAACAAATGACCTCCTTGAATTTTTACAGCTGTGGTTTCCTTGGTATGAGAATAAAGAAAAGAGGAGACCTGCTTTGTCTGTTCTCTTCTTGTGGCTTGTGGTCGTGGGTGCTGTAACTTGAATTGATAAGAACTTTAGGTGCCTAAGGGTTGGCCCAACATGTGGGTGTGGTAGGACTTAGTAAAGGTGTTAGATCCTTGAGGCCTATGCTCTTGAAGGGAATATGAGGTAACCAGGTGTTTCTGCCATAGGCTGTCTAGGCCAAGGCACTGCCATATTGTTGATTTTAAAGAAATGGGATGTATGTGGGTGGAAATTATAGATCCCACATGACAAAATGCATCCTTCCAAATGTGATTTTTCCCTGATATTTCATTACAGTATCAAACACTTAGCTGTCTCTTTACGTAGTATCAACAGAAAAAAAAGTGAACGAAAGTTAATTTTTCACTTCAAAACATACATGGTTTTTGGTTTAATTTCTATAGAAGTAAACTTTTTTTTTTTTGCGTTGTTTGTTTCTAGTTTTTAGCGATGTTGTAAAATAAAGTTTGAATAAATCAAGTAAATGGTGTTTGCTTGGGAAACAATAGGAAAAAAGACTTACTGGAAAGCAGAAATATGACAACAAAGAAAATGCAATCCTGTAAGTCTGTTCCCTGAAACAAACCCACTTCCTCTGTAGGTACCTGGAGCTTCAGCACACTAGGAAAATGGATATGGTAAAGCCTAGAATACATCGCTAAGACTGATTTCAAATGAAATGCCAAGGCATTTACATAGCAATAGTCTCCAGTCATTGACTAGAGGTCACTGAGTGTCAATAACTAATAAAAAACAAAGAATGAAGAGTGCTTTGCTGTCTTGCCTCAGAGAGTGTTTGTTCTGCAGTTAAATCTGATACCTGTCTTTCTGCATTTTATGTTTTAGTGCTGAGGACCGCATTGTTTGATATCCCAAGTAGAGGGCAAACTAAGACTAGTAAGTTTTTATGCTAGAGTTGTGCTTCAATGAGAACTCTGTTAAAAACACAAATACTGATGGGAACCTGAGCACAGGAAAACAACCAAATCATATATAATTTGATTTTCTGTTAATTACCAATAAGCAACTTGGATAGGAGGTATGTGGGCTCAGGGTATGAAAGCTGCTTCAGGCACACAAAGGAAGGAAAGCATGAAATTACGTGGGGGGATCTGAACAAACAGTTGATATGTGACAGTCTGTACCTGTTTTATTTATATATAAAAACATTAGAGCTGTTTGAATAATCATGTGAATATAGATAGAGCCAGGCATTGCCAAATACACCTCCACGACAGTGAGCCAGGTTAGCTTCTGACACTGAAACCATTTCATCTAATTACCTAGTACTTTATGCCTACTTTTTATTTTTAATGAGGGCATTTAGAAGAAGGTCTCCTGTAGCTTATCTAGAACTTGTCACATATCTAAGGCTGGCTTTGAACCCCTGAGCTTTCTGCACCCTCCTTGCTGAGTCAGTTGTGTATCATCTGACTCAGCTTACCATAGTCCACTGTGAAAGTGGAAATGCCCCAACATAGAAACCCTGCAGTTATGATGGTTTCAATGATTATATTTATTGTGAAACATCTTTAAACTGTTATATGACATTGGCTAGCATACATTATACTAACTTTCACAAGAAATAATTGTGGCAACACAAAAGGATACCAACAACTTTCTGTCACTCGTGACTTTGACTTATAAGCACTTTCAGAGCAGGACTGGGGTGGAGATCTGGGGATTAGAACGTAAGTACTTTCTCAAGAGCCCAATAAGTAGCCACCTCCTCTTCAGTCAAGAGGCGCCAAGGGGTGGCAACATTTCACTTGCCTGGAGTTCAAATCTGAATGGAGATTTATTAAACAATATATCATTTGATTCATTGGAAAAAATACAATTAATTAAATATTATTCACCTATACTTTCACCTTGTGATGACTTTATCACAATGATGAAAAAATTAAACATAAACTTCCTAAATATATAAGTAATATAAAAGCCCATTGGCCTCCTCCACCTTGGAAAGGTTGCTAAGATTTGACTGCAATTCTAGACCTTTATTATTCCTGAAATTAAGTAAAAATTAAGTTAATATTCAAGCAATTGTGCTTGTCTGTGTAGTTTACTTTTCTATAGTAGGAAGTGATGCTGAATTCCGGGAATGTGATCAAAGCTCATCTCCCCTAAGCTTCCTTGCTCTAGGCATGTTCAGGGTTGGATTTCACTTTTTGTTCTGAATTGGAGTTTTTGGACATTGTAATTCATTTTCCCAGCTACTTTTGGGTGCTAGTGAGTCTGCTCATAGTAGAACGAAGCCTATCTGAAAGTAGACCTAATGTTTCTGGATTTATTATCCTGAAGTCCTATGATGGGTATTTCACAGAAAATGAAGGAAGACAGAAAGGAGGATGGGATAGGCAGAGAAGTAGGAAAATATAGAGAGGAAATAATACACAGAGAAACATACAAATATTAGGTATTAGTCTGGAGATGACTGCTTCAAAGGAAAAGTTAAAAAGATAAAAACATGTGAAAGAACTGTTTCCACAGCCCTTCTTGTTTTGAAGATAAAATTATTTCTGTTTGGGAAATAATCAAGTTAAGAAGGCCAATGTCTGCCAGATCATCAAGTGACCTTCTAAATATAAAATATAATGAGTGGCAGACACTGCTCCTGCTCCTTGTCATAATCGTCGCCGATGCCATCGATCAAGCAGTGTCTGTCACATACAGATTCTGCCACTCATAATGACAACATGACTGTGTCAGGACAGAAAACAATTCAATCAGTGTTGACATCTGTATCTCTGGCGTCCTTTCGCTGTTCTGCAGAAAGTTATAACCTATCTTGTTTCTGCTTTACCTTTTCCTCACCTGAGCAGCCAACTGTTTTCTTACATGCATAATTATTTTAAAAATATTAAAGACAGAGAGAACATATTTTGAATAATACATTTTATTAGTATCAAAATGAACTGTTTGGTTTCCCCAATAATTAACATCATGAATCTCTGCCTCTTCTTGTTTGTATTTTTTATGTAACTAGAACCTGAAATGGCAGAGATTTGATATCAACTGCAGACAAAATGAGGGCAGAATTAGAAAACAGAAAGTGTTTTTAGTAGATATGAGGCCTACAAAATTCAACACTAGTTCTTCATCAGTGGTGCTGTAGAGCCTGTGCAGAATGTAGGAGAAGGAACTGGATCTCTGTGGAATCTCTGTGTTTATGCCTAGCCCCTGATGCCTGTGGAGAATGCTGCCTCTCAGTGTTCTGAAAGATGTCTCCTGCTCATGACACCAGAGAGTGAAAAGGAAAAAAAAAACTTTCACTTTCTTTGGAAGATAGATAGATAGATAGATAGATAGATAGATAGATAGATAGATAGATAGAAAGATAGATAGATGGAGATGGAGATGGAGATGGAGATGGAGATGGAGATGGAGATGGAGATGGAGATGGAGATGGAGATGGAGATGGAGATGGAGATAGATAGAGATACTGGGTCTCACACTATAGTTCAGGTTGTTCTGATATTTACTCTGTGGCCAAGACTGGCCTGAAACCCCAAAGCAAACACTGTGCCTCATCAGCCTAAGTGCTGTGATTTCAGCTACCTGTCACCAATTCCTGCTTAAGTCCTCTTTGTTTATCATCCCTTCATCCCACCATCCTTTGCATAAAATGACAGTGAATTTAATGCTTCTCACACTTTCTCCAGGTCTTTTTTTTCCCTTCAGGAGACTTGATTATATTTAACATTTTAAACATAAGATCATATTTCCCTTGTTTCACGTTGTTGTGGAAGTCTAATTTTTCGGTCTGTCACAGAATAAGAGAATGTATAGGAATGTGTCTTTCTTGTTCTGAAGGCATATCAAATAAACTTCTAAATGAACTTACATGTGGAATTCTTCCAGTGTAATGCATCCATATAGAATATTAGTATCTTTAAATGTAATTTAAAACAATCAACTTTCATAGTATATATGGATTACCCTACAATCAAGAATTATGACCTAGGCAATATTAAATCACTATTGTTTTTTTTCAAAAATACATGCACAGATATTTTAAACACATCCTTATAAAATGTCAAAAACTTAAAGTAATCAGTAACATCCTTTGACATGTATAAAACAATATGGTGTTACTTGTTTTTTCTTTTTAAATCTCTGAAGATATCACTTAGGGGCATTCTTGCCAGGAATCTATGCATGGTCAGGATCAGTCAGAGGCAGTAAGCAAAGAGGTACAAACTCAAGCACAAGGTTGATTTTAAATCAGTCTTAATCTTTCTGCTTTTGCTACTGAGAATATGTTAAGACAATCTACAATAAACATGTTTATTTTTTACAGCCATTGTTAGAGAAGAAGTATTAATGTCAGTAGATTGAGAATTAGGTACTACTGTAGAACACAACACAGATTATCAGTCAGTATCCACTAGGTATACATTATCAGTAATAAATGTAGTACTACTTGACAATAGTAAGAATTTTCTGATGTTCTACCAAGCACAGCTGATGTCCACGTGGGATGTGCTACTAGAATCCTTCAGACATGTCCCCACAGGCTCGTGCACTTGAACAATCGAGCCTAACCACTCTCTCTATTGAGTAAGGAAAGGAGCCCTAAGGAGAGAGGGGCTTTCTAGGTGGTGAAGTGTGACACTTAGGTGTGGGCTTTAAAGGTATATAGCTTGACTCTCTCCATTTTCTGTTTTCCTCTTTGTCCTGTGTGTGGATGCAAATTTGACCAGCCAGCATCCCGTTCCTGAGTGTTGTCGCCCTTTCTCTACCCTGAGGGGGCAGCACCCTCTGGAACTGAACCAGATAAGCATTTTCATAAATTGGTTTTTGTACAGTATTTTATCATATCAGCAAGTGGGCAACTGGCGAGAACCCCAAGAGAGCACGTGAGTATCTTTCAAAAATATTTATTATTGACTACAGAGACACAGTCAATAATTACCTGGGGAAAATCCAGTCTTGAAGAACTGACTTTGTTGGGCTCATTTATATATGAAAATATTGTAACTAATACAGAAGAATGTTCAATTGGCCTTTACAGCCTTCACAAAAAAAGCCTTAAGGCATTTTTTTTCTAGTTGAATCCCCTTTCATAGGTGTGATAATTTAAATACGTGCAACAAATATTGAGGACAATGGTATCATTTTCTTTGGTCAAAGATACAGTGAACATACCTTCAAAAACACTGGTCCCCTTTAGACTAGACAACAAACAGCTAGTCTAGGACATCTTTTGTGAAAAATATTAATTTGATGTGTTTAAACACAATATGCATGGATCATGAAGCACATTTTAAATATTTTTCCTCAATGCCCAAATACAATAAAAATGTAACAGGACAGGGATTCAGGTACCAGTAACAAGATCACTAGATGACAACAGCTACTTTGATTTTGTTATTCCCAAATCATCTGCTCTGAGCAAAACATTGCAACAGCAAAGACTGCTGGGTAGAAACCCACCAAAGGCTTGTAAGTACAAAGTAACAGCACTCACATTCATGTTTTCATGTTGCCACCGCCTTTGACTTCAAGGGCTCACCTCTCCGTTTCAGGATGTGTGTTCTCGCATTATGAAACAGGCATTCTTCTCACACTGCTCCTCTCCACATCATTCATTAGGTTTACAGTATCTTGATGGTGATGCTAACTTGCCAGGCTTCTTTAAAAAGGAATTCCCTCCGATGTTTTGCTTTCTGATTATACATGAATCCATAGAGTTAACTCTTGTGGCTCTCCTCATAATGAGACGAAATTTACATTTTCATTAAAGTCTATTTCATGAACTAGAAAATATCATGTAGAGTTATAAGCTACAAAATTAATAATTGTTTATGTTACACTGATAAAAGCACACATACATACATTCACATGATAAAGAGGGGCTCGTTCATTCTGGCTTTATTTGAGTGAGGCTTTTCTCCTTTAGAAAATGGATTGAGATCATTTAGCTTTACATTCTTGTCTGCAAAGTACTTTGTTTAAAGCATTCCCTTTGTAATTAAATCTCCATAAAAAGGCATCCCTTTGTTGTTTCAATTTTCCTATCCCTTCAGGGACCATCAGTTTTCTTTTTCTCTTACCATGACATAATTAGTATTTCAGTCACAAAACTTCAAGTCTCTCCTTTGTCCTTTCTGCAGCATTAAACCATCAGCCATCTTTTCCTTGCCATGAACTTCTCTCCTTTGTGGTGATCTAATCCTCTTTATATTCTTTAGACTTATCTTATGCTTGGTCTAGTTCTGCTCTGATATTGTCCCATGAAATCAATGGATAACAAATTATATTGTAGATCTGATGACCAGCGATTCTCATTTAAACTAGAGCAAAAACCCAACAGACTTCTGATCCCAATCAACAAACCAGAACAATTTTTCAGCACGCTGAATGTTTAAAATAGGTTAAATTATTCTTAGCAAAGCACTTGTAAGTCTGTATTACTTTAGTAGTGTTATTCAGGATGCATCATGTCTCTCATCTCATTTACCTATCTCACTTGGGAGGGACCCTCTATTTCTAGGTATCTTTCATATTATCCATCTATCAAGTCTACCATGTCTAAAGAAAAATGTTTCCTCTAAATCCTACCCTGAAGTTTACACCTGTTAGCATCCTCAGCTAAGCACATTCAAAAAAGGCCTTCATTACTTTGTTAGTTTGCTGTGTTCAAATGACGATGTCCACTATTCCACTTGACTTGGCCTTCCTTGTCCCTATACTGTCCAGAGAGTGAAGTCAAATTTTGTTTGTTTTCTTTAATCATTCTAATTTTATGCACGATTTTTATTTTTAATTTCTCTCTTTAAATTGAAAGTTTGAACAAAGTATTCTAATCATAGTTTCCCCTTCCCCAGCTCCTTCCAGAAACTCTTCACCTCCTCATGCCTTCACCCTTCCAACTCTATGCCTCCTTTCTCTGTCTCTTTAGAAAACAAAGGAAAAAAAAACTCAGAACTTTAAAAAGGGAGCATTAAAAATTCAGGAAACACACACACACAAACACCAAACATCTCACTTCTCACGTCTTCTACTGAAAACTGCCACACACAAACTTGGAAGCCATAACAAAACACGAGTAAGATTAAAAAAAAAAGCTGAACAATACATGATCAGACAAAAAGTCTAGAGACTTACAGAGGACCGCTGGGGCCAAGAAGTAGGAGTGGGTGGGTAGGGGAGCAGGGCAGGGGGAGGGTATAGAGAACTTTCAGAATAGCATTTGAAATGTAAATAAAGTAAATATCTAATGAAAAAAATGATTCCATCTTCAATTAAAGATGCTTGTCAAACTAGATGACTGTGTAGAAGATTCTAAATAGATTCATACTTATCACTTTGTATAAAATTCAACTATAAATGGATCAAGGATGTCAACATGAGGCCAGACATCCTAAATCCAACAGAAAAGCCAGGGGAGAATAGCCTTGAACACAGTGGCCCAAAGACTTTCTGAACACAATACAAATAGCACAGGCACCAAGAATTTCTTCTTTCTTTAAGATCTTTCTTAATCTTATGCTAAGTAATGAAGAAACTGGAGAGATAGTTCAGATGTTGATAGCACTGACTATCCATTCATAGAAACTAGGTTCAGGTCCTAGTGGTCCATTACAGCTTAGAAACATCTGCAGTTCTAGTGCCAAGGAATCTGACATTCATTTTCTGGCCTCTACATGCACCAGGTATGCACACAGTGCACAGGCACACAGGCAAGCAAGACACACATATACATAAAATGAATAAAAATTTAAATAATGCTTTAAAATGAAGATTATTCAGGATGCTGTGAAAAAATGGTTTGAAGGAACAAACCTCTGGCATTTCAGAGTATGGAATCCAAGTCAAGTGTAAGCATTTCTTCTTTCTAAAAGCATTTTTTTCTCTCTTTACTTAAAGGAATCATTTTTTGAAAGTGTTTTTTGTTTTGTTTTTTGTTTTGTTTTGTGTTGCTTGTTTGTTTTTTTCAGCCAATAAGAATTCCCTTATCTATTATCCTTGTGCCAGGAAAAATAAAATGATAATGGTATCATTTCAGTGTAAACAGAGTAGCCACTGTGCCATCTGCTCCCTGTGTTTGGATAAATGAGAGATTGGCTTTGTGCCATCCTAGGGTCCCAAAGCCATACCAGTCACCTGTCAGCAGGAAAGAATTAACATGGTAGATTGATAAAAACTTGCTAAAATTGGTGAACTATATTGACAATTACTCTCTAGTTGTCTGAAATATTTCACATGAGTTTGCTTTGTAGAAGAAATGCACATTGCTATGGTAACTTCAGTGGACTTCTTGGCACCGAGTTTCACATTAGCATTGAGCACAGAACATTTAGGCAGGACTTCCCTGTCCTCCAAATAGGAATTTGGGTCATTTTTGTGAGTGTTTGCCTTTTACATTCACCTGTTTGTGGCTGTGCATTATGTACAACAGAAACTGCCCGTGCTTTTCATAACATAAGCTTCTTTCAGGCTCTTGTTCAAATCAGTGTCTGTACCAAGCCAGTGTCTGGCCCAAGCTACTGTCTGTGATTTTGTGACTTTATTCAAATAAAATATATTTATGAAAATTAATGAGTGTATTTCCTCATGATGGCAAGTATGGCTTCCCAGGTTCATTGCCAAGATTTGCTTATATAATTACAACATCCATAGAAAATTAATGTGCATCTGGTACACTGAACCAGTAAATAATTCATAATGATTTGAATTCAGAAAAAAATGAAGAACTGGTACTGTCCATCCATGATACAGCATTTGCCTTCATGTGTAAGATACTTTGTTCAATTCCAGAACAGCATGAGAAAAATTAACCAAACTCCATACTATCTTTTCTTTTACAAAATAATTCCTCCCTCTCTCTCTCTCTCTCTCTCTCTCTCTCTGTGTGTGTGTGTGTGTGTGTGTGTACGTGCGTGTGCGTGTGCGCGCACGCGTGCACGAGTATGTGTGCATGCATGTGTGACAGCATGTGTGTGTCAGAATGCAGATGTAAAATCAGAGGACAGCTCTTGGGAGTGCTCATTTACACTAGTCCTGGATGTCTGAGCCTTCTACTAGCCTCATAGTAGGTGTTCAGGTGTGCACTGGTTGGGGACTCATGACATAAGACTGAGAAGAGGAAAAACATTAAAACACAGTTTTTTTTTTCATTTTATAATTTAATATGGCAGAAATATTTTCAGCATAATACCTTTGGTTTAAATTCTTGATTTCAGGACATTTTATTTTCTCTCTTGGATAACTGTTTTATTTGTATGACAAAATGGCATATTTAACATAAAGAGTATGACATCACATTCTTTTGTGTATGTGTCTTTTTTGTTGTTGTTGTTGATATTTTCTTTATTTACATTTCCAATATTATCCCCTTTCCTGTTCCCCCTCACTCTAGAACCCACTATCAAATCCTCCCTCTTCCTGCTTCCAAAGACCTTCACCCAAAGACCCACTTCCACTTCCCTGTCCTCAGATAGTACTCTATCCAATTTTGAGAGAAACTGCCAAACTGATTTCCAGAGTGATTCTACCAGCTTGCAATCCCACCAACAATGGAGGAGTGTTCCTCTTTCTCCACATCCTCGCCAGCATCTGCTGTCACCTGAGTTTTTTACTTTAGCCATTCTGACTGGTGTAAGGTTGAAATTCAGGGTTGTTTTGATTTGCATTTCCTTGATGACTAAGGATGTTGAACATTTCTTTTGGTGCTTCTCAGCCATTCGATAGTCCTCAATTGAAAATTCATTTTTTAGCTCTTTACCTAATTTTTTATAATAGGGTTATTTGATTTTCTGAAGCCTAACTTCTTGAGTTCTTTGTATATATTGGATATTGGCTCTCTATTGGATGTGGGATTGGTAAAGATTTTTTCCCCACTCTGTTGGTTGCCTTTTTGTTCTATTGACAGTGTTCTTTTGCCTTACCAAAGCTTTGCAATTTTATGAGGTCTCCTTTGTCTATTGTTAGTCTTAGAGCATAAGCCATCTGTGTTCTGCTCCAGGATTTTTCACCTGTGCCCAAGTGCTCGAGGCTCTTCCCCACTTTCTCCTCTATAAGTTTCAGTGTATCTGATTTTACGTGAAGGTCATTGATCTACTTGGACTTGAGTATTGTACAAGGAAAAAGAATGGGTCAATTTGCATTTTTCTACATGCTGACCACCAGTTGTTAAAAATGCTATCTTTTTTCCTCTTGATTGTATTAGATCCTTTGTCAAATATCAAGTGACTATATGTGTGTGGGTTCATTTCTGGGTCTTCAGTTCTATTCCATTGAGCTTCCTGTCTGTCTCTGTAACAATACCATGGAGTTTCTGTATTACAGTTAGAGCTCAGGCATAGTGATTACCCTAGAAGTTCTTTTGTTGTTGAGAATAGTTTCCGCTTTCCTGGTTTTTTTGTTATTCCAAATGAATATGCAAGCTGAACAGCTTCTAACTCTATGAAGAATTGATTTGGAATTTTGATGAGGATTGCATTAAATCTGTAGATTGCTTTTGGCAGAATTGCCATTTTTACTATATTAATCCTGCCAATCCAAGAGCATGGGAGATGTTTCCATCTTCTGAGAGCTTCAATTTCTTTTACAGAGACTTGAAGTTCTTGTCATATAGATCTTTCACTTGCTTGGTTAGAGTCACACCAATGTTTGGAATATTATTTGTGACTATTGTGATGGGTGTTGTTTCGCTAATTTCTTTATCAGTTTGTTTATCCTTTCAGTAGAGGAAGGCTACTGATTTGTTTGAGTTAATTTTATATCCAGCCACTTTGCTGAAATTGTTTTTCAGCCTTAGGAGTTCTCTAGTGGAAATTCTGGGGTCACTTATGTATAAAAGCCTATCATCTGCAAATCGTGAGATTTTCACTTCTTCCTTCCCTTGACCTACTATTGTTGTCTAATTGCTACAGCTAGAAATCTGAGTACTGTATTGAACAGGTAGCAAGAGAGTGGGCAGCCTTGAGAAGTCCCTGATTTTAGTTAGATTGCTTCAAGTTTCTCTCCATTTAGTTTGATGTTGGCTACCAGTTTGCTATATATTGCTTTTACTATGTTTAGGTATGGGCCTTGAATTCCTGATCTTTTCAAGACTTTTATCATGAATGGGTGTTGGATTTTGTCAAATGCTTTCTCAGCATCTAACGAGATGATCATGTGGTTTTTGTCTTTGAGTTTGTTTGAGTGGATTCTGTTGATGGATTTCCATATATTAAACCATCCCTGAATCCCTGGAATGAAGCATACTTGATCATGATGGATGATGTAATGAAAGGATCATTTGATTTTCTTCTTTGAGTTTGTTATGTAGTGGATAACATTGGGGGGATTTGTATATATTGAACCATCCCTGAATCCCTGGGATGAAGCCTATTTGATTATGGTGAATGATCATTTTGATGTGTTCTTGTATTCGGTTGGCAAGAATTTTTCTTTGTTGGGTCTTTGTGTGGTTTAGGTATAAGCAAAATTGTGGCTTCATAGAACAAGTTGGGTAGTATTGCTTGTTTCTGTTTTGTGGAATTGTTTAAAGAGCATTGGCATTGCGTCTTCTTGAAGCTCTGATAGAAGTCTACACTAAACCCATCTGTTTCTTGGCTTATTTTTTTTGGGGGGTGGAGACTATTAATGTCTGCTTCTATTTCAGTAGAGGTTATGGTACTGTTTAGAAGGCATGTATGATCCTGATTTAACTTTGGCACCTGGTATGTGTCTAGAAAATTGTCCATTTCACCCAGATTTTCCAATTCAGTTGAGTATAAACTTTTGTAGTAGAATGTGATGATTTTTTGGTTTCCACAGTTTCCATTGTTATTTCTCCCTTTTCATTTCTGATTTTATTAATTAGGTTACTGACTCTGTGCCCTCCAGTTAGTCTGACTAAGGGTTTGTCTCTCATGTAGATTTTCTCAAAGAACCAGGTCCTGATATTAGTGATTCTTTGTATAGTTCTTTTTGTTTATATTTGTTTGATTTCGACCCTGAGTTTGATTATTTGCTGCTGTCTACTCCTCTTGGGTGTATTTGCTTATTTTTGTTATAGAGCTTTCAGGTATGCTTTCAAGCCGCTAGTGTAAGTTCTCTTCAGTTTTTTTTTTTTTTTTTTTTTTTTTTTGTAGGCACTCAGTTTTTCTCTTACCACTGCTTTCATTGTGTCCCATAGGTTTTTGTATGATGTGTCTTTATTTTCATTAAATTCTAAAAAGTCTTTAATTTCTTTCTTTATTTCTTCCTTGACCAAGATATCATTGAGTACAGTGTTGTTTAGCTTTCATGTAAATAAGCTTTTTTCCTTGCTTTTGCTGGAATTCAAGACCAGCCTTAGTCTGTGGTGATCTGATAGGCTGCATGGGATTATTTCAATCTTCTTGTATCTCTCGAGCCCTGTTTTGTAACCAATTATATGGTTAATTTTGGAGAAAGTACCATGAGGTTCTGAGAAGAAGGTATATTCCTTTGCTTTAGAATGAAATATTCTATAAATATATGTTAGATAAATTTGGTTCATAACTTCTTTTACATTTGATAAGTCTCTGTTTATTTTCTGTATCCAATATCTGTCCATTGTTGAGAGTGGAGTGTTGAAGTCTCCCACTATTATTGTGTAGGGTGTGATATATGCTTTGAGCTTTAGTAAAGTATCTTTTATTAATGTGGGTGCCCCTGTATTGTGAGCATAGATGTTCAGAATTGTAAGTTCATCTTGGTAGATTTTTTTCCCTTTGACTAGTATGAAGTGCTTTCCTTATTGTTTTTGATAACTTTGGGTTGAAAGTCAATTTTATTTTATGTTAGAATGGCTGTTCCAGCTTGTTTCTTAGGGCCATATGCTTGGAAAATTGTTTCCCAGCCTTTTACTCTGTGGTAGTATCTGTCTTTGTCTCTGAGGTCTGTTTCCTCTATGGAGCAAAATGTTAGGTCATGTTTATATATCCAGTCCATTAGTCTATGTCTTTTTACTGGGTAATTGAGTCCATTAATGTTTAGAGATATTAAGGAAAAGTGCTTGTTACTGTTATTTTTGTTGTTAGAGGAGGAATTATGTTTATGTGGCTATCTTCTCTTAAGTTTGTTGAAAGATTATTTTATTGCATTTTCTAGGGTGTAGTTTCCCTTCTTGTGTTGGTGTTTTCCATCTATTATCCTTTGTATGGCTGGATTTGTGGAAAGATATTGTATAAATTTGGTTTTGTCATGGAATATCTTGGATTCCCCATCTATGGTAATTGAGAGTTTGTCGGGTGTAGAAGTCTGGGCTGACATTTGTGTTCTCTTTGGAGCTGTATGACATCTGTCCAGGATCTTCTAGAATTCATAGTCTCTGGTGAGAAGTCTGGCGTAATTCTGACATGTCTGCCTTTATGAAAGAAGAACACTCCTCCATTGTTGGTGGGATTGCAGGCTTGTACAACCACTCTGGAAATCAGTCTGGTGGTTCCTTAGAAAATTGGACATAGTACTACCAGAGGATCCAGCAATACCTCTCCTGGGCATATATCCAGAAGATGTCCCAACCGGTAAGAAGGACACATGCTCCACTATGTTCATAGCAGCCTTATTTATAATAGCCAGAAGCTGGAAAGAACCCAGATGCCCCTCAACAGAGGAATGGATACAGAAAATGTGGTACATTTACACAATGGAGTACTACTCAGCTATTAAAAACAATGAATTTATGAAATTCTTGGGCAAATGGATGTATCTGGAGGGTATCATCCTTAGTGAGGTAACCCAATCACAAAAGAAGCCACTTGATATGTACTCACTGATAAGTGGATATTAACCCAGAAGCTCAGAATACCCAAGGTACAATCTCCAAACCACAAGAAAACCAAGAAGGAAGACCAATGTGTGGATACTTCATTCCTCCCTAGAATAGAGAATAAAATCTCCATGGAAGGAGTTGCAGAGACAAAGTTTGGAGCTAAGATAAAAAGATGGACCATCCAGAGACTTCCCCACCCAGGGGTCAATCCCATAATCAGCCACCAAATGCAGACACTATTGCATATGCCAGCAAGTTTTTGCCTAAGGGACCCTGATATAGCTGTCTCCTGTGAGGTTTTGCCAGTGCCTTGCAAATACAAAAGTGGATGCTCACAGTCATCTATATGATGGAACACAGGGCCCCCAATATAAGATCTAGAAAAAGTACCCAAGGAGCTAAAGGGGTCTGCAACCCTATAGGTGGAACAACAATATGAACTAATCAATACCCCCAGAGCTCATGTCTCTAACTGCATAAGAAACAGAAGATGGTGTAGTCGGCCATCATTGGGAAGAGAGGCCCTTTGGTATAGCAAACTGTGGGAGTGAGTGGGTCGGGGAGCAGGATGAGGGGAGGGTATAGGGGACTTTTGGGATAGCATTTGAAATGTAATTGAAGAAAATATCTAATAAAAAATGTGTGTGTGTGGGGGGGGGAGAATCCAGAGTCACAAAGTAACATTCTATATTTTCTCAATCCAATGGAATTGACAGTATATAAGGGGAAGATATAAAAATAAAAAGTTACCTTCTAGAATATGGAAAAGGAAAAGGAAAATAATGGGAAATGGAACAGGATTTTATATGTTGTGGTCTCTTGAGTGAGAATGACCAATAAGGCAAATGTGTTTGCATGCATAGTTTTCAGTTGATGAACTATTTGGTGAAGATTATGAGGTTTGGTCTTGTTGGAGGAGCTACATCACTTGTGTGTTTTGATGTTTGAAAAGTCCACACCAGGCATAATTACTCTCTCTTTCTCTCTGACTGCTGCCTATGGATCAAACCATAAAGTTTCAGTTACTGTTTAAGTGCCATGCCTATCTGCTTCCTGACACAATGATAATTGATGAATGCTAGGAAACTGTAAGTCCCCATTTGAATGATTTCTAATACCTTGGACATGGTATCTCTTCACAGCAATCAAACAGTAAATCAGGCAGATCAAAATATGCAAATGTCATAAGAAACACCACTTTCTTGTATAATTACTAAGCACTATAACTAGGGTCAATCAGAAACTTCACAGACATCCAAACCGTGTAATTGGCCAGAAAACGTTTATAAAAATCTCTAAGCATGGCAAAATGAAAAAAACTATTTCCTCAAAAATTTTTTATGCATTCTTGTGAACATATTTGCTGGACAGAGCAAAGCTTCTCATTTTTCTTTTGTTTTCAGAGTTGCAGGTAAGTGTTACCACCCATACCTGCACTGGGGAATTTCTTATATCTCATTATTCTTTACCATTTAACAATCATGATCAGAGGGTAAGGCAAAAAATAAAATACCACCAGCAACATCAAAATAAATATTAACTTGATTGATGAAAACATACCAGGAAAGATTTTAAAATTCAAGAGTTTGGGTATGAACTTCATTGTGCTTGAATTTGACTTTAAAATGTATTTTCTTGACATTTGGGTTTATTAGATAAGGAGCTGAGGAACTCACAGTCTAACATATCCTTTTAGGAGCTTGGCACAAAGCTCAGTAATAGAGTGTTTACTTAGCATGTGTGAATTCATAAGTTTGATCTGAGCATGAAAATGTTACAACAAATAAACTAATAAAATCTACTTTCAATTTATACCATATTTTGAAAATTATAAAAATCCTGGTAATAGAATCATTAAACTATCCATCTATTATACATGAGACAAAACTTAAGGGGAAATGTGAACCTAGAAATAATATTTGGCATTAACAAATGCGTCTCATAAAGCAAGTCTAAAAAACATGCTTCACGATTGTGATGCTAAGAAATAGTGATGTATGTATAATGCCGTACTTATACCTTTAATCCACTGTAATTTTTTGTGTTTTTGTAATGTGATTTTATCTACATAGCTGACTCTTAAAAGTTCTTTAGATTGATTTGGGGTGGAATCCATAAAGAATGGCCATAAATTTGAAGGTTATAACGTTCAAATGCTCATAATCCAGTCTCTTGAAAGGAGAGGGAAAATGGAAATTGATTTCATCATTATTCATGTATATATGATACATTGTCCAAAATAGTCTGTTAACAATAAGAGAGTTTCCGTGTGGGATAATATTTATATGACAAGAAGGTTGCAGATCTACCTTTGCAGTTAGATGTGCCTGTACGCAGGACCAATGACAGACTTTGGGTCACAGAGCTCTCTTTATTAAAATATCCATTTATATCCTCTAAAGTACATTTTATAGAATAATAGGAGTGATAAGAATACAAGGTAGAGAGCTGGGTGTGGTGGTGCACTCCTTTAATCCCAGCACTTGGGAGGCAGAGGCAGGTGGATTTCTGAGTTTGAGGCTAGCCTGGTCTACAAAGTGAATTTCAGGACAGCCAGGGCTATACAGAGAAACCCTGTCTTGAAAAACAAAACAAAACAAAACCAAAAACCAAAACCAAACAAACAAACAAAAAAAATACAAAATAGAGGCCAGCCCTGCACCAACCTGGCAGACAGTCCCAAGAGGACTCTCAACTCCACAGGCACCATAGCACACCCAGGATCTTGGGATCACTGGGAAATCCAAAATGTCATCATATCCTAATACAAAAGGCTATACTCATCAAAACTGGAAAACCTGGATGTAATGGACAAATTTCTAGACAGATACCAGGTACCAAAGTTAAATCAGGATCTGATTAACAATCTTAACAGTCCCATTTCCCCTAAAGAAATAGAATCAGTCATTAATAGTCTCCCAACCAAAAAAAGCCCAGGACCAGATGGGTTTAGTGCATAGTTCTATCAGTCCTTCAAAGAAGACATAATTCAAATTTTCCTCAAACTAGTCCACAAAATAGAAACAGAATGTACCCTAACCAATTCATTCTATAAAGCCACAATTACTCTGATACCTGAACCACATAAGGACCCAACAAAGAAAGAGAACTTCAGACCAATTTCCCTTATGAATATTGATGCAAAAGTACTCAGTAAAATTCTCACAAACCAAATCCAAGAATACATCGATACGGTCATCCATCTTGATCAAGTAGGCTTCATTCCAGGGATGCAGGGATGGTTTAATACACAGAAATCCATCAATATAATCCACTATATAAACAAACTCATAGACAAAAACGACATGATCATCTCATTAAATGCTATGAAAGCATTTGACAAAATCAAATACCCATTCATGATAAAAGTCTTGGAAAGATCAGGAATTCAATGCCCACATTTAATATATAAAGGCAATATACAGCACTCCAGTAATCAACATCAAACAAAATGGAGAGTAACTTGAAGCAATCTGACTAAAATCAGGAACTAGAAAAGGCTGCCCACTTTCTCCCTATCTACTCAATATAGAGCTTGAAGTCCTTGACAGAGCAATTGGACAACAAAGGGAGATCTAGAGGATACAAATTGGAAAGGACGAAGTCAAAATATCAGTAGTTGCAGATGATATGATAGTATACATAAGCCAACCCTAAAAATTCCACTAGAGAACTCCTAAACCTGATCAACAGCTTAAGTGAAGTGGCTGGATATAAAATCAACTCAAACAAATCAGTGGCCTTTCTCTACATAAGGGATAAACAGGATGAGAAAGAAATTAGGGAAACAACACCCTTCACAATAGTCACAAATAATATAAAATTCCTTGGTGTGACCCTAAATAAGGAAGTGAAAGATCTGTATGATACGAACTTCAAGTCTCTGAAGAACAAAATCAAAGATCTCAGAAGATGGAAAGATCTCCCATGCTCATGGATTGGCAGGATTAATATAGTAAAAATTGCTATCTTGCCAAAATCAATCTACAGATTCAATTCAGTTCCTATCAAAATTCCAACTCAATTCTTCACTGAGTTAGAAAGGGCAATTTGCAAATTCATCTGGAATAACAAGAGATCTAAGATAGCAAAACTATTCTCAACAATAAAACAACCTCTGGTAGAATCAGCATCCACTACCTCAAGCAGTACTACAGAAGAATTGTGATAAAACCTGCATTGAACTGGTACAGTGGCGGACCAGTAGATCAATGGAATAGAATTGAAAACCCAGAAATGAATCCACACACCTATAATCACTTCATCTTTAACAAAGGAGCTAAAACCATCCTGAGGTTATCATGTAGAAGAAAGTGAATTGATCCATTCTTTTCTATTTGTACAAAGCTCAAGTCTAAGTGGATCAAGGAACTCCACATAAAGCCAGAGACACTAAAACTTATAGAGGAGAAATTGGGGAAAATTATTGAAGATATGGGCACAGGGGAAAAATTCCTGAACTCAACAGCAATGGTTTGTGCTGTAAGGTTGAGAATTGACAAATGGGAACTCATACAACTGCAAAGCTTCTGTAAGGCAAAAGACACTGTCAATAAGGCAAATAGGCCATCAACAGATTGGGAAAGGATCTTTACCAATCCTAAATCTTATAGGGGAATAATATCCAATATATATATAATGAACTCAAGAACTTGGACTACAGAAAATCAAATAACCTCATTAAAAAATGGTGTGTAGAGCTAATCAAAGAATTCTCAACTGAGGAATACCAAATAACTGAGAAGTACCTGAAAAAAATGTTTAACATCCTGAATCATCATGGAAATATAAATCAATACAACCCTGAGATTGCACCTCACACCAGTTAGAATGGCTAAGATCAAAAATTCAGGTGAAAGCAAATGCTGGCGAGAATGTGGAGAAAGAGGAATTGCAAGGTTGTAACCTCTCTGAATATCAGTCTGGCAGTTCCTCAGAAAATTGGACATAGTAGTACAGGAAGATCCAGCAATACCTCTTCTGGACATATACCCAGAAGATGTTCCAAGTTGTAATAAGGATACACGCTCCACTATGTTCACTGCAGCCTTATTTGTAATAGCCAGAAACTGTAAAGAACCCAGATGTCCCTCAACAGAGGAATGGATGCAGAACATGTGGTACATTTACACAACGGAGTACAACTCAGCTGTTAAAAAACAATGAATTTATGAATTTTTTAAGCAAATGGATGGATCTTTAGGATATCTTCCTGAGTGAGGTAACCCAATCTATAAAGAAATCACATGATATGCACGCACTGCTAAGTGGATATTAGCCCAGAAACTTAGAATATCCAAGATACAATTTGCAAATCACATAAAACTCAAGAAGAAGAAAGACCAATGTGTAGGTAGTTCGTTCCTCCTTAGAATGGGGAACAAAATGCCCATGGAAGGAGTTACAGAGGCAAAGTTTGGAGCTGAGATGGAAGGAAGGACCATCCAGAGACTGCCCCACAGGGTGATCCAATCCGTAAACGACCACTTAACCCACACAGTATTGCATATGCCAGCAAAATTTTGCTGACAGAATCCTGATATAGCTGTCTCTTCTGAGGCTATGCCAGTGCCTGGCAAATACTGAAGTGGATGTTCTAAGTTTAAGTAATTGGTCTCTAGGTATAACTGCTTGCAATGGATTAGAAGGTGTGGCCTTGTTGGAGGACCTATATCACTTTGGAGGGCTTTGAGATTTATTTATTTATTTATTTATTTAGACATTTTCTTTATTTACATTTCAAATGCTATCCCGAAAGTTCCCCATACCCTTTCCCCACCGTGTTCCCCTAACTCACCCATTCCCACTTCTTGACCCTGGCGTTCCCCTGTACTGGGGCATATAAAGTTTTCAAGACCTAGGGGCCTCTCTCCCCACTGATTGCCGTTTAGACCATCTTCTGCTACATATGCAGCTAGAGACATGAGCTCTGGGGGTACTGATTAGTTCATATTGTTGTTCCACCTATAGGGTTGCAGACCCCTTCAGCTCCTTGGGTACTTTCTCTAGCTCCTCCATTGGGGCCCTGTGTTCCATCTTATGACTGTGAGCATCCATTTCTGTATTTGCCAGGCACTGGCATAGCCTCACAGGAGAAAGCTATATTAGGGTCCCTTCAGCAAAAACTTGCTGGCATATGCAATAGTGTCTGGGTTTGGTGGCTGATTGTGGAATGGATCCCTGGGTAGGGTACATGAGAGCCATTCCCAGTGTCTCTCTGTCTGCCTACTGTTTGTGAGCTCTCAGTGGCAGCATAAGTACCATGCCTGCCTGCCTGCCTGTTGCCATGTCCTCATGGTTAAGGTTTTGGACTTAGCCCCATATCAAAATCAAACACTTTCTTCTGTAAGTTGTATTGGTCATTTTTTTTTTTTTATCATAGCACTGGAGAAGTAAGACAAACATTTGATTAATAACAATCCTGGGAGTAGATAGAACTACTAAACAAGGTTTCTGAACATTTATTTGTACAGTGTTAAATACTAGACATAAGAAAGAAAATGTTAAGACACAGCATTTCCTAACAATCCACATGCCAATATCAGAATTGATGAGATCTGTAATAAATGTTTTATTACAATGAAAATTGATATTTAATTATGATCTATGGAACGTACAGATAAGTACTTTGGTAGCTCACATTTCTACATCCTAATTCACTTTACGACTTTCTTGAGAAAACTGGTTGCTTTGATTATTTTAGATTTTAAAAATATATAATCAAGTGCATTATAATTTAGATCTGTAAAATGAGTTTTGATTTATGTACCCCCAACCACAGAGTATCTTGATTGCTCATGAGTGAAGTAAACATTAATTTATGTTGTCATTTTAGTTACAAAATAAATCATACTTGCTTTTTTTGGTTCAAATGTCAGTGAGAGAAATATTCAACAAACTTACACCTTTTATTCTGAGCCAACAGTATCATTACTGCCTAGATTTCAGTTTGTTTTGTGATCTGTCCCAAAATTAAATACAATGAAATAAATATGATAGGACAATTGACAAAATAAAAATGTGGCATTTAATTAAAGAATAATTAGAAACATTAAGCTCAGAGGGCTTGATGTCATGTGAGGACCTCAGTCCTCAACACCCAAGGGGCAGCTCATAACTTCCTATAACTCTAGTTCCAGGGAACCGGATTCCCTTTTCTGGTTCCTGCAAGCACTGCACACATGACACATATTCATACATATTAGGACATAAAGCAAAAATAAACATTTTAAAAAGGTAACATTAAAATCTATCAGTATAGTTGCATGCACCATAAATTAAAATGTTCTCAGGTAAACTATCTAGACCATGATTTGTCTATGTTATACTTTTAATTTGTAAGACATATATAAGTTTATGAAAATCAGTTTTCTGTTAAATGACTAGATCATAAATAATATGACTGAATTACAGGAGACATTGGCAAATACTATTTTCTTTAGAAACATCCACATATAAAATTTTTCAGTTGTTTGACAATCATATAACCTCTGTTGAAGCTTTCAAATAGCATCATTGTACAGAGGTGCCCACTTGTTCTACATGGAGATGTGCATGGCTTTCATATAAACCCAATTACTATTGGGGCTTAGCCTGTGGTTTCTTCTCTAGATGATATATGCTATACTAGAGAAGGTGATGGTCCTTAAGAAACTATATTCACTTAAGTAATACCAGACATAAATTTACATAAATCTTAAAGTCAAAAGGAAGTGATGTAAAGGTTAATAGTTTTACGAAAACTCAGACACCTGTCATATTATTTTGCATAATAGTTTTATAAAGGCTTCTCGGGAATTTCCTTCAGCATAAGAAGGAAACATTAAAGGATACATGGTAATTAAAGAATAGCAATTGTACTGTTTATAGCCACAAAATAGCCTCTCTTGGATCATTTATTCTAGTACAGAGGTATAGTTGAGAGCAGAGTGTTGGAACATAACAGCTCAGTTTGAAGCAACTGAAGGGATTGGAAATTACAAAATACATTTGGAGTAAGTAAATGATCTTATTTGACAAATGCTAGGGACTCAGAATTTTTGGCCGGAGAAAAAACAGATTAGTGTTATAATAATAAATTCATTGTTTTTAATAGCTGCATAGTACTCCATTGTGTAAATGTATCACATTTTCTGTATCCATTCCTCTGTTGAGAGGGGCATCTGGGTTCTTTCCATCCAGTTTCTGGCATGTATATATATATATATACATATATATATATTTGGGGTTTTTTTTTTTTTTTGAGACAGGGTTTCTCTGTGTAGCCCTTGGCTATCCTGGAGCTCACTCTGTAGACCAGGCTGGCCTCGCACTCAGAAATCTACCTGCCTCTGTCTCCCAAGTGCTGCTATTAAAGGTATGCGCCACCACTGCCAGGCTCTGGCTATTATAAATAAGGCTGCTATGAACATAGTGGAGCATGTGTCCTTATTACATGTTGGAGCATCTTCTGGGTTTATGCCCGGGAGTGGTATTGCTGGATCTTCTGGTAGTACTATGTCCAATTTTCTAAGGAACAGCCAAACTGATTTCCAGAGTGGTTGTACCAGCTTGCAGTACCACCAGCAATGGAGGAGTGTTACTCTTTCTCCAAATCCTTGCCAGCATCTGCTGTCACCTGAATTTTCGATCTTAGCCATTCTGACTGGTGTGAGGTGGAATCTCAGGGTTGTTTTGATTTGCATTTCCATGATGATTAAGGATGTTGAACACTTTAGTTTGCAAAATGGACACATCAGTTCTCATGTGATGCAAAGTCAGTATGCGCTCACTTTGCAGCAAGTCAACAGATCTGATCTGCATTTAAAGGAGAAGTAATAACTTGTTTTGATATAATGGTCAAAAGGATATAATGAAATATTTAACTATAATTTCTCAGCCTTATCTATGAGAACGATGAATGGGAGAAAAGAAATAGAAAAGCAAATGCCTTGGCTGTCACATGAATTGGGGAGGTAAGAATCTGACAGCAGTAATTTTTGGGTTTGATCCACATCAATTTTGTAAGGCAAAGATGCAAGGCAATTTTGTCAAAAAAGGTTCTATAGCAGTCCACATAATTGAATAGGAGCCATAAATCTAATTTATCCAAATAATACTTATATTTTCCACTATAAACAATAGAAATCTTTTGTTTTTCCCTGAATGTCCAATCTGGTCCTAGTCTTGTGTTAGTGAAATTGTATGTTAAGTCTGTGTCACTTTTCATGTGCAAGGCACCTGCAAATGACTATAAATACCTAATATATTTGGTCCAAATTCCGAAAGCATACTTGAGAAGAAGTGGGACTTTTGGAGCTGGAGCTGGTTATAGAGAGTTTGTACAGGCCTGTTTCCTGAGTTCTTTTTGATTCTAGTATCTTTCATGTAACTACAGACAGAACCATTAATTATGTTTTTCACTTAAGCCAATCTAAAGTAACTTACTAATATAGACAATTAAGGGTTATAAATAACTACAGTTCTTGACTGTAGAGAAGTGAGCAAAGAAGTAGGGATCCAAAAAGAAATATTTCTGCATTTTGGGTTTATACTAATTGAGGAAAGGAAATCCTTACATTCCAGATAATTGATCAGGTACCTACTGAATCCAATAGTAGTTGTAGGTTAAAATGACCAGTATAATACTGTAGCAGGAAATAATTTATAATAAATACAAAATTAGATGAGAGCATCCATCACAGCTAGTTTCATGGCTGTAAAACATGAACTGAGGTTACAAAGCTGAGAACAGCTATTCGTTTAATTGTCTGCTGTGGTCTTCACTTGAAGTTTTTGTTTTCTAGTGATCTTACACAGCAGATGTCTAGGCAGAGGAAATGTATCATGTACATTCCTATCATTTCTGTGCCTTTACTTACACAAAAAGTCTACTGTATAGTGAGACCACAGGACTCTAGTGGTTAACCTATGGGCAGTAAGCCTCAGTCACCCTAAATACCTAAAAGCAGTAGCAGTCCAAGAGACTCCAGTGTTTGTTTGAACTAAAACTCATCTTTAATGGAGAAATAATGTTTTGTCTCTCTAAGAAACCTAGACACATGCTAGTATTCTTGCAGACCCAAGTAGCTCATGTTCCAAGAACCAACTAGAAATTTGGAGGAGAGGGAAAGGAGTCGCAAAAACACTCCACATTATTCCTGTCTTATGTGAGAGGATGCTGACTAACAGTGCTACTTAAAACTAGACACGCATTTGGAAAGAGATTGTGAGAGAAACACTGTATGCCAAATAATTTTTTTTCTGAATGTATTTTTTCAGATTTGAATTTTCATGAATATATCAAGTGATGTCACTTAAAAGACATATCTCCTACCATGAAATGGATTTCTAGAGGTAAAAATGGCAAGTTATTAGCAGATACATTTTTGCTTGTGCAAAAATAAGATTAGAGCTATTTAAGGGAAATTCAATTGTGTAGTTATTATTTGAAGTATAGATGGATCTGTATAAGGTCACATTTCCCCAGACACCAAAATTGAAGAGGAAGGGAGTATATTTTCTGTATGAATAGTTTTTTTAAATGATTTGTAGGGGGTTGGAGAGTTGGCTCAGCCGTTAAGAGCACTGACTGCTCTTCAGAAGGTCCTGAGTTCAAATCGCAGCAACCACATGTTGGCTTATAACCATCTATGCAACTACAGTGTACTCATATACATAAAATAATAAATAAAATAAATCTTTAAAAAATAATGTATAGGATTTATTTTAAGCCAGACTAATCCAATACTCCTACAGATAATTCCTTAGGCAAATCCCAAACTGTCAGAAAATAGCCATTTGTTTCCATTTATTTCAGCTTTGTAAGGATGTTATCCAAACATGCAGCATACATGAACTGTTTTCTTTCTTATCTATAAACCATTAATGTGATGGACAGAAAGTATAGTGGATTGCCAATTCTTTCCACATTTGACACTCCTATAAGCATTTTAAAAACATCTTAAGATGCATGGTTTTTCATATTTACTTTGGAAATCATTCCAAAATATCTTTGGATTGTGAAGATATTTGTGTGGGAGTGAATAAACACTTAAAGCAATGACTTAAAAACAAAGACCAACGAAACAAAAGCAACTAGGATCTGTTCAAGTAGAGGTTTTCGTGGGAGAGTTTTATGATTAACTAGTCATCCATTGACTGTGCCCTTCTTACATTTTAACTTAAAAGTTATTCATTATAAAATAACACAGGACTCAGGCCGGGAGCTCAATGGTTTGGTCTCTATGCTCTCCTCCAAAACACACACACACACACACACACACACACACACACACACAAATGCATGTACACATGCACACACACACACACACACACACACACACACACACACACAAATATACCTACATATATGCACACACACATACACACATTTCTATGTATAAACACATATTCACACTGGCTCACTTGCATACACATACACACATATATGCATAAACACATAAGCATATGCTCATATGTATTCATATATACACACAAACATGTGTACACATACTACCATAAAAATGACATACATTTCCTATTTTACTTTATTGAGATTGACCAGTTTACGACTGTGAACTGGCGTGATTATGAGAATTCACCACTACTCTGAAAGGATTTTTACTTGCCCAGATCATTGATGGTATAGAATTGCACTGGGAAATGGGAGATTCATGCTTACTACCACTTTTAGTATGTGTAGTGACACCTGAAGGAAGGCATTGGTATTACCTGCAAAGAACTGACCTCAGAACCCCAGCAGAGGATGACCTTATGTGGTATCAATGGGAGGAGAGGCCCTTGGTCCTCTGAAGGCTTGATGCCCCAGTGTAGGGGAATCCCAGGGCAGTGAGGTAGGTGTGGATGGGTGGGTGAGTGGGGGAGCACCTTATAGAAGCAGGGGGATGGGAATGGGATAGGAGATTTGCAGAGGGGAAACTGGGAAAGGGGATAACATTTGAAATGTAAATAAAGAAAATATCCAATTTAAAAAAAAAAAAGCATACCATAGACTTAAGGCACAAGGGAGAGGTTTGGGTTTTTTTTTTTTTTGTTTGTTTGTTTGTTTGTTTGTTGTTTTTTGTTTTTATTTTTGTGTGTGTGTGTTTTTTTTTAAACAAAATAGGTATTTTCTTTATTTATAGTTCAAATGTTATCCCCTTTTCCTGTTTTCCTCCCTCCAAACTGTTTTTGATTTTAAACAATATGATTGCTATAATATTTTTTTTGGCAGTTGATCACAGAGAATCTTTACTTATTGCAGCACACACTTGGTGACTTAAAGGCCAGCAACGTATTCTCACAATTAAAAGTTAAAAGCCTGAGCACTCTGTAATCTCCATTAGAAAGGTTTTTTATGGATTTGGCTCCTTGTTGTCTTCTGTCTTTGTACAGTGTGTGTGTGTGTGTGTGTGTGTGTGTGTGTGTGTGTGTGTGTGTGTGTGAGTGTGTGTGTGTGTGTGTGTGTGTGTGTGTGAGTGTGTGTGAGTGTGTGTGTGTGTGAGTGTGTGTGTGTGTGTGTGAGTGTGTGTGTGTGTGTGTGAGTGTGTGTGTGTGTGTGTGTGTGTGTGAGTGTGTGTGAGTGTGTGTGTGTGAGTGTGTGTGTGTGTGTGAGTGTGTGTGTGTGTGTGAGTGTGTGTGTGTGTGTGTGTGTGTGTGTGAAGAGAGAGAGAGAGAGTATGTGTGTTCTATATCAAGTTGTTTAATATATCACTGTCCATTTATGCCTTAGTCATAAATTAAATTAAATTTGACTGAAAAGCCAATATAACTGCCGGCATTACTTCCCTCCTTCAATTCCCATTCTCTCTTTGTTCTTTTCTTTTTCTCTTCCATTCTTCTTTCTTTGTCTTTCCTTTTCTTCATTAAAAACAAAAAACAAAAAAAACCAAAAAACAAAAAATATTGGCATTGAAAGAGTTCTTTTCAGCTTCTTCTTTTATGAAACAGAGGTTAATTTCTTTTTCATAATTTTTCATAATTCTTTAACCATGACTTCCATGTTCTTTTAACAAGTATAGCGCTAGAAACCTTTCCTGCGTTTCTGTTGTAACAATCATTTGAGCTGGTTGCTAATAGCGAAGAGAGTCACACAGCTATTCATGCACACTCATTGTTAGAGTGTCACTGACATTTTTGTTCCTGTGAAGTCACTTGACAGCTATTTAATATCGTCAGAATTAGTTATTTTATATAATTCAATTTAGTTGAATTTAGCTTAATTTATATGGATGTTTAAATTTTTCCTCAAAGCTCTTGAAATATACTCAATATGGAACACAATTAGGTCAGTATTCATAAAGCATAGTCTAACGAGAGCTTACAAAGGAGCTAAGAGCTTATTCAGTTGCTGTGCATTTCCCTGTCTTCTGGAGTGTTGCTTACTCCTTCCTAAATCTGAAATGCCCTTTCTATAATGGTTGGATGAAAAATCTTACAGACTCTTAGTAATATTCCTCAGAATGATTTTTTTGCTTGATAAAACAGGTTCATATGTATCTCAAGCTAGGCTTTGTGTACATGTTTTGTCTTTGAAGGTATATTTTCCACTTCAATATACTCAGAAGAAGATAAAATGGGAAACAAACTTGAGATGTCTATCTATTCAAGTCCTTGCAGATATGCCTAGCCCTCCAGTTCATGTTCCCAGTCTCTCTCGTACCTCATTATTCTGATAATTTCATGGCAAAGGCTTTCAACTTTAAATTCTGAGTTTTTGTGAAGCAATTTTTTATTTACAAGTTATTTTTCAACTGTATTTAAAATAAGGAATCGTCAGAAATGTCCTCAAATGTGTTGAGACCATCAGCTCATTCTCTAATTAAAATCTGTGGTTGATCCATCGCATGGATAGCCTTGCAAAGAGCAGATGAATCATATATTCCCATTTTCTACATAACAAAAATCTGCAGTTAGTTCTCAGCCAAATAGCGACTCAACATTCTTTTCTTCTCTGGGAGCCTTAAATGTTCTTTTCAGGAGATTTTTGTCTACAAGTAACTTTCAGTGTCAACTGGAATAAAATTGATTGATATATAGAGGTTTCAGTATGCTAAGGATTGAATTGGTCAAAGAAAATATGTGACCACTAAACTTGCATATAAAAGTAGATAGCCTTTTACATTTGAAAGACAAATTTTGTCCTTAAATACTTTAGGAGAGTTCAAGTAGAACAAAAGTTGCCAAGAAATTCTTCCCTACTTTTTTTTTTTTTTTTTGCCTTACAAAAATAGATTCATGGCAGAGATGCAAAGTTGACAGCTACAGGAGCCCAATTTTAACATTTGTTTGGTTTTAAAGGAGAAAAACCCTCAAGTCATCATAAATTCTGTCATGATATTTAGATTCCAATTACCTGAATGGAAACCTGAGAAGGTTTATTGAAAATTGAAGATAATTTATTGATTCCAGTCACCAAATTTTCCTTTGTGTATAGCTGTCCTGTTGCTTTTAGCACAAAGATACACGTAATCATTACTGTAGCAACTATACATAGCTTTAAATATTGAAGAACGTTCTGAAAATGAAGAGTTTGGATTTATTTTAAGGCATTTTGGTGTTCTTTGGAGACATAATTTTAAATCATGAATAATCGAGTTCTTTGTATTTTTACATAATATGCAACATTTGTAGAAAAAAATGGAGCAAAGTGGCTTTGCTTGTTAAACAGAGATTAGATCAATAATTCATGAACATCTGCAGAGAATGATTGCTAAATTGTGTGCATGTCACAAAAATGCTGAATGGAAGGCATAATAAGAAATTATGTTCATCACCATACATTAGAATAGTTTCTCAAACCAGAAATGATTTAACCTACCTTAGTTCCAAATTTATCCTCAATGGCCCACCTGAAAGTTATTTTCTCTCCAACTGCTAATATTTTAAATAAATATGTTATATAGTATGAGAAGCAATTGTCATCAAAATAACATAAAAGTAGCAAGGAATAACCATTCACGTGTAAAGGACACACCATTGAGCTAAGAGAAGAGTCGGGAAAATAGGGATTAGAGGCAAGTGCTTTTCAGTTTAAGTGAATGGAGGCTATGTCATGATTCTCTCATCTCTTTCTTTTTGTCCTTTGCCCTTTACCCTTTGTAACACCACTGGCCTTATTTTATTTCCACCAAACATGGCCATATTTCATCCTCCTTATAGAGTTATTTTGTGAAATAATTTAAAAAAATCATAACTTCCTTATACATTCCTGACAACCAGGTAGAGCTTATGGTAGTTTCTTGATGAAAAAGTAATATTGAATAAAACTTTTACAATGAATTATTTCTAGAATATGTAAGATTCATAATAATTTGTAGAGATACATTTTCAAATTTGTGAATGAAAACCATAGCAGAAGTACAGCAAAACCAGGTGTCCTCCCAAGGTAGTATAGAGTTAGGAAGCTTGGATCTGTCCCTTGAGGAACCTCTGATGGGAGTCACAGAAGGAATTTATCACTAGCTTGGTGCTGGATGAAGTACCTGCTCTGTGAGGTTTGTACAATTTTCTTGAGTGAGGACCTCTCATTAAACTTCTTTTGCTCTTGGTCTACTTCTCTTCAGTATTTTCCCTCCGATGCAGAAAACAAAGAAGACAACCTCTTTGATCTGAGTATATCTTTCTTTGTCCACCCTAAGTTCTGTCTTAAGCACCTTCTTTCTATAACTCTCCAAAACTTATAGCAAGCCTTATTCTTCTAGATATCTATGTGATCTAGAGTGCCTAAATCACAAACATGTCCACATTTACTTACCCTAAGTGTACTAGTTTTACACATTAAGTTTTCTACTGTTCTTTTGAGGTCTTTGAAGAACTATGTTGTAATTTTGATGGGAATTATGTTGAATTTATAGATTGCTTTTGGTAGGATAACAATATTTACTATGTTGATATTACCAACTCATGAGAGTGGCAGACCTTTCCATCTTTTGATATTGTCTTAGTTTGGTTTTACTACTATGAATAGAAACCAAGATCAAGACAACTCATAAAGATAATGTCTAATTGGGGTTGGCTTATAGGTACATATCTAGGTAGACTGAGGGCTGGAGGATATGAGAGATCTACATCTTCATCCAAAGGCAGACAAGAGAATTCTGGCTTCCAGACAGCTAGGTTGAGGGTTTTAGAGCTCACATGCACAGTGACATACTTCCTCCAACAAGGCTACACCTACTGAAACAAGACCATACCTCCAAATAGGACTCATTGGGCCAAGCATATTCAAACCACCACAGATATCTCCTTCAATTTCTTACTTTGAAGATATGAAACTGTACAAGAGTTTCACTTGCTTAGTTAGAGTTACCCCAAGTCATTTTTTATGTCATTTGTAGCTATTGCAAAGAATGATTTTTCTCTGATGTCATCATCAATCTTTAATTTGTATATATGATGGGTGTCAATTACTTTGAATTCTAGAAAATCCTTTGTAGAATTTTTGGGCTTATGTATATTATATTATCTGCAAATAAGGCTTCATCTTCTTCCTTTTCCAATTTATATCCCCTTGATTGTCTTTAGTTTTATTTTTTTTATTGCTCTAGTTTAAACTTCAAGTACTATATTGAAGAGATACAGAAAGAGTGGAGAGCTTTGCCTTGACCCTGATTTTAGGGGAATTGCTTTAAATTTCTCCTCATTTGAGGTTAAATACTTGTCAGTTTCTTTTATTACACTTAGGTATCTATGCTTTTTTCATGAGTTTTATTGAGGTTAGATTTTATCAAGGGATTTTTCTGCATTTAATAAGATGTTTATGAGGTCTTTGTCCTTTCTCAGTTTGTTTATATGGTGGATTATATTGACTATTGTGTTGTTGTTGTTGTTGTTGTTGTTGTTGTTGTTGTTATTGTTGAACCATCTGTGCATCTCCGGAATGAAGCCTACTTAGTCATGGCAGATGATGTTTTAAATGTGTTCTTGATTTAGTTTGTGAGTGCTTTTGTATCTATGTTTATAAAAGAATTTGGTCTGCAGTTTACTTTCTTTGTTGAACCTTTGTGTGATTTGGGTATCAGGATGACTGTGAGCTCATAACATGAATTTGGCAATGGTCTTACTATTTCTATTTTATGAAATGATTTGAGAAGTATAGGCATTAAGTAAAATTGTATGGCCCTGGTTCATCTTTTTTCTCTTTGTTTCTTTCTTTCTATGTATGTTTCTTTCTATGTTTCTCTCTCTCTTCTCTCTCTCTCTCTCTGTCTCTCTCTTTCTTGTTCACCCTCTCCCTCCTTCCCTCTTTTTCTCCCTTTCTCCCATTCTCCCTCTCTCCCTCTCTCTCTCTCCTCTCTCTCTTTCCTTCCTTCCTTTCTTCCTTCTTTCCTTTCCCTCTTTCCTTCCATCTCTTCTTTCTTTCTCTTTCATAGTGGTGGGGGAACAGAGAGCTCTACATCTTGTTCCTCAGGCAGCAGAAGGAGACTGTTACACTGGGCATAGCTTGAGCAAAAGAGACCTCAAAGCCTGCCTCCACAGCAACACACTTTCCCCAACAGGGCCAAACCTATTCCAATGAGGCCATATGTCTTAACAGTGCCACTCGGTATGGGCAATGAACTCAAACACATGAACCTATGTAGGCCAAACCTATTCAAACCACCACAATCAACAAAAATATTATGTTGGAAAAAAACAACTAACACACACACCACACACACACACAAAAACGCACACATATTTTGAGGCATACAAATAGTACCCAGTTGTTGTGGATTGCCCTGGTGATGTTTGTATTTTGATGTTAATTCTGTTTCCTCAAGAGGAGCTTCCCAGATGAGGAGTTGGTTTCATACTCAGGTGACTTCATGTGAACATTCTCCCCATTTTAGCTGGCCAAATAAAGGCTAGAGTCTGTGATTGAGCAGTAGAAGGGAAAGATGGAGCTGGAGTTTTAGAGAGGGGGAAGAGAAGAAGGCAGGAAGGAGACCAGGAGATGGAGAAGGCAAGGGAAGAATGAAGAAGAGGAGGTAGAAGAAAGATGGAGTAGAACCACATGGCCTGGAGAAGCTACAAATAGTACAGAATCTCATAACTGAGTAGTGTAGTGGTAAATCTGCCCAATCTAGGCATTCAGCTTATAAATATTGTAACTAAGTGGTGTGTTCTTTTTATGGGCTTATTGGGGTTGGAGATTTACTACAACACCAAATAGTTGCCAATACCTTTTTTTTTTTAAAGAAAATTAAGTATTTTCCCCATTCAAATTATTTTTATTCAACTTAAAATTTGTTTATGTTTTCATGTAGCGTTACTACACTATAAAAATTATAATAATAACTTTTAAATCTAAAAGTCTTTGTTCTTTATCAAATGATAATTTAAAAGGAGCAAAGGATAGATTCTTTTAATTTCAATGAAGGCTTATATTTCATATGATAAGTTATGAAACTCCAGTGTAGGTATACAATGAACCTGTCACCAGCAAAAGTAATATTTCTAAGAAATATCTCACTATGAAACTTACTCCTGAATGCCTATTTCTCTTGATCTTAATGGTTACCCTACTTTACCATCCTTTTCTCTAGAACAGTTCCTCTAGTCCTTAGGACAAAACCTTCTCTCAAGTCTATTGTTTCTGCTATATACCTGAAGATGTTTCAGTCAGTAATTTTGTATTTTTTAAAAGTGGTGGAAGTGGTGAACCTGCGTCTCACTGTAGCCTCCTGATTATGCACTGTACAATTTTAAGGACTCCTTAAAATTGAAGTGCTTAGGCTTCAGAGTCTTCTAGACAACTATCTTTTTCTAACATATTCCTTTAGTCTTTCATCCATAGTAAAATTCTTATAACACAGCTAAGACTTACATCTCTGATATAACTCTTTGGTAACTGAGGTCTTTGATATATGGACATCCAACAGTCTTTGTTTCAATCCTGCTCTATTTAGCTTGAAGAATTTTAGATGTAAACAGAATTCTCAACTGAGGAAACTTGAAGGGCTGAGAAGCACCTAAAGAAATGTTCAACATCCTTAGTCATCAGGGAAATGCAAATCAAAACAACCCTGAGCTACCAAACACCAGTCAGAATGGCTAAAATAAAAACTCAGGTAACAGCAGATGCTGGCGAGGATATGGAGGAAGAATACTCCTCCATTGTTGGTGGGATTGTAAGTTACTACAACCACTCTGGAAATCAGTCTGGCAGTTCCTTAAAAAATTAGACATAGTGTTACCTGAGGACCCAGCTGTACCACTCGTGGGCACATACCCAGAGGATGCTCCAACTTGTAATAAGGACATATTTTCCACTACGTTCATAGCTGCCATATTTATAATAGCCAGAATCTAGAAAGAACTTAGATGTACTTCAACAGAGGAATAGATACAGAAAATGTGGTACATTTACATAATGGAGTACTGCTTACTATAAAAAAATGATGAATTCATGAAACTCTTAGGCAAATGGATGGACCTAGAAAATATCATCCTGAGTGAAGTCACCCAATCACAAAAGAACACACAGGGTATGCACTCACTGATAAGTCGATATTACCCCAAAACTCAGAAAACCCAAGATACAATTCATAGACCACATGTAGCTCAAGAATAAGAAGAACAAAGTGTGGATGCTTAGGTCCTTCTTAGAAAGCGAAATAAAATATTCACAGGAACAAGTATTGAGACAAAGTGCAGAGCAGAGACTGAAGGAAAGGCCATTCAGAGACCATTCCACCTGGGGATTCATCCCAGATACAGTCACCAAACTCCAACACTATTGTGGATGCAAAGAATTGCATGCTGAAAGAAGCCTGATATAGCTGTCTCCTGAGAGACCCTGCCAGAGCATTACAACTACAGAGTTGAATGCTCACAGCCAACTATTGCACTGAGTATGGGATCTGCAAGTGGAGTAGTTAGCGAAAGGACTGAAAGTATTGAGGGGTTTGCAACCCCAAAGGAAGAACAACAATATCAACCAACCAGACCCCCCAGAGCTCCCAGGGACTAAACTATCAACAAAGGAGTACACATGGCTTCAGCTGCATATGCTGCAGAGGATGGCCTTGTCAGGCATCAATGGGAGGAGAGGTCCTTGGTCCTATGAAGGCTCGATAGAGGCCCCACTGTAGGGGGAATCTAGGGCAGGAGTGGGTGGTTGGGTGCCAGAACAACCTCGTAGAAGCAGGGGATGGGATAGGGGGTTTTTGGGAGGGGGAAAATGGTAAAGGGATAACACTTGAAATGTACATAATTTTTTAAAAAAGAAGTTCACTATAATACATGGATTTGGACTTCTCTTGTTCAATTTTCTCTCCAAATTTCGTCTTCATATCTACTTGTACCTATAAGTTCAACTACTTAAAAATTATTATGACCTAATATGAATCAATGTTTGATTAGTCAATTTCACAGATTTTTATTTTCCTCCTGTCAAACAGATGGTATGCCTTCACCACTTGAGTATGCTTGTTCCTAAGTACTTAGGAATCTCACCTCAGACTTCCCTTAGTGTCAACTTGTTGAAAAGTACCAAACTACAAACACACCGACATATTTCATGTGCCATGTATCTTTACACCAGAAGTTCTAAAGTTCTACACAGAATTTAGTTCCATTTTCAAGGAGACATAACACCTATATTTTTTTTCTAATACTTCTCTGTCCTTTTGTAATACAGTCTTCATTATATCTCTTATACGCTATCTGCAACTGTGTTCTATCCCTTACATGTTTAGGATGTGTTTGTTCTCTTAGTCTAACAAATGTTGAGGTATTTAAAAAAAATTTATTAGGTATTTTCCTCATTTATATTTCCAATGCTATCCCAAAAGTCCCCCATACCCTCCCCCCATTCCACTACCCACCCACTCACACTTCTTCCCCTGTACTGAGGCAAATAAAGTTTGAATGACCAATGGGGCTCTCTTTCCACTGATGGCCTACTAGGCCATCTTCTAATACACATGCAGATAGAGACATGAGCTCCAGGAGGTACTGGTTAGTTCATATTGTTGTTCCACCTATAGGGTTGCAGATGCCTTTAGCTCCTTGGGTACTTTATCTAGGTCCTCCATTGGGGGCCCTATGATCCATCCAATAGCTGACTGTGAGCGGCCACTTCTGTGTTTGCTAGGCCCTGGCATAGTCTCACAAGAGACAGCTATATCAGGGTCCTTTCAGCAAAATCTTGCTTGTGTATGCAATGGTGTCAGCGTTTGGAGGCTGATTATGGGATGGATCCCCGGATGTGACAGTCTCTAGATGGTCCATCCTTTTGTCTCAGCTCTAAACTTTGTCTCTGTAACTCCTTCCATGGGTGTTTTGTTCCCAATTCTAAGAAGGGGGAAAGTGTCCACACATTGGTTTTCGTTCTTCTTGAGTTTCATGTGTTTCACAAATTGTATCTTATATCTTGGGTATTCTAAGTTTCTGGACTGATATCCACTTATCAGTGAGTACATACCATGTGAGTTCTTTTGTGATTGGGTTACCTCACTCAGCATGATACCCTCCAGGTCTATCCATTTGCCTAGGAATTTCATAAATTCATTCTTTTTAATAGCTGAGTAGTACTCCATTGTGTAAATGTATCACGTTTTCTGTGTCCATTCCTCTTTTGAGGTGCATATCGGTTCTTTCCACCTTCTGGCTTTTATAAATAAGGCTGCTATGAACATGGTGGAGCATGTGTCTTTCTTACCAGTTGGAACATCTTCTGGATATATGCTCAGGAGTGGTATTGCTGGATCCTCCGGTAGTACTATGTCCAATTTTCTGAGAAACCGCCGGATTGATTTCCAGAGTAGTTGTACAAGCTTGCAATCCCACCAACAATGGAGGAGTGTTCCTCTTTCTCCACATCCTCGACAGCATCTACTGTCACCTGAATTTTTGATCTTAGCCATTCTGACTGGTGTGAGATGGATTTTCAGGGTTGTTTTGATTTGCATTTCCCTGATGATTAAGGATGCTGAACATTTTTTCAGGTGTTTCTCAGCCATTCAGTATTCCTCAGTAAGAATTCTTTGTTTATCTCTGAGCCCCATTTTTTATTGGGATTATTTGATTTTCTGGAGTTTACTTTCTTGAGTTCTTTATATATATTGGATATTAGTCCCCTATCTGATTTAGGATAAGTAAAGATCCTTTCCCAATCTGTTGGTGGCCTTTTTGTCTATTGACCGTGTCTTTTGCCTTACAGAAGCTTTGCAATTTTATGAGGTCCCATTTGTCAATTCTCATTCTTACAGCACAAGCCATTTCTGTCCTATTCAGGAATTTTTCCCTGGTGTTCAAGGCTTTTTTTCAAGGCTTTTCCACACTTTCTCCTCTATAAGTTTCAGTGTCTTTGGTTTTATATGGAGTTCCTTAATCCACTTAGATTTGACCTTAGTACAAGGAGATAAGAATGGATCACTTCACATTCTTCTACATGATAACCGCCAGTTGAGACAGCACCATTTGTTGAAAATGCTGTCTTTTTTTCCACTGGATGGTTTTAGCTCCCTTGTCAAAGATCAAGTGACCATAGGTGTGTGGGTTCAATTCTGGGTCTTGAATTCTATTCCATTGGTCTACTTGTCTGTCTCTATACAGGTACCATGCAGTTTTTATCACAATTGCTCTGTAGTACAGCTTTAGGTCAGGCTTGGAGAGTCCAGAAGAGGTTCTTTTATCCTTAGGAAGAGTTTTTGCTATCCTAGGATTTTTGTTATTCCAGATGAATTTGCAGATTGCTCTTTCTAATTCTTTGAAGAATTGAGTTGGAATTTTGATGGGGATTGCATTGAATCTGTGGATTGCTTTTGGCAAGATAGCCATTTTTACTATATTGATCCTGCCAATCCATGAGCATGGGAGATCTTTCCATCTTCTGAGATCTTCTTTAATTTCTTACTTCAGAGACTTGAAGTTCTTATCATACAGATCTTTCACTTCCTTAGTTAGAGTCACGCCAAGGTATTTTATATTATTTGTGTTATTTGTGACTATTGAGACGGTTGTTGTTTCCCTAATTTCTTTCTCAGCCTGTTTATCCTTTGTGTACAGAAATGCCATTTACTTGTTTGAGTTAATTTTATATCCCTCTACTTCACCAAAGCTGTTTATCAGGTTTAGGTGTTCTCTGGTAGAATTTTTGTGGTTGCTTATATATACTATCATATCATCTGCAAAAAGTGATATTTTGACTTCTTTTCAAATTTGTATCCCCTTGATCTCCTTTTGTTGTCGAATTGCTCTGGCTAGGACTTCAAGTATAATGTTGAATAGGTAGGGAGAAAGTGGGCAGCCTTATCTAGTCCCTGATTTTAGTGGGATTGCTTCCAGCTTCTCACCATTTACTTTGATGTTGGCTACCGGTTTTCTGTAGATTGCTTTTATCATGTTTAGGTATGGGCCTTGAATTCCTGATCTTTCCAAGACTTTTATCATGAATGGGTGTTAGATTTTATCAAATGCTTTCTCCATGTCTAACAAGATGATCATGTGCTTTTTGTCTTTGAGTTTGTTTACATAATGGACTAAGTTGATGGATTTCCATATATTAAACCATTCCTGGACCTCTGGAATAAAACCTACGTGGTCAGGATGGATGATTGTTTTAATGTGTTCTTGGATTCTGTTAGCGAGAATTTACTGAGTATTTTTGCATCAATATTCATATGGGAAATTGGTCTGAAGTTCTTTACCTTTGTTGGATCTTTCTGGGTTTTTTTTTTTTTTGGAATCAGAATAATTGTGGCTTAATAGAATGAATCGGATAGAGTACTTTCTGCTTCTACTTTGTGGAATAGTTTGTGCAGAACTGGAATTTGATCTTCTTTGAAGGTCTGAAAGAACTCTGCATTAAACCCATCTGGTCCTGGGCTTTTTTTGGTTGAGAGACTATTAATGAATGCTTCTATTTCTTTAAGGAATTTGGGACTGTTTAGATCATTAATTTGATCCTGATTTAACTTTGGTAACTGGTTTCTGTGTAGAAATTTGTCCATTTCATTCAGGTTTTCCAGTTTAGTTGAGTATAGCCTTTTGTAGATGGATCTGATGGTGTTTTGGTTTTCTTCAGGATCTGTTGTTATTTCTCCCTTTTCATTTCTGATTTGATAATTAGGATGCTGTCCCTGTGCCCTCTGGTGAGAATAGCTAAGGGTTTATCTATCTTATTGATTTTCTCAAAGATCCAGCTCCTCCTTTGGTTGTTTCTATGAATAGTTCTTCTTGTTTTCACTTGGTTAATTTTGCCCTTGAGTTTGATTATTTCCTGCTGTCTACTCCCTTTGGGTGAAATTGCTTCCTTTTGTTCTAGGGCTTTCAGGTGTGCTGTCAAGCTGCTACTGTGTGCTCTCTCTAGTTTCTTTTTGGAGGCACTCTGACTTATGAGTTATTCTCTTAGAAATGCTTTCATTTTGTCCCATATGTTTGGATATGTTGTGGCTTCTTTTTCATTAAACTCTAAAAAGTCTGTAATTTCTTTATTCCTTCCTTGACCATGGTATCATTGAGAAGAATGTTGTTTAGTTTCCATGTGAAAGTTGGCTTTCTATTATTTATGTTGTTATTGAAGATCAGCTTTAGTCCATGGTGGTCTGATAGGATGCATGGGACAAGTTCAATATTTTTGTATCTGTTGAGGCCTGTTTTGTGACCAATTATATAGTCAGTTTTGCAGAAGGTACCATTTGGTGCTGAGAAGAAGTTATACCCTTTTGTTTTAGGATAAAATGTTCTGTAGATATCTGTTAGATCCATTTGTTTCATAACTTCTGTTAGTTTCACTCTGTCCCTGTTTAGTTTCTGTTTCCATGATCTGTCCGTTGATGAAAGTGGTGTGTTGAAGTCTCCCACTATTATTGTGTGAGGTGCAATGTTTGCTTTGATCTTTACTAAAGTTTCTTTAATGAATGTGGCTGCCCTTGCATTTGGAGCATAGATATTCAGAATTGATAGTTCCTCTTGGAGGATTTTAACTTTGATGAGTATGCAGTGCCCTTCCTTGTCTTTTTTGATAACTTTGGGTTGGAAGTCGATTTTATTCGTTATTAGAATGCTACTCCAGCTTGTTTCTTCAGACCGTTTACTTGGAAAATTGTATTATAGCCTTTCACTCTGAGGTAGTATCTGTATTTTTCCCTGAAATGGGTTTCCTGTAAGTAGCAAAATGTTGGGTCCTTTTTGTGTAGCCAGTCTGTTAGTCTATGTCTTTTTCCTGGGGAATTGTGTCCATTGATATTAAGAGATATTAAGGAAAAGTAATTGTTGCTTCCTATTATGTTTGTTGTTAGAATTGGCATTCTGTTCTTGTGGCTGTCTTCTTTTGGTTTGTTGAAGGATTACTTTCTTGCCTTTTCTAGGGCCTGTTCTTGTATTGGTTATTTTCTGTTATTATCCTTTGAAGGGCTGGATTCGTGGAATGATAATGTGTGAATTTGGTTTTGTCGTGAAATACTTTGGTTTCTCCATCTATGGTAATTGAGAGTGTAGCTGGATATAGTAGCCAGGGCTGGCAATTGTGTTCTTTTAGTGTCTGTATAACATCTGTCCAGGATCTTCTGGCTTTCATAGTCTATGGTGAAATGTCTGGTGTAATTCTGATAGGCCTGCCTTTATATGTTACTTTATTATTTTACCTTACTGCTTTTAATATTCTCTCTTTATTTAGTGCATTTGCTGTTCTGATTATTATGTTTCAGGAGAAATTGCTTTTCTGGGAAAGCCTATTTGGAGTTCTGTAGGCTTCTTGTATGTTCATGGGCATCTCTTTCTTTAGGTTTGGGAAGTTTTCTTCTATTATTTTGTTGAAGATATTTGCTTGTCCTTTAAGTTGAAAATCTTCATTCTCATCTACTCCTATTATCCTTAGTTTTGGTCTTCTCAATGTGCCCTGGATTTCCTGGATGTTTTTAGTTAGGATCCTTTTGCATTCTGCACTTTCTTTGATTGTTGTGCTGATGTTCTGTATGGAATCTTCTGCACCTGAGATTCTCTCTTCCTTTTTTTGTATTCTGTTGCTGATGTTCGCATCTATGGTTTCAGATTTCTTTCCTGGGGTTTCTGTCTCCAGCTTTGCCTCACTTTGGGTTTTCTTTATTGTGTCTACTTCCCTTTTAAGTCTAGTATGGTTTTGTTCATTTCCATCACCTGTTTGGATGTGTTTTCCTGTTTTTCTTTAAGGACTTCTACCTGTTTGGTTGTGTTTTCGTGTTTTTCTTTAAGGACTTATAACTCTTTAGAAGTGTTCTCTTGTATTTCTTTAAGTGAGTTATTAAAGTCCTCCTTGATGTCTTCTACCATCATCATGAGATACACTTTTAAATCAGGGTCTAGCTTTTCCTATGTGTTGGGGTGCCCAGGACTGGGTGAGGTGGGAGTGCTGCGTTCTGATGATGGTTTGTGGTCTTGGTTTCTGTTAATAAGATTCTCACGTTTGCCTTTCGATCTCTGGTAATCTCTGGAGTTAGTTGTTATAGTTGTCTCTGGTTAGAGCTTGTTCCTCTGGTGATTATGTTAGCTTCTATCAGCAGACCTGGGATAGTAGATCTCTCCTGAGTTTCAGTGGTCAAAGCACTCTCTGCAGGCAAGGTCTCCTCTTGCAGGGAAGTTGCCCAGATATCTGGTGTTCGAACCAGCCTCCTGGCAGAAGTTGTGCTCCAGTCACCAGAGGTCCTAAGATCACTTGGAGACTCCTCTAGGGACCTTGGGGCTGTCTGATGACCCGGTGCTGGCACCGACCAGAAGGGACTTGTGACCCTGGTCAGGCCAGGTTTTCTGCCTCCCTAATTAATGCAGTCTTGGGTCCCTTGGGATTGGATTGGAACAGAAGTTGTGTTCCACTCACCAGAGTACTTAAGATCCCGTGGGGAGTCCTTTGGGGACCTTGGGAGTGTCCGCTGACTCTGTACCCAAGATGACCTGGTGCTGGCGCCGACCGGAAGGGTGAGATATTTTATTACATGTTTTGTCTTCTAAAATCTTTTTGTATTAAGAAACATTTTTTCCCCATGGGTGATTTTTTTCCAATTCTAAGAAGGGGCAAAGTATCCACACTCTGGTATTCGTTCTTCTTCAGTTTCATGTGTTTGCAAATTGTATCTTATATCTCAGGTATACTAAGTTTCTGGGCTAATATCCACTTATCAGTGAGTACATATGAGTTACAGAGACAAAGTTTGGAGCTGAGACAAAAGGATAGACCATCTAGAGACTGCCATATCCAGGGTTCCATTCCATAATTAGCCTCCAAACGATGACACCATTGCATACACTAGCAAACGTTTGCTGAAAGGACCCTGAGAAGCCCATTGGACTTGCAAACTTTATATGCCCCAGTACAGGGGAACGCCAGGGCCAAAAAATGGGAATGGGTGGGTAGGGGAGGGGGGGGGAGGGTATGGGGGACTTTTGGGATAGCATTGGAAATGTAATTGAGGAAAATACGTAATAAAAAACATTTTTAAAAAGAAACATTTTTTTACTAGTTTTAGTGGAAGTGGAAATATCCTCTTCTGCTGAATAATATATATTACATAAGTTACTCTCCTCTCCTCGTGATAGGATAAAGAGCTAAAATGTCTCACACAGCTAAACACACCACAAGTATTCCTATGCTTTTTATGCCATAAATGTGTGTATAAATATATATACATATGTATGTATATATATAACATGTATATATTATATATATGTTTATTATACACAAAATATTACTTAGCTGCATTTTTCAACTATTTAATAGCAATGTAATCATGCCCTAGAAATTATATAAGATATTTAGAGTCTATTGATTTATTAACCCCTATGTCATATCTCTTTATCTGAGTTTCTTAACTTAAATATTCTCCAAAATCTATTTCATGTCTTACTTTTATAATACTTAGCTACCATAGTATCACATAATAAATTAACAAACACATCTTCTTTCATTTTTATCTTTTGGGATATAACATAAGAATACTTAGGATTTACTCTCTCAGTAGATTCTGAGAAGATGAGGCATGAAGAGATATTGGTCATTGTTTGTGGGTAGGTATTCAGGAATGTATTAAAATGTTGGCTTTAGTGTTATCTTTATAATGCTCAGTTGGAGTCACCAGCTATAAGACCAAACACTTATTTACCTCAAACTAAAACTCTGCACACAACTATTTAATACAGTGGACAAACAATACACATATTTCTTGAGTATGTAAACCTATGGTATTTAACTGAATTTTTTACATACATATGGAAAATGGACATCCTTACATACTTGTTTCACTTTGCTTGTCCCAAAAACTTATCACCATTTCTACCTCAAACTGTAACTTTTGCTAAAATAAGTTATTCTTATTCTAGTGTATCTCTAAAAAATTGGACATCATCTATTTAAACAAATTTTGAGTTGGTTTATCCAGGGAATTGAAGTGTTTCTTCTAATACTATATCTCATGCAAGACTCCTTTGTGTTATTTGTTCATCAACGCAGATAGTCACAATAAAAATAAATAACAAAAGCCCCATACTTTGGGGTTAATCTCTGTGCCCTGCCTAGCCATTCAGATAAGCATCAATAATAGAATGGCACCTGTCATTTCGTTAGTTTATAAATAAATCAAAAGAAACCTGAAATTGCCTTTGATAAAATTGTTCCTATTTCTGATTGAGGTTTTGGTATATTCCCTTAAATTTAGTTATGAATTCCTGAACAAAATACATTTTAACAATAGCATTATTGTGTCACCATCTGTCTATAGCAGTCTGGCAATCAATTTTCTCTAGGAGAGAAGGTTTGTTTATGTCAGAAGGATGGTATCATTGATCAGCTCATCACATCCCTTGCACTGCTCTTCTTTGGTGTTCTAACATTCATAAATATTGCCATACAGACAAATGGACTGGGGAAAGTTCAGAATATTTCCCTTTTCTAAAAATCAACACAAAAAGATTATTTTCTCTTGGACATTTATATCTATATTTCAAATTGATTTACTTAGTTTATGTTTTAAAGATCAATTTTTATTTTATATGAATGTCTTTTAGTGAATGTATACCTGCTTACACTTGTGTGTGTGTGTGTTTGTGTTCTGAAGTCAGAGAGGATTATAGACACCCTGAAGTTAATGTTATTGCTACATGGGCACCAGAAGATGAACTTATGCATTGCTCAAGAGCAGCAAATGCTCTTATTTTACTTTAAAATTTTTTGATATTACAGTAGAATTCTATTTTAATTATAATATTTAATAATAATATTCTAACTGTAACCTTGTAATTATTGTAATTATAACTTTTGTTCCTCCCCTTTCCCCCTCTAAACCCTATGCTGTACTCCTCTATACTCTTCTTCAAAATGATGGCCTCTTCTTTCATGTCTTATTATTTTTATGCTATACTGGGTGAATTTAGGTTCATTTGACACAAGCCAGAACAGTGGTTCTCAAATTTTCAAACAGTTCCTCATGTTGTGGTTACCACAACAGTATTATTTTCATTGCTACTCTATGACTATAATTTTGCTATTAACATGAATCATAATGTAAATATCCAAATTTTCTGATGGTTTTAGGTGATACCCATGAAAGGGTCATTCTAAACCTAAAGAGATCTGGAATCACAGACTGAGAACCACTGAGCTAGATAGAAGGTAGCCTCAATGAAGAAAATGTCTCTTTAAGATATGGCTGTAAAACATTGTCTTATTTAGTGGTTAACAGGGGAGGGTCCAGCCTGTTGTGGGTAAGTGGTCTGACACAAGTCAAACAACACGCACATGGTTTTCTATCACTCTAAAGCATTGAAGGAGGAGACTTGATGAATGATCTACTTACTACTGTTTTATCTCTAGTCACCCAAGATCATCTGAATTTCTCTATGAGTGGAAATACCAAGAACACAATGCACTGTTGTTTCCATTGTTTAATATAATAAGGCAGACTTCATGATTTGTCACTTTACCAAGTATACAGAGTATACATTAAATCTTGTTGCTTCTTCAGATCCAATGTCCCAATCTAATCCCCAATTTTGTAGCAGAAAGCATTTACTGAACCCTTGTTCCCATGTCCTGTGAATTCTTCTGATTTTCTCCCCAACATTGCTCCAGCTAACATTGCTTTCTCCTTCCTGCCAATACCAGCAGGCATTCTCTGGTAACACAAAGACTGCTCCTGCCTAGGATAACAAGCTATCAGCAAATCCACCTCTCTCCCTTTGTTCCTTCACATCTCCCCAGTCTCCTCCCCATGCCTGTAGCAGAAAGCCTGCTGTGATCTCCCTTTCAGATATCCCCAACAGATCACAAATATTTTCTCCTCCAGTTTCCTCCCCCCAGTTCATCTCATAAACTCAGCTTCCAACAACAATAAGACTTCACCAGCTGAACAGGTAAGCTAATTGAATACTTATATTACTCCTCTACTCTACATCCAATTTTCCAGTCTCATCCCAATCTCTGCAACAGAATACATGCTGCAGTCTTCCTTCCCTCTCTGCCATATGTTCTGTAGTTCCCACAAATTTCTTTCTAAACTCCCTTTCCATACTGACTACTTTAGCACACAGTCAAAACTCAGCAGGCACCTTGGGTAACCCATAGACCATGTCTGCCAAGAAAACAAGTAGGTTGTCACAGATTTTCCGTTCTCCTTCTATTCATCTAGTGGTAAATGCCCAGTTTCCTTTTCAGGGAAAAAGCAGGTCATCTCGGGGTAAACTCTCTTCACTGCTCCTGACCCCTTAAGGAGATAAAATGGGTTGTTTCTACTTGAACACTCTGCTCTCCTTTCTCCCATGAACTCCCTCAAATCTCTAGCCTATTCCCATTCTCTAGTATCAGTTCCCTATATTCCCAAAACACATTTTTAACTGGAACTCCCAGTAGCCACAGATATCAGGTCCAAAGAAAAGTGCCTACTAGTCAACACACACACGTCACACTTCCAGAATAACCAGAGAAAAACCAGAAACAACGGAACACTATTCCCACCCAACAAAGGTAAATCCAGAAATCAGAACCTAGGCTGTAATCATCCCAATTCCAGACACCTAGACAAAAGTATAAAAAGAGTCAGACAACATATTTCCACTCAAGTTCAGCTTTCCTAATACAGCAAGCCATGAGTATTCCAACATACCTGAAGGACAAGAAAAGGAATGTAAATCACTTTTATGACTATGATAGAGGTCCTCCAAGAGGAAATTAATAAATTCCTTAAAAAAAAAAGTCTAGAAAAACACAAACTAAAAATGGAAGAAATTGTATGAAACTGTTTAAATCTGAAAATGGAAGTAGAGTCAATAAATAAAACCAAAGGGAGAAAGTTTTGGAAATAAAAAATTTAGGAACTCAAATAGGAACTATGGAGAAGCACTTCACTAACAGACTATATGAAATGAAAGAGAGAATGCCACGCATTGAAATTGAAATCCGAAAAATAGATACATCAGTCAAAGAAAATGATACATCTAAAATACTCCTCATACCAAATATCCAGAAAATCAGGGCCACTATGAAAAGACCAAATCTAAGAATATAAAAATAATAGGAATACAGAAAAAAGAATGCCCGGTCAGAAGCCCAGAAAGTATTTTCAATAAAATCATAAAATATTTTCCTAACTTAAAAAGATGCCTATAATGTATACAGAGCACTAATTAGATTAGGCCAGAAAAGAAAGTACTCTCACCAAATGATAAACAAACACTAAATATACGGAACAAAGAAAGAATATTAAAAGCTGCACAGGAAAATAACCATGCAGCATGTAAAAACAAACCTGAATTACACATTATTTGTTAACAGAAACCCTAAAGTCCAGAAGGACCTAGGTAGATGAATACCAGATTCTAAGAGACCACAGGTGTAAGCCCAGACTTAATTGCCAGCAAAACTTAGAATTATCATAGATGGATAAAATAAGATACTTCAGGATGAAGACAAATTTGAAAAATATTTATCTACAAACTTAACCCTGTAGGTGTTAAAAGAAAAACTCCAACCTGAGGAGGTAAACTGTACCTATGAAAACATAGGAGATATATAATCACAAACTAAAAAAAATCAAGAGAAGGAAAACACACACATATGCACACATACCCACTACCACCACCAACAAAAAAAAAGAACAGGAATTATAAATCATTGGTAATTTTTTATCTCTCAATGTCAATAGCCTAAATATTCTAATCAAAAGACACAAACTGATAGAAGATATGCAATAACAGAATTCTTCCTTCTGTTACATACAAGAAACACATCTCAACATCAATGAGTGACATTTCCTCTGTGTAAGGAGTTGGAAAAAGTTATTTTAAGCAAATGGACATAAAATTAAAGCTTCTGTAGATATTTTAATATCAAATATTTCAAACAAATCTAAGCAAAAAATAGGGAAGAGCAACTACATACTCATCCAAAAAACAAACAAACAAAAAAACAAAACAAAACAAAAAACAAAACAAAACAAAACAAAAAAACCCAATCAAACAAACAAACAAACAAAATTACCAAGAAGACATTCATTTAACCTTTACACCCCCAAATAAGAACACCCACATTTGTAAAAGAAACATCACTACAGCTTAAATCACATACTGTCTTTGGGTCATTATCACACACTGATAGTGGGAGACTTCAATACTTTAATCTCACCAACAGAAAGGTTATCCAAACAAAAACTAAATAGAGAAATACAGGAACGAACAGATATTATAAACCAAATAGACTTAACAGATCTCTATAAAGCATTTCATCTAAACTCAAGAGAATAAACCCTTTTCCCAGTAGTTAATGGAAATTCTCCAAAATTGACTACATACTCAGTCACCAAGGAAGTGTAAATAGATTTGAAAAAAAAATTGAAATAACTCTGAATCCTATCAGACCATCAAGGATTAAAGCTAGATATCAACAATAACAGAAATAGCAGAAACATGATCTTGTGGAAACTGAACAACTCCTTGCTGAATGAAAAAATGGGTCAAGACAGAAATAAAGAAATTGAAGACTTTCTAGAATCCAATTAAACTGAATTCACTACATACTGATATCTATGGGACACCATGAAAATCATGTTAACAGGAAAAGTGATCACATAATATGCCTACATTAAGAAACTGAGAAGATATCATTCTAGAAACAAGAGCACATCTGAAAGCTCTACATCAAAAAGAAGTAATTACATGCAAGAGAAGTAGATAGCAAGACATAATCAAATTCAGAGCTGAAATCAAAGAGAAACAAAGAGAACAGTACAAAGGAGGGATGAAACTAAGAGTGGTCTTTAAGAAAATCAACAGGATAGACAACTACTTATGCAAACTACTACAAGTAAGGGAGAGAATCATCAAATTGAGAAAGTCAGAAGCAAAATGCATGTGTAGTAATAGACACCAGAAGAAACCCAGAGAAACATAGTATCATAATAAAAACTTCATGAAATTTCAGTTAACATCTTAAAATATGGACAATTTGCTCTATAGGCACCTTTTCCAAAGTTAAATCAAGACTAGATAAACAATTTAAGTAGACATACAGAGTCAATGCAATCCCCACCCAAATACCCATAAAATTCTTTACATACTTTCAAATGACAATTCACAACTCTATGTAGGAAAACACAAAGAAACAAACAAAAAGGTGGCTAAAACCATCTAGATCAATAAAAGAACTACTGGCCTACTTGCCATTCCTGACTTCAAATTTGCTACAGGGTTATAATGATACAAATCTTGTCTTCATGGTATAGCCTAAATAAAGACACATTGGTAAATGAAATTTAACTGAAGACCTGGATATTAATATAAACAAATATAGATACCTAACTATAAATAAGCCAAAAAAAAAAAAAAACACACAAAAGACAATATCTTCAACGATGATGCTGATCATGCTAGGTGTGAACATGTAGAATGAAAACGGATCTATACTTACTACCCTACACAAAACTAAGTTCAAGTGGATTAAAGACCTCAACTTAAATTGGGTCCAGTGAGTCTGATAGAAGATGAAATAGAAAATAGCTTTGACACAATAAGACTATTGACACAGTAAATGGTTTTCTGAAGAGAACACTGATAGCTCTCAGGTACTAATATAAAAAATTATCATGATAATGAAAAGCTTCTGTAAAGGACACTCAATCAGACAAAGAAGCAGACGAGAGAATGTAAAAATAGTTTTACCAACTCTACATCCAAAAGATACCTAATATCCAAAATAATAAAGAACTGAAGAAACAACACATAAAAAACAAACATTCCAATTAGAAATGATAAATAGATTTAAGCAGAAAATTCTCAATGGAGGAAACTAAAATGGCCAAGACAAACTTAAGACATGTTCAGCATCTTTAACCATCAGGGAAATAGAAATCAAAACAACTCTGAGATTCCATTTTACACATGTCAGAGAGGCTAAGTTCAGTAGCACAAGTGACAGTTGATGCTCGCAACCATATGGAGTAAGAATAGCACCCCTTCATTGCTGTTAGGAATGGAAATCTGTGGTTCCTCAGAAGGTTGGGAATAATCTAACTCAAGATCCTGCTACACCACTCGAGCATATACGCAAAGGATGCTTCATCCTATCACAGTCACTTACTCAACCACATTTACTTCAGACTTATTTAAAACAGCTAGAAACTGGAAATAATACCTTCTATCAGTGTTGGTATCAGGACCCCTGAAACCCGTTACATCACATAGGAGGGATCTGGAGACCTGTAGCCAAGGCAATAGCCACAATATTCCCCGTATATAAAGGACCTCCTGATCTCTCTCTCTCCCCCTCTCCCTCCCCTTCCCCTCCCCTCTCTTCTCCCACTTCCCCTCCCTCTCCACGTGGAACTGTTTGAAGTTCCCCGACATTCAAGATCATAACAGTCAGTAGATAAATAAAGAAAATATGGTACATTTGCACAATAGAGTATTACTCAGCTGGTTAAAAAATAATATGTCATTTGCAGCTAAATGGAACTAGAAAAAAAAATCACAATAAGTGAGGTAATTCAAACCCAGAGACTTAAATATAGTATTATTCAATTATAAATGGATATTAGCTATTAAATAAATAGTATCAAAGCCACAGTTTGTAAATCCAGAGAAGTTAGGTAAAGAGGCATGCCCTATGGGAAATGCATGGATTTCCCGGGTAAGGGAGAGTAGAATTGATTTTAAGGGCAGACTGAGAGAAGGAGGGGATAGGGAAAAGGGTATAAAGTGGAGAAAAATGGGATAGGGAGCGAGTGATGACTGTAATTGGGGACCCTTTGTGACTGCCCCCAAAGTGGAAATTTTCTAGAATCTGTACATCCTAATGAGGAGTCTGAATAATGCAGGTATGGAGTCTAAACAGCTCATCTGTTTTATCATTTTTGTCCTGCCTGAAAAATATGCTAGGACAATAATGGCACAGAACTTCTGGGTGTAGCCAACTAATATGTTTGATTTGAAGTAAGGCCCTCTCCATGTGAACGTACCCATACTTGACACTGAATGAGTAACAAAGAACCAGAGACTAGATATTTCAGAGACCTAGAATAAAACCAAACATCATTATACACACACACACACACACACACACACACACACGTGTGTGTGTGTGTATATATATATATATATATATATATATATATATATATATACATACATACATATATATATGTATATATATATAAACTAAACAATACTGAATATATATACATATACATACATATGTATATATGTATATATTCCTAAATAGATATAAAATGATTACTGATGATATTGTTTTATATTGAGATCAATGCGTTACCCAGAGGATGCCTCAGGCAGCAGATGGGAACAGACGCAAAGAACCAGGCAGACTTTATGTAAAGAGAGAGTCTAAATTGACAGTCTCCATTTAATCCTTCTCTTCAAATTTTAAGGAATCCCAAAGAAGTTGAGACAGAAATTGCTTAAAAGCCAAAAGCATTAGAGAACACCAGGAGAACAAGGCCCTAGGATTCAAATAAATAAGGAAGGAACATCAGAGCTCACAGAGACTGAAGCACCAGGCACAGGGCCTACATGGGTCTGCTCCTGGTCCTCTGTGTATGTGTTATAGCTATTAGTTTAATATTTTTTATGGGCTTCTTGACTGTAAGAACAAGTTGATCTCTTATTCGTATCCCTGAACTTGAGATTCTTTTCCTCCTGTTGGGTTGCCGTGACAAATTTTATATGACAGTTTTTGCTTCATCTTATTATATTTCATTTTGTTATATTCAGTTGTTGTCTCTTAGAAGCCTGGTATTTTTTAATGAGAGATGTACAGAAATGGATTGTAGGAAAGGTGGATAGGGACTTGAAGGAGTGGAGGGAAGGGAAACTATAATAAGGATATATTGTCTGAGAAAAGAAAACAATCTTCATTAATAGGAAAATTAGAAATTTAGATCACATTAACAAATTTAGAACTTTTCTGTGTTGTATTTATTATCTTTGAATGATTTATTTTGTGGATTGAATGGTGTTAATATTTAATTTTTAACAGTTTGAAAGATTATTGTTCCTGAACTATGAATAAATCCTTACAAACATGAAAAATTGCTAGTCTTATATTTCAGATTTTTCCATTGATTAGATCATCTCTGATTTTTATCAGCTTTTAAAAAAATAAGTAATTCTAATTGAAATATTATGTAAAAAATTTAAATACATCACAGTTCTACATAATTGTTGGTATATACTGTGCAGCTAAGGGACCAGATGTCCAATATTGTCTTCACTATTGATTAACAAAGAATGGTTTGGCACATATCTTAAACATGATTGATAAGCCTACCCATCTTCCAAAATCGTTTAAATTGCCCACACATGGCACCAGGATACTGTGAAACTAATGACTACACTTGTTTGAAACAGCTTTATGCAGCACCAGTTTCTATGCAAATAGGCTACTTAAAATGTAAGTGTGCTCATAAAACAAATTAAACACTGCCCTTTAAATTTCGAGCTTCAGAATGATCTACTGAGAAAATGAATGGATTCATAAATTATGTAAATTACATAGATACATAACAAAGAAATAAATTATGACTCTTAGAAATTTATGAAAATATTGTGACAATTTTGAAAAACAGTTACATAATTGAACATAAAATATCATGTAATATTTTTAGTATTAAAATGCTAACAACATATATATTCAATACATATTTTATTTGATGAATATATTTAAGATGAAATAATATATTGAACACAATTACCAACAATTTCAATCCCATTTTTCCTTATTCCATGTATTTCTTTTTATTTTGTGTACATTTTGTTACTTTTTATTGTGTGTATGTGTGTGAGTGCTAGTTTCCACTTGACATGGCATACACTGGGAATTCTGGGAATTGAACTCAGGTCATCATGCCTTGTTACCCAGGATAAGATATCTCTCTAGTCCAATTCTCTGTTTATTAAACCACTTTCTCTCTCATTGCTTAGCAACCAGTCTATTAGACATACAAGCAGGGTGTCTCTTTTATTTAATAGTATAGTTAAGATGGAAATATTGAGAAATGAAATTTATCAGTTAACAAATAATACAACGATTTTAATCAATGCTCCTTTTCCTTGCCAGGTTTACCTAGTCACTTCTAGTGCCACACGAGCTGTGCATGCTTTCTTCTCTTCCATAGGCTTCCCTCACTGCTTCTGTGGTTGTGACTACTTGGGCTAATCAGAGTTCTCTTTTATCTGCTACTTCCCTACAGCACAAGTCTTAAACTTTTGCTTCTGCTCTCCACAAGAAAAAGGGAAACAGGAGAACGAGATAGAGAGAAGGTTCTCATTACATTAATCTCAGTCTCCAGAAGTCATTCAGACTGCTTGCCTTTAACACATTGTAATGACTGTTTAAAATGACCAATAACTTCAGGGTATCTCGTTTAAACAAGAGTTGAATCTGCAAAAAAAGAAAAAAAATACCAAAAAAATGTTTTTGTAGTATTTTTAAATAATCACTGCTCTCATTGTTAGTTCCTTTCATTTATTTCTGTTGTGTTTTTGCTTATATAGTCTACTTGTTTTTATACATTGCTAACTCCTGCTAGCTGGACATGATGGTATTTTGCTTTATTTTGTCTCAACTCTCATCTAATCTTTTCCTTCTCCTCTTTGCTAGATTAATATGATGTTTTATATGTACACAGTCTGAGTCTCATGTTTCCATCAACTGCAACTAGAAATACAGGGTAAATTAAGATATTTTGAGAAAGCAAAGAATCAACCAGGACCTCATTAATGGGACTTGATACCTAAGAGCCAAAGATATCAACAAGAGTGATTGAAACACTGAAAAGATTTTCTACAGAGAAAACCCCTTTACAAGAAATACCCCAAACAAGAGTATTAAAACAGTTACTGGACTTTCTCTGGGGAAAAATGTTTGTCTCTGCACTGTGACCTGTTTATTACCTTTGTCTGCAGTTCTTTCTCATTACTAAACCTGACAAGTCCTGCCTCCCCCAAACACACCCATGCCACCTTACTTTTTCTTTCCTCAAAAGAAACTCTTGACAACAAAAGAGAAGAGACAACCACCTCATTTCCGAATTTCACTTTCAACTCTTCTCATTTAAACTTTGTTGTATATTTCAATCTTGTTCTAAGTTATATCTTGTATATGATGCAATTCAAGCATCAATGGAGCACTGTTGAATGTATTGAGCCATTCCTAACACATGTCAATCTATGTCCTCATTTACCTCATCTTTGTTACACACTGCATTGTCTCTGCCCTTCATCTTGAGTCAAGGACCCTGTCACAAACTGACATGAACCATCTCCAGGGGACTCCCAGATCTGCAGCCCCAAGTTCAGGCTGCATCTCTTATCATTTGCTGTCCTAAGCATGCATTCCCAGATATCCAAGCTCATACCCAAGCATGATAACACACACAAGCTTTGAGACACTGGAATGCATGTTTCTTGTATCAGCTGATACAACTGTAAATGTTACTGTTTGGGGACTCTGCTCCTCAATCCTCTTCCACAGACAAAAAGCATGAAGGCATCGGTGGGATCCAATTTGAAGCCAATCTCAGCTGCTCTACATTATGTAGACTGTTTGCTTTCAAGCAATGCCTTTCCCTGAATGATTTCATTTTGAAAATTTTTACTCTTACATATCTTACATATGTGTATTTCAGAGTACAGTGATGACTTTCTCGTGAGTAAATTTTGAGAGATGCTAATGTGTAGTCACTCAGGATTCATATCTTTTAGAAAACACTTAGAGACATACCCCACCCAAATGGTTTCTATTACTTTTAATTTTTTAAATATTTATTAAACCTTATAGTTGAGTTATTCTATTGATCCATGTATTATCTTATCACTTTTGAATCAAGAGTTGATTAAACTTAAGACCAAAAGACAGAAAGATGCCTAAAATTGCCAATATTTTTACTGATAAAAGTGTGAATGGGGACGGTGACTTTGAACTGTGGCAAAAAGGACATGCTTCATTCTGTTTCCCATTTTTAAAAAAAAAAGATTCACACAGCCACAGATCAAGTGATTTGTTATGAGCTTTTTAAATGTGGATGTGATCCTACAAAGTAAATTACTTATAAAATAAGAAATTGCAGGGCTGTTTTTGGTATTCAAAATCAAAAAGAAAAGAAAAAAGCTAGAAAGAAAGAAAGAAAGAAAGAAAGAAAGAAAGAAAGAAAGTGTTGGGAGCCGCCCCCACATTCGCCGTCACAAGATGGCGCTGACATCCTGTGTTCTAAGTGGTAAACAAATAATCTGCGCATGTGCCAAGGGTATTTTACGACTACTTGTACTCTGCCTTTCCCGTGACGTCAGCTCGGCCATGGGCTGCAGCCAATCAGGGAGTGATGCGTCCTAAGCGAAGGATAACTCCTCCTTAAAGGGGACGGGGTTTCCGCCATTCTCTCTCTGGCTCTGGCGCCTGCTCGCTTGCTCCTAAAGATGTAAACAATAGAGCGCGCTCTGCGCTTTGGCGCGCCGGAGCTCTGGCTCCTAAAGATGTAAGATTGGGGTGGCTTTCGCTTTTGGGGCTGGGGGTTTGCGCTCCTGGCTCCTGAAGATGTAAGCAATAAAGTTTTGCCGCAGAAGATTCTGGTTTGTTGTGTTCTTTCCTGGCCGGGGGCGTGAGAACGCTATTAAGAATTGGTGCCGAATTCCGGGACGAGAAATTCCGGGACGAGAAATTCCGGGACGAGAAAACCCGGGACGAGAAAACCCCGGGAAGAGAAAACCTGGGACGAAAATTACCATCACCGGCGCAAGGAAGATCCCTCATTCCAGAACCAGAACTGCGGGTCACGGTAATAAAGGTTCCCGTAAAACAGACTGTTGAGAAGGATTCAACTGCATGAATTCAGAACTTTTCAGCTGGGGGAACAGAGTACCAGTGAGTACAGCTTTACAAGGTAAGTCTGGTCTTGAACTTTCTAAGGAAATTCAAGACAGTCTATCAGAAGTAAAGTGGAAAATGGCTTTACAAGGTATGTTTGGCCTTGAATTTTTTCTAGTGTTAGGAGCCCTTTTGTTCCTTTTCACATGTTATCAGGTGATTAAGATAGGGCTGAAAATTCTGGATGAAATTCAGGGCAATCTATCAGAAGTAAAGCGGGGAGAGAGAGTAGGAGCAAAGAGAAAATATGGTACACAAAATAAGTATACAGGCCTTTCCAAGGGTCTTGAACCCGAGGAAAAGTTTAGGTCAGGTAAGAATACCTGGGGAGAGATTAGAAGGAAGGAAAAGAAAAAAGAAAAGAAAAAAGATCGATTAGCGGAGGTCTCTAGGAGATACTCGTCACTAGATGAGCTCAGGAAGCCAGCTCTTAGTAGCTCTGAAGCAGATGAAGAATTCTCCTCTGAGGAAACAGACTGGGAGGAAGAAGCAGCCCATTACCAGCCAGCTAATTGGTCAAGAAAAAAGCCAAAAGCGGCTGGCGAAAGCCAGCGTACTGTTCAACCTCCGGGCAGTCGGTTTCAAGGTCCGCCCTATGCGGAGCCCCCGCCCTGCGTAGTGCGTCAGCAATGCGCAGAGAGGCAGTGCGCAGAGAGGCAGTGCGCAGAGAGGCAGTGCGCAGACTCATTCATTCCCAGAGAGGAACAAAGGAAAATACAACAGGCATTTCCAGTCTTTGAAGGAGCCGAGGGTGGGCGTGTCCACGCTCCGGTAGAATACGTACAGATTAAAGAACTCGCCGAGTCGGTCCGTAAATACGGAACCAATGCTAATTTTACCTTGGTGCAGTTAGACAGGCTCGCCGGCATGGCACTAACTCCTGCTGACTGGCAAACGATTGTAAAAGCCGCTCTCCCTAGTATGGGCAAATATATGGAATGGAGAGCGCTTTGGCACGAAGCTGCACAAGCGCAGGCCCGAACAAACGCAGCTGCTTTGACTCCAGAGCAGAGAGATTGGACTTTTGACTTGTTAACGGGTCAGGGAGCTTATTCTGCTGATCAGACAAACTACCATTGGGGAGCTTATGCCCAAATTTCCTCCACGGCTATTAGGGCCTGGAAGGCGCTCTCCCGAGCAGGTGAAGCCACTGGGCAGTTAACAAAGATAATCCAGGGACCTCAGGAGTCCTTCTCAGATTTTGTGGCCAGAATGACAGAGGCAGCAGAGCGTATTTTTGGAAGAAAGGAAAGAAAGAAAGAAAGAAAGAAAGAAAGAAAGAAAGAAAGAAAGAAAGAAAGAAAGAAAGAAAGAAAGAAACTCAAACATGCTCAGCTTTCCTTAATTCATGAGTCACAGAGGTCATGGAAAGGTAGATCTCATCCCATGTAAAAGAGAATAGAAAATCAGTGTTCTTCTTAGGAAAGCAGCATTAGTCCTCTGTCAGCAAGACACAAACATTGTGACAACAAGAAGAAAGCTCAGTTTCTTACCACTGCAGAATTGAACCTGTACAATGTCTCCTACATGTTAGCTACACAATAGACCCTTGATGAGCAAAGAAACTAGAGAAATGTAATTAATTCTAATATAATAATATGTTGTTAATGAAAATAAATACTAGTGAGAAAATAACAATTTATATTACTAAGGGAAAAAGTAGATGGTGTGGTTATGGAATTAATTATCAGCAGAAAACTAATTAATTTAGATGCTATAATTAAAGATGTAAGAAAAACAATGGCACTTGGTGACTTCTCATTAAACGTGTGGTTTTGTTTATTTCAATTTCCACTTTTCGGCATGCTTCCTGGCAAGGCATTTTAAAAACTAAGAAGTGAGATGTTTAGAAAAAAAAAATGTTCTGAAGCAAACATTCCCTAAATGTTTGAGAAACAGATTGTAACAGTCAAAGTTTATGTTTTAAGAGAGACAAGAAGAACATCTTTCTGGAGCTAAACATTAGAACATCTGGATTGATAAACGAAGACATGAAAAGATCTTCAGATGAAAGACATTTTTATTGAACTCAAAATTATATTTTTATAATTTTATATGCAATGTGCTAAGAAGATAATTTAGTAGGTAAACTATGTGCCCAACATAAAAGGACCATAGTTCAGGTTCTGGTTCCAATGGCGCCACTATGCATGCTGGGCTGAGCATGGTGCTGTGTCTGTGTATCCAGCCTATAGGAGATGGAGACTGGAGACCCCCCCAAAAAAGTTGGCAAGGTAGAATAGACCAGAGAGGGCACTGTGCTTTCAAATGATAGACATTCCTTCAATCTACTAGGTAGAGAATAATTGAAAAAGATACAAGATAACAAATCAGACCCCCACATGCAAATATATGTACAACTCACTTATATACGTATACTTATTTATATATGTACATGACCTTAAATTATGGAACATCCCTGAGTCTGCAAGACATGTACACCATACACATACACACACAAAAATAAATATTCATACACACACACACACACACGCACACACACACACATATATATATATGTATACACATATATATATATGTATATATATATAATTTATATAATATTTTATTATATATAATTTATATAAACTGACAAGTTCTCAACTAGGACCGAGATATGCAGAAATATGATGTCTTATTTAGGATACTCTATCATTTAAATTTTATGATCATCAACATAAAATCTGCACTCAAATGTACTATAGATATACCTCCAACAGTGTATTGAAAAGGTTCTAGGAAAAGGGACTAAAATTAATGAGCTGTTGGTAAGTCTGTGTAAGAATTAAATAAAATTAAAAAATCATGTCAAGACTGAACAGAACAAAGTATAATGAACACACTTAACACCAAAATAGTGTCAGATAAACTGTACCCATTGTGCCAAATATGTCAAAACTGATCTTTTTTGTGAAGCAAGTTTCATTTAATCAGTAAAATGTACCTATAATCGTAGGTCTAATATTATTTAATTATTATTTCATAAAGAAAATGAGAAACAATGGAAACTATAGCTTACTCTGAAGAAAAATGTGAACAAATCCTGAGCCAACTGTCCACTGAGGCCTTTAGAGAAGCAGCACATTCAATGGTTAATCAGAAAGAGGGCGTTGACTTGCCTTCATGGGAAAGGTAAGTGCAGAGAGGGCTATGAAACTGCACTGAGAACACCTTAGCATTCTGCACTCTTAGCCACATATGACAAAAAAAAAAAAAAAAATCACTCATACCAGCTAAGTCTGTGCCAACAGTGAGGGTCAGCCAACAGGACAGCCCTCATCGTTTTACACCTCCTTGAAAATTCACCAGGCTTTTGAAATCATGATAAAAGTTGCCTTTGTGTTTTCCTGAGTGTACGTTTGTTTGTATACTTTGAACATGCATTAGCCGGTGGAAGGCAGAAAAGTGTAACTGATCTCCTGAAACTAGAGTTACGGGCAGTTGTGAACTACCATGTACATGCTGTGAACTGAACCTGGGTCTGCTAAAAGAGCAACAAGGATTGTTAATGACTGAGCCATATCTCTAGCACCAAACTTTACAATTTTGTTTCCTCTTGATCTCATGTAAGTCAATATGGTTCTTTTTTTTTCAATTTTTTATTAGATATTTTATCCATTTACATTTCTTTTTTCATTTTTTATTAGATATTTTCTTCATTTACATTTCACATGCTATCCAGAAAGTCCCCTATATCCTCCCCCTGCCATGCTCCCCTACCCACCCACTCCTACTACTTGGCCCTGGCAGTTAGTTTTGTTTTGTTTTGTTTGTTTTTTATAAATGTAAAGTCTATCTTATATAGCAAGACAGAAATAGATCCCATATTCTAATTCCTGTGAGACTTTACTTCTTGTATCCAAAAAGTTAGTAGACTCTGCTAATGAACCCATCTCAGGCTGCAGATTGTGAAAGTGTATGTGTAGAATTCGTTAATTACAAGTTTAATTATTGTACTAATTATCATTTTCATTAGACCATATATAAAAATGTAGTACCTCTAAGCAACAATTTCAATTTGCAGATCAGGAATGTGGGAAAGCTCAGCTTGGCAGTTCCTCACTGAGTCATTTGTGAGATGGAACCTAAGTCTTATCTAGTTTTAGCCATGTGGTACATCTGATAGGCTGACATCCAGCCTGGCTTTCTCATACAGCTATGACTTGATGAAAGCTGCTCATCTGAAGTTTCCAATGCACACTTGTGTGCGTAGAAGCCCTGCTAATTAAGGTCATAGTTTACAGTGTCCAGATAGCTCTTCTGAGCTTGGCACAAAATGGAGGAGTCCCTTTATGAGCAGGACTTTCCCTTCTTTGATCTTGTCTTGGGAGCATGACCCTCCATGTAATCTACCTGGAGAGGGTCAAGTAGTCCTTGACAGACCTCCACGTCCAACTTCATCTTTGCCAATAAGAATTCATCCAGGAAGTTTCTGGGATTCCTGGAAAGCCTCTACATGTAAATAAGGTATTAAAAGTAATTTAAACTCTAGCCAATGATTTTACAATCACCCTGAAAACTTCCCACTCTCCAAGGTACATTGATAGCCATTGTCCATCCCAAATAAAGTCTATGCATACAAGGAAAGATAGTCTGAGAGATTTGTTTCGTTAAAACCCTCAGAGAAGGCCTTTCTTCCCCAGTGCCCAGCACTCACTTCATCCAGCCAGATGGAGATCCTGCAGACTCCACCTTTTCAGGGCTACAATTCAACCTTTAAGCCTGGTGTGTGGCAGTACCTGAGACGAAAGAAACAAGCATTCATACCACAGTGGACACTGTTGCCAGAGATTTTGCACCTACCTCTGTCCAAAGTTTCATGACAAGCAACTGTCACATAGGCTTACATTTTATTGCCCACTCACTTACTAACTTTCTTGTCAAAGCGTCATGTTTCTACACTGTTTTACTTTCTGTAGTAGTTAACTACATAGGAAATGTCACTCAGTACTTCTTTAAATAAATCCCCTGTCTTAAATTCCTCTCTTCTCATGAATTCTATAGAAGTTATACCACTGAACAGTATCAGCCAGGCTGTTGGAGATGGGCTCATAGTTTTAACCTCTTCTGTCTTAAGTATTCTGATTATCTTCAAGGCTCTTGAGTTTGTTATGTATAGACAATTCATGTCAGCCCTTGCGATTCTTAACACTAGTTCTGCCTCCCAATGAATGCTTACTCTGTTCATATTTCCCTTTACATTGTAACAAACTTTCTTCCTACTTTTGGAGACTGAGGCAAGGTGTTCATGCACTATGAAAGCACTGTACAAGAGGCTCAACACCTGCTATGGAGATTTTGTCTATGCATCTCACCATTCCTGCATGTTCAGCACACGATCAGTTTTGTTTGTTTGTTTGTTTTTTAATCAGTGGATTTACCAGTAAGACTACTGATTTTATTGTTTTTAAAAAATCTGTACATGATGCTTTCTATATTTAAATATTGCATATTTTTAAATGTCATTTTCCTTTAGTGAGCATTAAGTGCTGCCCTGCAACTTATTTATTTACATTGAGATCATCCTGGTTCACCCCTTGGACCACCATATTAGTCATCCTTGAGGATGTTTTAAGGTCCTTTTCCTCTAAGCATTTAAGTCATCTCTGAGTTACTTCTCTGTGCTCTGATACTTCTTTAGCATTTGTTGGCTAAGATTGACTTTGATTTACTATGTACAATTTTTGTGTTCTTATGGAAAAGGTCTTCTGGTGTTTCCCTTGCATGTCCATTGGTTTAGGAGTTTTACCTTGGATGGTTAGAATTTCAGTGACTCCAAATCCTTTGTGAGATTGTGCCCCAAATACTTCCAGATCATTCTTTCTTAGTATCATAGCATTTAATTATATGCAAGGATACCAGTGAGCTCAAAGATCTTTTGTTTTCAAGTATTTGGATATTTTAATTAAAGCATTTCCGCCTTTTCCATTATTTTTTCTCCTCAAATTTCCCCTGTCAGAGACTTATTGACCCAGACCTCTGGAATATCCCCTGAAGTAGGATGCATGTGCACTTCTGATAATGCAATTTGCATTAGCTCTGATTGTCTGATGAAGTATAGTTGACTCAGAGTAGACCAGTCACACTTAGTAATTGACAGTTGTAAACAAAACCAGGACTGTAACAACAAATTTTACACTGGAAGTGAGCCAGCTACACCATTTCCCTTCACAAATAATTTATCTTATTATTTTATTATTGTATTATTTATTCAACAGAACATGTCTAAGGACAAGATTATAAAGGAAAGGATATTTTTCAAAATTAGCAAAAACTTCAGAAAAATACATGCATAGATTAGTATGTAAGTTTATGTCAGTAATAATATAAATATTAGTTTTAGACTTCTCTTGATATTATATTCAAATAAAGAGATAGGTGTGGTTTTCCATTATGACAGATATTATAAATATGTATATTGATTATTTGTCTCTTTTAGGCTTACTGGGTACTTTTTCTTCTACACATCAATAAGCCGAAATAAAAAATTAAAATGTACCATGTAAATTTTTTATAATATATTACTTCATGCCAAATACATTTTCAGAACAAAGATAGAAAGCTGGCCAATATCATGCTAGCATGAATAGAACTGTTATGTTGCCATTCTTAATAAAATACTACTCAGTATTTTATGAATAAGGGCCCAGAAGTCAGCCCAACTGGGTCTACTTGGTTTTCCTAGTTACTAACAAAGAAATTCAGCAAGTTAATTACTGCTAATTATTCTCTTTACTCAAACGGAGCAGAGAAGTTATAGCCAATATTGAATGTTATGAAGACAAAACCTAACAATGTGTGCTAACTTTTAGTGTAGCAACTGTCACATGTCAGTACTGAAAATGGTTAAATAATATGTTGATTTTACTAATCTAGAAGAGATGAATAAGAGGCAGGAGATTCTGTGCCACAAAATATTTGAACTATCTAACCTACCAATGTGATTGAGCCACAAATTAACCAGATAATCTATTCACATTAAGTAATGTAGCATTTGCTACTAACTTCCTAAATGCATGATAATGTTGTTGATATAAATTCATATGAGAAGAAGCTATATTGGATAAGTTGGTTTTGTCTAAATCTCTATAGCAATTTGAAATGCCATAATTAGTGCATTGTAAACAATAGGAATTTCTCAGAGTTGAACACTTGAAATAGGTTGTTGAAGGAAGGTGCTTCTATCTTCCCCTTCACTGGCATCTCTGAGTGCTCAAATAGTGACAGACACCAAGTTCTATCTAGGTATATATTAGATATATGTGGAATCTGTTTATAAAAGTCTTTGCCCCCATTCCTAATGACATCTCAAATGCTGCCTTAATATTCATATTCTGTCAAATATGGGTCTGGACTTAAGCACATGAAGAGGAAGGAGCATCAACAATAGACCAACCATAATGAAGAGCAAGTCTTTCATTTATGTAGGGGAAAAAATCAAAATGAAAAGCACAGATTGGTCTTTTCGGGTAACTGAAATGTTTTTTCCCAACACTGATTCTGCAGAGGGCTGAGATGCAGTTCTTTCTTTCTCTTCCTTCCTTCCTTCCTTCCTTCCTTCCTTCCTTCCTTCCTTCCTTCCTTCCTTCCTTCCTTCCTTCCTCTCTCTCTCTCTTTCTCTCTCTCTCTCTCTCTCTCTCTCTCTCTCTCTCTCTCTCTCTCTCTCTCCTTCCTTCCTTCCTTCCTTCCTTCTTTCTTTCTTTCTTTCTTTCTTTCTTTCTTTCTTTCTTTCCATTTGTTAGATATTTTCTATATCTACATTTCAAATGTTATCCTTTTTCTTGTTTCCCCTGCTCACCAAACCACCCCTTCCCTGTTCCCTGCCCTTCCCATTCCCCTGTACTGGGCACTGAACCTTCATAAGACCAAGGGCCTTTCCTCCCATTGATGTACTACTGAGCTATTAAAAACAATGAATTCATGGAAATCTTAGGCAAATGGATGGAACTAGAAAATATGTGACTGGGAATGAGGTAACACAGTCACATGGTATGCACTTACTGATGAGTGGATATAAGCCCAAAAGCTTGGAATACCCAAAGTACAATTCACAGACCACGTGAATTTCAAGAAGAAGGAAGACCAAAGTGTGGATAACTCAGTCCTTCTTAGAAGGGGGAACAAAATACCCAGAGGAGGACATACAGAGACAAAATGTGGAGCAGAGACAAAGAAAAGGCCATCCAGAGACTGCCCTACCTGGAGATCCATACCATATACAGTCACCAATCCCAGACACTATTGTGGATGCCAACAAATGCTTGCTGACAGGAGCCTGACATAGCTGTCTCCTGAGAGGCTCTGCCAGGGCCTGACCAATACAGAGGTGGATGTTCTCAGCCAACCATTGGACTGAGCACAGGGTCCCCAATGGAGGAGCTAGAGAAAAGACTCAAGGAGCTGAAGGGATTTGATTCCCCATAAGAAGAACAACAATGAGTACCCCCCACCCCCAGAACTCTCAGGGACTAAACCACCAACCAAAGGAAACACATTGAGAGACCCATGGCTTCAGCTGCATATGCAGCAGTTCTTTCTAATGCAGTTTCTTAGCATAAGTTTTAGGTATGGAGACATGCATCACTAGGTAGTTGCTGTTGCTTTTCTCTCAGCCCAAGGTGAGTTACTCTGCCACAAATTTGTATCACATGTTTATAGTGGTAACTTAGCTTTTACTTTTTATTCAGTACAAGCACAGTAGCTGTTTTTTAAATGAATGAAGGAGAGATGAATGAATAAACAGGAATCTCAATGTACTTGTCCTGTTGCCAATCCATTTTTTAAAGTTATGCTTTAAAATTAAAAAAAAAAGAAGTTTGTATGATGGAAGATATTTTAAGTCCTCATTTAAACTTCTTTACAAATCTTGTCAATGGTCTCCATACTGAGAGAGACACTCATATTCATTCAAGGGATCTTGTGTCTTTTTTCTCCTTTTTTTTTTTTTTTGCTTCTTTTCTATAATGTAATTTTTGTTAACAGTGTGTTAAGGAAAATATGAATAAGCTCTTATGAGAACTGCCTTATCAATAACTATAAACCAATGCCTCATTCATCTATCCTTTATGAATCTTTACTGCTCTTCCTCATAAAGTTAAAATATCTTGTACAAATAAATACTTGTTTCTTAAGAGTACCTGTGTGGAAAATTCAGATTTTACAAGGAAAATAAAAGATTATAAATAGTAAGGAAATGTAGGAGTAGAAGAAAATATAAATTGTATTGCTACTTCCCCTTAAATGCTTCTAGAAGAGAAGATTAGAATAGAAGTGATTTATCTTCTAATAGTTTAAAGTAGACAACGAACACACACACACACACACACATACAGACTTGAATACATACAGTAAGCAATTTGTTCTTATGTTAGTAGCATGGAGAAGTAGATTTGATGGTCTAGAGGATTCCCCAAACACTCTCAGTTCCTATAAATGATGGAAAACCACTTTCGTGTTTACGAAGAAATGTTCTTATGCCCAAATACGACATCATACATAATATCAATTTCTATTACAATCTTGATTTTCCAAAACTCAATTAGGTTTTGAATATTTGAATATTTATTCTTTTAGAGAAGATACTTCAGTTAAAAAGTACTAAGATTGAAATCATAATCCACAAACCACAGCAGAATATTTGCACATGTTTTGTTATGTGACCTAAGGTAAAGCATTCCTTTTTGGCATATTATGTGCATTTTCATAAAGCACTTTAAAGCACATAAATAGAAAAATAACAAGTTCTTAAGAAAAAGATTATGAAAGAGATAGAGAAAATGCATAAAAACCCAGGTCTGCACAGTCCTTCTGGATTGATCTGAAACAGATATTTTTTCTAGTTTTTACTTGGTTCAAGTAACACATGTACCATGGTATAAAATTATCAGATTTACTGTGTGCACAAACGTATGTGTTGTACAATTTAGTGTCTGGTGTGCTATCAGGATAGAGAGTTCAAACACATTTTTCTTATGGATTTTAAATTTCAGCAAAATTATAATCTTAGGCATAAAATCATCCAAATGTTATGATTTAGAATGCTTTTAAATATTCTATATTTCTTGTATTTAAGAAAGACGAGATAATAAAAATTAACTTTGTTCTGAGATAATCATGGATCACCCATGTTTCCTGTATTTAAATTTTTCATATTTCAAAATAATGAGTTTTCAAAGCAGCTTATGTGCCAGATACACATAAAAAACAGATATATTATTTTATTTAAGTACAGGAAAAATTAGTTAAAAGGTTTGAATTAAACAAAAGAAAGAAAACGAAGCTAATGGGTGATGGAGTTTGGATTTTGTCATTCCATCAGTTAGATGGCAAAAATACTGCGTTTATCTCCAAGGTGATTCCAGACAGGAAGGGAAGGCATTAATCTGCAGGGCAAAGCCTGATATTATGAACTTATCCTTCATGCTAATATTAAAAGAAGGGGAAAAGGAGGAAGAGGAGGAAGAAGAGGAGGAGGAAGAGGAGGGAGAGGAGGAGGAGGAGGAAAGGGCAAAATGGGAGGAGGAGAAAGGTGAGGAGGTAAAATTGGAAGAGAGCTAACAGGACTGATTCAAGCCTCGGTTGTCATTACGTCCATCACCGTGTCTGTGGCCAGTGCCATTCATGACCCTACACCTTTAGATCAGAAGCCAAGAATTAGGCCACGCCTCCCTGATAACTGAAAAAAAAAAAAAAAAAGAAAAGAAAAAGAAGAAGTAAAAGCTGTCTGTGCAGTGACTATCAGAAGCTCCTGATTTATGGTCCTGACCAAAAGCTGGCTCCTCCATACACTTGCTTCATCATGCACAGTATGCTGAAGTAAATCAGATGATGTGAAACTACGTGACAATCCTAAAACTTATAAAATGTCGGATCTTTATTTTCTTGATTTGGTCCAGAGAATTGACTGAGGTTGTAGAGTCTCTCTGAGAGAAGCCTGTGTGTTCTTCACCACCTCTTGGGTTCTCAAATATTCTCTCAATTTTTATTCAGAATGAAGCTCTTCACCTTCCCTCTAAGGTACCATTGTGCTAGATGACTTTATGTTGCATTGTTTCTGTCTAGTGTGTCCCTCCCACCCTGAGCCCCATATTGGGAATTGGTGCCCCTTTCACTATAACAAGCCTTCTTGAATGGCATTGAGCTGGCTTCCTTCTGAATTGCCTGCTGTTCATCATTTGTTACAGCTCTTAGCTTTTATCCTTCTTCCAAGTCATTTACAGATCTTAGTAGTCATGTTATAATATTATATTCAGATATTAGTATTTTTCATTTAAATCAGTATTTTAGAAATTGTTAAAATAACATTTCAACAACTGTTTTGGAATGTGATATTTATTGATGTTTTCAAACATTTTTCTTGTTCTAGCAAATGCAGCATTTTCAACTAGGGATTATTATTTTTCAATCCCTTAGACATTTGTTTTATCAAAATTTAACTTATTTTAAAATGGCATGAGCCTTGTAACTAAGATAATATTAAATTAGATGCCTCAGTGTGATCTTTGATTAGTATTGACTTTTGAAAGTAGATTAAACTTCTAGTAATGAATTTCATATTTCACAGTTGTTTGCGTATTTTCTTATCACGTGTTAGCTATTGATAAAATACAGCTATAAAATGTGACAAACTATAGAGAATAGATTTCTTTTGATCAGCTTGCATTCTTGGATTGAAAGAAAAATAAATTCTCATTTTCAAACTTGAGTTTTTGTTGTCATCACACTGCTTTAATTATTTATTGCAATGTATTGAAATTGATAGTATGCGAATAGGATCAACAATACACAAATATATAATCTGTGGAAACTTTAATTTCAGAATTTGATTACAAAACTTAACAATTCTAGTATGATCTATTATAGTGTGTTCTTTTCTATGGCCTTAGAGATCAAGGTTTAATAGTAAGGCTTAAGATCTTTCTTTTCAGTAGGTTTTTGTTTTGTTTTTGCTTGTTTGTTTGTTTAAGTCAATATATGGGTAATGTTGTCCTAAACATTTGTTCCTGTTCACAGTCATGTCAGTAGCAAACCATGCTGGTTTTCTGTAAATAGTTTGAGATGGAACCTCTAAGGAGCCGTGCAAGTGCCCTCTCAAGATGTGACATTCACTGTTAACCCTTTGACAGAAATTACAGTTGATGTAGAGCTTCACAAAATTACAAATTCTGCTTAATACATGTCTGAAAAATCATTTCTAGGACTTTTTCTCCTGAATATAAACATTTCTTTTTTTAGAAGGTATTATGTTCTAACTTATGGCAGAGGAAGCTAATTGCTGTCGCTTCCTCCCTTGGGAGACCCTGGTGAATGAAACAGCCTACCACTCAGTGCATACAGAATTCAATGCAGCACGACTGGCTGTCCAGCTACCTCTCTTTACCAGATCTCAGCAAGCAAGCAGAGTTTTAAAAGGTTGGAAGGTTTTTAAAAAGGTTGGAAGGTTTTTAAAAAGGTTGGATGAAGGATCATAATTTAAACTCCCTTTTAATCAGGACGTTACACACACTTGGACCCCAGTTAAAGTTATTTTGCCAAAAAGTCCAGAGATGAATTTGGATTTGACCCCTTAGCAAAGCAGGGTGCAGCAGGTAGCATGTTTATTTGAGCCATGGCTTTCTTCTTAAAAGTCCTGTGTCTGTGAGAACAAACCATTGCATATTTTCCATTCAGCGAGTCACACTAGAGTCATCATAGGAACATCTCACAAATAAATTTCAGAACCTCTAGAATGTTGCAAGCCAGGATACTATCTTTGTATTGCATCCATTGCCTCTGTCTATTTTGGGAAAGCCATGTTTGTCTTTGGGTTATAGGGAAGGAAGCTAAAGAAATCAAAACTGATATCTGGGATATTTGCAGATACTGTAAATAGCGCCAGAATTAGGATCCGTTCTTGAAAATTGTCTCAGAAGTACTTGGTTTTTAATTGCTACCTATAGTGTTTTATCCTTCCAAATTTCACACTAATTCCTTTGCTTCAAAGAAACATCAATAACAAGGACACTCTTATGTTACCACATTTGCATTTTCTATCTTTCTATGCTGAAGTGGGTTTATGCACACTGAATTTCAACATGTTTTTGTGAGTAGAATTCTCTGGCCAGATTTAAAGTATATTTACAGTATTTCATAGCAGAACTACTTACATAAAATGTCTCAACATTTGCTTACATTTGGCATATCTTCTACAACAAACATGACTAAAAATACACAATGTAATTGCATATAACTATATAACATATATACATATATGTATCTATTTGAAGCACACATACACACACACACATACATACTCACTCACTCACTCACACATATCTGAGACAAGGTGTACTGTACAGCCCTGCTTGGCTGTGAATACATTACACAGATTTTGATTGCCCGACCCAGGGAGTTTTACCTGCCTCTGACTCCTGATTACTGATTTTTATATGTCACTATGCTCAACTCTAAAATGACTTTGATAGTAAATGAAAGTTTAAAAATATAAAAGACCCATCTGTGAATTAATTATGTAGCATACTTTTCATCTACTATATTTCAAATGTTATTAAAAGTATGAAAAAGTTTATTTCTTAAGTGACATTACAAAAAAATGGAAGTGTGAATATAATTTTCCAAGAAACATAAATTGTTTTTTTCTCAGAAAAATTTTTAAATTGATTATAGCCCTGATAATCATACATATCTTTTTTATTTTTTGATTCATTTATTTAATTTAATTTAAATAATGATTAGTTATTTATTTATGTTCTTTTTTCTTCTTTTATATTATAGGTCCTATGCATGTGTGTATATATATATATATATATATATATATATATATATATATATAGGCTTCCAGTTTTTATTAGATTCCTTAGTGTAGGAACCAGTGGTTCTCTGTGTCTATGTCTGCTTCTTGTGCCCCTTCTAGGGCAATTCTCTTTCTCTTAGTTTAGTCCTATTCTGGTGTGTTAATTTTTGTTTAAATTTATTTTATTTTATTATTCATCCTTAGAAGCCTGTTTCTTTTCTAGTGAGAGACACAATGGGGCTGCGTCTGGTTGACAGTTGGGATTATTGAAGAGGAACTGGGAAGAGAAATAATAATCAGGATATATTGTATGAAGAGAAAGTCTATCTTCAGTAAAAAATAAAACAACAAGAAAATAAATATGCTGAGTGCTATAATGGTGGTGATAATAATTGTTATGATAAAAATAAGGTAAGTTAAAAAAACAAGTGCAAAATAAATAAAAATATGGACATAAGGACAAATGAAAATGTTTTATGAGCTGCTTGGGCAGAGATAATGCGTGGCACCTTCAAAACCCATGCCATTTTATGGCCAGGAAAACAGAGTTCGGATATTGGAAGGAAGACATTATTGGCTGCAAGTTTCTCACATGAGTCTTCTACATTGTTACTGACATTGAAATGACTGACGGAAAACAGAGTAGTATCAGGGAGAGCTTTATTATTTATTTATTTCGTGACTATATTTGTGTATTTGCATGTGTGTAGTATCTGTGTATCTGTGCACAACTGTGTTACTGGGGATATGCTGAGATCAGAAGACAACATGTAGGGTCCAGAGATTGAATACAGTTTATAAGGCCATAAATAAATATTTTTAAAATATTTGTTAATATATAATATTTTAAATTTTAATATTTAATTTTAACATTTTTATTATGGTGTTACTTTACTAATCAAGATACAATTTTGTTTTAAAATGTACATTTAAAAATATCATTAAAACCTTATTGTGATTTCTTATCACTTCACAAGAATAACAAAAACATAATTTTTTTAATGCACATTCCATTTGTCCATATAAGATTACATATTTAAAGAGGACTACATTGTGCATCTAGTTATTTTTTCAAAAGTCACATCAGTCACATTCATTGTATAGTCCCTCCATGTGGTAAATGATTTAAGATGAGCATATATTGTAAGCCTGTTTATCTTGTGGGTGTTCAGTAAATGACATTAAAAGGGATGATTGGCGGTGAATTCACTTCGATGAACTTGACCTTTATTGACAGTTAAGGACAAAAAACTGATGAAAATATTGAATCCAATCTAGAACAGTTGAATATATTTTTCTGAAAAGATGTTTTTGTAACCAGATAAAAGAGAATATTTACTGTTTCCTAAATCATCAAATATTATTCAAAGATAATAATGCATTACATGATATGTATGGCTGTGGATAATGTACATTCTCGATTTTGCTCTGAAGTCCAAAGTGAAAGTCTAAAGTATAATATGGAAAGGGTCACACTTTTGGCTAATGCTCCTTTGTGAGAATAAAAGTGCAAAGAAGGATTCTCTTTAGTGAGTGGCGAGACGTGGTGGGTTAGAAATTTCTTTACATGCATGCATAGCCTTGTGTGTGCCCGTGTCTGTGTGTGTGTGTGTGTATGAGAGAGTGTGCATGTCTGTTTGTCATACGCATTTTATGAAGATAGCTGATGATAACATTTGTTTTTCTTCCTGCTTTATTGAAAATAGAATCTTTTCTCATACAATATATCATGGTTACAGTTTTCTTACCTTCCACTCCTCCCAGTTCCTGACAGCCTCCTCTTCTGTCCATATCCACTCCCTTTCTGTCTCTCATTAGAAAAAAATGGTCTTCTAAGAAATAACAAAAAAGCTTAACAAATCAAAATATAAGAAGATAAATAAAAAATATCACATTGAATTTGGACAAAGCACACCAACTGAAAGAAAGAGTCAAAGAGGAAGTGCAAGAACCACAGACATACTTGTTCACATACTCAGGAATCCAACAAAAATAATAACTGAAGTTTGTAATATATACTCAGTGGATCCATGTCTGCCCTGTGCTTGCTGCTTCAGTCTCTGAATTCCTATGAGCTTTGCTCAGTTTACTTAAAGAGCTTTGGTTTACTGCTGTCCTCCTGTCCCTCTGGTTCTTACACTGTTTCTTGCTCCTCTTACACAGGGTCTCTTGAGTCTTAGAGGAGGGATTTGGTGGAGTGCTGGATCTGGCACAGCTGTGTAAGAGGAAGTGTGACATAGTCGCTGGAGCATCACTAGGCCATTGATCCCTGCCTGTGCTGATGACTGCCGTTGCTGATATGCTGTATATATATATATATATATATATATATATATATATATATATATGTGTGTGTGTGTGTGTGTGTGTGTGTGTGTGTGTGTATGTATGTATGTATGTGTATGTGTATGTGTATATGTATATGTATATGTGTATATGTATATGTATATATATATATTACTTTCAATCTATTTTTCTGGGGAATATACTCCCCTCATTACCCAGACCTAATCATTCCATTATAAATGGAACAGATTCAGTCTCAGGTATGAGGAATGGAAGTGGTAATGAAACTGTGGAGAACAAGGAATAGATCTTCTTCTTGGTCTTTAGGGCCATGGGAAAAGATCTAGACAATACAATCACACAGTCCATAAAAGTCTATATGGTCCTGTGCAGAAAAACTTATTTTGAAACTTGGCCTTGAACTTGGAATTATATTAGGGGATGCAATACAATTACCTTCTGATCCAATGACTGCTACATTATTTAGCTAGTGTGAGATTGGAAACATTAAAGATAGAGAGTTAAAGTGGTCTCAAGAAGAAAAGGTATGAATAAAAAAAGAAAGAGTCTATAGAAAATAAGGAAATGAAAGATAGGTTTAACTTATAGGAGAAAGGTTTGTATATACTCTAGAAATAAATAGTCTTGCAAGGAGAGTATATGAGGCCATGGAATTTCTAGACTAAGGAAACAAAAGTGAGAGAATTAAAAGATGTACAAACATATAAAAAGTTAGTACTTCATTTTCCTAGTTGCTTAAAGAATGAAAGATCCTACTCCACTTACATAAATTTTAAAGCATTGTAATAGATTATTTTAACCTTGGTAATCTGTCCACATTCTGTTCTTACATGAAAGTAGTTACTAAAGACTAAATCGTATACATGAAAGTAGTATACTATTTGCTATACTAGGAAAATGCAAGCATCATGCTCAGCTACCCATGAAAAACAGGCTATATACAACTGAAAGAACATGTGTTTTTGCTTTGTATTTAGTTTCTGTTTTAAGGAAGCTGCTGGGATTCATAAAATTTATGTAAATTTAAGAATTTTTAAAAAATATTGGTAATATTCAAAATCTGGATGATGTAACTTTAGCAAATAAAAGACTGGGTTCAGGCTCTTTGGTCTGGAGAAGTAAAAAGAATGAGAAGAAAGAAGGCAAAGAGAGTGAAAATGGAAGAAAAAAGTAAAAGAAGAATTAGGACCACTCCCATTACTGCCTTTCTCATGACATTCCTCATGCTGAGGTTGGACCTTGGTAATGGAGATACCCCATTGAGGCTGTTTCTTTTTGTATAATGTCTGAGTGTGGCTCTATATTTGTGCCCATGTGATGCTGGAGGAAGTTTCTTTAATACTGGGTGAATAAAGCCAGATACTGATTTGAGTATAGTAAAATATCATCAGGTTGTTTTATCAGGTTAAAAGATCATCAAGTTATTTTATCACTGGTATTTGGTTTTGCTCTAGTTTTCTCGGCTATCCGCTATCTGCTTATTGGTCATTCAAACCATATCAAGTATTGGTTCCATCTTCTGGAGTGAGCTTCAACTCAAATCAGACATTGCTTAGTTACTCACAAAAGTTTTGTGCCATCATTGCCCTAGCATAATTTTCAGGCTGAATATTACTACAGATCAAAGACTTTGTGACTGACTTGGGGTTTACACTTCTCTTTTGGTAGCCTGCAGGGTTTCTTTCTGTACCAAAGATAATAAAGATAAGAGAATTTTTGGGTGAAAGTTCTATGTAGGCACCACTTTAATTCTATACATTCATTAAGTTATGTGTGTTTTGTCTTCAGTGATGGGAAAATACTGTCAGTTTGTGAAGAGCAACTTAATATCTTAGCAACAGCTTGAGTTGTTTGAGAATTTGAACCCCATCAGTCAACAACTCAATTGGATATGAGTTGCGGTACTGAAAACATTGTTTGATGGCAAGAAATTAAGTTGGGTCTCTTTCTTCCTCCTTGAAGACTTTATCAGGATAACGTGATGATGTGAACATCAGGATTGCTTATATTTTAGGAAGATCCCAGTGCACTAGTTTTCACATTAACCCTCAAATGTCCATCAATTCTTGAAATCTCTCCCTAAATCCCCTCTCTCAATTCCACTCCCTTCCACCTCCAGACCTGATTATCCTGTTCCTTTCCCTCCTGCTCATGCTCATTCATTAAGTCCATTCTACTTTCCCTCCAAGAGAGATCCATGAGTCTCCCTATTCCACCTTTAGTGACAGTGTATACAATGGAAAACATTTTACCAACTATGTAGCCATTAGAAGACTAATATTCAAAATAGGTAAAGAACTCAAGAAATTAGATACAAAAAAACAATACCCCAGTTAAAAGCGGGGGTACAGATTTAAACAGAGAATTCTTAATAGAGCAATCTCAAATGGCTGAGAAACACTTAAGAAATGTTCAATACCCTTAACCATCATGGGAATGGAAATCAAAACTTCTTCAGGATTTCATCTTACACCTGTCAGAATTACAAAGATTAATAACTCTTACTTATGTCAGCAAAAATATGGAGCAAGGATAACATACATCCATTGTTGGTGGGTGCTTGAATTCTCTTCTGGATGCTAGATGCCAGATGTTAGTGGGGATCCATTGGGCTCTGGCCTGGACAGAGCAAACAGTTAGTCCTCTCCAATGGGGGAAATGTCTCAGAGTCAGTCAGGTTCCCGCATCTTGCTGAGTGAGTCAGGTCAAGAATCAAAGACCACCAGCCGGCCACCATCCGGACCAGAGGACAGGTGTCTGCCTGGTTTGGGAGGCGGCCTCAGCCTCAGCAGCAGCGGTCGCCATCTCGGTTCCGGGACTCTGCGGGACCTAAGAAATTAGTCTGAACAGGTTAGAGGGTGCGCCAGAGAACCGGACAGCTTCTGGGACAGGCAGAAGCACAGAGCCGCTGAGGCAGCACCCTTGGCGGGCCGCAGGCAGCCGGCCACCTTCCGGACCAGAGGACAGGTGTCCGCCTGGCTTGGGAGGCAGCCTCAGCCTCAGCAGCAGCGGTCGCCATCTTGGTTCCAGGACTCCCTGAAACTTAGGAATTTAGTCTGCACAGGTGAGAGTCTGCACCACAGAAGCTGACAGCTTCTGGGAACTGCCAAAGCAACACAGCTTCTGAGAGAGGCCCTGTTTTGGGCCTTCTTCTTCGACCAGGAGGAGGTCCAAAAACAAGATATCTGTGCACCTTCCCTGTAAGAGAGCTTGCCAGCAGAGAGTGCTCTGAGCACTGAAACTCAGAGGAGAGAATCTGTCTCCCAGGTCTGCTGATAGACGGTAACAGAATCACCAGAAGAACAATCTCTAAACAGAGTCAACTATAACTACTAACTCCAGAGATTACCAGATAGCGAAAGGTAAACATAGGAATCCTACTAACAGGAACCAAGACCACTCACCATCATCAGAACCCAGCACTCCCACTTCGCCCAGTCCAGGGCACCCCAACACACCCGAAAACCTAGACCTAGATTTAAAAGCATATCTCATGATGATGGTAGAGGACATCAAGAAGGACTTTAATAAATCACTTAAAGAAATACAGGAGAACACTGCTAAAGAGTTACAAGTCCTTAAAGAAAAACAGGAAAACACAATCAAACAGGTAGAAGTCCTTACAGAAAAAGAGGAAAAAACATACAAACAGGTGATGGAAATGAACAAAACCATACTAGACCTAAAAAGGGAAGTAGACACAATAAAGAAAACTCAAAGTGAGGCAACACTGGAGATAGAAACCCTAGGAAAGAAATCTGGAACCATAGATTTGAGCATCAGCAACAGAATACAAGAGATGGAAGAGAGAATCTCAGGTGCAGAAGATTCCATAGAGAACATCAGCACAACAATCAAAGAAAATGGAAAATGCAAAAAGATCCTAACTCAAAATATCCAGGAAATCCAGGACACAATGAGAAGACCAAACCTACGGATAATAGGAGTGGATGAGAATGAAGATTTTCAACTCAAAGGACCAGCAAACATCTTCAACAAAATTATTGAAGAAAACTTCCCAAATATAAAGAAAGAGATACCTATAAACATACAAGAAGCCTACAGAACTCCAAATAGACTGGACCAGAAAAGAAATTCCTCCCAACACATAATAATCAGAACAAAAAATGCACTAAATAAAGATAGAATACTAAAAGCAGTAAGGGAAAAAGGTCAAGTAACATACAAAGGCAAGCCTATCAGAATTACACCAGATTTTTCACCAGAGACTATGAAAGCCAGAAGAGCCTGGACAGATGTTATACAGACACTAAGAGAACACAAATTCCGGCCCAGGCTACTATACCCAGCCAAACTCTCAATTACCATAGATGGAGAAACCAAAGTATTCCACGACAAAACCAAATTCACACATTATCTCTCCACGAATCCAGCCCTTCAAAGGTTAATAACAGAAAAAAACCAATACAAGAACGGGAACAATGCCCTAGAAAAAACAAGAAGGTAATCCCTCAACAAACCTAAAAGAAGACAGCCACAAGAACAGAATGCCAACTTTAACAACAAAAATAACAGGAAGCAACAATTACTTTTCCTTAATATCTCTTAACATCAATGGTCTCAACTCCCCAATAAAAAGACATAGACTAACAAACTGGCTACACAAACAAGACCCAACATTTTGCTGTTTACAGGAGACACATCTCAGAGAAAAAGATAGACACTACCTCAGAATAAAAGGCTGGAAAACAATTTTCCAAGCAAATGGTATGAAGAAACAAGCTGGAGTAGCCATCCTAATATCTGATAAGATTGACTTCCAACCCAAAGTCATCAAAAAAGACAAGGAGGGGCACTTCGTTCTCATCAAAGGTAAAATCCTCCAAGAGGAACTCTCAATTCTGAATATCTATGCTCCAAATACAAGGGCAGCCACATTCATTAAAGAAACTTTAGTAAAGCTCAAAGCACACATTGCACCTCACACAATAATAGTGGGAGACTTCAACACACCACTTTCACCAATGGACAGATCATGGAAACAGAAACTAAACAGGGACACACTGAAACTAACAGAAGTGATGAAACAAATGGATCTGACAGATATCTACAGAAGATTTTATCCTAAAACAAAAGGATATACCTTCTTCTCAGCACCTCATGGTACCTTCTCCAAAATTGACCACATAATAGGTCACAAAACAGGCCTCAACAGATTCAAAAATATTGAAATTTTCCCATGTATCCTATCAGATCACCATGCACTAAGGCTGATCTTCAATAACAAAAAAAATAACAGAAAGCCAAAACTCACGTGGAAACTGAACAACACTCTTCTCAATGATACCTTGGTCAAGGAAGGAATAAAGAAAGAAATTAAAGACTTTTTAGAGTTTAATGAAAATGAAGCCACAACGTACCCAAACCTTTGTGACACAATGAAAGCATTTCTAAGAGGGAAACTCATAGCTCTGAGTGTCTCCAAGAAGAAACGGGAGAGAGCACATACTAGCAGCTTGACAACACATCTAAAAGCTCTAGAAAAAAAGGAAGCAAATTCACCCAAGAGGAGTAGACGGCAGGAAATAATCAAACTCAGGGGTGAAATCAACCAAGTGGAAACAAGAAGAACTATTCAAAGAATTAACCAAACGAGGAGTTGGTTCTTTGAGAAAATCAACAAGATAGATAAACCCTTAGCTAGATTCACTAGAGGGCACAGAGACAAAATCCTAATAACAAAATCAGAACTGAAAAGGGAGACATAACAACAGATCCTGAAGAAATCCAAAACACCATCAGATCCTTCTACAAAAGGCTACACTCAACAAAACTGGAAAACCTGGACGAAATGGACAAATTTCTGGACAGATACCAGGTACCAAAATTGAATCAGGATCAAGTTGACCTTCTAAACAGTCCCATATCCCCTAAAGAAATAGAAGCAGTTATAAATAGTCTCCCAGCAAAAAAAAACCCCAGGACCAGATGGGTTTAGTGCAGAGTTCTATCAGACCTTCAAAGAAGATCTAATTCCAGTTCTGCACAAACTTTTTCACAAGATAGAAGTAGAAGGTACTCTACCCAACTCATTTTATGAAGCCACTATTACTCTGATACCTAAACCACAGAAAGATCCAACAAAGATAGAGAACTTCAGACCAATTTCTCTTATGAATATCGATGCAAAAATCCTCAATAAAATTCTCGCTAACCGAATCCAAGAACACATTAAAGCAATCATCTATCCTGACCAAGTAGGTTTTATTCCAGGGATGCAGGGATGGTTTAATATACAAAAATCCATCAATGTAATCCACTATATAAACAAACTCAAAGATGAAAACCACATGATCATCTCGTTAGATGCAGAAAAAGTTTTGACAAGATCCAACACCCATTCATGATAAAAGTTCTGGAAAGATCAGGAATTCAAGGCCCATACCTAAACATGATAAAAGCAATCTACAGCAAACCAGTAGCCAACATCAAAGTAAATGGAGAGAAGCTGGAAGCAATCCCACTAAAATCAGGGACTAGACAAGGCTGCCCACTTTCTCCCTACCTTTTCAACATAGTACTTGAAATATTAGCCAGAGCAATTCGACAACAAAAGGAGATCAAGGGGATACAAATTGGAAAGGAGGAAGTCAAAATATCACTTTTTGCAGATGATATGATAGTATATATAAGTGACCCTAAAAATTCCACCAGAGAACTCCTAAACCTGATAAACAGCTTCGGGGAAGTAGCTGGATGTAAAATTAACTCAAACAAGTCAATGGCCTTTCTCTACACAAAGAATAAACAGGCTGAGAAAGAAATTAGGGAAACAACACCCTTCTCAATAGTCACAAATAATATAAAATATCTCGGCGTGACTCTAACTAAGGAAGTGAAAGATCTGTATGATAAAAACTTCAAGTCTCTGAAAAAAGAAATTAAAGAAGATCTCAGAAGATGGAAAGATCTCCCATGCTCATGGATTGGCAGGATCAACATTATAAAAATGGCTATCTTGCCAAAAGCAATCTACAGATTCAATGCAATCCCCATCAAAATTCCAACTCAATTCTTCAACGAATTAGAAGGAGCAATTTGCAAATTCATCTGGAATAACAAAAAACCTAGGATAGCAAAAACTCTTCTCAAGGATAAAAGAACCTCTGGTGGAATCACCATGCCTGACCTAAAGCTTTACTACAGAGCAATTGTGGTAAAAACTGCATGGTACTGGTATAGAGACAGACAAGTAGACCAATGGAATAGAATTGAAGACCCAGAAATGAACCCACACACCTATGGTCACTTGATCTTCAACAAGGGAGCCAAAACCATCCAGTGGAAGAAAGACAGCATTTTCAACAATTGGTGCTGGCACAACTGGTTGTTATCATGTAGAAGAATGCGAATCGATCCATACTTATCTCCTTGTACTAAGGTCAAATCTAAATGGATCAAAGAACTTCACATAAAACCAGAGACACTGAAACTTATAGAGGAGAAAGTGGGGAAAAAAGCCTTGAAGATATGGGCACAGGGGAAAAATTCCTGAACAGAACAGCAATGGCTTGTGCTGTAAGATCGAGAACTGACAAATGGGACCTAATGAAACTCTGCAAGGCAAAAGACACCGTCAATAAGACAAAGAGACCACCAACAGATTGGGAAAGGATCTTTACCTATCCTAAATCAGATAGGGGACTAATATCCAAAATATATAAAGAACTCAAGAAGGTGGACTTCAGAAAATCAAATAACCCCATTAAAAAATGGGGCTCAGAACTGAACAAAGAATTCTCACCTGAGGAATACCGAATGGCAGAGAAGCACCTGAAAAAATGTTCAACATCCTTAATCATCAGGGAAATGCAAATCAAAACAACCCTGAGATTCCACGTCACACCAGTCAGAATAGCTAAGATCAAAAATTCAGGTGACAGCAGATGCTGGCGTGGATGTGGAGAAAGAGGAACACTCCTCCATTGTTGGTGGGATTGCAGGCTTGTACAACCACTCTGGAAATCAGTCTGGCGGTTCCTCAGAAAATTGGACATAGTACTACCGGAGGATCCAGCAATACCTCTCCTGGGCATATATCCAGAAGATGCCCCAACTGGTAAGAAGGACACATGCTCCACTATGTTCATAGCAGCCTTATTTATAATAGCCAGAAGCTGGAAAGAACCCAGATGCCCCTCAACAGAGGAATGGATACAGAAAATGTGGTACATCTACACAATGGAGTACTACTCAGCTATTAAAAAGAATGAATTTATGAAATTCCTATCCAAATGGATGGACCTGGAGGGCATTATCCTGAGTGAGGTAACACATTCACAAAGGAACTCACACAATATGTACTCACTGATAAGTGGATATTAGCCCAAAACCTAGGATACCCAAGATATAAGATACAATTTCCTAAACACATGAAACTCAAGAAAAATGAAGACTGAAGTGTGGACACTATGCCCCTCCTTAGAAGTGGGAACAAAACACCCTTGGAAGGAGATACAGAGACAAAGTTTGGAGCTGAGATGAAAGGATGGACCATGTAGAGACTGCCATATCCAGGGATCCACCCCATAATCAGCATCCAAACGCTGACACCATTGCATACACTAGCAAGATTTTATCGAAAGGACCCAGATGTAGCTGTCTCTTGTGAGACTATGCCGGGGCCTAGCAAACACAGAAGTGGATGCTCACAGTCAGCTAATGGATGGATCACAGGGCTCCCAATGGAGGAGCTAGAGAAAGTACCCAAGGAGCTAAAGGGATCTGCAACCCTATAGGTGGATCAACATTATGAACTAACCAGTACCCCGGAGCTCTTGACTCTAGCTGCATATGTTTCAAAAGATGGCCTAGTCGGCCATCACTGGAAAGAGAGGCCCATTGGACATGCAAACTTTATATGCCCCAGAACAGGGGAACGCCAGGGCTAAAAAGGAGGAGTGGGCGGGTAGGGGAGTGGGGGTGGGTGGGTATGGGGGACTTTTGATATAGCATTGGAAATGTAAATGAGCTAAATACCCAATAAAAAATGGAAAGAAAAAAAAAATCAAAGACCAAAGGTTCAGGAAAGAAAACTCCCCTGGAGTGCTACAGCTCAATAAGGCAGGCATTTTCAAATGATCTTTAGTGAAATAACTCATGTACTTTACCCTTTGTGGATAAGACTTTATAAATATTTTGGATTGGGTTGAGATCTAGAGGCAGATGCTTTCTTTTGGTTTGGTCTGAGATGTCAGAGATGCTACATCAGCATATGGAAGGACTTTAGGTGTTATCCCTATGTCTTTGTATCTGAGTGTCAAAGTTCTCTTAACGGGTGTCATGGCCATGTAAGAACCTGGTGGAGAGTAGATTCAAAAGCCTACCTCTTTCAATGATGAGAATTTCTAGTGTTCCTGAATCTGCTGGATCTTACCAGGTTTTCTGTCTGGAAACAAAGTCCACTGACACATAGGTGGGAGTGCAAACTTGAAAAGCCACATTGGAAATCAGTATGATGGTTCTTCAAAGAAATAGGAATAGATTTACCTCAAGGTCCAACTCTACTACTTTGAGAATATATCTAAAAGATACTCCATAAGGATCTTGCCTCAAGGACACCTGCTCAACCATGGCCATTGCTTTCCTATTCACAATTGCCAGAAACTGGGAATAACCCTGATATCTTTCAACAAAAGAATCAATAAAGAAAATATGGGACACTTGCCCAATACTATATTATTTAGCTGTTAAAAAATGACATCATGAATTTTCAACCAAATGAATGGAACTAAAAAACTTTTAAAAAAGAAAAAAAATCTGCTAAATGAGCTAACCCACAAAGCCAAAGATAAATATGGTATGTAGTTGCTTATATATGCATATCAGCTGTTAAGTAAATAATAATGAATGATAATATTTGTAATATTCTGGGAAAAAAATGAGACATCAAAAAGAAGTTAGTAGTGAGTTACCATTATCCATGGGAAAAGAACACCAAAATTTAGGATTTGGTGCCAAGTGTGAAGATGAAAAATAATGAAGTTTGGCATAAAAAGAAGGTTGTGGGATGTATTTTATGCTAAACAGCTTATTCCATTTTTGTTTATCTAAATAGCAAGAAGCCTTAAGTTATGGTGCATTCACTATAAAAAGAGCATCCTTCAGGTTGTGTTTAGTGTTCACAGACCAAGTGAAGAACAGTATGGAGTCCAGCTCAATTATCTGAATTATAAGGAAAATATAGATTTCAGGAACCAGGATACAATGCCATAAAAGTAAAGTTCAATTTACTGATACCACCTCCTAAGAACCAGTTCATTTTAAGTCAACTAACAAGTTAATTCCCTCTCTTTTTTTTTCTCCTATTCCATTTAAAAAATAGGATGCATACCATTCATACCATTTTTTATGTAAGTATGGCTTCCTCCAATGTACTCCTCTTGGCCCTGTCTTAGAACAAAGAGTATATGATATGTTTCCATGGGTACCTATAAGTAATGTGTAGGAACTGTAATTTGTGCCAAAGTGAAGAAGATTTCTACCTATTTGTACATTTAAAATGTGCCTTTTCTCTTGAAACATGTGGCTCTAAATGATATATCTTTATCACATTCCTCCCCACATAGCTCAGAGAACCCTATACAGAAGAAGGCAGAAGGAGTTGGGCATAGATGGGATAACAGACCAGAAGAAAATGGCCCTCTAAAACAACTTAGCAAAGCTTATATGAACTCACATAGACTGAAGCAGAACACTGGCTTGTATGGATTTGCACCTGATGTTTTGAAGGTAGACTATAGCTTTCAGTTTAAAACTTTTATGGAACTCCTAAGTGTGTGAACTAGGGGGTCTCTGATTTCTGTGTCTCTCTTGACATGTTTTTCTTTTCCATTGGCTTGTCCTTTCCAACACCAATATGACAGGGTTTTGTTTGTTTGTTTGTTGGTTGGTTGGTTGGTTTCATCTTATGATATTTTGTTTTGTTATGTTTTGTTGTCATCTCATAGAAGCCTGTTTCTTTCTAATGAAAGACAGAAAGGAAAGTAGATCAAGTCTGGAGGGGATGTGAGGAGGAACAGGGATGAGTAGAGGGAATGGGAAACTATCATCAGAATGTATGGTATAAGTAAAGAGACTAGCATTCAGTATTATTTTAGCTATCCTGTTTTGTTGTTTGTTTGTTTCCATATGAAGCCGAAAACTTTCTTTTCAAATTTTGTAAAGAATTGTGATGGGATTGTGATAGGGATTACATGAATCTGTAGAGTGTGTTGGGTGGGCTAGTAGGCTTTTTTTAAAAAACTATATTAACCCTATTGATTTGTGAGCATGGGGCATCTTCCCATGTTCTATGAAAGATATGTGAAAACTATTATGAAAGATTCTCTTTCCCCGATTTCTTTCTCTTTCTGTTTGTCATATGTATTAGTTGCCACAGAAGGGGCAACTGTCATTAGGATGTATTTTATAAATAATCTATATTTAATAAAAGGGGGAAATATAATATGTCACTTCTCTAAATGGCAAAAGATATGGAGAGTGTGTGGTGGTATTGCAGTACACAACTATGGCAATAATATTTGATTGTTAGGCTGAAGTTCACAAAAGTAAGAAGGAAAGAGACTGATATGTAGGATGAAGCAGACACCTTATAACAAGGTGAGTGCATCTTTACATCATTGCCTTTCAGTATCTTGATGGATTTGACCCCTAAGGCAGTTTCTTATGCTTCTCATGACTTCCTTTCTTCCTCTTTTTCTGTGGTGTGCTTGTGATTGTGTGTGTGTGTGTGTGTGTGTGTGTGTGTGTGTGTGTGTGTGTGTGTGTGTGTGTGTGAACGCTCACACACACACTAATGTGCATAAAATGAAAAGTCCAAAGGTTAATGTCTGGTGGTCTTCTTAATAATTGCACCTTGTGCTTGAGGAAAGGACTTACTTCTGACCTGTATTTCACAGAGACTCATCCAGTCTTGTTAGCCAGCAAGCCCCAGGTGTCTTCTAATTTCTACATCCTCATTTCAATCTTTAGATTCAAGCTTTATTAGAGTCATTAGTATCCAATGTACAATCTCACGCTTGGGGAACAACAGTCTAAAGACTCATCTAACTACTCTGCTTGATTTTTTAAAACCTGATTCCACAGCTAATGCTAATTATTTTTTAATAAAGTTTCAGAATCCCTAACTGTCTTCCTTGCTTGGACTTTTGTCAGGAATCAATTAGCCCTTCTTCATTTCTCCTGATAATTTTTACATTTTTTTCTTCACATTTTATATTGTCCCTGGTCTTGAATACCTTTACTTAGACTGTCTTGTATGTAGATCAGTTGAAATATTTACTCTCTTCAGTGAATTTTTGTGTCCCTCCACCATGCTTTCTTTCATTTCTTCTCATAAGACAAATTTAGAAATTGTATGGGACAAATCTCAATTTGTGTTAGCGTTTACTTATATTTTTATTTTACCATTAACTTGTCCCCTCTATTGTCTAATTTGAATATTTCAATAATTTTTTAAAAATGTATTAGCACCCCAGATGCTGCAATAATACATAGAAGACTGGCTTCTAAGGTTATCACTAAACACATTTTTTTTTTTCTTTCAAAGGAATGTGATACAACCTCCTGCAGGAGTCATTGTTTTCTACCCTTAGAAATTCCACAGGTCATCTTCCACTCAAACCCGTTGGACGGTCCCAAGGTCCTCAGATGACTCTCCATGTTGCAGGGCCCCTAGCACACCCAGGGCCTTGGGATCACTGGTGAGTGGAAAGCAACATCAGTTCCAAAGAATCCCGGAGGGTCTTGTGCCAACAGGAACAGGGACAAAGGAACCATGCCCGACCAGAGGCTGGGATTATTTCCAGTTGGGGCCAGCCCTGAGCCATCTTCAGCACAAAACTGGTGGAGGGTCCAAGGTCCACAAAGGATTCTCCGTGACTCAGGCCCCCTAGCAAACCCAGGATCTTGAGATGCCTTGAGAGAAGAAACAGAGCTTCTTGGACAGGGTCCCTTCAGGCCTTGATCCTCAACCAGGAGACAATGCTGAGACCCAGACACCATAGCACCTTTCTTGCCAGAGGAGAGTCAGCCTCCAGAGAGGGCTCTGACCCCAGGACTCAGGAAGTGGATCAGAGCTTCAGACTTCTGGACACCTACTCTGCAAGAGGAGAGCTTGCCTGCAGAGAGTGTTCTGACCAATGGGACTCAGGTGAGAGTTGGACTCCCAGGAGTGCTGACAGAGGCTAACAGATTCACAGGAGGAACAAGCTTCAGCCAGAGACAGCTCAATCATCTAACACAAGAGATTACCAGATGGCAAAAGGCAAGAATAAGAATATTAGTAACAGAAACTGAGACCACTGGGCATCATCAGAACCCAGTATGCCCAGCAAAGTGAGTCCTGGATACTCCAACACATGTGAAATGCAAGACTCAGATTTAAAATCATATCTCATGATGGTGGTAGTGGATTTTAAGGAGGGCATTAATAACTCCCTTAAACAAATACAGGAGAACACTGCGAAACAGGTGGAAGCCCTAAAAAGGATTACAAGAAAACACTGCTAAAGAAATAGAAGTCCTTAAAGAGAAAACATAAAAATCTCTTAAAGAACTACAGGAAAACACAACCATACAGGTGATGGAATTGAACAAAATGATTCAAGATCTAAAAATGGAAGTAGAAACAATAAAGAGAACCCAAAGGAGACAATTCTGGAGATAGAAATCCTAGGAAAGAAATCAGGAACCATAGATGCAAGTATCAGCCACAGAATACAAGAGATGGACGAGAGAATATCAGGTGCAGAAGATTCCATAGAAAGCATGGACACAACAACCAAAGAAAATGCAAAATCTAAAAAGATCCTAATTCAAAACATCCAAAAAATCCAGGATATAATGAGAAGACCAAACTTATGGATAATAGTAGATGAGAATGAAGATTTTCAGCTTAAAAGGCCAGTAAATATCTTCAACAAAATTATGGAGGAAAACTTCCTTAACCTAAAGAAAGAGATGACCATGGACATACAAGAAGCCTACAGGACTCCAAATAAACTGGACCAGAGAAGAAATTCCTCCTGAATTTAATACTCAGATCAACAAATGCACTAGACAAAGACAGAATATTAAAAGCAGTACGGGAAGAAGGTCAAGTAACATATAAAGGCAGACCTATTAGAATGACACCAGATTTCTCACCAAAGACTATGAAAGCCAGAAGATCTTGGGCAAATGATATACAAACCCTAAGAGAACACAAATATCAGCCCAGGCTACTATACCCAGCCAAACTCTCAATTAACATATATGGAGAAACCATGGTATTCCATGAAAAAAAAACAAATTTATACAGTATCTTTCCACAAATCTAGTCATTCAAAGGATAAGAAAAGGAAAAATCCAACAAAAGGGCTGAAATTATGCCCTAGAAAAAGCAAGAAATAATCCTTCAATGAACCTAAAAAAAGCCAGCCTCATGAACAAAATCTCAACTCTAACAATAAAAATAACAGGAAGCAACAATTATTTTCCTTAATATCTCTTAATATCAGTGGACTAAATTCCCCCAAAAAAGACATAGACTAAGAGACTGGCTACATAAACAGGACCCAACATTTTGCTGCATACAGAAAACCCACCTCAGGGACAAAGGCAGACACAACCTCAGAGTAAAAGGCTAAAAACAATTTTCCAAGCAAATGGTCCGAAGGAAGGACATGGAGTAGCCACTCTAATATCGAAGAAAATGGACTTCCAACACAAAGTTATCAAAAAAGACAAGGAGGTGCACTTCATACTCATCAAAGGTAAATTCTGCCAAGATGAACTCTCAATTCTGATTATCTATGCGCCAAATGCCAGGGCATCCACATTCATTAATGAAACTTTAGTAAAGAGCAAAGCAGACATTGCACCTCACACAATAATAGTGGGAGACTTCAACACCCCACCCTTAAAAATGGACAGATCCTGGAAACATGAACTAAACAGAAACTCATGGACACTAACAGAATTTATGAAACAAATGGATTTAATAGATATCTACAGAACATTTTATCCTAAAACAAATATATATACCTTCTTCTCGGCACCTCATGGTAAGTTCTCCAAAATTGACCATATAATTAGTCACAAAACAGTCCTCAAAAGATAATAAAATATTGAAATTATCCCATGCATCCTACCAGATCACCATGGACTAAGGCTGATCTTCAATAACAACATAAATAATAGAAAGTCAACATTCACATGGAAGTAAAAGTATAACAAAGTACAAACAAAATTCTAGGCCTTTAGGCCCAGGCTTAAGAATGTGGCCTTAGTAAAGGTATGCTAATCATAAAACAGATAGCGACATTCCTCCACCCACCAGCTTCCTGGGTTCAAAGAGTGCTCATTCAAAGAAAATCACTCTGACCATTACCAGAACCTACAATGCAAATGTGCTATTGTTAGGGGCTCTTAGAAGCTGTCTTGAGAGTTAACAATTACCAGGTATTCCTTGTGATTCTTGTAACTTTGCACTTCCTTGTGACTCTTAACTGGTATCTTTGGTATCTTCCAATAACACCCTCCCCACTTCCTTGTTGTGGTTTCTTCCTTTAAATACCCCCTTACCCAGCTACTTGGGGTGCCATGGTCCTCTACCCCTGCGTGGTGTATGACCGTGGGCCTGAGAGCGCTCTTGAATAAAAATCCTCTTGCAGTTTTCAACAAGACCATTTCTTGTGGGTGATTTTGGGGTGTCGCCTCTCCTGAGTCAGAACATGGGGGAGTCCTCACATTGTGGGTCTTTCAGAAGCTGAGTAACACTCTACTCAATGACACCTTGGTCAAGGAAGAAATAAAGAAAGAGATTAAAGACTTTTTAGAGTTTAATGAAAATGTAGCTACAAGATACCCAAACTTATGGGACACAATAAAAGCTGTCATAAGAGGAAAACTCATAGCTCTAAGGGCTGCCAAAAAGAAACTAGGCAGAGCATACACTAGCAGCTTGACAACACACCTAAAAGCTATAGAATAAAAGGAAGCAAATTCACACAAGAGGAGTAGAAGTCAGGAAATAATCAAACTCAGGCCTGAAATCAACCAAGTGGAAACAAAAAGAACTATTCAAAGAAACAATCTTCCCAGCAGTTAGTTCTTTGAGAAAATCAACAAGATAGATAAACCCTTTACCAGACTAACTAGAGGGCACAGGAAGAGTATCCTAATTAACAAAATCAGAAATGAAAAGCAAGACTTAACAGAAACTGAGGAAATTCAAAATATCATCAGATCCTATTACAAAAAGCTATACTCAACAAAACTGAAAAACCTGGATGATATGGACAATTTTCTAGACAAATACCAGGTACCAAACTTAAATCAGGATCAGATTAATGATCTAAACAGTCCCATATCCCCTAAAGAAATAGAAGCAGTCATTAATAGTCCCCCATCCAAAAAAGCCCAGGACCAGAAGGGTTTAGTGCAGAGTTCTAACAGAATTTTAAAGAAGGCTTAATCCCAATTCTTCTCAAACTATTCCACGAAATAGAAACAGAAAATACTCTACCCAATTCATCCTATGAAGCCACAATTGCTTTGATAATTAAACCACATAAAGAACCAACAAAGAAAGAGAACTTCAGACCAATTTCCCTTTTGAACATCAATGCAAAAATACTCAATAAAATCCTCACAAACCGAATCTAAGAACACATCAAAATGATCATCCATCACTATCAAGTAGGCTTCATCCCAGGGATGCAAGGATGGTTTAATATATGGAAATCCATCAACGTAATCCACTCAAACAAACTCAAAGACAAAAACTACATGATCATCTCATTAGATGCTGAGAAAACATTTGACAAAATCTAACACCCCTTCATGAGAAAAGTCTTGGAAACTCCAGGAATTCAAGACCCATACCTAAACATAATTAAAGCAATATAAAGCAAACCAGTAGCCAACATCAAACTAAATGGAGAGAAACTTGGAGCAATCCCACTAAAATCAGGGACTAGACAAGGCTGCACACTTTCTCCCTACCTATTCAATATAGTACTAGAAGTCCTAGCCAGAGCATTTTGACAACAAAATGAGATCAAGGTGATAAAAATTGGAAAGGAAGAAGTCAAAATATCACTGTTTGCAGATGATATGATAGTATGTGTAAGTGATCCTAAAAATGCCACCAGAGAATTCCTAAACCTAATAAACAGCTTCAGTGCAGTAGGCGGATGTAAAATTAACTCAAACAAATCAACGGTCTTTCTCTACACACAGGATAAACAGGCTGAGAAAGAAATTATGGAAACAACACCCTTCACAGTAGTCACAAATAATATAAAATAACTTGGTGTGACTCTAACTAAGGAAGTAAATGATCTGTATGTTAAGAACTCCAAGTCTCTGATGAAAGAAATTAAAGATCTCAGAAGATGGGAAGATCTCCCATGCTCATGGATTGGCAGGATTAATATAGTCAAAATGTCTATCCTTTGAAAAGCAATATATAGATTCAATGCAATCCCCATCAAAATTCCAACTCAATTCTTCACTGAGCTAGAAAGGGTAATTTGCAAATTCATTTGGAATGACAAAAAACACAGGATAGCAAAAACTATTGTCAAGAATAAAAGAACCTCTGGTGGAATCACCATGCCTGACATAAAGCTGTATTACAGAGCAATTGTGATAAAAACTGCATGGTAGTGGTACAGCAACAAACAGGTAGATCAATGGAATAGAACTGAAGACCCAGAAATGAACCCACACACCTATGGTCACGTGAACTCCTTATAAAAGAGGCACTGACATTTATAGAGGGAAAAGTTGGAAAAGCATCAAAGATATGGGCACAGGGAAAAATAAATCCTGAACAGAACATCAATGGCTTGACTTGTAAGACTGAGAATTGACAAATGGGACCTCATAAAATTGCAAAGCTTTTGTAAGGCAAAAGACACTGTCAATAAGACAAAAAGGCTACCAACAGATTGGAAAAGAATCTTTACCAATCCTAAATCAGATAGGAGACTAATATCCAATATATACAAAGAATTCAAGAAGCTGGACTCCAGAAAATCAAATAACTCCATTAAAAAAATGAGACACAGATCTAAACAAAGAATTCTCAACTGAGGAATACTGAATGGCTGCGAAGCACCTGAAAAAATGTCAACATCGTTAATCATCAGGGAAATACAAATCAAAACAACCCTGAGATTCCACCTCACACCATTCAGAATTGCTAAGATCAAAATTTCAGGTGACAGAAGATGCTGACGAGGATGTGGAGAAAGAGGAACACTCCTCCATTGTTGGTGAGATTGCAAGTTTGTACACGATGGAAATCAGCCTGGTGGATCCTCAGAAAATTAGATATCATACCACCGGAGGATCCAGCAATACCTTTCCTGGGCATATGACCAGAAGATGTTCCAACCTGTAATAAAAATACAATTGGAGCCTCATTTATAATAGCCAGAAGGTGGAAAGAACCCAGATGTCCCTCAACAGAAGAATGGATACAGAAAATGTGGAACATTTACACAATAGAGTACAACTCAGCTATTAAAAATAATGAATTTATGAAATTCTTAGGCAAACGGATTTATCTGGAGGGTATCATCCTGAGTGAGGTAACCCAGTCACAAAATAATTCACATGTTATGCACTCACTGATAAGTGGATATTAGCCCAGAAACTTAGAATACCCAAGATACAAATTGTAAAACACATGAAACTCAAGAAAAAGGAAGACCAAAGTGTGGATACTTCTTTCCCTCCTTAGAATGGGGAACAAAATACCCAATGTTGCTGTCTTGAATGAGGAGCACACTTGATTATTTAAAAATTTAAAACATTCACAAAACATTCAAATATTTACTATGGTAATAAGTTTTGCATATCACAACTAAAGAAAAGTACTGGAGTCTGAATTTTCCTCTGGTGAACAATGGGAGTTGGTATTTGTAAGCAAGGGTCCTGAACACACACACAGCAAAGGTCACAAAGGTCAGAGGGACATGGCCTGAAAGAGGAAGGCACTTGAGATGTCTGCTTATATAAAAAGAGCTAAGAGGCAAGACTTTTGTGTGTGTCACATAACATGATTATTTTACAATAGTAATTATTAAGTTTATTTAAGACTTTTTTTTTTTTTGGCGAAATTACCAAGTACCATTTACTCCTATTTGAAGCAATAAGGTCTTATTTTTGCTCTTTCTCTCTCTCTCTAGATCTTTCCATTGCTGTTAAGATTCTAAAATACATACATTTATACAGAGCACAAAATAAATATACACAATCAAATAACTACATTATTGTGGGGCAACAGGCTACTCACAGACAGCCTGGTCTCCAGTCGAGCTGAGGTCTTGAACCCTGGTAGGACCCAGTGGTGGTAATTTTCAACTACATGGGACAGAAGGCATTCCCTCATGTCTCCTGGACCCCTGGCTCCTGTCGAAGTTACTGTCCCCACAGCCCCCACAGGAGAGGCATAGCTATCAGTCACAAAGAAACAGCACAAAGCCTTCTCACATGCAAATAAGGTTTCCCCCAAACTCTCAGTCCAAGCCAATGAAAGGTATCTGCTGTCAAACCCTGAATCACCCCCAAAACTGTATTTAAATTTATCCAGGGAATTAAAGGTAAGTGAGAACTATTCCTTTGTCTGAATCTTTTGTTCCAAGAGCTGTATGTAGCACTTGGGAAGAGATCTCTCCAGAAGAGCCACCCGAGGTCCTGCTGCACTCCTTACTGGATAGTCAGCTTTTCATCCCCTTTGTCTTCCTGCCTGCACTCGATTCTCTTTCCTAGAACCCTCGCACCTGGCCTGGACAGAGATCTCCGTGGAAAACCTCTGGTACCTAGGCCCATATCTGGCACCCAACTTGGGGCATGAACCCACGACCTTGATATTAAGAGTCTCATGTTCTACCAACTGAGCTACTTATTGTATGTAATATATAAGCACAAATATTTAAAAATTAACATTGTAATATGGAGAAAAGCAGATTATATGGCTTTTAATTTTAGTACATGAATCATTATATCAGAGTGTACTATTATTCTAGTGGTATGATTTATTTGGTGATAAATCTGGTTTTATGTTCTATTTTTTTCCCACAGTTTTCAACATCACAGACATTTTATTTAACCACAACTGCTAACTCCTAACCTGTAATACATGAAAGTAGCCCTGAGTGTTTCAGATTTGAACACATATGTAGTAGACTGTGAAGTCCAAGCTTCTATGAACATTTAATCAATGCCAGCTTTCTTTCTCTACACGTTTCCCAACTTCAGGCCAATCACTGGGCTTGTGTTGCTATGTTGAAGATTTAGAGGTGAGAGTCTTCCCCTATTAATCTTTGCCTCTCTGGAGATAATCAAATTTTTTGATCATGATAGATTAAAATTGATATTGTGAGTTTATAGAAATAAGTATCTTATTGATATAGGAAAATATAGAAGGGAAGAAGAGAAACAAGAAGAACTGAATATTGGAGAGAGCTGTGAAGGAAGAGTACACAGAAAGTAATGCCCAATGGAAAAGTACATTGTTATGTTTCACTAAGACAGAAATAGAGCCTGAAGGAAGCTCTCCTTGCTCTTTGTGTAGATGATACCAACTCTGTTCCTAAAACCCTCATCAAGTATTTTATATTCCCTTGTAACTTCAGATCCAGAGATCTCAATGCTCTCTCTGGTCAAGCACAACTATAAGCACGCACACACACACACACACAGACACACACACACACACACACACACAAACACTCACAGAGAGAGACAGAGAGAGAGAGACAGAGAGAGAGACAGAGAGAGACAGATACAGTCAGAGAGAGACAGACAGAGAGACAGAGACAAAAACAGAGACAAAACTGAGTGAGTGAAAGAGGGACAGAGTCAGAGAGACAGAAAAAGAGAGAATTTAAAATAAAATAAATTTTGAAAAAGAACAGAAATGGATGTCATCTGATTAATCATTTCAGTGTGTTATTTAATTTTTAGTTAATAATATTCTTTTCTGTACACAACTATTTATTTCTTTAAGGCTCATAGGAGTCTGATTAGTCCAAACATTAGTTGACTCAAAATCTGGGGCATTATACTCAGTTCTTACTCTGAAGCTTACATACCTATTAGCATCATATGATAACTGAAGATGCACTTAAAGCTTAAGTTTACATCACGATTCAGAGAGCAGAATTTTATTCAAAGTCTGTCTAGATTTGGATCCTTTAGGTACAGTTTGTCCTAGTTTTACCCAACTGGCTGCAAAAGGCTTTTGTTTGTATTCATGACAAATGATCTAAGGAATGCCACTTTAGAATATTAAACTTTGACATTGTTTATTTCAGCATTTGCTGGAATAAATGATGTCAGACACATCAAAAAAGTGTTACTTCCAGAAATAACATATGATAGGCAAAAATGAAGCATCTGTTTTATTAAAATAAAGCTTAAAGAAACATTTAAGATTAGTCCTAAACTAGAATACAAAAAATTCTCACATGAAAGACATTGCAAAATATGGTAATTTCTAAACATAAAAACAGATAATGTCATAGATAGAAGATAAAAACCATTAAATATGATCTTAGAAATTGCTAAGAAAATATCAATGGAAAGTGAGAATAAAACTCTCAAGTGTTAGACTGATTATGTAAAAGCAATTCAATAGATATTGATATGGTATAAAAACATGTTCTGGTATTAACCAATAAATGCAAAATTAAGAGAAAAATGGAAGAACTATTGTGGCATATTTGAGTCTACACCAGTGTGTTTAGTGTGGTACAATTCTGAAAATACGTATATTTAAAATTTGGCATATATATTTCAAAGAGTAAAACTTTCTACATATTAAACCTCAAGTAAATCTTGGAAGATATGTATACCGTGACTGGTGAGAGTTTATGATATTCATTTAAATACTAAAGCAGACATTTCCCCAGCACTGGGCTTGCTGTACATGTCAAATGATGCACTGCACTGTATCTGTCAAATTTCACTGAACTCAGTAAGAGTGAACTAGCTCTCAGAGCCCTCAAGTGAAGTTTCTGCCCAACACAGCAGCTTCCATCACAGGCCAGAGAAAAGTAGGGGTTTTCTTTTAGGGAGCAGTGTGGAGTAAAGAGAAACTGATGCAATTTAAGAAGCTCCTCAGTGTTCTTGCTCTTCAATATCACAGTGGGTGGGGGCTTTCTGCCAGGAATCCCTTTCCATCGCCTTGACAGAAGCAAGTCAAAGGAAATAACAAAGGTATCTCTTAATGCCTGCTGCCATTTAGCAAATGAAGCTGTTCATCCTGATGGGTAAAGAAGAAAGCCTCAGCCTCAAACAGGAGGAATGGCTTTTCTCTTTCCCTGGATTGTTATATTAAAAAAAAAAAAAAAAAAAAGCCTGAAAAGAATTCAAGGTTTCTAAAACAGTCTGTATTTTAGAATTCAGACCTGAACTAATCCTAGTGTATAAGTAGAGATTTTTATGGTTCAACATAAAGTAATCAAATTTAAAGAGCTTTGGTAACTTTGAGATGCTGATACACCAAAAGGCTCTGGTTAACCTATCCCTAAGAGAAACTGAAGTTATACGTGCCTGACATGTAACGGGTGACATTTTCTCTTTTAAAGGGCTCCAGTAGTCTAGATGATAATTGATGAAAAAGGAAGACAAAGGCTACCCCATTAGTTCAGTTAACTGCATAGTAATGAAGCTTAACTTGTCCTATGATAACACAGATGAAATTCACATTTAACACCTGAGTCCCTGATGAAAAACACTAACAGAAGAGCATTTCCAGGAAGTTCCTTTCTGGTAGCTTGATTCAGCTTAGTGCTGTGCCATTCAGTCTCACTGTGATGTAACCACGTGATAGAAAACCCCAGAGTTTTCTTGTTCTTGGTAAGATTTTACTAATAATATGATTTGCAGTCATTAAAGTGTAGTACCTCACGTAGATGTGAAACCACACAATGATGCCTAGAGGAAACATAGCTAAAATGGCAAGCAAGGTGATGGTCCAGCCTGACGATGGGGCTCTCAACCCCACAAGAAACTTCTTTATGCAACACAAGGGATTGTTGTTATTATTGGGATCCATTACTGGTCAATATTCAAAAACTAAGTGAGTGTGGGTTGTTAAATAATTGACCATTTGCTAAAACTGCAATACAATGCAATAAAAATGCAATACAAAGAGGCTCAGCAAAAATCAAGAGAGGAAGGTCATGAAGAATATCAGAGCCAGAGATCCAGGACAACCACCAGCTGTGAAATATTGCTCTTTAGACAGGATAGAGAAATTGAACTCATAAAATCTCAAAATATGGTTGCCTGGACAGGACCTGCATAATGACAATGACAGCTGAAATGCTAAGGTGGACAGGGAAATTCCACAAAGCTTCCTCCTTCATAAGCCTCTTATATAAGGTGTCCTTCTATAGCTACTGAGAGGGGGGAGGAGATCTGATTTCTTACGGAGAAAATCATGCTTAGGTTGTCCAATTCTAAGTGGTTAGCCATGGGGACATGTGCATATAAGTATTGTTAGATGGACTCAGTGGGTTGTATATACATATATGTAACAATAATAATTTAAAAAAAGAGGTGGTAAATTTGGGAGGGATTAGAGGAATATGAAAAGACTTGGATGTGAGAGAGGGGATACCAATGCATTGTACATATATAAAGTGCTCATAAAAACTTACTGAATAAAGGATAAATTTTTTCTCAATAGTTGCTATTGACTTTTAATTATGAAGACTCCCAATTTCACAAATAGGTGTGACTTATATGATACAATCTTAGAAATGTTCTAATAAACTCAAGTATACAGTGGAAATGATCAGAGAGGGAGCACTGAAGGATGGGGAGGGTCCTAGTAAGTATAGCACTTGTTTTAAAGCAGGCACATAAGACCTGTTTCATTCCCAGAGCACAGGTGAAAGCTAATCTTGGGCCACCTAGATGACACAGTGTGTTAAGGGAGTGGCTGCCAAGCCAGACAAAATAGCTACAGGGTAGGAGGAGAGAACTGATACCCACAATTTATGTTCCATGCTGCACACATGCACACATCCATAATCACAATTTAGATAAATTAATATATGTAAACATGGAAAAGTAAAATAATTAGAGCTGTCAGCATGAGCCTGTAATTTCAGTGCTGAGGTGGCAAAGGTAAAGGATCCTGGAGGCCCATGATCCAGATATTCTATTGAAACAGTTAGATCCAGATTCAGTGAGAAATGCTTTGCCCACACCGCCCCCCCCCAAAAATGCATGATGGAAAAATAACAAATAAAGATCCTCAATATCCCCGTGATCACCATATGTAAATGCACACATGTGAACACATACACTCAAGCCACAAATGCTCACACCAATGAAAACAACCCCCTGACACACACACACACACACACACACACATACACATACACACATACACACACACACACACACACACACACACACACACACACACACAAACTCACACACACACAAGGGAAAGAGAGAGATACATATACATACAAAGAGATAAAGAAAAGTGGTGGATGGGTGTGGTCCCAACACATAGTGCTTGGCTTAATTTACCTGTACCTAACTAATGTATACTTTGGATAAAACAGTTCTTTTTCCAGGTCTTATAAATATCTTGTCAATCAAATACAGCGAGTGGCCAGAGAACTGGCTGAAGGGCTCTAGTGTGTCTTAATAGAGCATCACTGCTATATGTGTGAATTGTAAACAGCTATCCAGACTCCATCACAGTACTGCACCCTGACACTTGCAGCTAAATTTCCTTTTTAAAAGCATTCACTTCAGTTCTACATAAGATTGGTGAAATTACAGATTAAGCCTATAGTATATTGTATATTACATGTTTAACCAACTGAGTGTTCAGTATACCTGTATAAACAGTAGCCATAATTGCATAAAATGCTACAGGCATGATCACCATCAGCAATGACAATAAGCTATCACTGAAGAGCAAGTGGGTGTCACAGCAAGGACAAGAGCTGGATGAATTAGTTATAGACACAGGCATTGTAGCTGTGCTCTATTTGATGATTGACACACTACTCAATTCCTTCACTGTTAGTTTACTGCTCCCCCCCCCCCCCGAGCTCTTTGAAATGATTGAATTAATATGATTGCACAGCCCCTGAATTAACCTTTGATATGGAGTAAATAATATATTTCTCCTTACTACAACAATATTCTTAATATAGTATGATTTTTTTTATTTTCTTGAGGTTTTTATAAACAACAATGCATATTTTAGTTGAGAATTTAGTTTTAGAAATAAAGTAATGTTTTACTTTTTTCACAATATGATTATTATAACAAATAATATTCATTGTCAAAACCTACTTGCCTCTCCATAACCCATGGGTCTCTCTTTCTAAATGTTGGCATATATGTTGGGCATTTGGCCCAGAAGATAGTAGATGTGTACTCAATATTTTAAACATAAATCATCTGAGCCGTAGTCTCTGTCCTTATGATGTTTCCCTCTGACCTTGGGTTGTCAGGAACTGTTCCAAGCACCGAAGGATGGGAAGAATACTGAGTCTTCTGTCTATAAAGAAATTAATCCATCTGAATATGGAATTCAGTATTAGCAGGATGACCTGTTGGCGTAACCACCAACCATCTTTCAGTGCTAATTATTTCCTTATACCTGTAAATACAGCTGAGTGTTCTTTAATTCATTTCTCACTCAAGCAAGAGAAAGTGATGCTGTGCCTCCAATCCTAATAAAACACACAAAATAGTAAATCAATTTTAAAATTACATGCTGTTGAGTACCTGAATTCATAATTACTCATTAAAAATACACACATCTATCCAGAGAGCAAACTTGATATATAGGTGCATTTTGTACCTGCCATTGAGCAGGTGGGTACATGGAGATGAGATGACCTTTATCTTAATAAATGCTATGTTCACTAGGGTGAATTTCTTTCAAGATGCTCACAGAATTTAACAAAGGTCCTTATTTTAGATCTGAGATTAAATTGCTTGTTCCTATTAAGAAAAAACATTATGGCCTTCCCACAAAACTAAAAGCTAAGTAAACATGAGTGATAGTACATGGTAAAAGTGACTACAGTGACATTTTAGATCTGTCAGGCTTTTCTGCAACTGCTGCACCATAGGTAGCCTAATGAGACACATTGGGTAGTCACACAGTGAGTAAAACCCTTTAGAACTCTTGTTTCAGTAATTTGAAGAGGGTTCTGTGTCTGAAGGCCATCACTTCCTGCTGGTCCATGTAATATTCTGATAGATATTGAATTGGAGCAAAAGGATCTTTAGTCATGGCTTCAGAAAACAGATACACCAGGCTTTTGTGCGTGTTGGGCATAGACTCAGCATGTTTGGAGGGAGAGCAGTACATTCTGACAATTTGCAGATTTATGCAACTCTCAACTCCTATGCACACAAAATGTAAAGTTACTATTAAATTATTGAGCTTTGTATGCTAAAGCCTTGCATTTTTCTGACATGATAATAGGCTTGTAACAGTTGAGAATACTGCTGATGTTTGGACATTTTCTTCAGAAAGATGATTGCAATGGGATTTATGTTCAGGGTAATTGAATATGCAAAGCATCAGGTTTTAGAGACCATAAGAAAATAAAAAATTGTGTATGACATCCCAATAAATATTTATTAAGAATGTTCTTTGTGTAATAAAGCCTTTCAGGCACTATTATAAGAATGATGATTAAGGTTGCTGTATCAAGATAGCTACAATGTAATACAAAATTGTTGTGACATGAGGAAAAAATAAACAAGCATAAAAATTCAGAGTCCATATGTATTTTTCAACTATTATTAATTTCTACTTCCCTTCACTTTCTAAAAATCATGTGAAGATCATTATGTATATTTGTGTCTATTTGCTTATGGTTGAACATCACATTTGTTTGTAGATGTATTGTGAGATTGAATACAAGTGATGGGTGGAGGCAGGCTTAGGGTAAGAACAGATGTTCAGGGTCAGTCTGAATTCACAGGGAGTTCATGGCCAGTGTGGGACTTGTCACACGTATGTAAACAAAGAGAGGAAAGTACACCAAACATTAAAATCAATAATTTAAAAAGAGAAATATAAAAGTATAAACATAAATTTTGTCTGGGTAGTTTTTTTGTACTTATTTTTTAAAGAATTGTCATGTGTCATAATTACTTTCTACTATGAGCATGAGACAATCAGAGTTCACTTAGACAAAAGGTCACTCAATTGAGGTTACAATCAACAGGTTGGCCTGGGGGTATTTCTGTGAGGCATGTTCTAGATTGCTAATTGATGTGAGAGTGGACAGACCGTTGTCAGGGGTGCTATCCCTATGCAGGTTAGCCTGAGATCTACAAGAAATCTAGCTGATGGACACCATTACAGAAAATCACAGCTGGTTAAAATGAAAGGAAATAGAAACTGTGTGTCAAGCAGTCCATGTGATTCCTGCACTTAACACTAAGAACCAAATGTGTACCTACTGAATTTCCCTAGTATCTCTGAAGAAAAACTACATAGTACCAAAGCCAATTTCTCTTCCCACACTTTATGTCCAAGTACTTACTCTATAAGATTATTATCGACATTTGATCTGGTAACAAAGACAGTACTGGGCAGGTAACACATACCACATGGATATTCTGCATCCAGGTAACACATACCACATGGATATTCTGCATCCAAGCACTGGCGAACTAGAGATGAGCTGGAGTATGTTTGCCATATGACCACAAGTGGTACTGTATTTAAAACTTCTGGATTATTTCCTGGAAAACTTTCCACTGTCATTTCAAGCCACAAAACAAAAGCAATCTCACATGTAAAGTCCAGTAGTTAGGAAAGCTGTAATAAATCTTCACACTTTAAAAACCTAACAGTGCTTATGAGCACTAAGTTCTGTTCCTTTCAGCAGCAATAATACATTAAATATTGGACAGTTGAGATTTATACCATGAAGGTTAGTTAATAAGGAGGATTGCAAAATCATGATTAAAATAAATTATTCTGATCAATGTTTATTTCCCTAAAATGTCATTTGCATAAATCTGCTTTAAGAGTTTAGATCTGTATCCTTGATTACTAAGAATCTTCACTATGTTCTCCCAAGTAATATCTAGGGAATTTCCGTTGCACTAGGTTTTTATCTCACCTCAGAAGTGCTCCCCAATTCTAGTTGTCTCTCAGTACTCTCTCCCTCCATCTCTGGCTACAATGAGATCTCTCTTATTGTCATCCCACCTACCCAAGTCTACACTTGAAATTTATTTATTTTTCTTTCCTGGGGTGATTGATGAGTCCCAATTAAGCCCTCTTTAATACTTAGCCTCTCTGGGTCTGGGATAGTAGCAGTTATAATACCTGGCCATCTTCTATAACCTTTGACCTACAATCTGCCTTACCTGAAATATGTGCTGGAATAAAGGTAATAAAAAAAATCTGTGAGAGGGCCAATGACAGGATCATTTTAGACCCATGATTCTGGAGCCCATGACTCAGACAACTTGGACAACCAGGAAACAGGGGCTGGAACCAAAGGCTATGAACCAAAAAGTCAATGAAATGATTCCTAGTGATATTCTGCTATATTTGTAGACTGGAGCCTAGCATACTCATCATCATAGAGGTTTCATTCAGCAACTGATAGGAGTAGATTCAGAGAGGCACAGCCAAAACTTAGGCAGAACTTGGGAAATTTATTGGGAGAGGGAGATTAAGGTTGGTAAACAAAAGAGTCAACAACAATAAAAAACACAGCTCACAGCATCAACTAAGCAGGGCTCATCGGGACTCACAGAGACTAAAGTGAGAAATAGGGAGCCTATCTTTGTCTGCACTAGGTCCTTCTGCATGTATGTGATGGTATGTGTAGCTTAGTGTTGTTATTGGACTCCCAACAGAGGGAGCAGGGGCTGTGTCTCTGACTCCTTTGCCTGCTTTTGGAATACTTTTTCTTTTACTGAGTCACCTTGTCCAGCATTAAGAGGTTTTGTTCCCAGTCATGTTATAACTGGTTATCCCATGGCTGGTTGATAGCCACTGGAGGACTGATCTTTTCTATAGTTCTATAATAGAATTATTATATTCATGTAGATTTACATGTGAATGCCAATATGCTTTACAGAGGAAAGATGGATCTGAACGTGGGACACTTTGAGGAAAAAGGGATAGAAAAACTGTGGTTGGGATTTAATATATGAGAGAAGAAAGAATAAGAAAGAAAGAAAGAAAGAAAGAAAGAAAGAAAGAAAGAAAGAAAGAAAGAAAGAAAGAAAGAAAGGAAGGAAGGAAGGGAGAGAGAGAGAGAGAGAGAGAGAGAGAGAAAGAGAGAGAGAGGGAGGGAGGGAGGGAGGGAGGGAGGGAGGGAGGGAGGGAGAGAGGGAGGGAGGGAGGGAGGGAGGAAGGAAGAGAAGAAGAAAGAACAACAATATCAACCAACCAGAGTTCCCAGGGTCTAAACCACCAACCAAGGAATACGCATGAAGGGACCCATGGCTCCAGCTGTATATGTAGCAGAGGATGTCCCAGCATCAATGGGAAAAGAGTTCCTGTGAAGGCCTGATGGCCCAGTGTAGGGAAATGCAAGGGTGGAGAGGTGGGAGTGTGAGTGAGTGAAGTGGGGGTACATCTCCATACAAGCAGGAGGAGGGGGTGGGATAGGGAGTTTCTGGGGGGAAATGGGGAAGGGGCATAATTTTTAAAATGTAAATAAATAAAATATCCAATAATAAAAAAAGAGAGCAAGAAAGAAAGAACTTAAAGCCTCAGAAGTAGGAAAAGCTGGGGGTTTTTTGTTGTTATTTTTTGTTTGTTTGTTTTTTGTCTTTTTGGGTTTTTTTTTTTTTTTTTGAGGAAAAAGTAATTTCACTTCATGTACTTGTTTTGAAGGTTTTCTCATTGGACTTTAGGGTAAGCTTTTGGGAAACAGAAGCTATGTTACTGATGTGTCCTAGAGCAAGTGTATGAAACATGCAAGGACTGAATAATATCTGAACAAAACCTACACTTACAAATGCAATGTTCTCTGTTGTAATTAGAATGACAGTATTGTATGAACCAATTTTCTATAATTCTAATTATAACAAAGCCCATTTACATATATTTTATACATATCAATATAGGAGAGTTTTGTGGTCAAATAACTCTGATCAAAGTAGGCAATTCTCAATTCCTACTACTCTAGAATGTTATCTATATAAATTTCCCAATTTCTTCTCTTTCATTATTATTCACTGAATGCCATGTATATAAGTGGTATGTTTTTTATGCAGTGGCATGCTGCAACAGGAAAGCATGTTCAGTGGGCCCATGCAGAGACATCCTGCCCTTCCAACTAGGCTCCAGCCATACAAAGACTGCAGTATAAAATGAAGTTTATTTGGGGCATGAGAAGTAGAATTAGAAAAGAATGGAAGCAGAGAAAGAAAGGGGACAGAGAGGGACAGGATGAGAGAAGAGAGATAATTGAGGTCAGCCAGGAACACATGGCTATGCATGGGGGTAGACAGGAGCAGAGAAAGAGGAAGGGAGGGAGGGAGGGAGAGAGGTCAGAGAGACCAGGAGGGGGACAAACAATCCTTTTACATCAAGCCTGAATGTAGCTAGGCAACTATTAGGTAGAGCCTAGAAGAAATACTAACATTTCTCCAATGTAGTTTTAATAAAAACGTAAGAGACTAGAAACTGGTGAGTCAGTAGTTCCTCAGGAAGTTATAAGTCACGGTCAGCCACTACCTAATAGTTGACAGGGACAGGATGACTTTTGTGAGTTACCTGCAGGTAGCTCCAGCACCATGAGCACATGGTGGTGGCTTAGTCCTTAGCTCAATCTTCAAGCTCTTACATACTTCCCTCCCTTCTTTCCTGGTGATCTTTGAGTCTTAGCAGGGTTGACATAAATGTGCTCTTTATGGTCAGGCTCTCAACTTATCTTCAGCCTCTGGCACAGAAAAAAAACTTTCTGAATTAACCAATGCTGACCTCAAAGATATGCTTCCCTTATTAACAGCGATAATATCCTGTGAATATGGATGTAACTGTAGTTATTTAGAAGGTATTTTAACACTAGGTGAATTTAGTTAATCAACAGTCATAAAATCCTCACTAGGGTCTATTTTTTTTATTTTTTTATTAGATTTTTCTTTATTTACATTTCAGATGTTATTCCCTTTCCTAGTTTCCCCTCTGAAAATCCCCCATCCCATCCCCCATCCCCATGCTCCCCAACCCACACCCTCCTATTTCCTGACCTTGGCATTACCCTATACTGGAGCATAGAACCATCATAGGATCAAGGGCCTCTCTTCCCATTGATGTCCATCTAGGCCATCCTCTGTTACATATGAAGCTAGAGCCATGAGTCCCACCATGTGTTTTCTTTGATTGGTGGTTTAGTTTCAGGGAGCTCTGGGGGTACTGGTTAGTTCATATCCTTGTTGTTCCTATGGGGCTGCAAACCCCTTCAGCTCCTTGGGTACTTTCTCTAGCTCCTTCATTGGGGACCCTGTGCTCCATCCAATCAATGGCCAGGAACATCCACTTTTGTATTTGTCAGTCACTGGCAGAGCCTCTCAGTAGACAGCTATATCAGGCTCCTGGCAGCAAGCTCTCATTGGCATCAACAATAGTATCTGTGTTTGTAGGTGGTTTATAGGATGGATCCCCAGGTGAGCATTCTCTGGATGGTCATTTCTTTGGTCTCTGCTACGAACTTTGTCTTTGTAACTTCTCCCATGGGTATTTTGTTCCCCCTTCTAAGAAGTATAAAAGTATACACACTATGGTCTTCCTTGGGGTTTGCAAATTGTATCTTCGTATTGGTATTCTGAGCTTCTGGGATAATATCCACTTATCAGTGAGCACATATCATATGTGTTCTTTTGTGATTGGGTTATCTCACTTAGCATGATATCCAATGTCATTATTATAATATTATTTATAATATTATTATAAAATCCATTTGTCTAAGAATTTAATGAAGTCATTGATTTGAATAGCTGAGTTGTATATTGTGTATATGTACCACATTTTCTGTATCCATTCCTCCTTTGAGGGACATCTGGGTTCTTTCCAGTTTCTGGCTGTTATAAATAAGGCTACTCTGAACATAGTGGAACATGTGTCCTTATTACATTTTGGAGCATCTTCTGGTTATATGCCCAGGAGAGGTATTGCTGGATCTTCCAGTAGTACTCTTTCCAATTTTCTGAGGAATCATCAAACTGATTTCCAGAGTAGTTGTACCAGTTTGCAATCCCACCAGCAATGGATGAGTGTTCCTCTTTCTCCACATCCTCACCAGCATCTGCTGTCACCTGAATTTTTGATCTTAGCAATTCTGAATGTTGTGAGGTAGAATCTCAGGGTTGTTTTGATTTGTATTTCCCTGATGATTAAGGATATTGAATATTTTTTTCAGATGCTTCTCAGTCATTCAGTATTCCTCAGTTGGGAATTCTTTGTTTAGCTCTGCACCCCATTTTTAATAGGGTTATTTCGTTTTTTTGGCATCTAACTTCTTGAGTTCTTTGTATATATTGGATATTAGCCCCCTATCTGATTTAGGATTGGTAAAATCTTTCCACATCCCCTTGGTTGCCTTTTTGTCTTATTGACAGTGTCCTTTGCTTACAGAAGTTTTTTTTTTTTTTTTTTTTTTTTTGTTTTTTTTGTTTTTTTTTTTTACAGAAGCTTTCCCATTTGTAGATTCTTGATCTTATAGCACAAGCCATTGGTGTTCTGCTAAGTGTCCCTTGTTTTATGTGGAGTTCCTTGATCCACTTAGTCTTGAGTTTCGTACAAGGAGATAAGAAGGAATCAAAATGCATTCTTCTACATGCTAACTGCCAGTTTAGCCGGCACCATTTGTTGAAAATGCTGTCAGTTTTCCACAAGGGTCTTTTAATAGCGTGTGTCCACCTTCTTTCTTAATTCAACTCTTTCCAGCTATATTGGTTGGATGGGATTCTGAGACTTTTAAGAAATTCCAGCAACTGGTTATGTAATCCAATCCTGCAGTTTCTGATTACGTACATAGTATGAGATTGTTTATGAAGGCCCTCTTCTCTCCCACTACCATGTGAGATGCTTTGAGACCTCACAACCCATAAGAAAATTGTTCTCACTGCATATGACTGCTTGTATGTTTCAGACTTTATAGCTTTTAAATGTACAGATAAAATGTAATATTGTTACAACTTTCCTAATCTATTATATTATAGTAGAGGAATAGCCTGTCTACTAGATGTACTTATGTAATTATACAGGTATGAGACTAAGAACTCACAAGACTGAATTAATTAATTCCTTTAATTCCATTAATTCCTGAGCTAGGTCACTGCTTCTTGAACTTATAAATTTTGCTAATGTTTTTATTTTAATTAGGTATTTTCTTCATTTACATTTCAAATGCTATCCCCCACCCACTCCCCTACCCACCCACTCCCACTTCTTGGCTCTGGCATTTCCCTATACTGAGGCATATAAAGTTTGCAAGAGCAAGGGACCTCTTGTCCCAAAGATGGCCGACTAGGCCACCTTCTGCTACATATGCAGATAGAGACACTGCACCGAGGTACTGGTTAGTTCATATTCTTGTTCCACCTATAGGGTTGCAAACCCCTTTAGCTCCTTGGGTACTTTCTCTAGCTCCTCCATTGGGGACCCTGTGTTCCATACAATAGCTGACTGTGAGTATCCACTTCTGTGTTTGACAGGCACCTGCATAGCCTCACAACAGACAGCTATATCAGGGTCCTTTCAGGAAAAACTTACTGGCATATGCAATGGTATCAGCATTTGGATGCTGCTTATGGGTTGGATCCCTGGTTGTGGCAGTCTCTAGATGGTCCATCCTTTCGTCTCAGCTCCAAACTTTGTCTCTGTAACTCCTTTCATGGGTGTTTTGTTCCCAATTCTAAGAAGGGGCGAAGTGTCCAGACTTTAGTCTTCCTTCTTCTTGAGTTTCATGTGTTTTGCAAATAGTATCTTGTATCTTGGGTATTCCAAGTTTCTGGGCTAATATCCATTTATCAGTGAGTACATATCATGTGAGTTCTTTTGGGATTGGGTTACCTCACTCAGAATGATACCCTCCAGGTCCATCCATTTGCCTAGGAATTTCATAAATACATTCTTTTTAATATCTCCATTGTATAAATGTACCACATTTCCTGTATCCATTCCTCTGTTGAGGGGCATCTGGGTTCTTTCCAGCTTCTGGCTATTATAAATAAGGCTACTATAAACATAATGGAGTATGTGTCCTTCTTACCAGTTGGAACATCTTCTAGATATATGCCCAGGAGAGGTATTGCGGGATCCTTCAGTAGTACTATGTCCAATTTTCTGAGGAACCGCCAGAATGATTTCCAGAGTGGTTGTACAAGCTTGCAATCCACCAACAACGGAGGAGTTTTCCTCTTTCTCCACATCCTGGCTAGCATCTGCTGCCAACTGAATTTTTGATCTTAGCCATTCTGACTGGTGTGAGGTGGAATCTCAGGGTTGTTTTGATTTGCATTTCCCTGATGATTAAGGATGCTGAACATTTTTTCAGGTGCTTCTCAGCCATTCAGTATTCCTCAGGTGAGAATTCTTTGTTTAGCTCGGAGCCCCATTTTTTTAATGTGGTTATTTGATTTTCTGGAATCAATTATATGGTAAATTTTGGAGAAGGTACCATGAGGTTCTGAGAAGAAGGTATATACTTTTGTTTTAGGATAAAATGTTCTGTAGATATCTGTTAAATCCATTTGTTTTATAACTTCTGTTAGTTTCACTGTGTCCCTGTTTAGTTTCTGTTTCCACGATCTGTCCATTGATGAAAGTGGGGTGTTGAAGTCTCCCACTATTATTGTGTGAGGTTCAATGTGTGCTTTGATCTTTACTAAAGTTTCTTTAATGAATGTGGCTGCTCTTGCATTTGGAGCATAGATATTCAGAATTGACAGTTCCTCTTGGAGGATTTTACCTTTGATCATTATGAAGTGCCCCTCCATTTCTTTTTTGATAATTTTCAGTTGGAAGTCGATTTTATTCGATATTAGAATGGCTACTCCAGCTTGTTTCTTCAGACCATTTGCTTGGAAAATTGCTTTCCAGCCTTTCACTCTCAGGTAGTGTCTGTCTTTTTCCCTGAGATGGGTTTCCTGTAAGCAGCAGAATGTTGGGTCCTGTTTGTGTAGCCAGTCTGTTAGTCTATGCCTTTTTATTGGGGAATTGAGTCCATTGATAGTAAGAGATATTAAGGAAAAGTAATTGTTGCTTCCTTTTACTTTTGTTTTTAGAGTTGGCATTCTGTTCTTGTGGCTGTCTTCTTTTAGGTTTGTTGAAGGATTACTTTCTTGCTTTTCTAGGGTGTAGTTTCCATCCTTGTATTGGTTTTTGTTCTGTTATTATACTTTGAAGGACTGGATTCGTGGAAAGGTATTGTATGATTTTGGTTTAGTCATGGAATATTTTGGTTTCTCCATCTATGGTAATTGAGAGTTTGGCTGGGTATAATAGCCTGGACTGGCCTTTGTGTTCTCTTAGTTTCTGTATAATATCTGTCCAGAATCTTAGGGTTTTTATACTCTCTGGTGAAAAATCTGTTGTAATTCTGATAGGCCTACCTTTATATGTTACTTGACCTTTTTCCCTTACTGCTTTTAATATTCTATCTTTATTTAGTGCATTTGTTGTTCTTATTATGTGTGTCAGGAGGAATTTCTTTTCTGGTCCAGTCTATTTGGAGTTCTGTAGGTTTCTTGTATGTTCATGGGCATCTCTTTCTTTAGGTATGGAAAGTTTTCTTCTATAATTTTGTTGAAGATATTTGCTGGCCCTTTAAGTTGAAAATCTTCATTCTCATCTACTCCTATTATTTGTAGGTTTGGTTTTCTCATTGTGTCCTGGATTTCCTGGATGTTTTGAGTTAGGATCTTTTTGCATTTTGCATTTTCTTTGATTGTCCTCTGGAATCTTCTGCACCTGAGATTCTCTCTTCCATCTCTTGTATTTTGTTGCTGATGCTTGCTTGCATCTATGGTTCTAGATTTCTTTCCTAGTGTTTCTATCTTCAGCGTTGTCTCACTTTGCATTTTCTTTATTGTTTCTACTTCCTTTTTTAGGTCTTGTACAGTATTGTTCAATTCTATCACCTGTTTGGTTGTGTTTTCCTGTTTTTCTTTAAAGACATCTACCTCTTTAGCAGTGTTCTCCTCTATTTCTTTAAGTGAGTTATTAAAGTCCTTCTTATGCATTCTACCATCATCATGAGATATGCTTTCAAATCTGAGTCTATCTTTTCTGGTGTGTTCGAGTATCCAGGACTGACTGAGTTGGGAATGCTGGGTTCTGATGATTGTGAGTGGTCTTGGTTTCTGTTAGTAAGGTTCTTATGTTTGCCTTTCGACATCTGGTAATCTCTGGAGTTAGTTGTTATAGTTGTCTCTGGTTGGAGCTTGTTCCTCCTGTGATTTTGTTAACCTCTGTCAGCACACCTGGGAGTCTAGATCTCTCCTGAGTTTCAGTGGTCAGAGTACTCTCTGCAGGCAAGCTCTCCTCTTGCAGGGAAGGTGCACAGATATGTGGAGTTTGGACCTGCCTCCTGGCGGAAGATGAAGGCCCGAAATAGGGCTTGTCCCAGAAGCTGTGTTGCTTTCCCCTGTCCTAGAAGCTGTGTAGCTTCTGTAATCTGCAGTCTCACCTGCACAGACTAGTCTCTGAGAGATCCAGGACCAGAGATGGCTCCCCCAGGTGCTCCAGCAAAACCCTCAAGATTGCTAATGTTAAAAGCCACAAGTGGCAAGGAGTGTCTGGCAGCTCAGCAACTCCCTGATTTATTTGATCGTTTGTTAAACATTTTATGGTTATTTTTAAGTATGGATGTGTGTGGTTGTTTGGGACTTTGTGCACTTCCATAAGTGCAGTATCTGCAGAGGCTAGAAGATGATCTATGGAGCTCAAGTTATAAAGGGTGCACTGTGTTTCTTGGGTTCTGCGAAGTAAATCCATGTCCTTGGCAAGAACAATATGCTTAGGCCCTGAGATTGTTTCTTCAGCCCCTATGCTCTGCCTTAAATCTCAGAGATGTCAACCTGATCTTGAGAGTTAGAGAGATAGAGATTACTTCACATCCAGAAGAATCATTTGTCACACCTAAAGATGAAATGCAGCCATTCTGTTTTTTTTTTCTTTAATCTGAGAATATATCACACTTATTCCTCAGAACTTTAATATTATTGCATGATAGAAATGCAAAGTATTTATTGTACTTTCAAATACAATTCTGAGTGTGCTACTTTTATCAGCATGTATTACATGCAGATGAGTTCCAAGTAATACTTAAGAATTAAATCTTAGAAAATTTCCCAGAGAATAACCTCACTATAGAGAGGATGAAGAATGGTATGGTGGGGTGGGGGAGGCAAACAGATAAGTAAACAAATACTAAGTTTTCAATATAGGAGTCAGAACTTAAAAAAAATCCTGTCTCAAATTTTCCTTTGAAAAAATTGAGGCCAGCTGAGTAAATTCAAATGAATTTATAAACACAACAAAATGTATTTTAAAAGGATTAATAATTTTGAATCCAGAAATATTGTGCTACAAAAGTATTTGAAGATTGTACCTGCACAAATAAGTTTGTTAATGTCTTTCTTTTCTTTGAAATAATTTTCTCAAATAAATATTGGGGAAAATATTTTAAATGTATGTACCACGGAGAAAATTATTATAAATTAGAAGATAAACGCTCATTGTCCTTGTCCTATTTATAGCACATTATAAAAATTAGACTTCTTCCAGTGCTGGGACTTAGACAGCAAGAAAGATAATGGAGCCAAGACAACGTGCTGATCAAGGCCTGTGAGTTTACTAAGAGACTGTGCTTATAAAGGGGGAAGGCCCACCCCCCTACCAGTCCATTCTTGTTGTCTGGAGCCAGCCTGTAGGCGACTTGCAGGATAGGATGTGCCTGACATTCATGATAGGATGTGCCTCCAGAATATCTCAGGGGTCTCTCAGCAGGTAGCAGAGTCTTGGGGGAAAGCAGTGGCAGGTGACAGAACAATAGAGCCATCTAAATCAGAAGGCTCCACCCTAGGTAATCTAAGGGACAGCAAGATCAAAGTCTGGATCAGCCTGCTTCAAGGCTGAGGGAGGCTACAGAACAGAAATAGCATACCATGCTATTTAAAATTTACCTATAAATGTCAAGGGAGGTGGGGAGAAATCAGGGAAGGAGGAAGAGGGGGAAAACAGAGAGAGAAGAGAGAGAGAGAGAGAGAGAGAGAGAGAGAGAGAGAGAGCACTTATCATTAGTCTTTCTACCATCCCTATTTCGACTTGAGCTTGTGATGACATTTTTTTTCTGTTTACCATTATTAAACTGTCTGAAGACCAAGTTCACTGATTTCCCTAATTACTGTGCCCCAGTCCCTAGTAAGTGACAACATTGTGTCTGTCCTACAAATGGTGCCATCAAGTCATCTGCAATCAATAAGACACTTCCCATGTCTTATTTCTTTTATTTCAACATTGGACCTCAGAAAAGAGCTACTGCCAAGAGATAAAGGCCCGACTGCACACTGCTTTGTAACATAATCCTGATGCATCCTCTGCTGCTGTCTGTTTTGGTAGTAATACTCTCTTCCAGTTCCCTGTCTCATGGGTTGCCAGTTTTAGTACTGCATCAAACTAAATGAGCACACAATTGCATATGCACATGCGATTATAGGAACTGCCTATTAAAGAGTGATGAAAATCTTTATTTTTGAGGAAGACAACTGAGAGAAGAGTTTTAAAATATAACCTAAAGTAAAGGAATAATGATACTTTAAAAACACCCACAGAATAGAAAATGAAGAAATTATGATGACTTCAATATAGCTTAGGAAAATTGTCAAGATTCTTGAGGAACTAAGTAGCCAACGTTCAAGGAAGAGTTCTGCCTTGTTTTCTGTGTCAAACACTTGTTGAGGAAAGTGTGAACTTTGTGCAGACATGTAGAAGAACTTCAGAGTGTAGGACTTATTTAATAATTACAGGCTTCAGAATAGAAATACAAGCTCCAGGACCACAAATTGCTAGGCTGAGGGAGGGGCTGGACATGTAATTCTACAACTAGCTGAGGTACCACTAGTATCTGATAGCTACTAAGAGGGGAGTCATTTTTTGTTTTTATTTTTAAATGATTTGCCTCTGAGTATGGAGACTCCTCTCAAGATCACAGACAATCACAAGGTTAGCTGGGAAACACACATTTGATGGAGGATGAGGAGAAAGAAAAGAGGGAGGAAGAGAAAGAGGAGGAGCTGAGGATGGGGAAACTGACAAAACATTCTCTAATTAGGCTGGATAATGATAAGAGAGTGGAAAGGCTAGTAAGGGGCAGAATTGAATGGGATGAATATGTCCAAATGCTTCACATGAAATTCTCAAAAGAATAATAAAATTATTCAATTAAAACCTTACTCTCTACATTGACAGTCTCATGACTGTCAATTTCCTGCATCATGTATATTCATTTCTGTACATGGATTGAAGTACCAATTGTTTTTCAGTTTTTATGGACATTTCCCTTTGAAGGGGAAATGATACATGTAGTGATGGGGATCTATCTGTAGGGCCCATCCATACTTGCAAGACGATACCACTGCTATCCCTCTTTTTCCTACAGGCTATTTCTGAGCTTTTTATGCTTACAAAGCACCCATATTTGGACTTTGGCTAGATGTATGACCTAACTTTTATTTCTCAAGGAACCAAACCTCTATAACAGCGTATTTTCAACGTGACTTTATCACATGGGTTTATGTGCACATAAACCCTGAATGTGTCAGAGGCACTCATAGAGCATATTCTTTGCAGTACTGCCCCCAGAGGTGGTATTTTTCTTTTCTGCTGATCATGTTCAGTTAACTTTGGCTATAGTTAATTCTGTAATTGCCTGCTGATTCCTGGAAATAGAGTTCTGGTAGCAGCTGTGATGAAGCTGTTTTTCATGCAACCCGTTTTACATTGCTCAGGAAGTGTATGGTTCCTTTTTAGTCTGCAATATACAACACTATAGACTTGTGCTGATAAGAAATCCTCTAGTGGGTCATTTGAAGTGCTGTTAAGTGGGACCTACTTCTATCCAGTGCCTTGAACTCATAATTCTTTCTTAAGAGTATAGGGTACCAGGTGAGTGTCTTCTTGGGTTCATAAATACACTGGGTCCTTAAAGATAGTACTTCATAAACTCTATGTTCTATCTCCAAGCTGGTATTAAGCTTCACATTTCAGTCTAGCTGTAAAGCCAGATGTTCTTGTGTACTAAAGTATGGGATGGGCAATTGATTTCACATTCTCAGTATCTTTGCAAGGAAGTCAGACTTCTGGATATACACTATGATGAGTAGGATTATATAAGTTCCTTAAAGCAGTGCCTTCGAGAAAAGAAAACTGATATGTACTAGGAATAGCAATACATCTCCATTAAAATGGATCATTGTAGAAGGCCACTGAATCATGTTTTTATTTGGTTGCCCAGTTCTTGGGACTAATCAGAGACTCTGCCACATCTGTCTCAGGAGTTAGCAGTTTCCTCTTAAAAACTTGTACTCTCTGCTTTTTGTTTCAGAAACAGCACAACAACAAACGACTCATACCGTAAGCTGTTTTACTCTTGGATAATCACTGACTATAGTCACCTCTAGATATGTAGGTAGAAGTACAGTTTTGGATCAGAAGTAAAGAGAAGGAGAAACTGGGAGACAAAATATGGAAGCTGTATGATCGTCACACAGCACACATTTAATCAGGAATCAGGAAGTCCTGATTTAAAAGATTATTGTATTTTTAATAATATGCATTTGCATCTTTGTGTAGGTTTGTCCACATACATGTGAGTGCCCACAGAAACCACAAGAGAGGGTCAGATCCCCTGGAGATGGCATTACAGGCAGCTGTGGGGGTGGGTACTTTGAATCTAACGCCATCACTTTTTAGAGGATGAGAACATTTTTTTTTTCTACATGAGGTAAGAGTAATCTGTGGAAGTTCACATGGCAAGGATGTTAGTAGAGATGCTTCAGAGGAACACGATATTTGCATGGTGACTGTGATGCTCATATGCATAAATTATGAACACCTCAAGAATCACTTTATTACTCCCCGTAGTGTGAGAAAAGCCCGACTTGACACATTTGTTCAAAGCAAAACATTTATTTAATCTATGGCTGCTTTTAACCAATTAGGTACTGTCAGGCCTACGAAATTGTAACTATGATTTATTTTTGTTTTCCTTTAGAATAAATTTAACATTTTTAATCTAAATCTTTAATAAGATGCTGCAGCCTTACAAAATCAAGAAAAGTAATGTGGACTGAAAATGAGTTTATTTTCTCACAATTTATTGTCATGCCTATTCATAAATAATCCATGTTTCCAACAAGAAACATTTTTAAGGCAATATCTTAGTGCTTGCAAAAAATAAGTGAAGGGTTTTATCTTTGCTTTATAATCAATTATAATCTCTATTTTCTTTTACTGTAAATGCTGGGTACTATTTTGATATATTTAATACATTGGAGGTAGAAATGGCTATTTTACCAACTTTTATTTTATTTTTTTGTATGTGAGAGTTTGCATATATATATATAGTGTATAACTTCAACATGAAGAAGCCAGAAAAGGACTCAGAAATAGTGAGAGATAGGTGTGAGCTATCATGTGAGAGCTGGGAGAAGAACATGGGTTCTTCACAGGAACATTTAGTTCTTTTGAATAGTGAGATTTCTATATAGTTCCTGAGTATTTGTCTAATATTTTAGATAATTTACATAGGTTAAATTTTTTGCCTTATAATTTCTGTTGCCGGGGTGGGTTGGGGCAATTTCTGTTTAATGGTAGCCCCAAGAAGCAAGACCAGGTGGCTGATCCCCATCTGACCAAGTAAAGAGACAATTAATAATGAATGTCTGTGGAGATGTGGGAAGCATGGTAAACAATTGTTACAGTGGCACTACAAGCATTGTTTATTACCAACATGAAATTTACATTAGAACAGAGGGCAAAAGCTTTGGTCTCTACAAAATGTGGGTACCAAATTACATTAATGGATAAAGATCTCAGCTGGGCTGCCAGGCCCTTTGCAACACATTTGGGTTTAAATAATTATATTCTTCAACTTCCCTTCTTACAGAAGCTTGAGCTCTGTAAGTTATAGTTTAGAATGAAGAAGCCAGGTGTGGTGTGCACGCCTTTAATCCCAGCACTCGGGAGGCAGAGGCTGGCAGATTTCTGAGTTTGAGGCCAGCCTGGTCTACAAAGTGAGTTCCAGGACAGCCAGGGATACACAGAGAAACCCTGTCTGGGAAAAAAAATGAAGAAGAGTCACTAGAAAACTCTACAGCAGTGGCCCCATGCTGTCCTGCCCTGTCTGCCTACATTCCATGAACAGTGGCCCTAGGCTGTCCTGTGGGTCCATACTTCATGTGACTGAAATAAATGGCTGCAGAAAATCTTTAAATGCTCCCTGATCTGTTTAAAATTTTGCATCATTACCTTTTAATGTCATAGTTGAATAATCAAATCATTTTCTTAATACCAGATGACCATTAGATAAAAGCTTTAAGTTATGTCTCATGCCATCTATAAAGCTTTATAACAAACTTGACACCATGTAAAAATGATTTTGTCATAAACACAAGGTGTGTCAATCAACAGAAAGCTGAAGATTCTAAAACTGTCTTTAAATAAGCGACATTTATTTGTATTTTAAAGTGCACAATATAGGATAAAACAATTGAGAATGAATGAAGAAAAAGAGACTCCATCAGTCTTCATGGTGTGTTCCATTTTTAGGCTGATACATTTATTTTAAATTTATTTTTGACTAGATTAAAGAGAGTTTAGCTTACCAGCATGAAGTTCACTTACTAGACAATTGAATACTATAAAACAAGTAGAGATGGATAGTTCTGATGCAGTTTCTTATTTAGTAAGAAGCAAATATTTCCAAGAATAATCACATGTTTTATTTCAAGTATATCAGTACATTTGATTTATGTTCCATGTTGACATGCACTCATCAGTGGGACTATTTTTCCCTCAATTTATCTTTCTAAAGTAGGAGCTGAATATGGCATTTATTCACCTGTGTGACAATGAATTTTATGGGCTTTTAAGACAAATTTCTAAAGTTGGTGACTCTATTTTACCTTAATAAAAAGGAAAAGTTATAGTTACACTATCTTTCATTAACAACAACAACAAAAAAGTAACTGCAGTATGTAGGATTCTGGCTCATGTGCTTAGGCTAGAGGGACAAATAAACTCAGACAATTTTCCCAAAGTATATAAAATAAACAGGAGGAAAATAAGATCACTGAGGGTGTCTGCTGCCAGGCCTGAAAATTTTTTATTCTTCAGACGTATATGGAGGAACTAGAAATGATTCCTATTAGACGCCATTTGACTTCCACACACAAACTATAGCAGATATGCAATCACACACACACACATACACACGCACACATGCACACTCTCACTCACCACACCACAGTATCTAGCATATGCACTGAATTCATCAAAATGCTGCTATAGTACAAAAACAGTATGTGAGGTTAACCCTCAGAGTAACACAGTGTCTTCACTGAGAAAAAGAATATGAATGTGGAAGCATAAAAGACATTGAGTTGGTTCAGAATCTAAAGAGCATGGATGAAAGCAAAATGGAAAAAGGTGAATAAAATCCTTAGGAAGCATTAACTAGAAGTGGTGAGACAGTAATGACAGTTAGAAAAGGCTAGATTATAAGATTAATGTGAATAACAATATTAGAAGACTTTTCAGAGTCGTGAAGTTGTGTTGAGAACTAAGCCTCTAATATGAGTTTGAGTTTGCTCAGCACATCAACGTTCATCATTTTTTATCTCTTTGGCTGACATTTTATCTCTACGTTGCTTCTACCATCTACAGATCATCTGTATTTCGTGTCTGATACTATCTTCCTCTTCTATGATGTTTCCCTACATGCCTTCTTAAAGATAATGTTAAAAACTGCCACATAACCTCCGAATAGCCATTGAGTTCCCAAACAGTTACTTGGTTTAGAATTGTGTGGTGAGTGAATTTTCTGTAGAGCCATAATCAAGTGTCAACTCACCCAAGACAGGGCACCAAGGTAAGGCTAAAGCACGAATGCTATTGAAGTTGAGGTTTGTGAAAAGATGAATGGACTGGAGTTATCTACGGGAACACTGGTGAGGACTTACCTTCAGGAGCATGCAGCACTTGGAGACAGCTCCATAGTCCAGATTCTTCTCTTCCAGGTTATAGCTTTAATGACCTTGAAGAGTAGTAGTGTGAGTCTCCTAACTTTCTGACCTTAGTAAGACCTAAATTAAGTTAGCTTAAGTCTGAATTGCCTCTCTGCAGGAGGGAATGCCTTAATGGAGTTGAAAGCTATAGAGCTCTTAAACCTCCTTTTGAATGACAATAGCACAGCATTTCTTTCTGCTTGTTTTCAGTGATGTTAAAAACAAAACAAAAACAAACAACAACAAAAATCTTCACTTACATTGGATAGCTTCATTGTTGTGTTACATTTATAGGTCATATATTTATCACATACTCTAGTTTGTACCAAAAACTATAAAGAGTTAAAACTAACCAAGAATCATGTAAAAATTTGTGTTAATTTATTCATAATATTTAATATAATTTACTGTTAAGGTATAGAACAGATGTGTGAGATCAAAATGGTCCATGTAAATAATGCAATCAGCAAAGTGATAGCTGCACATGTCTGAGGATTCAAGTTCACCTCCAGAACCCTTTTACAAAAAATCCAGGCTTGCACTTGTGTGCTTTTAATCACAAACTCGTGGGGAGGAGGGGGAAAACAGGTAGAGTGCTCAATCCCACTAGCTAATCTAATCATTGGGAAGCCTGGTTTAATTATTGCATTCCAGGCTGATGAGAGACCGGTCCAAACCAAAGAGGACAGATCCTGCCTCCACAAGCACGTGTAAACAGGTGCACCTGCACACAGGTGTGCCCACACACATTCATATACACATCTATAAGATGTAATGTAGTTTTATTGGTATAACTGTGCTTTTATCGGTGGAGAATATATACCTGTTATAGATGTGTGAATATAACATTGCAGGTGTGTGTGTGTGTGTGTGTGTGTGTGTGTGTGTGTGTGTGTGTGTAATTTGGAAAGGTTAATTAATGCCCAGTGATGTCCTGTATATTTTTCTACCTTATCTTTTGAGACTGAGCCTAACGCTGAACCTGAAGCTCACTAATTTGACCAGATTGTCTGGCCAAATGAGATACAGGCTTCTGCATGTCCTTTTGCTCCTAGTACTTTAGCTACAGGAACAGATTCTGTAAGACCCTACTCAATGTGTTTCTTAGACCCCTAGAAATGAAGCCCAGCATGGAGTTCTTTGCTTTCTCGACTTCAGCCTGAAAGAAAGGTGACCCTGCTGGTGCCTAGATGGGTCCCCCAGCAACAATTTCTTTTTCTTAATATCTCTTAATATCAATGGACTTAATTCCCCAATAAAAAAGACATAGACTAACAGACTGGGTACGTAAACAGGATCCAACATTGTGCTGCATACATGAAATGCACCTTGGGGACGAAGAAAGAGACTTCCTCACAGTAAAGGCTGGAAAACATTTTTTTCAAGTGAATGGTCTCAAGAAACAAGCTGAAATAGCCATTCTAATATTGAATAAATTGACCTTCAACCTAAAGTTATAAAAAAAACCAAACAAGCAAACAAAAACAAAAAACAAACAAACAAACAAAAACAAAAACAAAAACCAAGGAAGGACATTTCATACTCATCAAAGGTAAAATATACAAAGAATAACTTTCAGTTCTGAACATTTATGCTCCAAATGCAAGGGCAACCACAGAAACTTTAGTAAACCTAAAAGCACACTTAGACTGCACAAAATAATAGTGGGAGACCTCAACACCCCACTCTCATCAATAGACAGATCCTAGAAACAGAAACTAAGCAGAGACAATGAAACTAACAGAAGTTATGAAACAAATGGATGTAACAGATATTTCCAAACACTTTACCCTTAAAAAAGAAAAAAAAAAAAAAAGATATACCTTCTTCTCAGGACCACATGGTACATTCTCCAAAATTGACCATATAATCGGTCACAAAACAGGCCTCAAGACATACAAAAATATTGAAATAATCCCATGCATCCTATCAGATCACCATGGACTAAGGCTGATCTTCAATAACAACATAAATAATAGAAAACCCACATACAAGTGGAAGCTTAAGAACACTCTACTCAATGATACCTTGGTTAAGAAAGAAATAAAGAAATTAAAGACTTTTTAAGAGTTTAATGAAAATGAAGCCACAACATACCCAAACTTATGGGACACAATGAAAACAGTCCTAATAGGAAAATTCAAAGCCATGAGTGCTTAGAAAAAGAAATTGGAGAGAGCATACACTAGAAGCTTGACAGCACACCTAAAAGCTCTATAATAAAAGGAAGCAATTTCACCTGAGAGGAGTAGACCTCAGGAAATAATCAAACACAGGGCTGAGCTCAACCTAGTGGAAACAAGAAACAGCTATTCAAAGAATCAACCAAACAAGGAGCTGGTTCTTTGAGAAAATCATCAAGATAGAAAAACCCTTAGTCATACTAACTAGAGGGCACATGAGCAGTATCCTAATTAACAAAATTAGAAATGAAAAGGGAGAAATAAAAACAGAATTTGAAGAAATCCAAAAAATGATCAGATCCTACTAACAGTTTATACTCAACAGAACTGGTAAACCTGGATGAAATGGACAATTTTCTAGACAGATATCAAGTACCAAAGTTAAATCAGGATCAGATTAACAATCTAAACAGTCCCATATCCCCTAAAGAAATAGAAACAGTCATTATTAGTCTCCCAATCAAAAAAAGCCCAAGACCAGATGGATTTAATTCCTATTCTCCTCAAACTATTACACAAAATAGAAACAGAAAGTACTCTACCAAATTCATTCTATGAAGGCACAATTACTCTGATACCAAAACCACACAAAGATCCAACAAAAAAAAAAAATAGAACTTCAGACAAATTTCCCATATGAATACTGATCCAAAAATACTCAATAAAATTCTCATTAACCAAATCCAAGAACACATCAAAATGATCATCCATCATGATCAAGTGGGCTTCATCCCAGGGATAAAGGGATGGCTCAATTTAAGGAAATCCATCAATGTGATCCACTATATAAAAAATCTCAAAGACAAAAATCACATGATCATCTCATTAGATGCTGAGAAAGCATTTGAAAAAATCCAACACCCATTCATGATAAAAGTCTTGGAAATTTCAGGAATTCAAAGCCCATACCTAAACATAATAAAAGCAATATATAGTAAACAAGTAACCAACATCAAACTAAATGGAGAGAAACTTGAAGCAATCCCACTAAAATAAGGAACTAGACAAGGCTGCACACTCTCTCCCTACCTATTAAATACAGTACTTGAAGTCCTAGCTAGAGTAATTAGACAACAAAAGGAGATCAAAGGGATATAAATTGGAAAGGAAGAAGTCAGAATATCACTATTTGCAGATGATATGATAGTATATATAAGTGGCACCAAAAATTCCACCAAAGAACACCTAAACCTGATATACAAATTCAGTGAAATAGCTGAATATAAAATAAACCCCAAGAAATGAGTGGCCTTTCTCTACAGAAATGATAAACAGGCTGAGAAACAAATTAGGGAAACAACACCCTTCAAAATAGTCACAAATGATATAAAATACCTTGGTGTGACTCTAACTAAGGAAGTAAAAGGTCTGTATGCTAAGAACTTCAAGTCTCTGAAGAAAGAAATTGAAGAAGTTTTCATAAGAAGGAAAGATCTCCCATGCAGGGAGATGCAGGGATTGGCAGGATTAATATAGTAAAAATGAATATCTTGCCGAAAGCAATCTACAGAATCAATGCAATCTCCATTAAATTCCAACTCAATTCTTCACAGAGTTAGAAAGGGAAATTTGCAAATTCATCTGGAATAATAATAATAATAAAAATAAAACCTAGGATAGCAAAAACTATTTTCAACAATAGAAAAACCTCTGGTGGAATCACCATGCCTGACCTCAGCTATACTACAGAGCAATTATGATAAAAACTGCATCATACTGATACAGACAGAGAGGTAGGTAAATAGAAGGAATTGAAGACCCAGAAATGAACCCACACACCTATGGTCAATTGATCTTTCACAAAGGAGCTAAAACCATCCAGTCGAAAAAAGACAGCATTTTCAACAAATGGTGCTGGCTCAACCGGCTGTTAGCTTTTAGAAGAATACAAATTGATCCATTCTTATCTCCTTGTACAAAGCCCAAGTCTAAGTGGATCAAGGAACTCCACATAAAAACACAGACACTAAAACTTATAGAGGAGAAAGTGGGGAAGAGCCTCAAAAATATGGGCACAGGAGAAAAATTCCTGAGCAGAACACCAATGGCTTGTGCTGTAAATCAAGAATCAACAAATTGGGAACTCATAAAATTTCGAAGCTTCTGTAAGGCAAAGGACTCTGTCACTATGGCAAAAAGGCAACCAAATTATTGTGAAAAGATCTTTACCAATCTTAAATCTGATAGGGGCTAATATCCAATATATACAAGAACTCAAGAAGCTGGACTTCAGAAAAATCAAATAACCCTATTAAAAATGGGGTACAGAGCTAAACAAAAATTCTCAACTGAGAAATACCTAAAAAATGTTCAATAGCCTTAATCATCAGGGAAATGCAAATCAAAACAACCCTGAGATTCCACCTCACACCAGTTAGGACTAAGATAAAATTCTCAGGTAATAGCAGATTTTGGCGAGGATGTGGAGAAAGAGGAACACTCCTCCATTGCTGGTGGGATTGCCAGCTGGTACAACCACTCTAGAAATCACTTTGGTTGTTCCTCAGAGAATTGGACAGAGTACTAACAGAAAATCCAGCAATATCTTTCCTGGGCATATACCCAATAGATGCTCCAACTTGTAATAAGGACACATGCTCCATTATGTGCATAACAGCTGTATTTATAATAGTCAGAAGCTGGAAATAACCCTGATGTCCCTCAACAGAGAAATGGATACAGAAAATGTGGTACATTTACACAACGGTGTACTATGCAAGTATTAAAAACAATTAATTTATGGAATCCCCATACAACTGGTTGTATCTGGAGGATGTCATCCTAAGTGAGGTAATCCAATCACAAAAGAACCCACTTTATGTACTCACTGATAAGTGGACATTACCCAAGAAGATTGGAATACCCAAGATACAATTTGCAAACCACATGAAACTCAAAAATAAGGAGGAACAAAGTGTGCATACTTCGATCCTTCTTAGAAGGGGGAACAAAATACCCATGGAAGGAGTTACAGAGACAAAGTTCAGAGCAGAGACTGAAAGAGTAACCATCCAGAGACTGTCCCACTTGGGGATCCATCCCATAAACCACCTATAAACCCAGACACTATTGTGGATGCCAACAATAACTTGCTGACATTAGCCTGATATAGCTGTGTCCTGAGAGGCTCTGCCAGTGTCTGACAAATACAGAAGTGGATGCTCCCAGCCATCCTTTGGATGGAACACAGGTCCCCAATGAAGGAGCTATAGAAAGTACCCAAGGAGCTGAAGGGTTTTGCAGTCCCGTAAGGAAGAAAAACATGAACTAACCAGTTCCTCCAGAGCTCCCTTGGACTAAACAACCAACCAAAGAAAACGCATGGTAGGACTCCTGGCTTTAGCTGCATGTGTAGCAGAGAATGGCCAGTTTGGTCATCAATGGGAGAAGGGGACCTTGTTCCTCTGAATATACGGGCCCCAGTATACGGGAATGCCAGGGCCAGGAAATAGGAGCGGGTGGATTGGAGAGCAGTGAGAGGGGGGAGGAGATAGGGGATTTTTGGAGGGGAATTGAGGAACAGGGATAACATTTGAAATGTAAATAAAGAAGATATCTAATAAAAGAAAACATTTACATTCTACTCTTTTAATTTCTTTTACTTTTGACATTATAATTTGATTCTATACATCTCCCTTCCTTTTTCCCTTCTAAACCTTCTTTTATATACCTCTTTGCTATCTTACAAAATTTATGCCGGTTTTTCAATGAACTGTTTTAATTTATGTGTGTGTGTGTATATATATATATATATATATATATATATATATATATATATATATATATGTATATGTGTATATATATATATATATATATGTGATATGTGAGTGTGTGTGTGTCTATATAATGGTAATATACTTTAAATGCATTCTGATAGGAAGATGTTAAGTAAACATTTTATGTAACTTTACAACATAGGGATTTTTTTCTTTTTTTTTCCATTTTTTATTAGATATTTAGCTCATTTACATTTCCAATGCTATACCAAAAGTCCCCCATACCCACCCACCCCCACTCCCCTACCCGCCCACTCCTCCTTTTTGGCCCTGGCGTTCCCCTGTTCTGGGGCATATAAAGTTTGCGTGTCCAATGGGCCTCTCTTTCCAGTGATGGCCGACTAGGCCATCTTTTGAAACATATGCAGCTAGAGACAAGAGCTCCGGGGTACTGGTTAGTTCATAATGTTGATCCACCTATAGGGTTGCAGATCCCTTTAGCTCCTTGGGTACTTTCTCTAGCTCCTCCATTGGGAGCCCTGTGATCCATCCATTAGCTGACTGTAAGCATCCACTTCTGTGTTTGCTAGGCCCCGGCATAGTCTCACAAGAGACAGCTACATCTGGGTCCTTTCGATAAAATCTTGCTAGTGTATGCAATGGTGTCAGTGTTTGGATGCTGATTATGGGGTGGATCCCTGGATATGGCAGTCTCTACATGGTCCATCCTTTCATCTCAGCTCCAAACTTTGTCTCTGTAACTCCTTCCATGGGTGTTTTGTTCCCACTTCTAAGGAGGGGCATAGTGTCCACACTTCAGTCTTTATTCTTCTTGAGTTTCATGCAACATAAAGATTTTAATTGTGTTACTACAGTTTATTTTTTAAGATCATTGAGAGTAAAATGTAAAACCAATTCCTGCACCTCAGTCTTGGGGAACTTTATAGAAGAAGAGTCAGAAAGACTGTATTTACTTTTAAAATATTATTTTTAGTGATGTGTTCAGAATTTCACATAATATACCCCAATCACACTTCCCAGCCCTCCCATAAACTTCCCTGCACTGAAATAAGAAAAAGGAAGAACATACACCAAGCCCAAATTATGTTGCTAATACACACACCGGAGGGAGCATGGTAAGTGTATTATTTCCAATAGTAAGATCCTTAAAGAAAAACTGAGTTCCCCCCTCCCCCAGAAACTTTCAAGTATGGGAGATTTTTCTTCAATGGCTTCCTGTATGGTTGTTGTTGTTGTTGACATTTGTGGTGGGGGCAGTTTCCCAGAAACCTTCCATGTTTCTCAGTCTCAACAAAGACCATTAACATTTACACAGTCCCTATGGCAACAAAAGCCATGAACTTCAACATAGCATATGCATGCATATTACTAAACACAACCTGATCAGCTTATATAATGTAACTTGATTTTGTTTTTAGAACTGAACTTTTTGTAATGGATAACCAATTTTCTGGGGAACACTATTTCTCCTATTATCGTAATCCCATAGTTGCCTATACTTCTTTGGTTAGGTTTAGGCCTTGTGGCCTTTGCCCCCTATTTGTAATCTATCGCTGTCATCCTTGTTCAGTTCTTGTTTCGCAGTCATGCTAGAAAGGTTTAATTGGTGTAGATTCTGATGTTACTAGGAGACACAGACTAACAGCAAATATCTTTGACCCTCTCATTCTTAGAATCTTTCTGGTTCCCTTTCCATGAGACTTAGGTACAGGAATTGTTTTACATTCTATTCTTAGTGATCCTAAAAAATAAAACATTGTTAGAATGATAAGATCTAGATTGTAAATGTTTGATTCCTAATGCAAATGTTAGGTGACTCACAACCTCTTGTAGCACCACACACACACACACACACAAACACACACACACACACACACACACACACATTTCTCCAAGCTAAATGAGGTATTAGTCAATGTTTTATATATCACCTATATATCTGTTGGTAGATGGTGCTACAAATATTTTTGGCATATAGTTAGAAATTAAAATTTGACTTTCCTGTGAGAATCTGCATTGTCTTCCATGATACCTATCACCTAACTTTTATCCAAATGACTATCTTCTACTGTAAGGTTATACTGCTAGAGACTTGTGACCAATAAGTTTTTTAGATACTCTTCCATACAGCTGATTTTAACCATTATTTTTTCTTTGCTGTTAAGTTCTATAAATGACAAGAAATAATTTTAAACAGTTTTTTTTGTATCCTGGGAAAAAAGTTTATCAATTTTTTTTTCATTTTTAAGTGACTTTGTAAAACAGAGATAGAATTCACTAGTTATAGTGACTAGTCCACACTAGAGTTCCATTGTCTGCACAGCCTGCATTTTTTCTGTGCACTTCCCTTTAGCACATTTAGAATTTGAATTAAAGTCTATTTCACAGCTGATGTTGTCTCTATTATATTGTCAGGGAATTTCTTTCTTTCTTTCTTTCTTTCTTTCTTTCTTTCTTTCTTTCTTTCTTTCTTTCTTTCTTTCTTTGTCAGAGCTTTTTTTTATCAAGAATATTCAATTGATTTGGTTGTTTATATAAAAGTCCATTCAGAACATTCTGATTTTTAATTTTTGCATTTTCTTTTCTGGGTATGGACTACTATTTCCTTCTCTGATAAAAATCAAGTATCTCCAGAAGAACAAAAAAATAAAGGGAAGTAAATCTGTAATCAGTATACATTATATGTGAAAATAATCAATTGCCAATAAAAAGAAAAGGGGGAATAAAATTAGGAGATTTTCCCCCTATATTATTATAGTCATTTCATATAAATGTTGCCAATCTCTTGGGACAGAGAGGGATCATCGTTCAAGAGGTCTTGTTTTCAGACAGGACCTGGGTTTAGTGCCAGCACATATCATCAGACTTTCTTTTCATCTTCTAAGTTGCTTAGGGTAAAAATAGAACATCAAGGAGACCACTGAGCTTTCTTCTGTATAAACTATATAGGCTCAGATACTAAGGTCTAGCAATAGGACACTGGTAAATACAGAGCTCATATAGGAAATATACAACTTCACTTTTGAGACTAAGAGAAGAAAAAAATTGATTTATATATTTTGGCGCAGTGTGAGCATAAATTTATATATACATGTGCATATTGATCTCTCTCACACTCTATGTGTGTGTGTATGAGAGAGAGAGAAGGGAGAGAGAGAGAGAGAGGGAGAGAGAGAGAGAGAGAGAGAGAGAGAGAGAGAGAGAGAGAGAGAGAGAAAGAGAGAGAGACTATCATAGAGAGAAACCATCATTGAAGTTTTGAAAAAAACAATCTGCAGATTCTTAGGATTCCTTTAGAAGGAATTTCAGAAATTCATTTCAGCTACACAGTTCAATATGCTTAACTCTTTCTAGTTTATATTCATATGAAAATTGAAATCTTTTACTTTACAAGCCAAATCATTCTTTATTTTCAAATATAAGTAGGACCCATCTGTTCAGCTAAAGAGTGTGAGTATACGAATGTTACTTAGGGGAATTCCTGTATCTCTCCTGTTCAGGGCAGCAGCTTCTTCACTCAATTCTTCCTTCAGCCCTTAGAAGTTATTTTCACCTTTCATTTGAGCCAATTATTCCATTCAGAAGTTTGACTTGCAACTTCTCTAATTCTCAGCTTACTGGTGGTAACTTCACCATACCACTTACTCCATCTATTGTTACATGAAGCTGTTTTCAGAAGACAGAAGAGGATATAAATATCAGAAATCTGGTTTTGTTTGTTTGGTTTGTATTTTTTGTCCTCCATGAATCACATCAAACATCCATCCGGACAATCGATCTTTGCTCCTGTTTGTGACCCCAGGGGGAACAATCCAAAGTTCATAACAAATGCAGTTCCAATCTCTGTGAGAGAGGAGTTGGGAAATACTATTGACAATTTCTATACTGCCAAGCAAAACACTAAAAGAATTAAAATACTCCTGTGCTTTCTGTTGTGTGTCTGACTGCTATTCTTCGCAGCATATAACCATGATGGGAATCATTTGTGCTTAAAGCTCTTGAGAGGAAAATTCTACAGTGTGTGTGTGTGTGTGTGTGTGTGTGTGTGTGTGTGTGTGTGTGTGTGTGTTTGTCACCCACTGGCTCTTTGATGACACTTCACAGAAGTTTGTATTGTGTATATTAAATTCAAAATCATCAATACGGATTCAAACCACTGAATCCTATCCAAGTGCAACTAATACTATCTGGAAACCTAGAAATCAAGCCAGGTGTTCTTTAAATATTAACACAATAAAATGATTACCACCCCAGCAACTTCAATAAAAAATATTGATCAATCCCAGAAGGCTGTAGGAGGTTGAATTATCTGACATATTACCTTATTGGAACTACATCTTTCCAGCCACATCTAGGTTTAATAGAAGTAAAGACAGAGAGAACAATAGATGAATCTGTGCAAACTTTAGAATTAGAACTCAGATACCCAGAAGCCACAAAAGGCTGGCCAGTGGTAGATATCTGTAATTCCAGCTCGCAAGAGGCAGACAAAAGAGTGTCCTGGAGCATGAAGTGGTCAAAGTTAGACTAGCTAGACAGGCAACTTTTGGGTTCATCTAAACCCCAATAAACAAAGTTGGAAGCAATCAACAAAAACACCAATTGCCAACTTCTGGCCTTGATATACATACACATATGTGCACCACATACATGCAAATGTTGGTGCACATATGCAAACACATTTGTACTTACGATATACATGTACAGAAATAAACAACAGTCAATAGCATCATCTTTTGTAGAGCATTGGGTGCTTTGGTTTATGTTTGTCAGCCACTTTTTCATGCAGTCTAAATGGTTGGACTACAAAATAAGTCTCACAATGGGTGGTTGTATTATTTGACAGATCTCTTGTTTATTGAATCCACATCTTTACAGCCACATCTATGTTTGAGAACTAATTGATGCTGCAAAAATGACATGCAATCCTTTCTTTTTTAGGTTGCAGTATAAGACCAGACCTGTCTTTCAAGGTCATAAACATTTGCAAAGATACATGATAACCACATTCTGTCTGCATTTCTTCTATGCACATCCTTAGACAATCTTTATGAAACAACATCTAACTGCAAATTAAAATGTGACATTAAAATCCAGCATCAAAGAGAAGTCTGATAGTGGTTCTCATGATTACTTTGCCTTCTATTCTTCCGTTATCAGCACTTTCAAGTGCATTTGCTTTGAGGACTCCAGTGTTTCCTAATATGTCAGTATTCTAAAGAATTAGCTATATGTGTTATCATCTGCAATACTCCTTCACAAGGATAGCCATGCAAAGTTGAAAAGGCTTCTGATAACTAGGCTGTCTATTCACCTGAGATTAGATTGTAGGAACTGATTACAGAAAGCTGATGTGCCAACCAGAGATTACCTAACATTGTCTCTAGTCCTAGATATCCCACATAAAACCACATGCTTGGTTTGAATTGTAGAATATTCACTTTCTTTTAAATAAGAAGTCACAGTTATTTGGCTTAAGCAGAATTGTAGAACTATATGGCAGCATTACATTGACTGCACGTAATAATTCTCCCTTAGGTGTATTGTCTATCATTGGCTATTGTCCCCTTTTACTTGTTATTACTGTTCCCTACTATGTCCTGAGCTTGTCAGGTATTTGGCATCATAGATCTTGATTAATGGAAACAATGAATAAAAACTATGTCTTATCAAGATCCTTAAGCACTGATAATGTTTGAATTTCTAAATTCTCCAAATATTTCAGTCTATTGTGATAAACAAAGAAGCGAAACAATAGAAATAAACACTTCTGCAAGGAATACTTAGTGAGGAGTACATATGTCCCATTTCTAGCCTTCTGAGGTCAGATTCCAACAGGAGTCTGCAGTTTGAGGGGAATTTAACAGGTCATGGGATTGTTGTTAGTTATAGATATCTATCTTTTCTATGATACCACCATTTTCTTAAATTTCTTTTGTGTAAATAAAATATTTGAGTTAGCTCACGCTAAGAATTGATTTCTAATGTAACGTCTAAATTCCTTTACTTTCACAATCCACTCAAATTCATGGTTAAATACAGCTGAGACTATGATAGTAATTTCAAAAAAAGATTTGAAAGAGTGTTGTAGGGGTTATATTCTTGAATTAACCAAAAAGTGTGTGTGTGTGTGTATGTGTGTGTGTGTATATACATTTGTCTATGTACAAATATGTACACATAGGTGTACTATTACCCACAATATCTTGTAATTTGAATTTTAAGTCTAAAAATATGTCATCAAACAAACACCAAATTAATAATGTAAATAAAAATTAAAGGATTCTCCCTAATTATATACAATGAAATAATATGGACATTTATATCTCAGTTTATAGCTACGTTTATATCCACATTTATCTTCCTTTAAATACATTTTGATTGATGCTACTGTGCCAATTTATTTTGAGTACTTCAATAATATTTTCTAAATGACTTATCAACTTTGAAGCTCTAATAGATCTGGAATAAAACGCAACTGCCCTCATGCCTGGTTCCCATGAATAAATTTTACAGGAACTCAATCAGTCTAGTAAACTGCCAGATGAGCCCTGGCTCCCATGACAGGTTAGGCCTAGAGTTGACAAATTTTCATGGAAGTCAAATAGTTGAGAACAACAAAATTTTACTACGGGTACATTAGGCAATATGCAAAAACAGTACCAGCACTTGTGTGATAGTAGTAAAGAAGCAATAACTATGGTCATTTATTTAAGTAAGCTCGTATATACAAGTTTCTTTACATATTTATGGATATGTACTCAACATTTTTCACGTTAATTTATGTACCACAATGATGTCATTTATGTTTCTGCTACAATTGATCATATTTTAGTAAGCATTTAATTTATTTTCATGCTTGCCTTCCACTTAAGATGGAATCCCTTGTACCATTGTTTTTATTTATATGTGTTTAAAAGTAATATTTTAATATTATTCTGATCTTTCAGATTTCTTTTCTGTATCCTTAAAAACATCACTCTCAATCCACAGTGATATGCTATGTTCTTGGATACTATGGATAGTATCAGGATTAAAAATATAACCAAACTTATTACTTCGTTGGAGGTTCCCCAGTATTCACTCAGACGGTTTGTAGAGTTAGAAAAATATAACAGATGACCAGGTGAGGAATTGCAGAAACACTAACCAGAATTATTGGCTTGAAACTTCAAAACATGCTCACATAATATGACATGTATGTTAGCTTTGAAAATATTACCCAATCATAATGGCATGCGTCAAATGTTGAGTCACGATTTTGAAAGGAAATTATCTTTGACCTTGATTTCCAAACAAGCATTAATACAAAGGTTAGGAGTTAGTGCCCTGGCATGTGGATGCCCCGTTCACTTTATGCTTTTTTTAATATACTTTTTATTAGGTATTTTCCTCATTTACATTTCCAATGCTATACCAAAAGTCCCCCATACCTTCCCACCCACTCCCCTACCCACTCACTCCCACTTTTTGGCCCTGGCGTTCCCCTGTACTGGGGCATATAAAGTTTGCGTGTCCAATGGGCCTCTCTTTCCAGTGATGACCGGCTAGGCCATCTTTTGATACATCTGCAGCTAGAGTCAAGAGCTCCGGGGTACTGGTTAGTTCATAATGTTGTTCCACCTATAGGGTTGCAGATCCCTTTAGCTCCTTGGGTACTTTCTCTAGCTCCTCCATTGGGGGCCCTGTGATCCATCCAATAGCTGACTGTGAGCATCCACTTCTGTGTTTGCTAGGCCCCGGCATAGTCTCACAAGAGACAGCTATATCTGGGTCCTTTCAGCAAAATCTTGCTAGTATATGCAGTGGTGTCAGCGTTTGGAAGCTGATTATGGGATGGATCCCTGGATATGGCAGTCTCTAGATGGTCCATCCTCTTTTTTTTTTTTTTTTTTTTTTTTTGAGACAGGGTTTCTCTATAGCCCTGGCTGTCCTGGAACTCACTTTGTAGACCAGGCTGGCCTCGAACTCAGAAATCCACCTGCTTCTGCCTCCCGAGTGCTGGGATTAAAGGCGTGCGCCACCTCGGGAGAATTGCTTGATCAATTTAATTTTGGAACTATGGGCATAAATTTTAACATTTTTCCTTCTATAAGAGAACTGAAATAAAACTTTGAACTTAAAACCATGAGTGGTCCTAAATAATTCTGTAAACGTTCATTTCTATTATTTACATAATTATTTATAATGAAACATATAGAAACTCAGCAACTGAAAACAATGAGCTATTTGGTATTTTATTGCATATTTGAGATTGTAGTATAGAGATAGAATATGAACAGGGTGGTTATGTAATGTTTATATTTTTTCTATTTTTGTTGTCTAAACAATGATGATATGGAACATGAGAGTCCAACATGAGAGCAAAATACTTATCATCTATACTCAAGTATAGGAAAAGAGAAATTCTTTCTTGTAAGTTTCCTGCCTGGTAGAGAAAATCAACTTCTATACATTTCACACATGTCCTGTCTTCCCTTTCAGGAAATGAGTGAGCTGCAACTTTCCAGCAAGCTGCTTCAACCCCAACTGTGATTTGAATTCCATTCTATTTTCCCTATTCCCCAGAATATTATCTAACATTTTTTCTACCTCCCTTATATTTCAAGACTCTGTCCTTTTTATGCTAAATGACAGTGAGTATTCAAACTGTGTAAGGAAACATGACCAACACCTTCCACATTTCTTGACTCATGAATATCCATTAACCTTCTGGCTATTACCAAAGGAGTAGCATCAGAATTTGAAACCAGTTAGTGAGGCTGCATCCTTTGTGACCTAAATACCCTATTATGTATCATGGGCCTTCATTTTTAACTCATAAAATGACATCTCACCTGTAAACAACACCAAAGACAAAAACCTGTCACCTTTTCCAAACACAGTCACAGTGCTTTGTTCTGTAGGTCAGCAACTGCTTGTTTTGACACATGAAATCCTAAGCCAACACCTTTCTCAGGTGATAAGCAGCAGTTAGTGTGACTGTTTATTCTTAGAAGTATAAATGAAGCCTTGGTACTCCATTATATCATAAACATTCCACTGCTTAATTCTCCTGACCAGAAAAAATAAATGCACCACAAGATACTAGGGCTCTCTGGAGGAGGCCCTCACTGGCTCTTAGGTCTTGCTGATTTCACAGTAATTTCATACCCTACTATTTTCTTGAATACCTAAGACGGAAGTGCTTTTATATGTACACTGTCAACTCCACAAGAGTGAAGCTTAATTCATTTTTATGGAATAACCTAAATGGCAATTTCTGAATCAGAGACTAAAAGTGAGTCTCTGGTGTTAAATTTCAAGAGCTGGTACACGGGTCATACAATGTAATCTTCTAGATTCACCAGAGCATCAGAAACCTTGGATGACAGTCCCATAATGCTGTTACACTTTTTGGAATTTTATGGAAAGAAATACAGTTTCTGTTTGTATGAATGTTTAAATACATGTACAAAATTATCTGGAGGACAAATGAGAGAAAGGGGTGGGCAGATACCAGAGAGATATGTGTTTACCTGTTGCAGGATATTTGAACACACTGTACCCCAAGATTGTGAAATGGAAACAATCTTACCACGATGTATCTCAGTCCTAGCACTCACCTGTAAACCAAAGTCCTCGGTAAATGGGATTAAGTGAAGTCAGTGATAGGTCAAGAGACAGAGCAAGCAACCAGTTGACAGAGAATGAACATAAAATCCTGGAAAGAGAAAGGATGATGTGTGACATGAAGGTTATTTAAGACAGTGTGGAGAAGACACTTTTCCTTCTGGGATGTCAGTGGAGTAGGAAGTTGGGTGCTTTCTCTGCCTCTCTGAGCTAGCAGGCTTTCACCACAGTGTCTGGCTCCTGAATTTTCATTTGGTAAATCGAATGTTTGGGATTTATTTTTTAAAAACATATCCTTTCTATGATTTTCATGTAGGATTGCCAACATTGTGAATTTGTTAATATTGACTATGCTAGTTCAGATTTGTTGATAAAAGGGTTTGCCAAGGCATAGGGATATTCAGACATAGTGACGTATGTTAGTTATCCTAGCATTCAGAAGGCTCAGCATTAACTCTAAACCCATTTGGGCTATGCAGAGAGCATTACATAGAAGATGAACATGAAATCAATCATGACAAGCACAGGAATTGATGAATCTGAAGAAACAGTGAGCCTTTAGTACATGCTAGCTCTAAGCAAACATCAGATAGGAAACTGACCTGAGGAAATTCATACAGCAAATAGTAGGATAAGTAAAAGAAAACCAGGACATTCTGTTTATACTTCTGACTCAGACCATGGTTTTGAGACAGGATGGAAGCTGCTTCTGTAGACAAAGTCCCCTATGGCTAATCTAGTTGTTTTGATGTTTTATAGCCTTTCTGAAGAATGACTTTATTCTACTAGAGAAGAAAAATAGTAAGTGTGCACATCAAAGTTCCAGAAGTTTATTGGTTTTGTTTGTTTGTTTTATCTGGAGACACAGTTCATAGAGAAACAGTTCTAGGGAGTCATTTCAACCCTGGTCAGGTATAGGCAAGCTCAGAGGGGCTGATCTTCACCATGTTTCTAGCTCTTTGATAGGTTAAATACAGCACGAATAAAAGCCTTGTAGGTTAAACTACCTTTAGTGTTATTGGACCCGACTATCTCAGCTCATCGTTTAACAGATAAAAAAAAAAAAATGCATTTTCCAGCCTGTCCTTCTATACATGTCTGTTTCCCTGCTTCTCTTTGTCAACGAGCCAGATATTTCTAGAAACATCTATCAGTGCCTGCAATACCAACCATCTAATAATAACAACTTTTTCCTTTTACTCTTTTCAATTAACAAGCTACTTATAGTTAATTAGCTTATTAGCAGGCTAATTAAAGAAAACATTATAATGCCTAATAGATGAATTTACAGAGAGTAAAGTGACCCATGCAGGCTTTCCTCTGACAGGGGTAAACTCTGCCCTCATCCTTTACCTCCTGTGAAGCCTGTAGATCCCCTTCTGAGCTATGAGAATCCTTACAAGATGGTTCTATCTACCCTGAAACTAGAGAACCCCAACTATAGTGGATGATTTCTAATGAATGTCCCTGGTGACAAAGAAAGGCACTTATTTCACAGGACCATCTTAGTTGTTAATTCCAGAGGCAGGTGTGAGTGACTGTTACTGGGGCATGGATTTAGGGTTACTTACTTTCCATGTTTCCACATGCCTATGGATTCTACTGTGGTTTTAGTAATTGAACAGCAACAAGAAACATAAATCAAGACACTTTCAAATCTATTGGACAGTGTTCTAGTAGGCAGAATGTAGAAAAACAGAGAAATGTCAACTACAGGCCTCAGACACAATGTGATGACATTACCATGTTTTTGATTGGTAAAAATTACAGGTTTATTTGCACATTACAAGGAATATACCTAACATGCGTGGAGATGTATGGTAACACAAAGAGCATGGCAACAAACAGCTATTAAATGGGTTAAGTATGACTCAAAATAATTTGTCACAGGAATTGCAAATTTCCAACCTTTCCATACAAATGAAGTTCTAATTAATTAGTTAAATTATCAGTAGTCACATCTTCTTTTCTGGAATTCTCATATAAGTATGTGTAAATGAGGTCTCTACTGACTTATCCAAAGGTTCTTTGTCACTTTTGCTCAATTTTTTTGTACTTGTATTTGTTTCACTGTCTTCTTTTCTATGTAAATTATTATTATTATTATTATTATTATTATTATTATTATTACTGATAATAGTAAAACTTGTATTTTGGTCAAGAGACGGTGCATATTTATCTTGCTTGTGCTTTTGATTTAGAACCTGACCTTTTAACAGCTGAACAATGGCTCTAGCCCTAAATTAATGTAATTTTTGACAATACTAATCATTATAAATGAGTGTAGTTTTCATTATCCATCAAAACTTCTTCCTACAGCATGTACAAGATACTCAGAGATCCGCTAATGGTTAAAATGCAGAGAATGGGAGACTATGGAGGGCCAGCACCAAGCAGTACAGATAAAACTGAGTCAAGGAAAATCAGAGAAGGTCTGGGAAGATAGACAGGGTGGGAAGCCAGGAGGCTTTTGTGAGATGTGGTCACCTAGACAAGAGAGGGAAGCCTCACCCACAAATCTCAATAATATATTTGCCTAAGCAAGACCTGAAAAATTACCATACTGCTTGACTCACCATCTTGAACATGCGAAATGTCACACAGCCCCACCTCTAGATGAAGCGCTATAGAAAATCCAGGGCTACTTGAGAAAGGGAGACTCGATTATTTTTAGGGTTGAGCCTGTTTACAGGTTTTCCAATTCCAAGTGGTTGTGCCTAAATGCGTACACATCTGAGCAACACTAAATGGACTTTCATACAAATATTATAGCTGAAATGTCTCTGCTTTCCTATAGCCTGCCTATCTAGCATACCAATCAATAGATATGTAAAGTGTTTATATTTGTTTTTTATTGTTCAGTTAGCAAAAACATCATGAAATTGTTACCATGTTAGAACATGGTATGTATATATTAACACATGTGTGTAGAGGAAGCAGTATTGAGCTTGAGAGACAGTTGTTTGGGCACACAGAAAGGCTGGATGGGGAAAGGGAGGGATAGGAAAGACTGAAATCAGTACTCATATATGAAGTTCTCAAAAATATGTACTTTTTAAGAAGGTTTTTTCCTCCGAGGAGTACCATCCCTCACGCTGAGGGATGCTTATACTTGCCTGTTTCCATGAACTTTTGCCTGTTCCCAGAGCTTTTGTGTTATTATTAATAGACAATTTGAAAAGCATCTGCTAGATTTATAAAATTTCTTATTTTCTGTCATTCTTTGAAATCTTGACACCTAATTGGTACCTATTAAATTATTGTTTGTTTGCTTGCTTTTACTGTTTTCTGCATTTTAAAAAGTAGAATTCCATGATGCTTTCCACATTTTTCTGTCTACAATGATGTCCTAAACGTAATAGGTTAAGTATCTTTTGTGAGATTATTTTATGACTTTTTCTTTCTTGCATGTAATTATTCTTAAAAGACTGAATTAATTGGCTGCAAAGTAAGTTCACTCTATAATTTGGTTATCCTGATTAATTAAATCGATAAACTTCAAGATGTTCCATTGAAATACATAAAATTTAAAATTTATAACATCAAATTTTTGTTTTTAAAGAGAAAATGAAACAATTAAAAAGTGCAGATCCTTAGAAATAATAACCATAATTCATTTGATTAGTCCTGGATTATTTTTAAAATATTCCACTGGCTCCTTTGAGAAGACTCAGGAAGAAAAGCCTGTCACTACACTGATGTGACCTGAGTTCAGCTCGTGGACCTCACAAAGTTGCTTTTTGACTTCCATACATGTGCTGTGGCATGCACATCTACACACACATACCGTAAATACACACATATACAACAAAAAATAATAAACAAAATTAAAATTAAAAGGAAGAGAATGCCCCCCCCCTTTCCTGGAGTGTAATTTGATTTAATGTTGAAGATGAGATATTGTTGTTATTGCCTTTTATTTTACACTGATAAGAACCTTGAATGGAAATATGAAGACAATATAATTTTGGGTATCATGTCTGTGAAGATGTCATTTCTAAATAGGTAAAATATTATAGTATAATGAAATAAATTAGGTAGCAGTCATACCTTCATTCATATTTAACACATATTTTCTCATCTATAAACATCCTATAAAAGGGATCCTTTGTAAATATTAGACAAATAACATATACAAATATTATCTACAAAGATGAAAGTATTATTTTAATTTTAAAAAGATGACTACATTTAATTACTGATGAGAATGGACAAATATAAGCTTAAAGTCATGCATGTTGTATTATGAATAATGATCCTGGAATTTGGAAGTCTGGACTATCTGACTGACTAATCTTAGCTTCAGTTTTCACCATGCAAATATCATTTAAAACCATTAATTCCATGAACACAGAATATAGGCACTAACCACTAGGTGATGTGGTAACTCCTGAATTGTTATCCACAATATATATCACAGCTTTGAAAGAAGGCAGAAAAACTTGTCCCCAGAGATTTCTGTACCCTTGAATCTTAATAGCTACTTGTCTGTTTTCTATTGTATCTTTATTTGTGACATTTGACACCTCAGAGATAAGTCAGAGTGCATAGTCCAACTGACCACCCAAAATCCCCATTGGATTTCCTGATAACATCCACATTTATTATGCTCATTTGTTTTGAGAATCCTATGGATTTTCACTATAGCATCTTAATCCTGGAAAATCAAAACATGTTTAAAAATAAAATATTATTTCAAAATAGTCAATTATATTTTATCTGGGATTTTTTCTACAATTATATAATCCATTTTTGTCCATTTTGGTACCAAATCGCAATTACTCATCAACACTTGAATAACACTAGAAGCATGCAGGTGATGATGAGGTAAAATAAAACAAGCATACTTGGGTTTTTATCAAAAAATTGGGGGGATTCTATCAGGAAAAGTTATCAGCCACCATGTTCCATGGCAGATGGCAACATTCCTAATTCAAGAAGTCCCCAGTTTACATAGGAAGCAGGCATGCTTTGCTTCACATTCCTTACTTTGTAGAATCTGAGTCAATGGAGGCACAGATTGCAGACACATCTCACAAACATATTTTGAAATATTTATACCCAGAACTTATTATAATTATTTTAAATGAAAGAAATTATTACAATACAGGACTGATCAAGGACACATGAGCTGTTCACTAAATGGGACTCCAAAGGAAAAAATAACAAAAGGTATGTGAGTAGTCCCACAAATGATCTGGAGATGGAATCCAAGCTCAAGTGAGCAGGTCAGCTACAGGAAGTATGGACATGTTGGTTTATTTGTATAGAAAGTTTATAACCATATTGTGAAATTGATTTAGAAATATGGCTATCACGCCAGTAACATTCATTGTCTCAAAGGGAGAACCAAGCAATTTTTTTAAAATGCTTTAGTTCCCTCTTATTGTGGCCTAAAGCTGTGGCCCAATGCCTGCGCATATCCCCCACTTCATTTCAGTGTTCAGACATTGTGAATTCTCACTCCCATACCAAGACAAGAACAGTAACATACTGAAACAAAGCAACCACTGCCCCAGCCTGTGAAGACCTGAGGATGTGTAGGATTGTTATGCCACCAGACAGGATGAGCAAGGCAATGAAGGCATTTTGTGAGCAAGCTTGTCTGTGAGCACACTATCAACTATACTTGTGGCCAAGGTAAGGGTTTGCTATTGTAAATAAATTTGCATTAGAATGAACAATACCCATACTCTGTTCATTAGTTCTTATGTGCAGCTGTTTACACACACACACACACACACACACACACACACACACACACACACACACACACTACCCGGGAGGGTGAGGGGTGGAGTATAGAGGGAGAAAGAGAGAGGGAGAGGGAGAGGGAGAGGGAGAGGGAGAGGGAGAGGGAGAGGGAGAGGGAGAGGGAGAGGGAGAAGGACAGATAATTGGTAGTTACATCAGGTAATATGTCATTCACCATGTGTAAACTGTGACAGTGTAGCACTTACAGCTTGCTTACACATACTGCCATTGTACAAAGTTTAAAAATTATTTGCTTCCATCCAATAATCAGCCACCAAACCCAGACACTATTGCATATGCCAGCAAGATTTTGCTGAAGGGACCCTGAAATAGTTGTCTCATATGAGGCTATGCCAGTGCCTGGCAAATACAGAAGTGGATGCTCACAGTCATCTATAGGATGGAACACAGGGCCCCCAATGGAGGAGCTAGAGAAAGTACCCAAGGAGCTGAAGGGGTCTGCAAACCTATAGGTGGAACAACAATATGAACTAACCAGTACCCCCAGAGCTCGTGTCTCTAGCTGCATATGTAGCAGAAGATGGCCTAGTTGGCCATCATTGGGAAGAGAGGCCCCTTGGTCTTGCAAACTTTATATGCCCCAGTACAGGGGAACACCCGGGCCAAGAAGTGGGAGTGGGTGGGTAGGGGATCAGGGTGGGGGTAGAGTATAGGGAACTTTCAGGATAGCATTTGAAATGTAAATAAAGAAAAATCAATAAAATAAAATTTAAAAAAGAATTATTTACTTCCTTTTGTAAATGAAGTGGAAGCTGAATTCTAGGGCTATTTCTGTTTGTTTGTTTGTTGTTGTTTCATTTCATATGATGTCACCATGATACAAGTTTTAAAGTTAATATATTTTAATTGGGTATCATGGAAGATTTTTAGCTACAAAATTCTTCAAAAGAATTTCTCTGCTTTCTAGAGATTATGTTGTAGAAATGACATTGAGATGATAATCAATTAAACAATACTCAAATTAAGAAATTCCTGAAGCTTCACATGACAAAACATTTAGAAAATAAAAGATATGAACAATAAAAATGTCCATTTTCTTATCCAAGATATTAAGAGAAAAATCAAGAAAAATCAAGCCATTTTTATTGCTTGAGCAACAGTTGATCGATGAGGATTCAGAGAATATCATATATCAGTGAAGCATATTACTGCCAGGGTTTCAATGTTAGAAATAAGTTCACAGTTTGCAAGTATATTCCTAGAAAAGAGGAAATAAGGATTCCTGGGGGCAGAAATTATTGGAAAGTTATAGAAAATAGCTTGAAGAGGAAGACAGAGTTTTCAGAGAAGAGTATCCTGACAGAGAAACAGGTGTTCGATGTGTAGCAGAAAAGCAGAGTGTGCAGAATAGAGGACAAAACATCTGAACCTGATGTTGGGGTTCTCCAGAAGAGCCAGGGGTTCAGGGACTCCCAGAACAGCCTGTCAGGGGCTCCCCAGAACAGCCAGGGGTTCAGGGACTCCCAGAACAGCAGAATAGCCAGGGGTTCAGGGACTCCCAGAGCAGCCTGTCAGGAGCTCACCAGAATAGCCAGGGGTTCAGGGACTCCCAGAACAGCCGAATAGCCAGGGGTTCAGGGGCTTCCAACGCAGCCTAACTGTCAGGGTCTCCCCAGAAAAGCCAGGGGAACAGGGACTCTCCCATAGTGTTTCCAGAACAGCCTGGGTGTCAAGAGCTCCAAAGAATGGTCAAGGGCTCAGGGGCTCCCCAGCATGGCCTGGGGTAATCACTTGGGACTCTAGTCCTGACAAACTGATCTGAAGGCTGGCAGAGTCAAAGGCTTTTGAAAATCCAGCTTACAAGGATGTTAATCTAAACAGGGTGTTGAGAAGAGAGGTACTTTTTGAAAAAGAATAATGAAAACAAGGTAGTACAAATGGATACCATATTCATAAAACTAAGTCTCAAATGGGAATGCTTATTAACCAGACCATTCACGGTTCCAAGGAATCATGGGTTACTCAGTCAAGCCTTACTGTGACTTTACTTCAGTGATTCTGAGGGGGAGAATCACTAAAACAAAATGTAACAATACCATGTATTTAGGCAGGATTTCATAGAAGATATTCACACATATGTCAGAATGTCCAAAAGTTAATAAACTACAAATAAATCATTGTGTATCATCTTACAGATTTCAGAGATCACGGAATCCTGCCAGTAATGAAAGTGTCGATGGCCCATACACGGATGACATCTGTAGAGTAAAAGAAAATTATCTCAATAAAAGATGCCTTAGAATATGCTAAAGTTGGACTGCTTTTGTTAAGAGTCCCACTTAATTTAGTTATATCTATTTGGGCAATATAAGAAGTTGCACTGTACATATTTGATTATTTTTAAAACACATAACTACTTCCAGCTCTTTATACTCTCTAAGAACTGCAAAGCTGTAATATATACTGTATGGACATAGAATGCAGGAACTCTGTATTTGCTGAGGTATCACCGGAGACATACAGCTTATCACCTTCGCTGAATTCTTTGGGACTTGGAGATAACAGTAACACTGAGCCTCAACAACAAGAGCTGATACTGTGATAATCCTGCCTGTCAGATTTTTTTCTTAAATAGCCCCTGTTTTAAGGATATATATTTCAGACAATTTTAAGGAGGGAAATTAAGGGCATATCCCTTGCTTCCGTTTGAATATGTTCACACTCCATTCAAGTAGGAATGGGAATTAAGCAATATTTCGAAAGCTTGTTTTATAAATGTAAGCATAGAATCAGCAAAATAGTCTAAACATTGAAGGTGGCTAGTCCTTCCCAAGTGCTGCCCTTGCAGAACCATTTGCTACCAAAAACGTCTTCACCAATTTACAGAGCTGTGCTTTATTATCACAGGCTCAGCTAACATAGCCTTTTCCTACTTACTGAGAGCCACAACAGAGTTCTCCTTTCTTCCCATGGGAGTGAGGAGAAGTGTTAAGCTTCTTACTGTGAACCTGTTCTGAGATTTATGGATTTGTGATAAATTTAATTGTAAACTAAACTAAATACACCTTTACCACAGATGGAACACACTTGTGAAAAAAATAAGGTTGACTATGTGGAACTATGAATTGATTGCAGCTTTAAAAGAACATGGTGATGATTATAACTATTTAAACAAAGTGGTAAATGCCAAAAGTATTTCTGGAGACTTTGTTTTTAAACGTATGTGTGTTTGTATGTCAGGAGGTAAGTGCACATGGAGTTGAAAGCTCATGGGATACTATTATTTATTATTATTATTTTTATTCTCTGAAAAATCAACATTTCATATTTAGCTTTGGATAGATGGAACTTCTTTTAACAATTGTTCAACGTCCCAGTGTAGGGGAATGCCAGGGTGGGAAGATGGGAGTGGATGGGTAGGTGGGGGAGCACCACCATAGAGGCAGGGGGAGGGGGGATGGAATAGGGGGTTTCCAAAGGGGAGATCTGGAAAGGGAAAAACATTTGAAATGTAAATAAAAAATATCTAATAAAAACTGAAGCTGGAAAAAAAGATAGGTATTAGGATGTATAACATGTTATAATAAATTATTTATATATGTATTATAAAACAATTGTAAAAATATGCAAATATAAATTTATCCTTCCATTGGAATACTCCTCTAAATATAATAGAAATTTTTCCACCAGGAGCCCTGCTTTATGATGTGAAATACAAATCTAGGGTGTTTTTTTTTTTCCTTCATGTGAGGCTAAATGTGCCTCTGCTTACTGTTGATAGAAAAGATTATATTTCCCACCTACTATTCTCATTTGCTGGAGGATAATGGCATCACATCTGTAAATCTTGTACATATTAACAACCACATTCCCTTCTCCTGGTATTACTTCTAATGGACCACTTTCAGAAAAATCTACCCTTTTGCTTTTGATTGTCTTCTTCTAACATGTATACCTATCTCTCTCCTCTCTCTCTCTCTCTCTCTCTCTCTCTCTCTCTCTCTCTCTCTCTCTGTGTGTGTGTGTGTGTGTGTGTGTGTGTGTGTATTCTAGTGAACCTACAGAGTCACATCTATTTATAAGGTGTAAAAAGACTAGAAATCTAATGAGAATAGGATTTCTATGTCCCTAAGCTCTGCTCAGATGGTTTGGACTTATATTTATCATTTAAAACTGGTATAACCTAAAGATAGGGAGTGAGAGAAAAAGGGGAGGGGCAAAAGTGGACACAGTGAGTTGGAATAAAGTGTGCATATAGAAATCTTTCCATTTTTCCTATCTCTGGTGAGAATTGTAAAAGTTTTTTTTTTCCAAAGTGCCACTAAGTGGTCATTTAGAGTTATTATTTAGTGGGTATTGAGGTCAAATTTACCTTGTGAATTTGAAAGTCTTTAAGACCAGGACACAGCCCAATAGGGAGTCTAAGAAGTAGCAGAGAAGATATTCCTTTTGATTGAGTAGAGAAGTTATTAATATTATCCCTACCAGTGTTCTGAGGATAAATTAATAACTAAAAATGACAGCCAGTCCAGATCATCAGGTCATCGTGTAGTGAACTGAGGGCTGAGGTTGGACCAGTGCACAAGTAGTGATGAAGAGAATGACTTCCCTAGGCCTAGGATTTCCCAGAAGGGAGAAAGAAACCACCTCCTGGAAAAGAAAAAAATTCACCCAAGAAAAGTCCTAAAATGAGTCATCAAGAAAGCCAGTGGATAACTCTGTCCTCAAGGACTCCAGAGGGTGGTTGGGAGCTCATCAGGCCTCCCTAGAGACCTGGGGCTATTTAAACTGAGCACTGGGTGGGAGGATGCTTATCAACTTGTCAGAGTTTGGATGGATGTCTAACAATCCAATGGCTGGAAAGTCCATGTGTCAGGAATTATGAACCTTTGCTAAATCAGAGTCATGGCACCAATTGTTGTGTTTTAGAAAAAGCCAAGTATACATTATGTAGAGTTCAGTATAGTGAGGTAGGAGGGGTGCCTAGGCAGGCATGGGGACAGGAACTGATTGAAGAAGAGGAGGAGGAGGAAGAGGAGGAGGAGGAGAGAGACAGAGACAGAGACAGAGATAGAGAGACAGAGAGAGACACACAGAGAGAGAGACAGAGAGAGAGAGAGCAAATGCTTTTTTTTTTTATGGCAAGCCAGGCCTACCTGTCTGTTACCAGCTAACTGTTGGGTGGAGTCTAGAACGAATGCTAACAAGTACAGAACTACGGGTCCACAGAATCCTTCCCCACCACTCTCTCATATTAACTCCTATGAAGTCAGGTGCACATTGATAATTTGACCTCAGCTACAGCACTGCTGAGTAGAAAGATAGTAATTTGTCATTGGCTTAGTGTAGATTAACCATGGGGAATGAACACTATTAGTAATTTGTCATTTGATGTTTGTGCTAGTTGAGAGAAGATTCTAAGAATAAGCAACCATGTTCATTTTAAACATCCTCCGAAATGTCTTTCTTGGGTTAGGCTGGACCTAGCCTTGTTCTACGGAGAAGGGAAGAAAGTAGCAAACACCTGAGGCTGTTGCATCAGCTAGAAGTTAAACAATTCCAAAGGATATTGCTCTTGTGTCATTCAAGGTATAAAAATGCTTTCATTGTGGACAAGAAAGCAGAAGCCTGTCCATCAATAGAAAGTTTCAGCCTGGAACTTTGGCATGATGCCACCTTCCCAGTTTTATATGCTAAATCTTGTAAGCATCCAATTTGATGACAATACCTTTGTTTGTTCTTGTAACAGAACTACTCTAGCTGTCACACTGTGATGTGCGTGCTGAATGTTGAAAATGTTTCATCTCTTCCTGATATTTGATATTTTTTATTTTATTTTACTTTCTATATATTTAGTAAACTAAAATCACACCTACTCTAGATCATTACCCATAAGGAACACAAGCAAAAATACAGAAGCAAAACTGAGTCACTGTGCACTGTTTGTGATGAGAAGCTGGTAAGAGGAAGGCTGGAGAGAAGGCAATAGATTCTAATTATGGAGAATAGGCAGAAGGTCAAAGAAAGAGCCTGTTAGACTGACTGAAGCCAGACTGATGGCCCTGTCAGGTAGAGGAGCACAGTGGAAAGCTGTATTTAGGTGTCAGTGTTTTGCTCTGTTTCCCTGCTCCTGCTGTGTAAATAAACCAATACCCTGCAGCTGTTAGGATTCTAGTGTGAATGGAGATGAAATTCTCTCCACAAATTTGCTTTCTGGTGAGGAAAAAAAAATGCATAAACAAATACTCAAACAAAATGGTGATAAGTGGCCAGAAGGAAGCATGCAGTAGATAATAATACATGTGTGTTGCTTTCTATAAAATTATGTGTTATATCCTAGATTATAGTGTTGAGAATTAACTTCTGGGTAAATAAATGAATAGATAAATAAATAGTGGGGTGACTGGAGAAAACTGAATGTCCACTCACAGATCTGACTTAGCTTAATTTGTGATTGTGGTAATTTACATTCTCATCACGTTGCCTTTCTAAAGCACAAAAAAAAGACCTGCATCACATCTCTGGATTCTTTTATGATGGAGACTAGGATATAGCTTGGTTGGTGGAGTGTTTAATTTGCCATGGTCAGGACCCAAGTGTGATTTTCAGAAAACACCAACAACTTGTTTGATGGTGCACTCCTGTAAATCAGTGCTGATAGATGAAAGAAAAGGACCACAAAGCTTGCTGAATGACCAGGCTAGCTTGTTTTTCAGGTGCTAGGCTAAGGGGACTAAACTGTGGGCTTAGAGAATGCCTTATCTGACTTCTGGTCATGACATTTATAGTTTTACATATGTTTTTCCACACAGTCAAGCTATATGAATATATACACATGCATATATTCATATATTCAGGCACAGACACACACAGGCACACCATTCTATTAATTATTATTTGAACAATTTAACAAAAACATGGGCTGTAAGAAACACTTTCAAATAGTGGTGTTTTTTATGAAAAACTCCTTGTTACCAACAGCATGGTAAGAAAACATACAAACTATAAGACCGAAGTGAAGAATTTATTAGAAACAATGCTTCTGTCAAAGTCTGACAGATATGTCATGGACACCTTTGAGGTTCTCTGGCTTAGCAGTCACCCAGAGCAATCAATTCTGATAGGTCCCCTTCAACATGGAGACAAGTTTTTGGAATCCTGACCTTATTAGGGAACAGCACATGCATCTGGAGAGCAGGATTAGCTGTCAGCCATCTCATCAAAACAACCAAGACTGCAATGCTCTAAGCTACATCCTCAAATATGCCGGGTGGTGCTTTTAGTGATCTTAACAATATGAAACATTTTGTTCTCAATCAAAATAAATGTTAAATAATTATGATACAAATTGCCCAGCAAAGAATAATGCAACCCTGGCATTGTGCATGTCTTTCCTCTAAGAAATCACCTAGAGCATCAATAAAAGTCAAATGCTATAAAATTCTATTCTTTGGCCAAATTTTTCCTATCCTCAGGGAACAGCTGTCAGAGGTTCCTTGACTAACAAGCAGACAAAGTAGTATTTTCAACTGAGTACTCTTAATGAATAAAGTCAGCTGAATAAATACTTGTTGACTTCACTCGAAGGAAAAAAATGACCCTTCACACTTTCCTTGCATTTTAATGTCATACATAAAATAAGAGTGAGGAAAAAAGACTGTAAATAAAAATATCCGCGGCTGGGGAGGCGGCCTAAGCCACAGCAGCAGCGGTCGCCATCTTGGTCTGAGACCCGCCGAACTTAGGAAATTAGTCTGAACAGGTGAGAGGGTGCGCCAGAGAACCTGACAGCTTCTGGAACAGGCAGAAGCACAGAGGCGCTGAGGCAGCACCCTGTGTGGGCCGGGGACAGCCGGCCACCTTCCGGACCGGAGGACAGGTGCCCACCCAGCTGGGGAGGCGGCCTAAGCCACAGCAGCAGCGGTCGCCATCTTGGTCCCGGGACTCCAAGGAACTTAGGAATTTAGTCTGCTTAGGTGAGAGTCTGTACCACCTGGGAACTGCCAAAGCAACACAGTGTCTGAGAAAGGTCCTGTTTTGGGCCTTCTTCTTCGGCCAGGAGGAGGTCCAAATACAAGATATCTGCGCACCTTCCCTGTAAGAGAGCTAGCCAGCAGAGAGTGCTCTGAGCACTGAAACTCAGAGGAGAGAATCTGTCTCCCAGGTCTGCTGATAGACGGTAACAGAATCACCAGAAGAACAATCTCTAAACAGAGTCAACTATAACTACTAACTCCAGAGATTACCAGATGGCGAAAGGTAAACGGAGGAATCTTACTAACAGGAACCAAGACCACTCACCATCACCAGAACCCAACACACCCACTTCGCCCAGTCCAGGGAACCCCAACACACCTGAGAACCTAGACCTAGATTTAAAAGCATATCTCATGATGATGGTAGAGGACATCAAGAAGGACTTTAATAAATCACTTAAAGAAATACAGGAGAACACTGCTAAAGAGTTACAAGTCCTTAAAGAAAAACAGGAAAACACAATCAAACAGGTAGAAGTCCTTACAGAAAAAGAGGAAAAAACATACAAACAGGTGATGGAAATGAACAAAACCATACTAGACCTAAAAAGGGAAGTAGACACAATAAAGAAAACTCAAAGCGAGGCAACACTAGAGATAGAAACCCTAGGAAAGAAATCTGGAACCATAGATTTGAGCATCAGCAACAGAATACAAGAGATGGAAGAGAGAATCTCAGGTGCAGAAGATTCCATAGAGAACATCGGCACAACAATCAAAGAAAATGGAAAATGCAAAAAGATCCTAACTCAAAATATCCAGGAAATCCAGGACACAATAAGAAGACCAAACGTACGGATAATAGGAGTGGATGAGAATGAAGATTTTCAACTCAAAGGTCCAGCAAACATCTTCAACAAAATTATTGAAGAAAACTTCCCAAATCTAAAGAATGAGATGCATATGAACATACAAGAAGCCTACAGAACTCCAAATAGACTGGACCAGAAAAGAAATTCCTCCCGACACATAATAATCAGAACATCAAATGCACTAAATAAAGATAGAATACTAAAAGCAGTAAGGGAAAAAGGTCAAGTAACATATAAAGGCAAGCCTATCAGAATTACACCAGATTTTTCACCAGAGACTATGAAAGCCAGAAGAGCCTGGACAGATGTTATACAGACACTAAGAGAACACAAACTGCAGCCCAGGCTACTATACCCAGCCAAACTCTCAATTATCATAGAGGGAGAAACCAAAGTATTCCACGACAAAACCAAATTCACGCATTATCTCTCCACGAATCCAGCCCTTCAAAGGATAATAACAGAAAAAAACCAATACAAGAACGGGAACAACGCCCTAGAAAAAACAAGAAGGTAATCCCTCAACAAACCTAAAAGAAGACAGCCACAAGAACAGAATGCCACCTTTAACAACTAAAATAACAGGAAGCAACAATTACTTTTCCTTAATATCTCTTAACATCAATGGTCTCAACTCGCCAATAAAAAGACATAGACTAACAAACTGGCTACACAAACAAGACCCAACATTTTGCTGCTTACAGGAAACTCATCTCAGAGAAAAAGATAGACACTACCTCAGAATGAAAGGCTGGAAAACAATTTTCCAAGCAAATGGTATGAAGAAACAAGCAGGAGTAGCCATCCTAATATCTGATAAGATTGACTTCCAACCCAAAGTCATCAAAAAAGACAAGGAGGGACACTTCATTCTCATCAAAGGTAAAATCCTCCAAGAGGAACTCTCAATTCTGAATATCTATGCTCCAAATACAAGAGCAGCCACATTCACTAAAGAAACTTTAGTAAAGCTCAAAGCACACATTGCACCTCACACAATAATAGTGGGAGACTTCAACACACCACTTTCACCAATGGACAGATCATGGAAACAGAAACTAAACAGGGACACACTGAAACTAACAGAAGTGATGAAACAAATGGATCTGACAGATATCTACAGAACATTTTATCCTAAAACAAAAGGATATACCTTCTTCTCAGCACCTCATGGTACCTTCTCCAAAATTGACCACATAATAGGTCAAAAATCAGGCCTCAACAGATTCAAAAATATTGAAATTGTCCCATGTATCCTATCAGATCACCATGCACTAAGGCTGATCTTCAATAACAAAATAAATAACAGAAAGCCAACATTCACATGGAAACTGAACAACACTCTTCTCAATGATACCTTGGTCAAGGAAGGAATAAAGAAAGAAATTAAAGACTTTTTAGAGTTTAATGAAAATGAAGCCACAACGTACCCAAACCTTTGGGACACAATGAAAGCATTTCTAAGAGGGAAACTCATAGCTATGAGTGCCTTCAAGAAAAAACGGGAGAGAGCACATACTAGCAGCTTGACAACACATCTAAAAGCTCTAGAAAAAAAGGAAGCAAATTCACCCAAGAGGAGTAGACGGCAGGAAATAATCAAACTCAGGGGTGAAATCAACCAAGTGGAAACAAGAAGAACTATTCAAAGAATTAACCAAACGAGGAGTTGGTTCTTTGAGAAAATCAACAAGATAGATAAACCCTTAGCTAGACTCACTAAAGGGCACAGGGACAAAATCCTAATTAACAAAATCAGAAATGAAAAGGGAGACATAACAACAGATCCTGAAGAAATCCAAAACACCATCAGATCCTTCTACAAAAGGCTATACTCAACAAAACTGGAAAACCTGGACGAAATGGACAAATTTCTGGACAGATACCAGGTACCAAAGTTGAATCAGGATCAAGTTGACCTTCTAAACAGTCCCATATCCCCTAAAGAAATAGAAGCAGTTATTAATAGTCTCCCAGCCAAAAAAAGCCCAGGACCAGACGTGTTTAGTGCAGAGTTCTATCAGACCTTCAAAGAAGATCTAACTCCAGTTCTGCACAAACTTTTTCACAAGATAGAAGTAGAAGGTATTCTACCCAACTCATTTTATGAAGCCACTATTACTCTGATACCCAAACCACAGAAAGATCCAACAAAGATAGAGAACTTCAGACCAATTTCTCTTATGAACATCGATGCAAAAATTCTTAATAAAATTCTCGCTAACCGAATCCAAGAACACATTAAAGCAATCATCCATCCTGACCAAGTAGGTTTTATTCCAGGGATGCAGGGATGGTTTAATATACGAAAATCCATCAATGTAATCCATTATATAAACAAACTCAAAGACAAAAACCACATGATCATCTCGTTAGATGCAGAAAAAGCATTTGACAAGATCCAACACCCATTCATGATAAAAGTTCTGGAAAGATCAGGAATTCAAGGCCAATACCTAAACATGATAAAAGCAATCTACAGCAAACCAGTAGCCAACATCAAAGTAAATGGAGAGAAGCTGGAAGCAATCCCACTAAAATCAGGGACTAGACAAGGCTGCCCACTTTCTCCCTACCTTTTCAACATAGTACTTGAAGTATTAGCCAGAGCAATTCGACAACAAAAGGAGATCAAGGGGATACAAATTGGAAAAGAGGAAGTCAAAATATCACTTTTTGCAGATGATATGATAGTATATATAAGTGACCCTAAAAACTCCAACAGAGAACTCCTAAACCTGATAAACAGCTTCGGTGAAGTAGCTGGATATAAAATTAACTCAAACAAGTCAATGGCCTTTCTCTACACAAAGAATAAACAGGCTGAGAAAGAAATTAGGGAAACAACACCCTTCTCAATAGCCACAAATAATATAAAATATCTCGGTGTGACTCTAACGAAGGAAGTGAAAGATCTGTATGATAAAAACTTCAAGTCCCTGAAGAAAGAAATTAAAGAAGATCTCAGAAGATGGAAAGATCTCCCATGCTCATGGATTGGCAGGACCAACATTGTAAAAATGGCTATCTTGCCAAAAGCAATCTACGGATTCAATGCAATCCCCATTAAAATTCCAACTCAATTCTTCAACGAATTAGAAGGAGCAATTTGCAAATTCATCTGGAATAACAAAAAACCGAGGATAGCAAAAACTCTTCTCAAGGATAAAAGAACCTCTGGTGGAATCACCATGCCTGACCTAAAGCTTTACTACAGAGCAATTGTGATAAAAACTGCATGGTACTGGTATAGAGACAGACAAGTGGACCAATGGAATACAATTGAAGACCCAGAAATGAACCCACACACCTATGGTCACTTGATCTTCGACAAGGGAGCCAAAACCATCCAGTGGAAGAAAGACAGCATTTTCAACAATTGGTGCTGGCACAACTGGTTGTTATCATGTAGAAGAATGCGAATCGATCCATACTTATCTCCTTGTACTAAGGTCAAATCTAAGTGGATCAAGGAACTTCACATAAAACCAGAGACACTGAAACTTATAGAGGAGAAAGTGGGGAAAAGCCTTGAAGATATGGGCACAGGGGAAAAATTCCTGAACAGAACAGCAATGGCTTGTGCTGTAAGATCGAGAATTGACAAATGGGACCTAATGAAATTCCAAAGTTTCTGCAAGGCAAAAGACACTGTCTATAAGACAAAAAGACCACCAACAGACTGGGAAAGGATCTTTACCTATCCTAAATCAGATAGGGGACTAATATCCAACATATATAAAGAACTCAAGAAGGTGGACCTCAGAAAATCAAATAACCCCCTTAAAAAATGGGGCTCAGAACTGAACAAAGAATTCTCACCTGAGGAATACCGAATGGCAGAGAAGCACCTGAAAAAATGTTCAACATCCTTAATCATCAGGGAAATGCAAATCAAAACAACCCTGAGATTCCACCTCACACCAGTGAGAATGGCTAAGATCAAAAATTCAGGTGACAGCAGATGCTGGCGAGGATGTGGAGAAAGAGGAACACTCCTCCATTGTTGGTGGGATTGCAGGCTTGTACAACCACTCTGGAAATCAGTCTGGCGGTTCCTCAGAAAATTGGACATAGTACTACCGGAGGATCCAGCAATACCTCTCCTGGGCATATATCCAGAAGAAGCCCCAACTGGTAAGAAGGACACATGCTCCACTATGTTCATAGCAGCCTTATTTATAATAGCCAGAAACTGGAAAGAACCCAGATGCCCCTCAACAGAGGAATGGATACAGAAAATGTGGTACATCTACACAATGGAGTACTACTCAGCTATTAAAAAGAATGAATTTATGAAATTCCTAGCCAAATGGATGGACCTGGAGAGCATCATCCTGAGTGAGGTAACACAATCACAAAGGAACTCACACAATATGTACTCACTGATAAGTGGATACTAGCCCAAAACATAGGATACCCACGATATAAGATACAATTTCCTAAACACATGAAACTCAAGAAAAATGAAGACTGAAGTGTGGACACTAGGCCCCTCCTTAGAAGTGGGAACAAAACACCCATGGAAGGAGTTACAGAAACAAAGTATGGAGCTGAGATGAAAGGATGGACCATGTAGAGACTGCCATATCCAGGGATCCACCCCATAATCAGCTTCCAAATGCTGACACCATTGCATACACTAGCAAGATTTTACTGAAAGGACCCAGACGTAGCTGTCTCTTGTGAGACTATGCCGGGGCCTAGCAAACACAGAAGTGGATGCTCACAGTCAGCTAATGGATGGATCACAGGGCTCCCAATGGAGGAGCTAGAGAAAGTACCCAAGGAGCTAAAGGGATCTTCAACCCTATAGGTGGAACAACATTATGAACTAACCAGTACCCCTGAGCTCTTGACTCTAGCTGCATATGTATCAAAAGATGGCCTAGTCGGCCATCACTGGAAAGAGAGGCCCATTGGACACGCAGACTTTGTGTGCTCCGGTACAGGGGAACGCCAGGGCCAAAGGGGGGGAGTGGGTGGGTAGGGGAGTGGGGGTGGGTGGGTAAGGGGGACTTTTGGTATAGCATTGGAACTGTAAATGAGCTAAATACCTAATAAAAAATGGAAAAAAAAAATATCCATCTGTACATTGCAACCCACAAAGGAGAGAGGCTGCCCTTGACAATACAGACACAGAAACTTGGCTGCTCAATGTGCATAATATCCATTGCTCCCTTTCATTCTGAGCATGGATGATACAGTAGTGCATTTATTAGAGACAATATAATTCGCTATACCATTAGTAAAATTATAAATTTACTTTTCAGACTCAACTTGTCATTGAAACAATTTTATTGTATTTTGTTGCAAGTCCTCCTACATGCAACCATACACATTGGGACAGTGTTCCTGTCATGTTCTGAACTGTTCAAGAGTAAGAATTCACATCCCTAAATTAAAGCTGTCAAGTTTTATTTCATTACAAGTTTAAGTCCACCAAATGGTAAAAACTTACTTCCAGATGAAGAAATATGAATTGCTTAATAAATGTGTTAACCATGATTTGGTAGCTGTTAAATTTTATTATCATGTTAATTAATTAATAAATGTGTTAACCATGATTTGGTAGCTGTTAAATTTTATTATCATGTTAATTAATTTATTCATCAGTGATTGAAGGAACCAAGAAGGGGCAGGGTAGCCCAGTCAGTAAAGCACTTGCTTTGGAAACATGAGGGCATGAGTTTGAGCCTCAAACACACATAGACAAACAAAATGGAAACACAGGTTTGGTAATATACATTTAAAATCGCAATGCTCAGGAAAAAGACACACACACACACACACACACACACACACACCGACCTGAGGCTTCTTGACTAGCCAGCTTAGCCTTCTGATTGATTTCTAGGCCAGAAATGGACCTTGTTTAAAAAAAAAATCAAGAAAACAAATATGGAGCATCTTAAAAGAGCACAGAAATTTGAGGTTGCCCATAGAAGTACACACACACGCACACACACACACACACACACACACACACACACACACACACACACACACAAAACCTGATTGCAAATGCACAAACATGTACACAGATAGACATACTCACATGAAGTTGAAGTCAAGCATCTTTTAGTACCCTTGCTAGGACTATTTTATTTAAAGTTATTTTATTTTATTTAAAGTTAAAGTAACTCAAGACTCTGCTTTGTGACTCATTTAGCAATGTATGCTCTATGTGAGAAACTACACCATGTAATAAGGCAGTGGGCACAGCCCTTCTCTGGAGCAGTTTGCAGACAGGCAGAGGAATGTGATAATTAGATGCTTCTGTTGAGAATCTATTGAGTCACCCACAACTTTCAAGACTGAAATATTGAGGTGCAGACTGATATTTAACAGAGAGTTATCACAGAGAAGACCATGTACAACAACAGATGGTTGGAATACTGTGATGCACTTGAAGATTTTAGGATGTGGAGGATTCTGTAATGGAGGTTGTTGCTGGAAAGTCAAGTAAAATATGTGTACTTTACATACTTAAAGATAGCAGAAAATATTAACTGCATCCTATAGGAGATTAACTAATGAAGTCTATGAAAGGGGCTAACACTGTGTCAAATATGCTCTCATCCTAAGCATGGTAGGATTCAGCATTGTTTTTCCTCCATATTTCATTTCCAGGAATTGATGAAAGGATATATGGGAAAAAATGGAATAAAAGAAGAAATCTTCCTCGTTTACAAGTTTGGGAAGAGAAAAATGTATTTGTTTAACAGAAATATATATCAAAAATTGTGTATTGAATAGGTAATTTCATTGGACATTAAAAGGAGCATCTAATTTCATAGTTCTATGATGAAGTCAATTGGTGCTTGCACTGCAATACCTCGTTTGTGCAGGATTTTAGAAGTAGAAGAAATAAACCTCCATAGCCCCTTTGTAGTAGCTGTAGAGCACACATCCCTGCCAGAATCTGTAGAAAGTGCCAAAATATTATAGAGTGAGTTCCAGGTCAGAATGTGAAGAATCAAGTACAGGGCCCAGAAACACAGAAATAAAATTAATAAAAACACAATAGATATCTATGGATGACCATAATGAGAAGCCAGATTTGTCACCTCTATCCTATAAATGTTGCATGCCTATTGTGTCACTCCAAAATATTATTAGTATAATGTATGCAAATCACCTCTTGACTTTGTAAAGCCTGTTTGCTTACTTTCCTTATCATAACTGTTTTCAGGCTAGAGGGATGAGTGAGCAGTAAATAGTGGGTAATGTTCTTACAGAGTACCTGAGTTGTATTCCCAGTACAAAGGTCTAGTTCACAAACACATGTAACACAATAATTCAAGGTTCAGGGGACCCAACAACTTCTACAGGCCTACATGGTGCCTATACTCATGTGTACATGTCCATACACAGATACATAAAAACACCTAACTAAAAGCAAATAAAATGTCTCTAATATTATGATAACATCTAGTAATTATTCTATAATTTAAACAATTGACTCTCCAGAACACCCAAGATGTGTGTTCAAAAATATATGAATGATAAAGTATTGTCTCAGTGTTTATTGTACTTTTCTCAACTCTTTAAGTGACAATATTTTATGAACTATCTCTGCTCAGTGTTCAATAAACAGTCTTGTAGAGCTAAGGCTTTAAGTACCTTGCTAATTTTTCTACTAAGAACAATTCATTGTTACTTAGATTATATGAGACACAGTATCAACCACAGGGCACACCTGGCAGAGACCAGATAAGTCAGGTGCCAGTAACTTTCTCCACTCTCTCAGTTTTCTAGGGCAGTTAAATCCTGCCTAATCACAGGTCAATAACAGCTTCAATATGTTCCATTAATAGCTTCTCGATAATACATGGAATTGATTAACCTTTAACTTCAAAGCCTTCAGAATAGGAAATAGTTTTATTGATTCCACATCCAATAGAAGACCAATATGGCAAAATATTAAAAGAAGGCAAGAAACTAGATATAAAAAACCCCTAATAATCCACTTAAAATGGGGCACAGATCTAAAGAGAATTCTCAAAAAAAGGAAACTCAAATGGCTGAGAAATATTTAAGGAAATGTTGAAGACCATTCACCATCAAGAAAATACAAAGCAAAACAACTTTAAGATTCCATCTTAGCACCTGTCAGAATGGCTAAGATAAACAAACAAACAAACAAACAAACAAAAAAACTATGTAACAGCTCATGCTAACAAGAATATGGAAAAAAAGAAGAACATCCATTCATTGCTAGGGGTACAAACTTTTAAAGTGACGTCTAGAAGAATTTTATCTATCAACCAGGCTTCTTTGGTAAGCTACATCCAAAGAGCTTCTAGGTCTGTGTAACTTTGTCAGAATGAAACATTTTTAATCCCTGTGGCTGGGAGGCAGACATGCCTTTAGTACACAAATTTTATCTCAAACAATGAATGTAAAGATGGTTTGTAGGTTGCGGATTGTGATTATACCAGAGGTTCTTTTATTGTTGAGAAGAGTGTTTGTTATCCTAAGATTTTTGTTATTCCAGATGAATTTGCTAATTGGCCTTTCTAACTCAGTGAAGAATTGAGATGGAAATTTGATGGGGATTGCATTGAATCTGTAAATTGCTTTCAGCAAGATAGCCATTTTGACTATATTAATTCGCCAATCTATGAGCATGGGAAATCTTTCCACTTCTGAGATTTTCATTGATTTCTTTTTTCAGAGACTTTACAGTTTTGTCATACAGATCTTTCACTACCTTAGAGTCACACCAAAGTATTTTAAATTATTTGTGACTATTTTGAAAGGTGTTATTTCCGTAATTTCTTTCTCAGCCTGTTTATCCTATGTGTAGAGAGAGGCCACTGATTTATTTGAGTTAATTTTATATCCAGCTACTTCACTGAAGTTGTTTATCTGATTTAGGAGTTCTCTAGTGGAATTTTTAGGGTGACTTTATATACCATCATATCATCTGCTAATATTGATATGTTGCTTTCTTCCTTTCCAATTTGTATTCCTTTGATCTCCTTTTGTAGTCTAATTGCTCTGGCTAGGACTTCAAGTACTATAATTGAACAGGTAGGCAGAGAGTGGGCAGCCCTGTCTAGTCCCTGATTTTAATGGGATTGCTTCCAGTTTCTCACCATTTTGTTTGATGTTGGCTACTGGTTTACTGTATATTACTTTTATTATGTTTAGGTATGAGCCTTGAATTCCTGATCTTTCCAAGACTTTTACCATGAAGGAGTGCTGGAAATTGTTGAATGCTTTCTCATCATCTAATGAGATGATCATGTGGTTTACGACCCTAGCAGTACTACACAGCAATTGTGAAAAAAAATCATGGTATTCATACAGTGACAGACAGGTCGAACAATGGAACAGAATTGAAGACCCAGAAAGGAACCCACACACCTATGGTCACTTGATTTTGACAAAGGTGCTAAAACCATCCAGTGAAACGAAGACAGCATCTTCAACTAATGGTGCTGACTCAACTGGCTGTCAGCATGTAGAAGAATTCAAATTGATCCATTCTTATCTCCTTGCACAAAGCTCAAGTCTAAGTGGATCAAGGAACTCCACATAAAACCAGATACACTGAAACTTATAGAGGAGAAAGTGGGGAAGAGCCTCAAAGATATGGGCACAGGGGAAAGATTCCTGAACAGAACAGCAATGGCTTGTGTTGTAAGACCAAGAATCGACAAATGGGACCTCGTAAAATTGCAAAGCTTCTGTAAGGCAATGGACACTGTCAATAAAACCAAAAGACAACCAACAGATTGGGAAAAGATCTTTACCATTCCTATATTAGATAGGGGGTTAATATCCAATATATATAAAGAACTCAAGAAGTTGGTCTACAGAAAACAAAATAACCCTATTAAAAATGGGGTAAAGAGCTAAATAAAGAATTCTCAACTGAGGAATACCGAATGGCTGAGAAGCACCTAAAATAATGTTCACCATCCTTAATCATCAGGGAAATGCAAATCAAAACAACTCTGAGATTCCACCTCACACCAGTCAGAATGGCTAAGATCAAAAACTCACGTGACAGCAGATGCTGTCCAGGATGTGTAGAAAGAGAACCACTCCTCCATTGCTGGTAGGACTGCAAGCTGGTACAACCACTCTGGAAATCAGTTTGGTGGTTCCTCAGAAAATTAGACATAGTTCTACCATAAATTTCAGCAATACCACTCCTGGGCATATACCCAGAAGATGCTTCACTATATAATAAGGACATATGCTCCACTATGTTCATAGCAGCCTTATTTATAATAGCCAGAGCGATGGATACAGAAAATGTGGTACATTTACACAATGGAGTACTACACAGCTATTAAAAACGATGAATTTATGAAATTCTTAGACAAATGCATGGATCTGGAAGGTATCATCTTGAGTGAGGTAACCCAATAACAAAAGAACACACATTATATGCACTCCCTGACAAATGGATATTAGCCCAGAAGCTCAGAATCCTCTTTAGAAGGGGTAATAAAATACCCATGGAAGGGGTTACAGAGACAAAGTTCTAAGCAGAGCCTGAAGGAAAGACTGCCCCACCTGGTGATCCATCTCATAATCAACCACCAAACCCAGACACTAGGCAGATGCAAACAAGAGCCTGCTGACAGGAGCCTGATATAACTGTCTCCTGCAAGGCTCTGTCAGTTCCAGGCAAATACAGAAGTGGGCACTCACAGTCATCCATAGGACAAAGCACAATGTCCCCAAAGAAGGAGCTAGAGAAAGTACCCAGGGAGCTGAAGGGGTCTGAAGCCCCATAGGAGGAACGTCAATATGAACTAACCAGTACACCGAGAGCTCCTTGGAACTATACCACCAATCAAAGAAAACACATGGTGGGACTTATGACTCTAGCATATGTAGCAGAAGATGGCTGAGTAGGTCATCAATGGGAGGTGAGGCCCTTGGTCCTGTGAAGGCTCTATGCCCCGTTATAGGGAATTCCAGGACCACTAATGGGAGTCGATGTGTTGGGGAGCAGGGGGGAGAGAGAGGGAATAGGAGATTTTCAGAGGGAAAACTAGGAAATGGGATAACATTTTAAATGTAAATAAAGAAAATATCTAATAAAAATAGTTATCAAACAGAAAATTGTAAATGTCAACATATGGCTATGCTTTTAAAAAATCTATGTTACCATGAGACTGCTATGGGAAAGTACAGAGTGTCTTTGAGTTAAAAAAAAAAAGATGGTTTGCATAAGGCAAAATCCATATTTGAAAATAATGTTGAATTGAAGGGCAGACAAAGTGATGTACCAAAGAAAGATTAGATAGATTGAAACAGAGATAGGATAATCATAACTATTTTAAGAAAACAAAAAGGAAGGAGAGGCAACTTAAGGGGAGCAGAGAGAGACAGACAGACAGACAGACAGACAGACAGACAGAGACAGAGACAGAGACAGAGACAGAGACAGAGAGACAGAGTTCCGTTCAGATCTGCAGGAGGCAGTGCAGTGGAGCTGATTTCAGTTTCATTCAGTTTCTACTGTAGAGGCATTTGAAACTGGAGACTATGAAGGATCCAGAAGATTAGAACAAACTGTAAGAGTTACTTTGAGGGCAAGCAGAGAAATTGAGTATGAAGCTGAGAGAATCCAGATTGAATCAGTCAGCATAGAGAAGATTTTGAGCCAGTACAGCTGAGGTTGCACCAAACAGTCAAAGTTCAGGAAGAAAAAACAAAAAACAAACAAACAAACAAACAAAAACTAGAAAAGGTGAGCATATTCATCAGTAAGCCTCCTAGACAAAAAGTTACTTTTCTAGTCACTGTTGAGGTTGGTGTGGCAGTTCCTCAGAAAAATAGAAACTGTCTCAAGGGGCAGCTAATGCTGGGGAGAATGTAGAGAAAGAGAACTACTCCTCCATTGTTGGTGGGATTGCAAGCTGGTACAATGACTCTGGAAATCACTATGGTGGTTTCTCAGAAAGTTGGGCATAGTATTACCCAAGAACCCAGCTATACCACTCCTGGGTATATACTCATAAGATGCTCCAACATATAACAAGGACACAAGCTCTACTATGTTCATAGCATCCTTATTTATAATAGCCAGAAGCTGGAAAGAACCCAAATGTTTTTTTAACAGAGGAATGGGTACAGAAAATGTGGTACATTTACACAATGGAGTCCTACTGAGCTATTCAAAACAATGACTTCATGAAATTTTTAGGCAAATGGATGGAACTAGAAAATATCATCCTGAGTGTGGTAATCCAATCACTAAAGAACCACACATGGTATACACTAACTGATAAATAGATATTAGCCCAGAAGCTTGGAATAACCAATATACAATTCATAGACCAGAAGAAGATCGAAAAGAAGGAAGACAAAAGTGTGGGAGTTTTGGTCCTTCTTAGAAGGGGAACAAAATACTCATGCAAGCAAATAAGGAGAGAAAGTGTGGAGCAGAGACTGAAGGAAAGGCCATCCAGAAACTGCCCCACCTGGGATCCATCCCATGTAAAGTCACCAAGTACAGACACTATTGAGGATCCAAGAAATACATCCTGATATTCAAGAAGTATCTCCTGAGAAGCTCTGCCAGAGCCTGGCATATACAGGGGTGTATACTCACAGCCAACCATTGAACTGATCATGGGGTTCCCAGTGGAGGAATTAGAGAGAGGACTGAAGAAACTGAAGTGGTTTGCAACCCCATAGGAAAAACAACAATATCAACCAACCAGATATCCCAGGGTATAAACCACCAACCAAGGAGTACACATCAAGGGATCCATGGCTCCAGTGGCCTTCTCAGGTAACAATGGGAGGAGAGGCCCTTGGTCCAGTGAAGGCTTGATGATCCAGTTTAGTGGAATGTGATGTTGGGGAGGCAGGATTGGGTGGATGGTTGGGGACACACTCTCATAGAAGCAGCAGGAGTGGGGATGGTATAGGAGGGTCCTGGGAAGGAAATCAGGAAAGTATATAACATTTGAAATGTAAATAAATAAAATATCCAATAAAAAATACCTAAGAATAAAAAGAAAGAAAAAAAGAGAGAGAGAGAGAGAGAGAAAGAAAGAAAGAAAGAAAGAAAGAAAGAAAGAAAGAAGAGAGAAAGAGATAAAGAGAGAAAGAGAGGAAGAAAGGAAGAAAGGAAGGAAAGGAAGGAAAGGAAGAAAGGAAGGAAGGAAGGAAGGAAGAAAGGAAGAAAGGAAGAAAGAAAGAAAGAAAGAAAGAAAGAAAGAAAGAAAGAAAGAAAGAAAGAAAGAAATTGATTTACCTCAAGGTTCAGCTATACCATTAAGAAAGAAAGAAAGAAAGAAAGAAAGAAAGAAAGAAAGAAAGAAAGAAAGAAAGAAAGAAAGAAAGAAATTGATTTACCTCAAGGTTCAGCTATACCATTAAGAAAGAAAGAAAGAAAGAAAGAAAGAAAGAAAGAAAGAAAGAAAGAAAGAAAGAAAGAAAGAAAGAAAGAAAGAAAGAAAGAAAGAAAGAAAGAAAGAAAGGATTCTTGGACATATACCCAAAGGATGGTCCATCTTACTATAACGATACCTGCTCAATTATGTACATTGCTGTACACAACAGACAGAGTTTGGAAATAACACTAATATATCTCAATCAAAAATGAATAAATAAAATGATATAGTTACATAATGGACTTAGCTAGCAAAACATGGCATCCTGAAATTTGCAAACAAATGGATGAAACTAGAAAAAAATCATCCTGAAGAGGATAAGTCAGACTCAGAAAAATAAATATAATATTCATTTGTTTACATATGAATATTAGCTGTTAAGTCAATGGTAACTGAGCTATGGTTGATGGGGATAGGGAGATCATTTGGAGAGGGAGAAGGAATGTCAGGAGAAACAGCAAGCACTATGGAACCTTTGGGGTGTGGTATAGAAACCTAGTACAGTGAAAATTTCATAAAATACATAAGGCATTCATAATGAAATCTCCAAAGAATAAGGGAGACATGGTATCATCTGGCCATTTCTTGTCACTAAACAAAGCTTCTAGTACCATGGCTGGGTTATATCCAATTGAATTGTTGGCCAAAAAGTTCCCAGGAAAAATCCCAAAGAATTCAGACTGTTGTCAAGACAATAGGTTGTTGTCCACAAACAAACATTAAGGACCTATTGCTGAAGACAAAACATTCATTACCTATTGAAGTGGTCTAGTTGTACCGACAAAGAACCATCACACCTACGTTCTTTCACACAGAAAGGTACTTTGCCTGCTACAGTTTGAATACATCAACCCAGCTATAAACACTTTCACATACCATACTGCCCGACCTGCATGATCTGCTAGAGCAAGGGTGGCACACAGCTTGTGGAAGTAACCAAACAATATCTGATTTGACTTAAGACTGACTCTATGAAATGAAACCCATACCTCACACTAGTTACATTACCAAACACCACAGACTAGATAGTCCAGAGACTCAGGACAAAACCTAGCATTACTGGCCTAAAAATACATCAATAAAATGACTCCTAATTATATTCTTTTACAGTCATAGACTATCACCTCATTTAGCTATTGTCAGAGAATCTACCTCCTGCAGCAGATGTGCTGAGATGGGAAGAATTTAGAGTACACAGCTCTAAATGAGTTGTCTACATCAAATTCCTCTTCTCTATGTTAAAGAAACCCTGTGGATCAAGAGATGGAGGGCATCAAGAGGACAGGTACCTGTAAATAAACTGAGCAAAGAACTTATGAACTCGCAGAGACTGAAACAGCCAACACAGGGGCTGCAAGAGTACATAGTAGTTTTCAGTTCATGGTTTTTGGGATTCTGGAAAATGAGAATGAAGAGGTTGCGATTTCTTCTGCCTTTCCTTGGGCTCATTTCCTTATATTGGGTTGCTTTGTCCAAATTCATTGCGATGTTTTTTTGTTTTATCTTATATTTGTTTTGTTATGTTATGTCTTGTTATTATCTCTTAGAAACCTGTTCTTTCCTGCTGCAGACACTTTTGGTCCCTTTTCTGGGTGGAATGGGTCTCTAGTTGCAGGTGGGCAAGGAGTCGGCGGGAATTGACAGACAGACTCAACACAAGGGAGTGTGGATCTGAATGTAATTTTTCAAATTGAGCATCAAACTTTTTATACAGAAGAAAATAGGGAAGGTAGGTGGCATGTCAGTAAGGTACAAATGAGGTTACCGCATGCTTAATGACTCTTACACAAAACAGAGGAATGTAAACACAAAGACTGGCAGGAACTGGGCAGTAAAACAACTGAGACAAAGTCAGCCCTACCTAAGGTCAGCTATAGTCTTAGAAGCCAGGAGTGAGGTCTTTACACTCCTAGGGCAAGGGCTTTCACACCCAAGTCATGGTTCTAATTAGGGAGTTCTGCTCTAGCTAACCATCTCATGAATAATGCAATACTCTAAAACCACAGCCCGATCTACTTCCTAAACCATTGTAAATTCCTGTATATAGGAGCGACTTGGCTTTTATTCTAAGTGATAGTGTGTGTGTGGGGGGGGGGGAGACTTTCTATTAATAAATAATGTAGTCTGCCATACATATCTATAAGAATTCTAAACTTACATTGCTAAGCTTACCCTGAGATTTCTAACTCTATGTAGTAGATAGTAAAGCCTGATTTCTTTCACTATCTCTCTTACAATACTAGAGGCAATTCTGAATGTCACTTAATAGGCAACATTCTTACTGAATTTCAAGCCCAGGGTTGGCTCAAGGACTACCTAGGGCATTGGTGAAGGCCAGGAAGTAAAGTTCGATTTTGCTTAGGTATTTGGCAAGTCATTGTTTGGAGGCACCTATAACAAAACAATACTGAAAGGAAGCACACAGATCAATTCGCAAGGACAAAATTGGAGCATACGTGCTATGGAATGCCACAGTTCCAGGAGACTAAGTTTCTGTGAAACTCTTTGCTTCAGGACTGCATCCACGCTTTTGGCCTGTAATGTATGTCACTACTGCAGTGGATATAGCACTTTCCCAATAAGTGACAGAAGGGGAGTGGATCTGAATGGAAGAGGAAGTGGGAAAGAACTGGAAAGAGTAGAGGAGGGGAAACTGTTATAAGGATATAGTATATGAGAAAAAGTCTACTTTCAATAAAGCGGTAAAATGAATGTATTAATGAAAATTTTTAAAAGTTTAAGGATTATTTCAAGGTGTAGTAATCCTAACAGATTATATTACTTGTCTTAGTTTAACAACTGTTTTAAGGATAATATGAGAGGCTATTTTCATGAACTTTTTTGGCTAAGTATTTTTGAAGGAAACATACAAGATTTATCAGGACAAAATCCTTAATACATTACTAAAAGGTACAATTTATTTTTCAATACTGATTTATAATCTAAAGTACATTAAAAACTCTTTGCACCCTGTAATTACATTTGTTATTTCAATAATAGTTAGGACTGTCAAATTTCTAAGTAATCTTTGCACTGTTTAAATTCTGTTTTCTTTCTCTGTTGGAAAGAACTACTAATAACTCCAGACGTAGGTTCTTGGTGCCTCATGCAGGCACAGATATGTACATTTCCTTTTTGTTTTTTTAAGTGACCCAATGCACATGTTCGAAAAATCAAATGTTCTGACAGGAACAGAAAACTACTAAATTCTGTTCTAGTGTTTGTCCATAAAGTGAGACCTAGGTGCTGATCAATGAAGGGAGATGATGAATGTGTTCTCTGTTTCCTCCCATGTGTCACTGCTGGTCCTTGCATGGCTGACAGATCCTCATTAAGAGCAGTTTTATTAATTGTTCCTGCTTACATAAGGGCACTCCATTTATCAGCTTCATCGACTGTGACAAAATGCTTATGCCACCAGTGAAGTCTGGTTCAGCCAGTAGGCAAAGTGATAGCAGCTTCAGGAGAGTCGCATAAAGAACCCATAGATGGATCTCACTGTGTGGCTGAAGAAAGATGGTGAAATTTACGGTTCTAATGATGTCTTTGGCATACATTAGAATTCTTTTTATTTTATTTTATTAGATATTTTCTTTATTTACATTTCAAATGCTATCCCAAAAGTTCCCTATACCCTCCCCCAACCCTGCTCCCCTACCCACCCACTCCCACTTCTTGGTCCTGGCGTTCCCATGTACTGGGACATATAAAGTTTGCAAGACCTAGGGGCCTCTCTTCCCAATGATGGCCAACTAGGCCATCTTCTGCTACAAATGCAGCTAGAGACATGAGCTTTGGGGTGTACTGGTTAGTTCATATTGTTGTTCCACCTATAGGGTTGCAGACCCCTTCAGCTCCTTGGGTGCTTTCTCCAGCTTTTCCATTGGGAGCCCTGTGTTCCATCTTATAGATGACTGTGAGCATCCACTTCTGTATTTGCCAGGCACTGGCGTAACCTCATAAAAGACAGCTATATCAGGGTCCTTTCAGCAAAATCGTGCTGGCATATACAATAGTGTCTGGGTTTGGTGGCTGATTTTGGGATGCATCTGTATAGTCCATCCTTTCATCTTAGCTCCAAACTTTGTCTCTTTAACTCCTTGCATGGGTATTTTGTGTCACAGTATAATTGAGTAGAGTTACCAAAGCTTCCAGGAAAGCTTGACACTAGTATTTAATAATGTGTAATCAGGGAAGAAAGAAACACTTTTTCACATTGTTTTGTGGCAGTCCCTGCAACAATCTCTTTCTTTTAAGGTGACCTGGCAATAAGGAATAAGATTTGATTTTTGCTGAACATGTGGCTTTAGTAAGAAAACACTCATCTAGCATGGGTGAGCCCCTAAATTCTTCTCAGGAATAGAAGGGCACACCTTTAATATAATCAGGAGCAGAATGTAGAAAAATGGGCTACATTCAATGCTTTAATTGTGATACCTACTAAGCACAAGATAGCTTGTGATATACATGACCATGTCTCGAAACAAAATAATCCAGAACCAGATTTGATTCAATTTATTATATTGAAGGTCCACATAGAATTGTGTTGGGGGGAGATGTTACCTGACAAGTGAAGAAATAGCCATCATTAATTCAGTTCCATTGGTGGAAAATATGTTATCGAAGGAAAAATAAGCTTTTAAGAATTTTTAAAAATAGCCTCCTAAAGTTCAGTCTCATTTCTGGGCAAAGATTTAATTTAATACCATTCTTTTATTGAGATGTAGACAGGGCCTGGGCTGTAGGGTAATTTTCCAGCTACAGGGCATGCACTGCAAGGAACTCAGATGGTGAAATCATATCTCTTGAAAAGTAACCGCTTATATTTGATTTGTGAATCCCTACAAATAAAACATCACACACACAAAAGTCCTCATGTTTGTCTTTATTGTTCTTAATATTTAATCTTAGTAATATCTTCTATCATATTTGCATGTGTATTGATTGGAAATAAAAATTTTGGGACTCTAAGATTATTTATTGTTCCCATGGTGCAGTTAATATATAGGCAAACTTGATCCCAAAAACAAGAAGCCAATTAATGGTGAGGATTGATTGGAGAGAATCAGATATGATACCAAATCCTTAAGATTTAGGACATAGGACATTAATACTCATACAATTTTATCACCCTGATAAACAAGTGCTTGGTTCATGAAACAGAGAAGTTCTTAACCTTCCTAATACTGGGTCCCTTTAATACATTTCCTCATGTTGTAGAGATCCCCAACCATAAAATTAGGTTTTTTTTCTTACTTCATAATTGTCATGTTAATAACGTTATGAATTATAATGTTAAATATTTGATATGCAGGATGTATGATATGAGAACCCTGTGGAAGTATTGCTTGAACCTTTTATGGGTTCAAACTGCTGACATCTACTCAGTGAATGTGATGGTCAGAAATGTCTTCCTTCTGTTTCCACTTCCTCTTCATATCAAGCCTCATCACAGAGCTGCTGGATGGCCCATGGTATATTTGTGGCTTCTCCATTGTCAGTATTGTCACCCCTATCCCATCTATATCTAGAAAGATCCATGTTGTGGTTCCTGTATATAGAACAGCCATCATGGATATAATGCTAGTCTTTCATCCTTATCTTTAGGATTCTGACAGCATCAGCTCCAAAGCTATAAGAGACAGATTTGGATTTGAAACTCAAAGGAATGTCATACAAACCAACAAACAAGATTACATCTTCATACACAAGGAGGATTCTTTTCTTTATTGAAAGAAAGAGACATAGAGCACCTTAGAATGCATGTCATGAGAGGGTGACTTCTTGCCACCTTACTGGTCTAGAAACCAACACAAACATTTGAATTATCTGAGAAGCGTGATATCTTAGAATCTGTGATTGCGATTTAGGAAATTTTTATTTTTAGGATTAAATTAGATTTGGAAACACTGTAAGTATGGTAAAAGCGAACTACTGAACACAGCCACTCAGTGAGAGAACAGTTTAGTGAACCGAGCAACCAACCAACCAAAACAAAACAAAATAAACTGAAATAAAACAAAAGAACACAATCTGGCTGCCTTGGGCAGTAGAGGACAGCACTCAGATGAAAAGCTTGTTGGGGGTTTTAGGTGTACATAACCAGATGTGGGGCTGGAGGAGTTCAGGTGCTGGAACATCCAGGACATTAGGGATTTTGTGAGACTGAAGAAGGGCTGACAGTTGGAGTTAGAAGCATTCAACCAGCCTTTAAGGGTGTCTGAGAAACATTATAGGTTTCTGTTTCTTAGAAAACTCTGGCTTAGGTGAGAGTGGTACCCTTACCCTATACCACTGCTAGCAACATTGTCATTTGGAGGCAGGCTTGTGACCTATCATTACAGCCTTTTGTTGATGATAATGGTCAACAGTGGTCCTCTGGATACTTGCAGGTAAGTGAGGATTTTGGGAAAAAAAGGGGATCTGGAATGCTGCTCCAAAGCAGGTGGTCAGTTTGTAATGAAAGGAGACCAGATGGAACTCCATCAGAAGCATTAGGTTCACTGAGCATTGCAAATCTCATTGTTAATTCTTTTCTGAAGAGATGGAAGCAATCATTACTATGAGGGGAATCGAGACCAGAATCATAAGCAACAAGCCGATAGGAGCTGGTGTACCAGCTACTGTGGGCCCTTAATCTTCTCTCTTACTTGACCAGCACTTTTTATGTAGTAACAACATTTTTCATTGAGGAAGAGATAAATATCTTCTTTTTGGCAGTCATCAGGTCAAAGGTCTTTTGGTTTGCAGACCACCAAGGCTAGGGTGGTCAGGTGGTTTCAGAGTAGTTGTAGGTCCAAGGTTGATGGCAGGGAAGCATCTGGGTAGAAAACTGCTATGATAGCGACTATTGAGAGAAGGAAAACTTAAAGAGCCTAGGAGGATTTTTCTCTTGGGTGTATATTTGAAACCTTGTGGCCTCTTTAGAGGGGGCCTTAGGACTGTTTCCTGAAGCTTGTGTTTCTGCCTGTCATGGGAAGCTTATTCCTATTCTTTTCTTCTATTAAACACTATACATGCCTATCATTTGTAAGGTGACTGACCAATAACTAGCACATTTTATTTGTGTTTAACAGTTTATAATAATAACTTTTATAAGATTAATGTTTTTATGTGTTTGCACTCTTAAGATTGAGTCTAAAAATTAAAGTTTTTGAATTGGAATTTGTTTAGTATCAAAATAAGCTGAAAACCATAAATAGAGAGAAAGAAGGAACTTCATTTCTCAACCTTTTATACTGTAGTTGTTTATTATCACAGTTTTTTTTAATTATTTAGTTTTTTCCAACCAACTGTATCTTATCAAAATTATCAAAGACATAGTAGTTATCTTATGTCAATTTTAGTTGGCCTGAATAGATCATAAATCTTAGGAGTGTATAAGCTTAATCCATCAAACAAATGTTTGTAAGCTTTTTTTTAATTTCAGATTGTTTGTTTATTTATTTATTTATTGGGATATTTTTCTTATTTCCATTTCAAGTGTTATCCCTTTTCCCGTTTTTCTCCTCAGAAACTCCTTACCCCATCACCTCTCTCCCTGCCTCTATGAGGGTGTTCCCCCATTGTAATATCTGGTTTTGTGTCAACATAACACAAGCTGGAGTTATCACAGAGAAAGGAGCTTCAGTTTGGAAAATACCTCCATAAAATCCAGCTGTGAGGCATTTTCTCAATTAGTTATGAAGGGAAAGGGCCCTTGTGGGTGGTGCCATTCCTGAACTGGTAGTCTTGAATTCTATAAGCAAGGTAAGCAAGCCAGGGGAAGCAAGCCAGTAAGAAACATCACTCCATGGCCTATGAATCAACTCCTCTGTCCTGACCTGCTTGGGTTCCAGTCCTGACTTCCTTTGGTCATAAACAGCAATTTGGAAGTATAAGATGAATAGACCCTTTCCTCCCCAATTTGCATCTTGACCATGATGTTTTCTGCAGGAATAGAAATCTTCACTAAGACATCCATCAACCCACCCACTCTTGCTCCCACCCTGGCTTTTCATCACACTGGGGCATCAGTCCTTCACAGAACCAAGGGCCTCTTCTCCCATTGATGCCCAACAAGGCCATCCTCTGCTACATATGCAGCTAGAACCATAGGTCCCTCCGTGTGTACTTTTGGTTGGTGCTTTAGTCCCTGTGAGCTCGGGGAGGTCTGGTTGGTTGATATTGTTGTCCTTCCAATGGGGTGGCAAACCCCTTCAGCTCCTTCAGTCCTTTCTCTAACTTCTTCATTGGGGACTATAAGACTCTGGTGAGCCTTAGCTTACCTGGGACTCCATGAGTGAATGACTCAGAGCCAGGAATCGATTCAAAAAGCAAGAGGAATTTATTGTTCCAACATGTTGGGGTCACCCTGTACACATAGAGAGAGAATGACCTTGCACAGCCTGTCCAGTTTATACAGTTCTCCAGGCAGCAGCCATTAGGCACAATGTGATTGACAGAACAGTATGACTTTTAAACTGATTGGTCTATAGGGAATGAGGTAGGTGGCCAATGGCCTCAGAATATGTCTACCTTTACCTGCAGGTGACTGGTGATCATGCCCTCCTCCCTGTCGTCTGAGGAATGTGATTAGCCCCTCCCTTTGAGAGTGGAGGGGTGCCTATGTTCTTTTATTTTTTCCATTTTTTATTAGGTATTTAGCTCATTTACATTTCCAATGCTATATCAAAAGTCCCCCATACCCACCCACCCCCACTCCCCTACCCACCCACTCCCCCTTTTTGACCCTGGCGTTCCCCTGTAATGGGACATATAAAGTTTGCTTGTCCAATGGGCCTCTCTTTCTAGTGATGGTCGACTAGGCCATCTTTTGATACATATGCAGCTAGAGTCAAGAGCTCCGGGGTACTGGTTAGTTCATAATGTTGTTCCACCTATAGGGTTGCAGATCCCTTTAGCTCCTTGGGTACATTCTCTAGCTCCTCCATTGGGAGCCCTGTGATCCATCCATTAGCTGACTGTGAGCATCCACTTCTGTGTTTGCTAGGCCCCGGCATAGTCTCACAAGAGACAACTACATCTGGGTCCTTTCGATAAAATCTTGCTAGTGTATGCAATGGTGTCAGCGTTTGGATGCTGATTATGGGGTGGATCCCTGGGTATGGCAGTCTCTACATGGTCCATCCTTTCATCTCAGCTCCAAACTTTGTTTCTGTAACTCCTTCCAAGGGTGTTTTGTTCCCACTTCTAAGGAGGGGCATAGTGTCCACACTTCAGTCTTCATTTTTCTTGAGTTTCATGTGTTTAGAAAATTGTATCTTATATCTTGGGTATCCTAGGTTTTGGGCTAACATCCACTTATCAGTGAGTACATATTGTGTGAGTTCCTTTGTGATTGGGTTACCTCACTCAGGATGATGCCCTCCAGGTCCATCCATTTGGCTAGGAATTTCATAAATTCATTCTTTTTAATAGCTGAGTAGTACTCCATTGTGTAGATGTACCACATTTTCTGTATCCATTCCTCTGTTGAGGGGCATCTGGGTTCTTTCCACCTTCTGGCTATTATAAATAAGGCTGCTATGAACATAGTGGAGCATGTGTCCTTCTTACCAGTTGGGGCATCTTCTGGACAGATACCAGGTACCAAAGTTGAATCAGGATCAAGTTGACCTTCTAAACAGTCCCACATCCCCTAAAGAAATAGAAGCAGTTATTAATAGTCTCCCAGCCAAAAAAAGCCCAGGACCAGACGGGTTTAGTGCAGAGTTCTATCAGACCTTCAAAGAAGATCTAATTCCAGTTCTGCACAAACTATTTCACAAAATAGAAGTAGAAGGTACTCTACCCAACTCATTTTATGAAGCCACTATTACTCTGATACCTAAACCACAGAAAGACCCAGCAAAGATAGAGAACTTCAGACCAATTTCTCTTATGAATATCGATGCAAAAATCCTCAATAAAATTCACGCTAACCGAATCCAAGAACACATTAAAGCAGTCATCCATCCTGACCAAGTAGGTTTTATTCCAGGGATGCAGGGATGGTTTAATATACGAAAAGCCTATGTTCTTTATGACCTTTTGCTTCCTGGAGGTGAGGGGTCTGGTGTAATTTTCTTAAGTTCCTGAGCTGACTTCTTCAGGACTCAGCTTGTAAGTCTTATTTACCATAAACTTTGTTTATTGTTTTATTCTCATCTGTCATAGTTTTACTTTTTGGGAAAAAAAATCACTGTACCAAAAAAAAAAAAAAATCTGTATCCAACATATCTTAGAGGCATGGCATTGCCTCCTGAGTCTAAGGAAAATAAAATAATATAAAACATTTTACAACAACAACTATCTGCCTAAATAAGAATTGTCTTCAAGTTATATACGTGATATGTTACAGCAAACTAAAATTACATAAAGATTTTTAACTATCAACACGTCGATTAGCAGTTTTAAGCTAACTTTTTAATGTTGTTGTCATTTAAAATCTTACTTCACTTTTAACCACAACTCAATGACTATGAAAATACCCAGAAAAGGAAAGTTTACATTTCAACAAAAGCTTTAATGATACTAACAACATCAAGGAGAAGGGAGGGAGTTATGAAGAATTAAACCTCAGTGATTTCATTTGTCATGTATAACCTCTATTAGAAATGGTTTACTTCTTAGCTATTCTCGAGCATGTAGTGACTTTTCTTGGTCGATTTTGCTTTGTTTATCTGTTCCCTGTCACAGAGACAAGTAGACAGCCTGACAGAAGAAGGAAACTTTGGAAAGAACGTTTTAAACAAGCATAATGGGGTCTATAGCACACAGGCCAAATCCCTTCTCCAGAGCAAGAATTTTAGAAGCATAAAAGAGTATGTGACATCATTGCATAGTTATTCATACTGAAAAGGCTGTTTGACTCTGTAAAACTGAATCCAGTGATCAGAGAGAGTGATGAGAGTGGAGAGCAGAGGCCCTTAGAATGAAATGAGTTTTGGATTATTTTTCAGTGTGGTGGTAGCAGTTGCCACAATCTGTGAGAATTTGGAAATCAAACATGCCAAAATTTGGCCATTGAGACTGGATATCAAGTTGGTATTGAGAGTAAGCTATATAGCAGCTTAAAACAACAACAACAGCAGCAGCAGCAGCAGCAGCAGCAACAACAACAACAAACAGACATGAAGAATTAATAGTATCTTGGAATCCAAGAAAGGAACAAGACTTAAGGAGACAGGAAAGAAGGATGGTGGAGTCAGACTTGAAATGATTGAAATGAGAGGATTCTATGGTTATTAAGATGAAATCATCCTGAAAGGGGGCAGAAAAAGAGCTCCAATATTAGGGCAAAATTAGGTAGAAAGCAGCTAGTGAAAAATTCTTTCTTTCTATGTCCAGACACTGGGAAATGTTGGGGTTCAAGAGTCACCCCTCAGTGAGCATTTATCCCATGACTGATCAATCAGGGCTGCAAAACAGGCTTGGGAGGTAACTGTGACCCTGAGTCTGAATCCTACAGAGCCTTTAAGCATGAAATCCATAAACATCTATGGCAAGTTATTTCACCAATTATGATTTAGGGATAGGTGACTTCCTTAGGAAAATGTCTTTTGTTGAACATTTATCCTATTCCCATTGCTTCAAGTATTCTATTGTGGCAGGAGGCTTCGTTTCCCTAATATTCATGTCTTAACTTGCCAACCAGGATGTTAATCACAAACACGACTCTTTCTGCTATGTAGGATGTCAATTCCCAAGGAAGTCTTGGGAACTTAAAAAATTACTTGACCTCTACACAAAGTGGAAGTCAAATTCCAAATAGCTTCCTATGTTGGTGCAGATGTCTCTCTTATGTTGGGGTCCATCCCAGGGACAGCTTACAAAGGAAAAAAAAAAACATAAACACTCATACACAAGTGTAGGAAATGCTGCTGGGCAGTTGGTTCAGACAAATACTTATTTTAACTAACAATATAAAGCAATCCTGACTTTTATTGTGATTGGTTTTCACATACATACAAAGCATACAACCTAACAGAATATGCAATTAATCTGGCCAAGAGAAAAATTCCTAATAACAGCTGGTAGAATAGCCCAGCAGCACTTACCCAGGTATTAACAGGATCTGTAACTAGGAGACATGATAGAAGGAGAAGACCATAGAGTACACAAGTATAAAGAAGAGGAACTAGGCTATAGAAGGAGAGGATAATGAAGGATAAGTGTCTCTGGATGGAAACACAATCCAAAGGGCATCCCCAAGTGGAATGCTGTTTATCAAGATAAAGCCTAGATTACCAAGAATAGCCATCCTTGACCAAGTGATGGGTGCCCAGGAGGATTGAGAAACTCCCCTTAAAGGAAAGCTTTAAAAGTGCCTGCAACAAGATGCCTATGAGCTTCCATCCGAGGTCATCTAAAGTGCTTTTGTGAACATTATCCGTTTGCCTTTAAGGAGGAGATTTAATCGTAAAGAGTTTGTAGCAGAGTTTGTAGCAGTTGGATGGAGGACTTTAAAAGCAATGGGTGTTTTAGTCAGTATACTTCATTGATGGATAAAGGAGTACAAAATCTGGAATTCATCTTTACTTTTTAAAAACCCCCAAATTTCTACCTGGAGTTAAATCCTTTTATCTATACATATGATAATTAATTTTATGCTTCAGCATGTATAGCCACAGTACCAAGACACACAGTAAAATGCATATCTAAATGGTATTGTGAAGGGTCCTTTTAGTTCATTTTAAAGTGTTCATCAGCAGTTTTTTAAAATGAGACTGATTAGTATTTATAACGTAAGTTGAATCCAATCAAAGATTTTAAGGAGAAAATAATAAGAATTTTCCAAATAGAAAACTTGCAAGTATGTAATGTTTGAATTGAACTTGCATCTCTAGTTACTCCTGTAATATGAAGAGTTTTCATTGCCACAGTCTGTTCTACAGTCATAATATGAGCCAACTTTATAAAATAAATTTGATTTTGTATCTATGTTTCTGTCTGCTGGTCTGTTGCTTCTAACAAAATCTCAAAAACTGGATTTTACCATAGAAGACTTGGGAACCAGATGCTGTGGCGAAAACCTAGCTCAGAGAGCCAGGAAAAGCACTCAGATGACCGTCTTCAACAACTGAGATCCCTAAAGGATGTTGATCCCCATACCATCTCAAAAACACCTCAAATTGAATGCCCATCCCCTCTACTTCATGTGTATAGCTCTATCCATCCTTCTCACTTTCTCTTACTCTTTATATATTTTTTTCTGATGTTCACTTCCTGTCAACCGGTTGTTTGTTCTGCCTCTTAACCTATGGTTGACTTTATTTAATCCTATTTATGATTACAATAAACATAAAACTCTTGGATTAAAAGTATGTTAAGACTGTGCCACACCACATGATCAAATAACCTGCAACATTGGTCTCTTTTTTCCTATCAATGTAATTTATGTCTTCACATATCCACACATCTAGACAGACAAACAGACATTCTTTGGTTCCAGTACTCTGGAAAACTTTATAATCACTCTACCGATTTTGAAGAATCTCCTCCAATATCCATTAAGTTTTATATAATTCTAAAGCTACTAGCTGCTCTTCTTTTATTTACATACAATTTATTTGGAAGATATTCCTAACATAATACTCTGACATTTAATCTTTATTGTTGAGTTGACTAGATTTGGAATTTCCTAATAAATATATCTCTGGCTGGTTTTAGGAGGATGTTTTTAGAGAGATTTAGCTGAGGAGAAGAAACCAACCCTGACTCTGGGTAGCATCATCCTGTGAGTTGTATGTAGTCTTATAATAAATGAAAAAAAGTGAGCACCAGCATTCATTACTCTCTCCTTGCTGATATGAATCCAGTATGATCACCACCTTGTATTCCCTTTGCCATGTTTTCTCATTCTGATGGACTATATCCACTCATAAACTATGATGGAGACATGTCCTAGATGTTAAGAACACTGTGTTCTCTAGAGGAGCCACTTCTGTTTTGACATATCCATGTCACGACTCACAATCATCTCTAATTCCAGTTCCAGGTATCTAAAAATCTATTTACGGCCCCTTGAATAGCAGGCATGCATGTGGTGCATAGTAATACATGCAGACAAAATATTCATATACATATTATAAAATAAATAAAACCTTTAAAATCCTCTCTTAGGTTGCTTCTACTATATAATTTGTCATAGAAATTAAGAAAGTAACTAGTATATACTTTTATTAAATTTTAAAATATTTATATATATATATATCCTCCTCAACAAGAACAAGCCCCATACCTGCTTTGCATAGTCTGAGTGACCTAACACAATGTTTCCTACTTAAAAGAGTGGCTTGCATGTCTGGAATGAATGAAAAACTGAAAGGATATAATCTATTAATTTTAATATCCTATTTACAACTTGAATTCTAAGTAACACTCCTCTGCTCCTCCTCCTCTATGACTTCTTTCTCCCTTCTCTTTCTCATACACTCTTTACTCTTTAATAGCACCACCATTGTAATATGCATGATGATTCAATAGGTAGCTCACAGCCTATAAGATATTTTGAATGGAAGACATATCTATCATAGAAATTCACTTCTTTCTTTCTTTCTTTCTTTCTTTCTTTCTTTCTTTCTTTCTTTCTTTCTTTCTTCCTTCCTTCCTTCCTTTCTTTCTTTCTTTCTTTCTTTTTCTTTCTTTTTTTTTTTTCAAGATAGGGTTTCTGTGTATAGCCCTGGCTGTCCTGGAACCCACTCTGTATTCCAGGCTGGCCTCAAACTCAGAAATCCGTCTGACTTTGCCTCCTAAGTGCTGGGATTAAAGGTGTGTGTCACCACTGCCAGGCTATGTTGGTAGTTTTAATTGAGCTGACTACTCACTACTGGAAGGATTCCCTTTAGTAAACTGAAAGGGTTTTGCCTTCTCATAAAGTGGCCTTTTCCATATGTGCCACAAAAATAAATGCAATCCCTTGTGGTCCTGTATATAAACTGTCATTGTCTTGATATGATTATTTTCTATTCACTTCTTTTATTAATTTTTTAATTTTCATTATGTTCTTTCATGAATCTAACTACCCATATGTTTATAATAATATTCTTCCTTACTCAAATGAATTTTATAGGATTTTAATTCTGCTGGCTTGCAGTCCCTCTGGATTGATGAGTTCAGAAGATTTCACCTTTTTTTTTTCCATTGTCCTATATTTGTTCTTTTCCTGATGCCTTTGCACCTAATTAGCTGGGAACAAGTTCTCACATTTGCAGCAACAGTAAGAAAATGCCTATACTGAAGTTTAAAAAATTCCTAAAAGGGCAAGGCTAAAAATATGTGTTCATTCTGAGTAGATTCCAGACCAAAAATTTACTCTAACATATCTATAGTTCTTTATTCTATTTACCTTATGATTTCCTGTAATGGCTAAGCATCTCCTAAGAATATTCTGTATTCAGACAGGCCATAGAGCCTCACTCCAGTTGCCTTGTCCATAGGAGATAGCCCATTTTGGATAAAGAAGACCTGAATGTAGGTAGGAACCAAAACTAAATCATGTATTTCACATTGGATGATAATCTACACATTAGACTGAGATTAGCCACTGACAGAGGATACTGAGTCTTAGAAGAAGAAAAAAAGGAGCGCGTTGACTCAACATAAGGAGACAATAAATGTTGCAATGTTCTACACTGAGATTGTGTTCAACAAAGATAAGCCTAGACCATGTTTTTGTTAAGCACTGATTAGATCTCCATATGCATAGTAGTATTTTACACTATTTACTTAGTTGGTTAGTTTTTGTTATTGTATACAAAGTACCTGAGACATCTTAAAAAGAGGAACGGCTCCCACTCTGAGGGATGCCAATGCTTGCAGTACTATATACCACTTGAAAAACATAAAAAAAACAAAAACAAAAACAAAAACCTCTGTGCACATGTATAAAACAGCACTTTATAAATAACATTGGAGGAACATGATTTCAGAGGATAGATTATATTATTTAGATAATTTAAATCATGCATCTTTTATTTTCTCTTTGCTCAAGCCCATCTTTCTGTCTCTTATTGATATCATTCTCAAAATGCAGAGCTGAGGAATGTAGAAGATAGTGAATCTCCTTTCTAAACAGCAGTCTGGGGAGGTCAGTGGGGAACAGAAACTTGTTTGTGATTTAAGTAAAATATCCTGTATCTATGACAGTAAAGACACTATTTTATTCATTGTACTCCAGTAGAGAAAATTATTTATTAGAAATCCAGTAAAGTTTTGTTATCTACTAAGAAATCCAGGGCAGAAAGGAGAGATAGAGGATGTTGTCATCCAAATGAAATGGGGAAGTCTCCCTGACAATTGTGGGCAAGAGTGGATAGGTGTGTGTACATATTGACACCTAAGTGCTTAGAACACATTTAAAGTAATTTTGGTGTTAACATGTCTTCTTTACTGAGAAGTAACATGACAATTTGACTGACAGATATCTCCCAGCCTATGCAGGTCATGACATGACAACTGCCCTTCCAGATATAAAGTTGCTTGGGAACACATGGAAGTGGAGAAGTGAAGTGAAGTGCATTAGAAGGGTCATTCCTAGTGCTACTGGTAAGTCCCTAAGTATACAGAAAGGAATAATACAGAATATATTTTAAAAATTCACAAGCTTATAGCTCTAATATCTGTCAATATGAATTATGTTCTGGGTGCAAATTAAATCAAAGAAAGCAAGGAAAAAGTCACTTGAGATCTTTTCAGGGATGCAAGATGTGGTACAGAATAGAAACATGAATTTCAAACTCAAAATTTAGTAATTCATTCACATACTCTATAAATGTTTTTTTACAAAGATAGTTATTGATTGTTGACTAGGTGGGTGGTAACAGTTCTACTATATTCCCAAATAGATTAAATGATTAAAAATATAACTAAGCCACTAGGAGATAATGTTAATAAATTTGTTATAATTGACCCATGGATTTCATGTAATAGATACATTTTAATTTTACATTTCCTTTACTTTTATTACATGATCCAGAAAAATGCTTAAAATATTTTATATAAACATTATCAGGAAAATGAATGGATGTGAGAATTATTACATTAAATGGAGGTCTCCAGGCTCACATAGACAAACACCACGTGTTCTAGCTCATGTTCAAATCCTAGCCTGAATATTACATGCAAATACTTATGTGATTGTCAATATGGTGTGTTATTTCAAATAAGAGAAGACACCATGCAAAGAGAAAAGAGACTTCAGAAAGGAATAGGGAGACTAAATGGAACATAGGTAGCCCGAAAATATAAGCTACTATTGTTTATGAAAGTGAACAAATAAATGAGGGGATGAGAAGAGGAGTGAGAGAGATGGATTATTCAAAATAGTGTATGGAAATGCCAGAGCAAAACTATCACTTTGAATGTTAATTAAGTCAAGAAAATAGAAAGCTGCAAAATAACATTTGGTTTATATAATTAGTCATGTTGATAATTTGTCTAGTCTTTGCTACATGGAAGGCTGAGGCAGGAGTATCACAAAACCAGAGTTTCTCTTGCAAACTAGAGAGACACTGCTTCAAAATTAAGAAGTGCTGGCATTAATGGCCCTGCATTCCAGATGCCCTAGGTGCAGGTGAACCAATGTAAAATTTTCTTGAAGCAAATATTTATGCTTTAAAGCTATTCTGAGTAAGCTGGGCAATGTTGGTGCTTGCCTTTACTCCCAGTGCTCCAGAGGCAGAGGCAAGCAGATCTCTGACTTCCAGGCTAGCCTGGTTTACAGAGAGATTTCCAAGACAGCCAAGAGCTTCACAAAGAAACACTGTCTAGGAAGCCCACTGCCCCACCCACATGTATAAACAACAGCAGCAATAATGACCACATTTCTGAGTAAGCATTTGGCAGATGCAAATCATGAAGATACATGCATATGCTTTCTTCTAAAATTGGTGATTCTCATTTTTAACTCCAGAATTGCAATCATTTTAAGTTGTGTTTAAACTTGGCAAGGCGTGTACATATTCAGTTCCAGCTCAGTTTGTTAAACAGCACTATAAACTCCTGTTTATAGTAACTTGTCTTGGGACTTCAGCAAAAACCATTTGCTCAAAAAAGTGAGTATTTATCTCTGCAATTTTACTTATTTACTTACTTTTTAAAAAATGGGTGTCATGTTACACAGTATTGGTGCAAATTCATAAAGTAAAACACGATGACCTTGAATTCCTGACTGATCTTCCTACCTAATAATAACTTCACAAAGCTCAAATAACTTGCTTCCCATCGTTTAGCATATGGAAAGCAAAGCTAATGTCCTGACTGTAATGTCTGGGTACTCAGCCATTGCAGGAAAACAACTAACAGAGTCTTGTTTTGAAAATTTTGTTGTTAACATCATGCTTTACTATGTTTTTCTGGATTGTTTGTCTTAACTTTTCTCTCAGAAGAAAAAGGACAGTAATAAAGACAGTAGAAAAATCAGAAACAATAAAGCATGCAAAGATGAAGTAGATTCTGTACATAGAATGTAAAGGTGTGAGTGCAGATATCAACACCTGTTTAAATATTTACCTTCCGATTTACTTGTTTCTTTTTATGACTAACACCCATAAAATCTTACTATGATACTTAGCAAGTAGAAGCTTAGTAAAAAAAAAATACATCAAGGCATCAAGAATTGATGTGATTGCACTCTTCAAATCAAACCCAAATTTGTAGCAATAATTACACTGTATGCAGTGTTGAAAATAATCTAATTGGGTCTTCTGGGTACATAAATGCACCAAATCCTCAAGCCAGTGCTCAGAACAGAGTTGGTAACCACATCAAAGAAGCATAGACGCTATGCAGCTAATAAGAAATGGAGCCAGGCTTTTCACTGGGTAGAACAATCAAGGCCAACTTTTGATATTCTTCCATATGTGTTCCTAACCATTAATATTAATCAACTGATTTTTTCCATTTATTTAAAAAGAACATTTCTTTATTTTCCCTCCTCAATGGTTAGTTTTTCCCTAAATGTGGATCAAAATTTGTCAGTTAGTTCTCTGATACAATAACATTAAATTATATAACTGAACAAATGGACTAAATCTATGGTCCTCAAGGTACTTTTGAATTTGCATGTGATCTACAGTATGGCACCAATCAGGCTGTTTAAATGACCCTTTAAAGAAAAGGTAATTTAGTGTAGAGGAAGAATCTTGGATCACAAAGGGTTAAGATACCCCCCTTAAAGGTAGAAAAAGATGAAGTGGGGAGGAGGGATTAACCATAATAAAGGTTTTAATAAAAACTTAAATTGGGCCAGGAATGGTGGTGCACGCCTTTAATCCCAGCACTCAGGATGAGAGACTTGGAAAATAAGAGAAAAGAAAATTGTGATTGGGTTGTAATACAGGAAAGGATAAAAATAAATATGCATGGTTAAGAAAGAAATGATGAACACATCAAAGTAGAAAAAGATATTGCAAAGAAGAAAAAAAGAAAAAAGAAAAAAGAAAAGAAACAGCAAGGTGAGGTAAAACTGTAAATTCAAAACTTTCAAAATCATATAAAAATCCTCAGAGATTCATAATCAAAGCACACAGCATGGAAGAGAGGAAGGCCAAAACTGAAAACAATGTAGGAGAAATGGATATTTCAGTCGAAGAAAATGTTAATTAAAAATAATCCAAAAACATCCAGGAAAGCTGGGTACTATGAACACCTAATTTACAAATAATAAGAAGAAAAAGAAGAGAGAAAAGCAATAGGTCAAAGGCACAGAAAATACTTTCAACAAAATCATAGGGTAAAATTTCCATAACTTAAAGGAGGTATCAAGGCACAAAAAAATAAATAGAAATAATATATTTATATATAAATATATATATAATTAATTTATTATATATTGATATACACTATATATATATATATATATATATATATATATATATATATATACAGAGAGAGAGAGAGAGAGAGAGAAAGAGAGAGATAAAGAGAGAGAACTAAATAGTAGCTTGGAGCATAAAAAAATGGTTCCTATAATGTATCAAAGCACTAAGCATACAGAAGGAAGAATATTATAATATGCAAGAAAAGGCCAAGTAACATAAAAATATGAACCCATTAGAATAAAATTTGAATGTCAATAAAAAAGATCCTAACTCAAAATATCCAGGAAATCCAGGACAAAATGAGCAGACCAAACCTACGGATAATAGGAGTAGATGAAAATGAAGATTTTCAACTCGAAGGGCCAGCAAATATCTTCAACAAAATTATAGAAGAAAACTTCTCAAACCTAAAGAAAGACATGCCCATGAACATACAAGAAGCCTACAGAACTCCAAATAGACTGGACCAGAAAAGAAATTCCTCCTGACACATAATAATCAGAACAACAAATGCACTAAATAAAGATAGAATATTAAAAGCAGTAAGGGAAAAAGGCCAAGTAACATATAAAGGCAAGCCTATCAGAATTACACCAGATTTTTCACCAGAGACTATGAAAACCATAAGAGACTGGACAGATGTTATACAGACACTAAGAGAACACAAATGCCAACCCAGGGTACTATACCCAGCCAAACTTTCAATTACCTTAGATGGAGAAAAAAAAAAGTATTCCATGACAAAACTAAATTCACACATTATCTTTCCACAAATACCACCGTTCAAAGGATAATAACAGAAAAAAACAATACAAAACTAAACCACATACTAGAAAAACAAGAAGGAAATCCCTCAACAAACCTAAAAAAAGACAGCCACAAGAACAGAATGTAAAATTTAACAACAAAAATAAGAGGAACCAACAATTACTTTTCCTTAATATCTCTTAATATAAATGAACTCAAGTCCCCAATAAAAAGACATAGACTAACAGACTGTATACACAAACAGGACTCAACATTTTACTGCTTACAGGAAACCCATCTCAGGGAAAAAGATAGACACTACCGAGAATGAAAGGCTAGAAAACAATATTCCAAGCAAATGGTCTGAAGAAAAAAGCTGGAGTAGCCATTGTAATATCTAATAATATCAACTTCCAACCCAAAGTGATCAAAAAAAGAGAAGGAGGGGCACTTCATACTCATCAAAGGTAGAATCTTCCAAGAGGAACTCTCAATTCTGAATATCTATGCTCCAAATACAAGGGCAACCACATTCATTAAAGAATCTTTAGTAAAGCTCAAAGCACACATTGCACCTCACACAATAATAGTGGGAGACTTCAACACACCACTTTCACCAATGGACAGATCATGAAAACAGAAACTAAACAGGGACACAGTGAAACTAAAAGAAGTTATGAAAACCTGGATCTAACAGATATCTACAGAACATTTTATCCTAAAACAAAGGGATATACCTTCTTCTCAGCACCACATGGTACCTTCTCCATAATTGACCACATAATTGGTCACAAAACAAGCCTCAGCATATGCAAAAATATTGAAATTATCCCATGCATCCTATCAGAACACCATGGACTAAGGCTGATTTTCAATAACAAAATAAATAATAGAAAGCCAACATTCACGTGGAAACTGAACAACACTCTTCTCAATGATACCTTGGTCAAGGAAGGAATAAAGAAAGAAATTAAGGACTTTTTGGACTTTAATGAAAATGAAGCCACAACGTACCCAAACTTATGGGACACAATGAAAGCATTTCTAAGAGGAAAATTCATTGCTCTGAGTGCCTCCAAAAAGAAACTAGAGAGAGCACACATTAGCAGCCTGACACCACACCTAAAAGGTCTACAACAAAAGGAAGCAAATTCACCCAAGAGGAGTAGATGGCAGGAAATAATCAAACTCAGGGGCAAAATCAACCAAGTGGAAACAAGAAGAACTATTCAAAGAATCAACCAAACAAGGAGCTGGTTCTTTGAGAAAATCAACAAGGTAGATAAACCCTTAGCCAGACTCACTAGAGGGCACAAAGAAAGCATCCTAATTAACAAAATCAGAAAGGAAAAGGGAGACATTACAACAGATCCTGAAGAAATCCAAAACACCATCAGATCCTTCTACAAAAGGCTCTACTCAACAAAACTGGAGAACCTAGATGAAATGGATGAGTTTCTAGACAGATACCAGGTACCAAAGTTAAATCAAGATCAGGTTAATAATCTAAACAGTCCTATATGTCCTAATGAAATAGAAGCAGTCATTAATAGTCTCCCAACCAAAAAAAGCCCAGGACCAGATGGGTTTAGTGCAGAGTTCTATCAGACCTTCAAAGAAGATCTAATCCCAATTCTTCACAAACTATTCCACAAAATAGAAACAGAAGGTACTCTACCCAACTCATTCTATGAAGCCACAATTACTCTGATACCTAAACCACAAAAAGATCCAACAAAGATAGAGAACTTCAAACCAATTTCCCTTATGAATATCGATGCAACAATCCTCAATAAAGTTCTCACTAACGGAATCCAAGAACACATCAAAACAATCGTCCATCCTGACCAAGTAGGATTCATCCCAGGGATGCAGGGATAGTTCAATATACAGATATCCATCAATGTAATCCAGTATGTAAACAAACTCAAAGACAAAAACCACATGATCATCTCCTTAGATGCAGAGAAAGCAATTGACAAAATCCAACAGCCATTCATGATAAAAATCTTGGAAAAATCAGGAATTCAAGGCCCATAACTAAACATGATAAAAGCAATCTACAGCCAATCAGTAACCAATATCAAAGTAAATGGTGAGAAGCTGGAAGCAATACCACTAAAATCAGGGACTAGACAAGGCTGTCTACTCTCTCCCTACCTATTCAACATTCTACTTCAAGTCCTAGCCAGAGCAATTCAACAACAAAAGGAGATCAAGGGGATACAAATTGGAAAGGAAGAAGTCAAAATATCACTTTTTGCAGATGATATGATAGTATATATAAGTGACCCTAAAAATTCCACCAGAGAAATCCTAAGCCTGATAAACAGCTTCAATGAAGTAGCTGGATATGAAATTAACTCAAACAAGTCAATGGCTTTCTGTACACAAAGGATAAACAGGCTGAGAAAGAAATTAGGGAAACAACACCCTTATCAATAGTCACAAATAATATAAAATACCTTGGCCTGACTCTAACTAAGGAAGTGAAAGACTTGTATGATAAGAACTTCAAGTCTCTGAAGAAAAAAATTAAAGAAGATCTCAGAAGATGGAACAATCTCCCATGCTCATGGATTGGCAGGATCAACATTGTAAAAATGGCTAATTTGCCAAAAGCAATCTACAGATTCAATGCAATCCCCATCAAAATTCCAACTCAATTCTTCAGCGAATTAGAAAGAGCAATCTTCAAATTCATCTGGAATAACAAAAAACCTAGGATAGCAAAAACTCTTCTCAAGGTTAAAAGAACCTCTGGTGGAATCACCATGCCTAACCTAAAGCTGTACTACAGAGCAATTATGATAAAAACTGCATGGTATTGGTATAGCAACAGGCAAGTAGGCCAATGGAACAGAATTGAAGACCCAGAAATGAACCCACACACCTATGGTCACTTGGTCTTTGACAAGGGAGCAAAAACCATCCAGTGGAAAAAAAAGACAGCATTTTCAACAAATGGTGCTGGCACAACTGGTGGTTATCATGTAGAAGAATGCGAATTGATCCATTCCTATCTCCTTGTACTAAGGTCAAATCTAAGTGGATCAAGAAATTCCACATAAAACCAGAGACACTGAAACTTATAGAGGAGAAAGTAGGGAAAAGCCTCGAAGATATGGGTACAGGGAAAAAATTCCTGAGTAGAACAGCAATGGCTTGTGCTTTAAGATTGAGAATCGACAAATGGGACCTCATAAAATTGCAAAGCTTCTGCAAGGCAAAAGACACCGTCAATAAGACAAAAAGGCCACCAACAGATTGACAAAGGATCTTCACCTATCCTAAATCGGATAGAGGACTAATATCCAATATATATAAAGAACTCAAAAAGGTGGACTCCAGAAAATCAAATAACCCCATTAAAAATGGGGTTCAGAGCTAAACAAAGAATTCTCACCTGAGGAATAATGATTGGCTGAGAATCACCTGAAAAAATGTTCAACATCCCTAATCATCAGGGAAATGCAAATTAAAACAACCTGAGATTCCACCTCACACCAATCAGAATGGATAAGATAAAAAATTCAGCTGACAGTAGATGCTGGTGAGGATATGGAGAAAGTGGAATACTCCTTCATTGTTGGTGGGATTGCAAGCTTGTACAACCACTCTGGAATCAATCCTGCGGTTCCTCAGAAAATTGGACATAGTACTACTGGAGGGTCATGCAATACCTCTCCTGGGCATATATCCAGAAGATGTTCCAACCGATAAGAACACATGCTCCACTATGTTCATAGCAGCATTATTTATAATAACAAGAAGCTGGAAAGAACCCAGATGCCCCTCAATAGAGGAATGGATACAGGAAATGTGGTTCATTTACACAATGGAGTATTACTCAGCTATTAAAAAGAATGAACTTATGAAATTCCTAAGGAAAGATGGACCTGGAGGGCATCATCCTGAGTGAGGTAATCCAATCACAAAAGAACTCGCACAATATGTACTCACTGATAAGTGGATATTAGCCCAGAAACGTAGAATACCCAAGATATAAGATACAATTTGCTAACCACATGAAACTCTAAAAGAACGAAGACCAAAGTGTGGACACTTTGTCCCTTCTTAGAATTGGGAGTAAAACACCCATGGAAGGAGTTACAGAGACAAAGTTTGGAGCTGAGACGAAAGGATGAACCATCTAGAGACTGCCATATCTGGGGATCCATCCCATAATCAGCTTCCAAACGCAGACACCATTGCATACACTAGCAAGATTTTGCTGAAGGGACCCAGATATGGCTGTCTCTTGTGAGAATATGCTGGGGCCTGGCAAACACAGAAGTAGATGCTCACAGTCAGCTATTGGATGGATCACAGGGCTCCCAATGGAGAAGCTAGAGAAAGTACCCAAGGAGCTGAAGGGATCTGCAATCTTATAGGTGGAACAACAATATGAATTAACAATATGAACTAACCAATACCCGCCCCCCCCCCTCCCAGCTCGTGTCTCTAGCTGCATATGAATCAGAAGATGGCCTAGTCAGCTATCAATCAGTGGAAAGAGGGGCCCATTGGTGGTGCAAACTTTATATGCCTCAGTACATGGGAATGCAAGAGCCAAGAAGTGGGAGTGGGTGGGTGGAGGAGTGGGTGGGGGAGCGTGTGGGGGACTTTTGGGATAGCATTGGAAATTTAAATGAAATAAATACGCCCCCCCCCAAAAAAAAACCAAAAAGCTAGAGAGAGACTTTCTAACTTTCTAACTCCACAGGCAGAAGTCTTAGCACTGGCCTTCGAAGTGTGCGATGGGAGAGATGAGAAAGTCCGAAAACAAAAATACCATATGCTGGCGAAGGCTGTCCAACCAGACCTAGCCATTGCCCTAGACTCATGATCTTCTAAGACTCAGAGACCACCAGGTACCTGCTACAAATGTGGTCAACAAGATCACTGGGCAAAAGCCTTCCCTAACTTCTGCAAGCCAAGGGGGCCATGGTCTAGGTGTCATCAAGAGGGACATTGGGTTGTTGATTGCCCTCATGTTATACAGAACAGAGGGACATCACCTCCAGACAACCCTCCAACTGATCTCCTAGGCTTGGCTATGGCCAACTGAGGAGGATTGAGCTCCCCTGACCCAACCACTGCCATCACTAGCAGGAAGTTCCGGATAGATATTGTGGTATGTGGGCGGCCCATCGCCTTCCTTTTGGACACTGGAGCCAGTTACTCAGTCCTGACAGAGTTTGGGGGACCCACTTCTCCTTCTTGCTTTCCTATTGTTGGGGTAGGAGGACAGCTTTACTTCCCTCACCAGACCACAACACTTAGTCACAATTTTAGGGGTGAACCTCTCACCCATTCCTTTTTGGTAGTGACAACATGTTCTGTCCCCTTATTGGGAAGGGATCTTCTAGCTATGCTGGTAGCCTCTATTTCCTTTGCTCCCCCCATTCACCTAAACCTAAGCTCGCCGGCAATTCCTCTGCTTCTCCTTCTAGCCAGCCAACCTACTAACACTCTCATGTTATTTTCTTTATCAGCTTCTCAGGTAGATCCCCAATACTGGGACATCCAGAACCCCTCTGTTGCTAAACACCATTACTGCTGTCATCCAAATCCTGGACTCTACCAAGTACATAAGCCAAGCTCAATACCCCCTCTCTCTCTCCAAAGCCTCAGGGGAATTAAGCCTATCATTTTTGACCTCTTGAGAAATAAACTCCTTTGCCCTACCTTTTCCCTCTTTAACACCCCATACTAGCAGTTAAGAAACCTAATAGTACCTATCACTTAGTTCAAGACCTCAGGCACATTAATTCTGCAGTGGTACCTCTCCATCCTGTTGTGGCTAACCCTTAAATACTTCTTTCCACTATAACCTCAGGGACTTCCCATTTCTCAGTATTAGATCTCAAGGATGCATTTTTCTCTATCCCTCTAGATGCCAGTCACAGAACATATTTGCCTTTACATGGACAGATCCTGATACCCACTTTTCTACCCAACTTTTCTGGACTGTTCTACCTCAGGGATTCTGGGACAGCCCACACCTATTTGGTCAGGCCCTGGCTTCTGACTTACTATCCCTGTCTCTCTCTAAATCTAAGATCATACTTTATGTAGATGATGTCCTTCTCTGTAGTCCCTCTCTAGAAATTAGCCAAGGTGACACCTCTGCTCTGCTGAATTTCCTCTTCAGTCGAGGCTACAGGGTCTCACCTTCTAAAGTACAACTGTCCACTCCCCAGGTCACCTATTTGGGACTAACGATTACCCCAACCCACAGGCTTAGAAAGAATCTGATTCAGTCTCTAACTGTTCCTTCTACAAAAGAAGATTTTATCTTTCCAAGGAATAGCCAGTTTTTTACGCTCATGGATTCCTTCCTTTTCCCTTTCTCATACCTTTTATGAAGTAGTGTTAGGTCCCACTCACGATCCTCTTCTCAAACCTATTACCAAGCCTTTACAGAGGCTCTAACAGTCTCTCCTTAAGGCCCCAGCTAAAGATGATCATTCTTGATACACATTGACTCTAACAGGACTGTGCTCTGTTAAGTTCTGGATGATGTTGAGACCACCAGTCTTGTCCCCTATC